>NC_132854.1:29765000-30417500 GCF_048164855.1 Canis lupus baileyi | reverse complement strand
GATGAAATAGATAATGGCATATGCATAGGATGGAAAGCCAAGCAGCTACAAAAAAACACAGTGTGGAAAGACCTTCAGGATATAATGTTAAAGCAAAAAACAAAAAAAGATTCAGAACTGTGTAATATGCAAACATTTGTGTAAAAAATGAAGGAAATATCTGTATCTTACATTTGCTCATATATATGAAGGACCCAGAAGAAACCAAACAACTGCCTTTTACTGGAGATCAGAGTTTGAGGGGAGAGGAAGACTTTTCATCGTATTGCTTTCTATACTTTTAATTTCTAAAAAATGTAAATATATGGGTGGTTCAAAATACATTGTGTAAATGCTTTTTTAAAAAAGAAAATTGCTTGTGGATGGTTATAGCAAGTTTGTTCATGATTGCCAAAAGTTGGAAACAAGATGTTTTTCATTAGGTGAATGGATAAATAAATTGTTGAATAGACAGTGGAATAGCTAAGAAGCAATGAACTATCAAGCAATGAAAAGACATGGAACAACCTTAAATGTATATCACTAAGTGAGAGAAGCCAATCTGAAAAGGGTACATACTGTGTGATTCCAACAAGATGATGTTTTGGAAAGGCAATACTGTGAAGACAGTAATAAGGTGAATGGTTGCCGGGAATTGTGGGGAGGGGATGAATGTTATTGTATATTCATCCAAATCAAGAGAATATACAGCACCAAGAGTGATGTCCTAACATAAGTTATAGACTTGGAGTGATAAAAATGTGCATTCATCCATTTAACAAATGTACCGGTCTGGTGGGGGTTGTTAATAATAGAGGGAGCTGTGCATGTGTGGGGGGAAGGGGTATGTAGGGTTTCTCTGTACATGACTCTCAATTTTGCTTCGAACCTAAAACTGCTCTAAAAATAGTCTTAACAAATAAATGTTCCTTAAATGAAGAAAAAAAAGAAAACTGATGAGTTAAATTTACACTATCATTAAAGGTGCCTCGATTCAGAAGCTACTCAGGGCCATTCTCTGGTCTAACATTGTAATCCAATACAAGTAGGCTATGATGATATACGTGCATATATACATACATTTCCTGCTGAAAGCCATTGTATTTTTCTGTCACCTATTATTCAGGCCTCAGGCCTCCTATACATTTAGCTTATCCTGCGCTCTAGCCGGTCTCTTGAATTAAGTAGTGCCCATGCTCCTTTCTGACACTTTGGAGAGACAACGGAGCTTCATACCCAACAATGTGGGCTCTGCTGTCAGTCTGCCTCCATTGGAATTCTGGACACATCTAATTCCTAGATGTGTTTATTTTAAACTTTTGTTTTCTTATCTCTATCATGGATATAACAGCAGTTCCTGTTGTGTTGGGGTTTTGTGCAGATCAAATGAAATCATGTGCGTAAAGCACTTAGCAGAGATTGGCACATATTTAAACAATTGTTGTTGCTATTGTTTTTTTCATCATCATCATTATAATCACCATCAACCATGCATAATCTCTGCTGTTTTCTTTGGGCAGGAGAATTGCCTGTTTGCAGCATGAAGAGTCAGAAAGGACTCAGAACTGAGTTCTCCTGGTTCTTCCTGATGTTTTCTATAAATCAAAGGTTTGGAGTCCTGGTTAAAAAAATCCTGACATCTTCATTGTGACCTTAACCCAGTTGGTAAAGAGGTAGATCTCATAATCTCACTGTACCAAGAAAGACATGGGCATAAGGGTTAAGTGATTTGCCCATAGTGAAGGGTGAGTCTGTTCAGAAAGGGGCACTCAGGCTTCTGTGCACTCTCTGCTGTGCTCTCCACTGGTCTGCATTATGCTGGCACCATTAAAGTGTATTAAGCAATGTACCAGCTCTTGCAGCACTGGCAGTAATTCATTAATTCTGACGTCTGTCTACTCCCAGCAAAAGAGAAACTGGCTCTGTAATTACATCCTAATGATATATCTTTGTTTTAACATGCACATAACATTTTTTTTTTCCATCTCGGAGGAAAAAAGGGAACCCTCTATCTTTCAACCCAGAGTCGGGGGTTGTAATCTGTGTAATAGATTAGAGAATTTCAAGATGCTGATTTGTCCTATTTGTATTTTTTACATTTTCCACATCACTCTTGGAATCTGTCTTGGGTCAGGAGGTATTTTAGTCTGTTCAGGGTGCTATAACAAAATACCAAAGACTAGGCAGCTTATGAACAACACAAATTTAATTTTCACTGTTCTGGAGTTGGGAGCAGGTTATGTGTGTGTGTGTGTGTGTGTGTGTGTGTGTGTGTGTGTGTCTGAGATCAAGGTGCCAGCATGGTTGGATGAAGCTTTTCTTCCTGGTTCCTGTGCCTACTTACTGTGTCCTCAAGTTAAGGAAGAAGCTAGGAAGTTCTGAGAGGTCTCTTTTATACGAATGCCAATCCTGTTCATGAGGACTCTACCCTCATAACCTAAGCACCTCTCAAAAGCCCCAACATTATCTTCTTTGGGGGGTTAAAATTCCAACATGAATTTCAAGGAAACAGACCGTAGCAGAAGGAGACAATCATCTAATAACAATTATTAAATTAATGTATGACAAGTACTTAGAACAATGCCTCACACATTAACAGCTACTATGTAAGTATTTGCTATTCTCATTATTATGTAATAATAAGTGTTCATTTGGCTGATTATTTCATTGGATATAACATATTAGAAAAAGCACTGTTAAAAAACAAAAAGAAAAAAAAAGATATACCACTGTTCTATATTAGGAGATATACATAGCAAAAAAAAAAAACAAAAACAAAAACAAAAACAAAAACAAAAAAACAAAAAAACAAAAAAACCCTAAGACAGGTGACAGACATTGTTAATTAAAACTATGGCACTCTCCTGTGTAAGTCCAAAGTTGCTTTACAGACCTCATCATATCCCTCCAGGCAGCCACTACCAAGCAATTGGCATTGGCACCTGCAATAAAACATTTGCCATCCCAGCCTAGGAGCTCAAGTTCTAAAGAGACCTCAAGAACTCAGGACAGTCACAGTGAAATAGGCGAGGTGAAGCCAAGTATTCCAAGCATGCTCAAGGCCTGAGTGAAACCAAGACCAAACCTATTTGGCCACCTCCACACCCAAACACATTCTTGACTCTTGATTGACCTCCTCAAAATTTGAGAGTCTTAATTCTCAGCAGTCTTTTCATTGAATGTCTGCTCAGCCAGGAGATGTGAATTTTGCCCAAGTATTTAGAATTATCCCTTTCTTGAGTTAAAGATTTGGTTCTAAATGAAAAGACACTTGTGTGGCTTAGTGGTATGGGTTCCTGCTATATAAGAAGGAATATTCCTGCATCAATTACATGCAGAAATAATTGCTTGGAAGTTCAAAAGCCTAAGATATATCTTGGACAGTATATTTTACTTCATTAAAATTAAAAACTTATTTTGCTGGTTCTGTATTTCATGAGGACAAATACACACATTTAAACATTCTATAATGTAAGTTAACTACCTTTCCCTCCAAGCTGGCTCTGGAACTGTTTTAGCCCTTCATTTGGCTAAATGAATGCTGAATCATACTACATATAACTTCTAATTTATTTTACTGAATGTATCTTCTTTATAATGCTGAATATAACTCCTAATTTATTTTAATTCAGCCAAACATATTTTTTTCAGCTTTCTCATCCGTAGTATTAATATTCAACCTCGATCCAACCAATTTACAGGCACCACAGAAATTTAGAACATATTTCTAAAATATTTTGCATTTATAAAATTTCTTAGAAGAACTGAATAGACATGTGTATGTATGTTATTGTTAAAGAACATTTCCCATTTTAGATTTTCAAATTCTTTAGCCCAGAAAAAGGGCACGTTAAGGGGGTGATGTCCCATGCATAGCAACTGCATATTATAATTGCCTGTGTCTTTCTATCTGAACATTTTCCTACTTTTTTTATGGTCATTTCTAGTGACTACAGCTCAGCTCTACTATAATTTTCAGGAGCTGGCTTGAAATTGGAAGGATTTGGTTAATTGTTCATATGAAGGATGAATAAATAAATATGACCCAGGAAGTTCTAATGACTTGGCTTTGCTCAGCAATGTTCCAGGTTTGCTGAGCTTCTTGTAAAGCCTCCTTGGCATTATGGAAGATGCATTTCAGACCCTGTAATGGGAACCCCTACCAAGCTTGGCTTTCCTGGGTTGTTGCTTCCTTGCCAGAGCAGGTGTTGACACTGGAGTCTACTCAGCTATGAAAGGTGTTTCAAGCATCTTTTTCACATGTTTATCTACATTGAAATAATAAAAGGATCAGAATTCTTATATTTCACAATGTATGTTTCCTCTGATGGTTTTATAAAATATGCCATATGTAGGATTTGTGTCCTTTCTTATTTTCTGATGTCAGAGTTTCAAAGGACTTTCCTCTCCTAAAGGATATGATTCTCACAAGCAGAGTGCTCCGTGTTGTGCCTCTGTGCCCCAGCCTTCCAGCCACTATGAGAGAGGAAAATTCTTCCTACCTTATGTTTTTGTTTTGTTTTTTAAGAGAATCCAAAACAAATTGGGTACTCTGCCTCCTTGTCAGTGATATAGTCATGTGTATTGTTGATATCAATGAAAAGGGCGATAACAGGAGCGCCGTCTTTTTGTCATAACAAAGCCATAACTTACAACAAGAATTTACCAAACAAAGACGGTAGGTCCATGAGTGAGCCTGTTTTAATTGAATTGGTATTTGTACAAGGTGACACCCTCTTTCATACCACCCACCTCCTCCCTGGGTGACTCAGCCACTGAGGGAGAAGCCTCTAAATTGTTCATTAACACAGTCAGGTAGAGGTGGAAACAACACTCATTTAACTCCAGGAACGCATTAGTTTCAGCAGGATTTACCTGGGGGATCAATCACTGCTGGCAGTTGAGATAAAAAGTCCTGGTTTTCAGCTCAAGAGAGGTGAGTTGAATGATATTTGCAAACATAAATATATCTGCTTTACTTGTTTAACTTTCCCATTTCCTTTGCAAGTGATTAAGCTTACTGTATTAACTTTGTCTTTTTTCGAGTTAAATTGCGACAGCTTCCAAGGGGCTGTTCTGCTTGTCAACAGCTCTGCTACTTCTTGTGATTTGAGATGGCATTGCCTTTTAACTTCCCTGAGACTTAACACATTTATGGGCAGCAGAGAAATGAGAGCCTCTTTGAGTTTCCGTGTGGGAGCTGTCAGCTGGTGAATCCTATCACCCATAGGGAGAGTAAATTCTTCAAGGCAATTCTATTTTCACAAGTGATTATAAAAACATTTTTTTAAAAGGACCTCCCTGTTTGCACAGATGATGAAATGGTAAACTCCATTATTTTATAGATTTGTTTTTCTTGACAGCTAAAAAACATTGCAGTCAAGAGCTGTGAGGGGGAGAGGCCAAGCCCATATCCCCTCTACCCTATCTTCCCCAAAAAAGAAAAATCATATTTCTTGCATAAGTGTACCCTGGAATAAAGCAGGGTGGGGTGAATTGGGAGATGCATGACATCCTCCAGGGATTTGTGTGCATTTGGTCAATTTGTCTATGTTATATCCTGAGTTCTAACCTAAGAATTGATTAATGCAGATGGGGGGCAATTTTCAACTTCTATTCATGTCCTAATCCTGAAAAATTGGTTTTAGAAGCTGATTCTTTGATAGGAATAGAAAAGTTATTCTAACCAAGTTTTCCTTAATAATTGGTAGCAAAGTTGACTTGTCTCATTCATGTCTTTTTCTCCACCATTTCCATTCATGATACAGAGCTGTGGGACTCAAACTTGGGGCCACTTGCAGGTTGCAAGTAGTAGCTCTCTGCCCCCCCAGAAGGGTGTTTCTCATGGCATACCTAGCTCTGCCTTAACTTCTAGCATTTTCATTGCTTCCCATTGTTGACCAGGTCATGTGTGTCTCAGGTTTCGCACTCAATTCCCAAAGATTTACTGAGGAATTTTATAAGTTGGCTTTCAAACATTTATAGTAAACACAAAGCTAAAGTACAGCATTTGTGAATTTTAAGTTTACTTTTCATGAAACGTCAAATTTAAAACTGCCTTTCGCTTTCACAGTTTATAAAGCAGATATGATCTTTTTGATATTTGTCATACTCCAGTGTTTATTGGAACAATCAGTTTGAGAAAACTGAGATATGTTATCAGGAAAAATTTTAGTGAAACATTTGGTTGATTTTAAGTGTCAGGTTAGACAAAAGCAGATAAACAGGCCAGAGTTTTAATTAAAATTTTAGCTTCGGGATCCCTGGGTGGCGCAGCAGTTTGGTGCCTGCCTTTGGCCCAGGGTGTGATCCTGGAGACCTGGGATCAAATCCCACGTCAGGCTCCCGGTGCATGGAGACTGCTTCTCCCTCTGCCTATGTTTCTGCTCTCTCTCTCTGTGTGTGTGTGTGTGTGACTATCATAAATAAATAAAAATTAAAAAAAAACTTTTAGCTTCATGTAAATCTTTGATCTGATTGACAAAAATTTCTGATTGGAATGGAGCATAGCTTTATCTAGTCTAACCTATGAGGAGGACAACAAAACATATCAGTCGATAGATGAGGACAACAAAACATATCAGTCGAGCAACTTGCCAAGACATAGTGAACAGAACCAGAACAAAAAGCCTGACTTTCATCTTACTGAATTTTTCAATGATCTTAAAAATTTCTTTCACATAAAATATGTAGGAGCAATAAATGAGCTTCCCTCCGGCTTTATAAAAGAACAAAATTATGTGGAAATAAGTATTTCCTTATCCAGTAATACTTGTGTGTGTAGTATGACTATGATATAATGAGATACATTTTTATTTGTAGTGCATGGGGTCAGTCCTGTTATTGGCTGTATTCCCAGGCTTTTAATCTAAGGAGCTGTCAGCAACTCTGTAGGAAGGCAGTGTGGTATCTGTTTGGAGGTTGTGGTGCTCTCCCTCGGTGGTGAACTCCATCATCATCTCAGCTACCATTCCATATTTGCAGTGACTTCTCTACCCACTGGAATTTTGACTGAAATACCTAAGGAAATCATTTTTCTGTGAAGAGAATATGCTTTGAAGGCTAAACTCATACTGTGGAATGAACTGCATATAATTCACTAAGCAGTCAACTTAAGTAAACATGATTTAACTGAGAGTATCCCTGTGATTCAGGCATTAACTTGAAGCATTCTTTAAGAAGGAAGTGATGAAATCCTTGGCCAGCAATCCAAGGGAAATCTTTATTGCCCCACACAGCTTGTCTTCTGATATTATCTGCTTCATGGCCATTGGTTGATCAGATTTCCCTTTTTCTTGCTGAGAACTTTGAAATAGGGTTTTATGTATTAATTTCTGTGTACTATCATTAGTTGCTCAGAGTTCACATTTTAATCGCAAGTTTTCATCAAATATGTTTAAGTGTTTCTAGTTTGCCGTTGTAAAAATCTATGTGATTTTAGAATCTGGGAGAAGCCCTCCTTCAAATGGACACTTTGTCAAATGATAGCTATATTTATTAGATTGCATTTTATATCAATTGCTAAACTTATTAAGGATACACGTCATCCTTTTATTGTGATTATTAATCAGAAGAGTGCATTTTATGGTTTTCCACTAAATGACAAGTAGCTTACTTCTAGACATGAGAACCACAGTGCTGAATCTTCATCGTAATTATATACTTGAGAACTCTAAGCATCCAAATAATTTATTTTGCATTTCTAGACTCAAGTTTCTTTGGCCTAAAATGTGATTAAGTCCCCTCTTTTGGAATCTTCTTGGGGGAAGTAGTGAACTGTAGACCATACTTTTCAAACTGTAACACATAGATCCCGGGAGACGGGTGGTGTTTGAGAAAATGCACAGATACTACATGGTACATCTGCACTGAGAACTAATTTTAGTTAAAAGGTTTTGTAGAAAAATGCCCTCCTGCAACTCTGCCCTTTTTCTCAGTGTTTTCACTTTTGTCATTAGGTAAATGTTTGAAAGGAATTCGTATAGAAGAGACTGTAGGAGGCTGGAGTCCAGATAGACTTGGATTTAATCATGATTTTACTTTGAACCAGGGGTAACTTGTATGATCGTGCATATCTCACAGCACCAGTAGATAAAAAAAATTAGAATTCTTAATGATCTATATATATTGTATTACTATTTCTTTCACAATAGCACAAAGAAATGTAAAACATCAAGAAAAAATTTCCACAAGAAAAATATGGAACCCTGATTCTAAAAAATCACAAAAATTTACTGTGAGACACAAAGGATTTCTTGAGTAAAAGCTTCTTTGAGTACTGTCCTTAGATGGACCCATTGCATATCATAAGTATCAGCTCTTCCCAAATTGTTTTATAGGATTCAAGCAATTCTGATCAGAAGTTCCTATGTAATATTTTGGAACTGAGGGAAATAATTTTAAAGTTTATCTGAAAGAAATAAGAGGGTGAGAATAGCTGGTAGAATTTCTACAAAGGAAATTAATGAGGGGTGCTTTCACAGGTATTAAAATGTACAGCAATTAAAAGTTTATTTCTATTGCAAGAAACTAAAGACAGGTTTCTGGAACAAAACAGACATATTCGGGATCCCTGGGTGGTGCAGCGGTTTAGCGCCTGCCTTTGGCCCAGGGCCCGATCCTGGAGACCCGGGATTGAATCCCACGTCAGGCTCCTGGTGCATGGAACCTGCTTCTCTCTCTGCCTGTGTCTCTGCCTCTCTCTCTCTCTCACTGTGTGCCTATCATAAATAAATTTTTAAAAAAATTAATTAATTAATTAAAAAAACAAAAACAAAATAGACATATTCTAGAATATGTAAGAATTTTATATGTGACAAAGGAAGAATCATATATCAACAGGAAAGAGATTCATTCTACCATTACCAAAGTAAATCCATATGTATTAGAGTGCCCATGTAACGATAAAATATATATATTTTAAAAATTGTAAAAAATTATGTGTAAACATTTAATTAATCTCATTTGTTCAATAAATATCCCCTCTAAAACGATTATGTGCCAGATACTCTAATAAGTTCTGAAAACACAACTGTAGAGAAGATAGTCTTGTTTACAGTTCTCAGGATTTACTGTGTGTGTGTGTGTGTGTGTGTGTGTGTGTGTGCATATAAGTGTGTTCCTGTGTGCCCTGGGGATAGAAGAATAGTCAGCCTCACAACCAGGCAGTCTGTTTGATGAATGTGTTTATAGAGAGATACTCTTTGCTATTTGAATACTTAGAAGGGCCCTTAGCTCAGCTTGGGGAGGTAGGGGGCAGGTTGCAATGATGTCACTGAATGCCTCTGGGAGGTTATGTGACCCGAAGAATGAATAGAAGTCTTTCCTGAAAAGAGAGTAATGAGTGAGGAAAGGCTCAGAATAAAGACTGTTTTGGGCCTAGTACATAGAATAAGGAACAGCTTAAAGGTGTAAAATGGGTGAAGCCCTCAGGAAATTGGCACAATTTAATGTGGCTGAAACTAGAGCTTGAGTGAGGAATGGGGAGTGGGGATGATGAAGCAGGAGGGTGTGGATTTGTAAGCCTTGTTAACAACTTGGTTTTATCCTGACGGAGATGGAGCACCATTGAAGAGTGTTAAGCAAGGTGGTGACTCTTTGGCAGAGAATGGGTTAGAAGGGATTAACTGGGCCTGGGATCCAGCAATATATCTAGGAAGCTGTTAAAATGGCAAACAGATTATGGCAGTTTGAATTGGTAGTCTGAATATCAAAAGAAATACTATCAAGAGATATATAGGATTGTAGGTCTTGGTGATTGCTTGGATTTTGAGGTCAGAAAGAAGTTTTGTGCATGGTCTACAGGAATTTTTTTTTAAAGATTTTATTTATTTATTCATGAGAGACACACAGAGAGAGAGGCAGAGACACAGGCAGAGGGAGAAGCAGGCTCCATGCAGGGAGCCCGACATCGGACTCGATCCCGGGTCTCCAGGATCAGGCCCTGGGCTGAAGGCAGCGCTAAACCACTGAGCCACCTGGGCTGCCCAAGTCTACAGGAATTTTTAAAGAGTGAAAGAATTCATAAGGATAAAGATAATTAGAAAATTGAAAGCTGCTGATAAAAAATTCAGAATTAGAAGACAAGTAAAAATTGGGAAAGTAAAAATTAATATTACCTATACATGAAGACAATAAGGAAACAATAAGAAATATAATATTAATCAATGGAGAATTCACAAAATAAATAAAATAACGGATAGGATTATGAAAATATGCAGTTGAGATAAAGTGATTCCACTTTCACTGATCAAATTATTAACGGATTAATAAATGACAATTCTAAAAGCTGGTGAATATATGGACATTTATATGCTGCTGGTGCATTATAAGCTGATACAGGGTTTAAGGAAGGAGACTTGATGATAGGGATCAAGAACATTTTCGAAATTATACCCTTTGACAAATAATTTCACTTCTAGGGATCCATACAAAAAAAAATCAGAGATGTGGTAAAAGATTTTTGTATGGTTTTGTTGGAAACAACAGAAGAGTAATGTTATATTAATAGACACATTAGATGAAATGTGTTTTAGTTGCAGGAGAAATAATTTAATTTTTTTTATATTTTATTTATTTATTTATGAGAGAGGCAGAGACACAGGCAGAGGAAGAAGCAGGCTCCCTGCAGGGAGCCCAATGTGGGACTCCATCCCTGATCCTGGGATCTCGCCCTGAGCCAAAGGCAAACGCTCAACAGCTGAGCCACCCAAGCGTCCCTCATTTAATCGTTTTTAATGACATTGAAAAATGTGGATCAGTAGGCTCTAGTAGGCAAATAAATCTCTGGAAGAAAATAATGATATAGATGAAAGGTGTCTCATTTTTTTTCTTTGTGCTTTCTTTGACTTTTCACATTTTCTTTTGAGCATGTATTACTGACACAATGAAAAATATGGTACTGTGTAAGATGGGGATAAAGAATGACCTCATGACAGAGCTGTTGTGAATATGAAATACTACTTATGGTAACAAATGGGGTTTTGGCTCATAGTCCATGGCTAAAAATTTGGGTTTTCGCTCATTTAACGAACGTTCTCGACTGGAACTGAAAATAGCGCATGAAGGGCTCAGGTCATAGATAACTTTTGTGTGATAGCGTTTTTATTAATAAGTATTAGATCAGTGTCTTTTATAGGCTGAAACAGATCATTGTCCCAGAGAGTAGGACTCTTCATGCTAGAACTTGATGCTGTCATTCTGTGGAAATTATAGGTGCTAGTGAGGGCCCACACTAAAAATAGAACAAACAGAAAATGCTATGTGGGTACCAGAAAACCGGTAGCATGTAGACATCGGACTGGCTGAAAGATTTCACTTGCACTACATTCAGAACTGTTTCACTGACAGTAAGCAAGTTTCTCAGTGCTAAGCTCAGACTATGAGGCTGCATGACTAAAGAAATAGCAAATTTCTAACCATCGCAGCAGGCTAAATGAGTTCTTACCAGCCTGGTAATTATTGGATTTGCTTCTACACTGCATGTGAAGGCTAAAAAGAATCCATTAATGTAAGTGGACCTGTTAATGTTTGCACTTCATGAAGACCTGTTTGTTTTCTTCTTACATAATATTTCATGTTCTTTTAGGTGGTAATTGGTTGTTTGGTGGTTTGTTTTATTTATCTTCTAGAAGCAGGCTTCTGTTTATTGGTTTGTGATTACCAGGCTCCTCTTACTCTTCTATAGAAAATAGCTTAATGGTATTTGTTCTTTTCCAGTTTCTAGAGTTTTTTCCGGTTATCAGTGATTTCTGAGAACAAGTACTAGTGGATATGGCACTATTATTGAGCCATGAAACCCTCCAGACTTGCATGCACAACCAGAGCATGTACATATGCCATTTTAAGCCATTTTTGCTGCATTTATTTCCTTACTCTAGATTAGCTTTTTAATGCTTTCCATCACTATAGTGATTTCCTCTAGGTGACTGTTCGCATTTGTTCTTTTTCATAAAGATATCAGTTTACATAAGTAGAGCAGAAGATTTTGGAGCAGTTAAAATAACCGATTATCACTCAATGCTGATCTCATGATACTTTGGTAAAATGATCCAAGAAAGCCTACCTAATCTTACTCTTGGTTGAAGTCCATCAGGGATCTACAGTGGAGGAAATGTCCTTCTTCTCACCCTTTCATTTAGCCTGTCACTTTTCACCTACCAGCCCCTTTTTGCTTCATAGGCTACTGGAACAAGAACTTTGTTGCCAGATTGAATCCCAACCATGTATCATGTGAATAGCGGCAAACTGTTCATCCTAAAACTTCTTTCCTGAAACAACTAATTTCACCCACTGCCCATATTTCCAACTTCTGCCCTATCATCTGCAAAAAAAACTCTGGCTTCATTGAAATCATTCATCACAAAGTTTCACATAGGTGTAGAATGAGGATAATAATAGCACCTTAAAGATTGTTGTGGGGGTTTCTTAAATGAGATAATACATATAAAATCTGAGCTCCATACAGCTAACATTATCACATGACCCAGATACCCGCAGTCAGAATTGATTTTTTCTTATCTTTTGTTTTACTTCTTTTTTCTCTCATTGTCTATTTTGTCAGCTTATTTTCCTCTTTCCTGCCTCATTTTTCCTATTCTCTTTCCTCTATGCAACTCACCAGCCCAGTTTCTTTGCTTACCTGATCTTTCTGAAGAGAAAGTTAGCAAGGAGTGGTAAGGACCTTATTAGGTAAGCCAAGAGGCATTTTGTGCTTGTGCAGGAAGGGAAGAGTGAGATCCACAGTCTTTTTTCTGTCAAGAAGATCCAAATGATGAAGGAAAAGACTTGTATCTTAGTTAGGGAGTGGTCCAGGAAATTTTTGAAGTTGGGACAGGAAGAGCTGAAACTAAGATTGGATTTAAGCTAAGGGACCTAAGGGCTCTTGGGAAAGTGCTATTATTATTATTACAAATAATAGTGCCGTTATTACAAACACTGGAGGAATTTGAGAAAGACCGTAAGGAGATGAAAAGAAGCTGAAAAGAGGACAAATTTAAGAAATAGGAGATGTTTGATAGTTTCAGATACAACCAAAGAGAACTAAGAAATTTGACTGCTTTTGTGATTCAGAGCTTAAGAAGAGTGATTTCATCTAAAGCCTAAAGACAGATAGATGCCGTGTGTAGGCTGTAGGCTGTAGGCATGGGTCAAAACCAGCTCTTTCTGCTGTTTGGCCACAAAGGGGAAACGAAAGATGGGCCAGCAGTTGAAGTTTTTTTCCTCTGTCTTTATTGATTTGATGTCATGGTTTCTTATCAGAATTTTAAACTTATGCATTTGATACTTTAAAGGGAAAGGCTTTTGTAGTGTCCAGAATAATAGAGACAGCTTTCACACATCTTTTCCCATCAAAATTCCACGCTTACAATACAGTTGCGGGTAATCTGCCATTGTTAGGCATATGCACTGCTAGCAGCTTTTTGAGAAGCCAACATTAGAATCTTTCTCCTGAGAAGTTAAAAACTTAATTGGAATGAAACTGAAGGGCAGCACTTAGAAATAAGTCTAATTGGCTAAACTTAGGCTACTGTGGTGTCATTACTAGACATCTTATAGACACAGATATGAAGGTGTCTGAATAGATTTGAAACTCGGGATAACTTCAGTCCCTGAAATAAGTAATTTCTTCTAAAAAAGCCATAAAAATAAAATTTGGCCTCATATATTTTTGGCAGTATCAGTTTAAGAGGTTTGTTATCTCTGGTCCACTTAGCAAAAGGATAATTAATTAATGTTAATTATTAATAAGGGTTATTCACAAAGACATATGTTGTTGATCCATTTTAATAACAATACAGGAAATATCCATATATGAAAAATATTGCTTTATATTCTGGGCAAGATGGAAAGAGTTCCATTGCAGTAAACTCTCTGAGGCATGAAAGGTGGATGAGATGGGCTTGCACATTAGAGGTTTTAGGTTGGAGCTTCTTGGAATGGTTCTGGGCCACCAAATCGGCTGACATGGGGAGATGGTTAGGGTGACATGGCCGATGAGTCCTAAGAGGAAAAGAGGAAGGTGAGGCTGAGGGAGATTGTATGGGCGGTCTGAGAGGAACACATGCAGAGTGCCTGGGTGGCTCAGTCAATTGAGCAGCCAACTCTTGGTTTCTGCTCTGGGTATGATCTTGTGGTCATGGTATCAAGCCATACAAAGCATGGAGTCTATTTGTCCCTCCACCTCTTCTCCCCGCCTCCACTCCCACTCTCATGCATTCTCTCTCTCAAATAAATAAATAAATGAATAAATAAATAAAATTTTTTAAAAAGAGGAACGTGTGGATTTAATGAGAAAAATTTATTTTCTCACAATATTAGTCACTTTCATAAAAAAAAAAACTCTTGCATATTATTAAACTTTTATCACCTGAAAATAGAATGCATGTTCCTCTATCATTTACTTTGTGCCAATGGACAGCATGGGACTAAGAAAGAGTATAAAACATTGTCAAATTATCTGGTAGGAAGATAGATCCAGGGAAGGAGTCTGGTCAGGAGTAGTGCCAGGCGACTCATGGCTTCAGTGTAGATGCAACAGGGTGAGGCTCCAGGCTGGGCTGTCCAGGGATGTTGGAGCAGCCATTCATTATTTCTGCTCTCCCAGCAATTCTTCCATTATCTTCCATTTTTCAGAACTCCGGGGCATTTCCTTGAGTGTTTGGTGTTGGCTCGATCACATGATACTTTGAATGACATGTAGTATCATGTACTCAAAGGAGCCTTGGTGTACAGTCATATGGAACTAATTACAGTTCCTGGTTCTGCCACTTACTGTGTGACCTTGGGCAGAATATTTAACCTCTCTGAGTTTCAGATTCCTATAATTAGAAATGATAGTACTCATTTGGAAAGATTAAACAAAATAATATGCATAAAGCACGTGGCGCAATCTGAAGTAATAATAGGGACTCAAGAAGTGATCCTTCCTGCTAGGAACATTGAACACATAGACATTGCAAGAAATAATGTTTTACTAATAAAAGAGTCACTGATGTCTTTTTTTTTAAAGATTTCATTTATTCATTTGAGCGAGAGCATGAGCAGAGGGCAGAGGGAGAGAAAGAAGCATACCCCTCACTGAGCAGGGACCCCAATGCAGGGCTCAATACCAGGACCCCAAGATCATAACCTGAGCTGAAGGCAGACACTTAACTGCCTGAGCCACTCAGGCACTCCAAGAGTTATTGATATCTTATATTTTGTAGACCACCAAGGGCTTTTTATATCTTACTTTTAACCTACTATACCTAGCTTCTGTTTGCTCCACAATGGCCTCATAACAGGTAAGAAGAGCATTGAGCTTGTGTAATAAATATATGGAAAAATAATCTCCTGAACATACTTGTGGTTTATTTTTTTCCTTGCAAGGAGAAGTCAAGAGATAGATAATCCAGGGCTATTATGGCAGCTTTATGATACTGTCAAGGCACTAGGCTCCTTCAACTTCCTGCTCTGCCATTCTTAGTATGTGACTTTAGTCTTCTTTTTCATAAAGATATGAAATCTTTAATAATACTTATATGATTTATAAAATCATATGATTTATTAAATCATAATAATACTTTATATGATTCCCAAGATGGTCCCAAGATGGCAGCTCCTGCCTTCTGCATGGCATCCTAGTTTGAGAGAAGATGGAGGATGAAGTACAAAAGGCTAAGTTCTTCCCAGGGACCTTCATGGAAGAGGCAATAAGATAGAACTGAGCGTCCTAGAGAAAGCAAGTGGGTTTGTTGGAAACTTTCCTAGAAAGTATTATAGAGACTCAGGGTGGAGCCAGTGAGGTGTTTACAGGATAACTGAGCTAGTCATTGTCAGGAAGAAGGAGGTTAAGGGCAATGAGCTTCTTGGCTGTTTTATCTCATTTGTCTCCATTTAAACTAGAACTCCTAAAGAATGCCTAGCTATGGAAGGCATGAAAATATCAGGCCCTCTAGCAAAATGTTGGATCTGATTAGAGCCATTCTCTAAATATAAGGTAAAGAGGAGATACCTGCTTTTCTCTGTACCACTTTGCAGGAAGTGCTGACAATGTGGGAGTCCCTGGCATAGAGGAAAAAATGATGAGCCTCTAGCTAGAAAGCCTCAGGTTGAGTCCCAGCTTTGCCACTCATTAGCTACTCAAGCTGTCTTTGTTTCTGTCTCTACAAGGTAGGGATTATATCATTCTAATTTTTTTTTTAATTTATGATAGTCACAGAGAGAGAGAGAGAGGCAGAGACACAGGCAGAGGGAGAAGCAGGCTCCATGCACCGGGAGCCCGACGTGGGACTCGATCCCGGGTCCCCAGGATTGCGCCCTGGGCCAAAGGCAGGCGCTAAACCGCTGCATCACCCAGGGATCCCTCTAATTTTTTTTTTTAACTAAAGTATATTTGTCATACAATGTTATATTAGTTTTAGGTGTAGAATATAGTGATTCTGACAATTCTTTATATTAATCAGTTTTCACCACTATAAGTGTAGTCACCATATGTCCCCATACAATGTTATTACAATATTATGGACTATATTCCCTATGCTGTACCTTTCACCTTAGTGCTTTACTAATTTTATAGCTGAGAGTTTGTACTTCTCAATTCCCTTTGCCTATTTTTCCCATCCTCCCATCCTCCTCCCCTCTGGCAATCACCAGTTTGTTCTGTGTGTTTATGAGTCTGTTTCTGTATTTTTGTTGTTGTTGTTGTTCATTTGTTTTGTTTTGTTTTGTTTAGATTCCACAAATAAGTCAAATTGTATGGTGTTTGTCTTTCCTTATCTGACTTATTTCACTTAGCTTTTTATACTCTGTAGCTCCATCCATGTTGTCATAGAATTATACCACTCTTGACTGTTGTTATGGAAACCAAATGGGGTAAATATAAATTCTATAAAATCATATAAAGTATTATTATTGTCTGAACTCTCCTCCCTACCCAGAAGAACTTAAAGAGGCAGCAGTTTCTGCCCCTTTAATTCTACTTGGGAGGTGAATTGAGGTAGGAAGTGGGTAGAATAGCAAAGAAAATTTAAAAACAGCATCTATGGGGCCCCTAGGTGGTTCAGTGGTTGAGCACCTGCTTTTGGCTTAGGTCATGATCCCAGAGTCCTGGGATCTAGTCCCACATCGGGCTCCCACAGGGAGCCTACTTCTCCCTCTGCCTATGTGTCTGCCTCTCTCTGTGTCTCTCATGAATAAATAAATAAAATCTTTAAAAAAAATTAAAAATAAACAAAAACAGCATCCATATAGAATTATACACATGTGGCCTTTTACTTCATTCATTTAGCATGTTTCAAGGTTCATTCATGTTGTAGAATATACCAAAACTTCATTTTTAAAAAGCTGCTGAGTTAAATGTATGAATGTAGCACTTTCATGTTGTATACCACACACTATGTACCCATTCATCCATGCACGGACATTTGTGTTGTTTCTACTTTTTTGCTATTTTGAATAATGCTGCTATGACCTTTCCCATACAAGTTTTTATGGAGACATATGTTCATAACCAAGAAAATATCAAGGAGCACATAGAGAAGCCTGCTCTGTGAGGGTTTGTCTGCTGCAGAGGCTGTCCAGGTTCTCCTACTGCCAGGCACCCAGGGCAGAGCTCATGGCACTCCCGAAGAGTGAGATGTCAGGAGTCAGGTGGAGGCCACTAGGGTCTCCCTTTCCTCTCATGCTAATGTCAGGGTACTGGTTCAGTCTTGCATTACTCAGGATGAGTATTATTGCTGGTTGCTGTCCAAAGAGGTGGCTTTGGTTTGGAAGGTAGATTCTATTTCTTCCTACCCTATGTATGGCACATACTCTCCCTGATATTCAGGTGTCTTGTTTGGGAAATGGAGGCAATAATAGCTACCTCACAGAGTGTAGGATGAGAACGAGACCATGGCTGTGAGGCACCCCATCTCAGAGCAGGTGCTATTGCCATTAGTAGTGACCCTGTGCAGTAGGAAAATTGAAGGCACAAAGGACACAGGTCAGAGATGAAGCCCTTTGAATGACATAACTATTATAGAGATATTTAAATCATTTTTCCCGTAAGTGGCAAGTGGCAAGCTGCACACCAGGAAGGCTTGTGCTCCAAGTTCTTTTTTTTTTTTTTTTAATTTTTATTTATTCATGATAGGCACACAGTGAGAGAGAGAGAGGCAGAGACACAGGCAGAGGGAGAAGCAGGCTCCATGCACCGGAAGCCTGACGTGGGATTCGATCCCGGATCTCCGGGATCGCGCCCTGGGCCAAAGGCAGGCGCCAAACCGCTGCGCCACCCAGGGATCCCGTGCTCCAAGTTCAATACATCCCAGTACTTCCCATAAGTACTCATTTATTTGCTAGGACTGCCATAACAAAATACTGCAGACCAGTTGACTTAAACAGCCCGAATTTATTGTTTCATAGTTCTCGAGGCTCAGGTCCAAGGTCAAGATGGGATCAAGTTTGCTTTCTCCTATGACCTCTCTCCTTGGCTTGCAGATGGCCACTTTCTGTGTCCTCACATGGTCTTTTCTCTGTGCACCTGCATCCCTGGTTTCTCTTTGTGTGCTCAAAATTCCTCCTCTTATAAGGTCACCAGATAGGTTGGATTAGGACCCACCTAATGGCCTCATTTTAACTTAATCATGTCTTCAAAGGCTCTGTCTCCAAATCCAGTCATACCTTTGAGGTACTGGGTATGGGGCTTCTCCATATGAACCTTGGGGGAGACATATTCAGCCTATAGTAAGCACCTAAGTAGCAACTACTCTGCCCCAGGCATGGGAAATAAAGAAGGGAAAGGCTAGGTCTTGCCCAAGGACACTCAGTCTTTTGGAAGAGATAGACAGACAGACTACTATAAAATGCCTTTTCTCCATTTACCTTGCCCTGTGTCTTACATGTAATGTACGGTCTTTGCAAATGTATCATCAAGTATACATTTCAGCTTTGCCCATTGGAGAATCTCAATTCAACCAGATCGAACTCTCTAGGTCTTTACCAGCTCAGGAAGAGTATTTATCGGAACCCATTGAGAAACAGGGGAAGGTTAGCCAAGAGCCAGACTGAGGTGAAATAAATAAGTAGTTGAGATTGAAGTTTGTCTTCACAGGCCTCTTTTCCACCCCTTTCTGCCAAATTTTAGTGACCTTCAAATACTGCCAGCCAGAGGCTGCCCACACTCCCTGCATACCCAGTGTCCCAACGTCAAGGCTGTTGCATCCTCTCCCCACACCCAAACACACCTACTTTATATCTTTGTTCTCTGCTTTCCAAGATGATAGAGGCATAAGATTAAAAACTGAGCCCTTTCATAGATCGCCTGTGTGGCTCAGTTGGTTAAATGTCTGCCTTTGGCTTAGGTCATGATCCCAGACTCCTGGGATTGAACCCCTCATTGGGCTCCCTGCTCAGCAGGGGTCTGCTTCTCCCCTCTTATATTCTATCTCTTGCTTTCTCTCTTTCAAATAAATAAAATCTTTTTTTTTTTTAACTGAGTACTTTCAGTATGCTGGGCAATAATTAGACACTTTACATATGTCATCTAATTTGATCTTCAAAACAACTATTTCACCTCTTTTGATATATGAGGTAACTGAACTCACATAAGGTAGCATTCAGTAAACAGCATCCTTTAAATGCAAATATTTCTAATTTCACTAAGACCTTCAGACTCTCAGCTATTAGTGATATGAACAGCTGTTGATCTCTGTGAAGATAATGCCCTGATTGATTACATTGGTAGTTAGTCATAGGTTGGATTCCTAGAATCAGTACCTGAGAGGAATTTGGGTGCCTATGACTTCTTGAGGGTAAGCTCTCAGGAGAAAGAAGAAAGGTAGCAGGAAGTGGAGGCAGGGGCAGAGGCTGAGCAAGGATATGCTCTCTCAATCTAGCTACAGGGCTTGATCTCATAGTGAGCTCTGAAGCATCAATCACCTGCAGAATTGGCACTACCTTTTGCCCTGGGTCATTCAGCTATTGGCTGTAGGTCCAATACATTCCATTTCTCACCTACTTCTAGGGTGAGGGTATGGACATTCTAAAAGAAGACCCCAAGAAAATGATGACATAATCTAAAGGAATGTGTCTTTACCACTTCAGGTCCTATGGCAAGTTATTGCAGGAGATGCTTTGCATCAGAGGGTGAGAGACAGGGTCTTTTAGAATCCCTGAATCATACCTATGAACATCTGCCCAGTAGTATGGTTTTAATTTGCAATAGCATTTATAGTTTAATGAGTAATGTTTGTGTACATTTTTCATTTAATTATCACAAACCTGTGATGGCCGGTTTCATTAGTCCATTTTATAAGGAATTTATGTGGTTCAATTACAGAATCTTTTCTTAAAGATTTTATGTATTTATTTATTTATTTATTTATTGAGAGAGAGAGCATGCACACCAGCATGGAGGAGGGACAGAGGAAGAGAGAGAAACAGACTACCCTCTGAGCAGGGAGGCCTACTCGGGGTCTTGATCCCAGGACCCCAGGATCATGACGTGAGCCAAAGGCAGACACTTAACCTACTGAGCCACCTAAGCTCCCCTTAGTCACAGAACTTTGAATGAATAAAGCTGGGCCTACAACTTGCTTCTTGAGATCTAATGTCCCGCCATCATTTCATACATTTATAGTTGGATGGATTCTGCAAAAAATATAATATCCCACATAGGAAGTCAGTCATCCCCATTTGCCCAGGACGTTTTCAGTTTTAAAACTGAAAATCCCACATTCAGGGAAGCCCAGGGTTAATTTAACCATTAAACAAAGAAAACAGTGCCTAGGGCCAATGATAGCTTTAGGGGCCTACAAAAAGTTTCTAATTTTAATTCCTTTTAACAACAGAAGAAAAAAATGAATATTATAATAATAACGAATGTATGCTAATTAAGCCAGCCTGGATTATTTTTCATCTTTATACTAACGATAAAAAAATAGATTTTTAACTGTGTGGGCATGTGTGTGTATGTCTGTGCCTGCCTGTGTGAAGGAAGACGCCTATGAAAGCAAAAGTGTCTAGGATTCACAAAGTCATAATGCAGTCCTGAGTTCACTTTGGCTTCCCCAAGGGGCCACTTCCCTTCAGGGCACCCTGCATATTGTGCCGTGAATTCCACGTCTCAATTTCCTTATTGACCTGACCAGACATTTCTCTTACTCATCTTTTTGTCTCTGACTCCTGGCTTAGCGCCAAGCATACTATAAACACTCAATGCACATTTATTGATTGAATAAATGAGTTAATTGATGGTCTCATTCAGCCAATTGTTTGTTATATAATATAGGAGACATTAACTGCTCTTGGCCTCAATTTCTGCATCTGTAAAATAAATATGTTGGAATAGATGAACTCTTAGGTTCTTAGGGGGCACTTTATATCATGTATTCATTGTAACAGATCATGTGATTTTCTTAATGTCCTTTAAAAATGTGTTTCGTTACCAGTGAAAGAGTTCCTTGTAGATTCTTAGAGTCATTGCTGTTTTTCCCCCTCCTTATTTTTCTTTTAGATCCTTTCTGGAGGCAGCATGTCCAATTTTACCTCAAGAAAAATGTCTCCCACAGGAAATGGTAATGTAGATAATATTTTCCTTACTCAGAAAACTTAAAAATCTGAGAAAAACAACGCTTAGCTCTTAATTCTTTTATATAGAGTGGAATGCTTAGAAGCAACAGTCTAATCTAATTAACATTCCAAAGTTAGGCTTAAGGAAAAAGTAAGAGTGCTATAGCTTTTACTCATGTAATTGCAATTCAAATTAAAAAAAATCAATAAAAATGTTCTTTTGTATGTGGGACATTCCATGTTTCTGACTCCCCTGAGATTAATGAATCCAGTTATATATAGTCAGAAGCACCAGGACTTCTTGACTATCATTTACTAAGTACTTGTAAAACAGTCTTGTGTATACTTCTTTTTGAATAAAATTGCCAACCCACCAAACCCTGGCTTGTTTTATCCCATGCGTGTGTTTCTATATTCCTGGGTGCCACATGGGACTTCATGAAGCACACTGGTAGTTTCACTTGGCACCTGAGCAGTTTTGTATGTTATCTTTGATGATGTGATATGGGATTTGTTCTTTCTTACCAACGTATCCAACTTTAAAACAGTACTGGCCTTGTCAGCCTAGAGGATTGATGCTGACCAGTTGAGATGCGCTTCTCAAGACATCTAGGTTAACAAACTCACACCTAACCCCATGCAATTGCATCTCTTAGTTTTTTATTTTTTCTGTTGATAGGTATGAAGAGTACCAGTCAGGGGACCACACTGAGACAACAGGGTTTTCATGAGGTGAACAAAAGAAGGACTTTCTTACAGGACAACAGCTGGATAAAGAAACGTCCTGAAGAAGAAAAGTAAGAGGGTATCAAGAGGGTGGATGGGTGGACGAGACAGCCATTTTCTAACTGGGAAGCTAGTAGCTATCTGAAAAACAAGTTTCCCAAGAGGTAATATTTAATCCAAGGTAGGGAGACTCCTGATGCATGTTAATCATGTCAGTTGAAACAAACAAATAATAGTATGATTCCTAATTTACAAATTTAATAATAATTTATCTAAAATCTCTGTATATGCAAGTAAGATCAATACATTCTCAACTCATTTTAGTCCCATTGGTCATGTATATTCAGGTATTAGTAGGTGGTACATGTGTTATTATTTTGCAAGGGAAAAAACATTTATCAACAAGAAAGTTTTGTCTGTTTTGAGCATTGCTTCTACTAGCTCTGTGTTATAGATCTGAAAACTACAACTGCAGGCATATTGCCTCATTGCCAACATAGATTTACAATAGACATTTGTCCAGCCCAGATATATTTATTACAAATTACATTTGTACATATGTGTATGTTATTTTATTCCCTCTTATGTGTAAGTACATACTTTACATATCAAACATCTTTAGGTCTCACAAATTACACAAGGTAGGTATTACATCCTCTATTTTATAGAAGAGGGATTTGAGGCTCAGAAAGGTTGAGTAGCTTGTCCAGTCCACAGAGCTATTAAGAGATGGAGTTAAGATTTTAAGATGACCCATTGTCTTTCTATTACACCAATGGTTCTCATTCAGGAACAGTTTTATCCTCAGGGGATGTTTGGTAAGATCTGGAGACTTTTTCAATTAAAAACTGGGGAATACTTTCAATATAAAACTGGGGAATACTTCTTACATCTAGTTGGTAGAGGCCATGGATGCTGCTAAACATCTTACAATGCACAGGGCACTCCCCACAACACAAAATCATCAAGCCCACAGTGTCATAGCATTGACAATGAGAAGCTCTGCATTATAGGATACTCTAAACCTTCTACTAAACTGCCCATATACAGTTATTTGAGGAACATACTGTAATTGTTAAATAAAGATGTCTATTAATTTATGTTATTAAATATTATTATTTTAAGGACATATAGGAGTATTTAGAGACTTACATTGGGTTCTGGAGTTAACATTCTTGGGGAATGATCACATTCTTTAGTAACAAACACTTACTACTTCTGTCAGAGCCTAATATGGCACTTCTATTTTTCCATAGTGGTAGAATGATGTCAAATGTGAATCATAAATTCTGTGTTGTAAATGTGTGCACAGATGGGTATAGATAGAGTTGTCTAGGACAAATCATAAGGGATAAGAATGATGGTTTTATGCCTGGCATACCTGCTTTATAAAGGCCCAGGGAGGACAGCTTGGATGGCATGACAGCTACTGAGTGAAGGAGAAATGGGCTCTGATGCTTCCCCCATTCATGCTGGCCCAGTTCTGGCCTGTGTGTTATAATTCTTCTTTAGGTCAGAATGTGTCTGGTGTCTGCTACTCTCTCACAAGTTTAGGGAAGGGATATCAAGAGAGATGGAAAAGTCCTCTTGGGATTTTTGAGGATATAAATTTGCTGGAATTGTTTCAGTTTCACTGTTCATCTTTCTTTTTAATTATCTACCACAGTTTCTTGTATAGATTTATTATAAATAGTTCTAGAGGGTTGAGTAATGTTAGGGGAACAGAGCCAGAAGCAATGCGGTATTTCAGGTTTGGTTGGGTTGACATAAAAAAGGTTCAGATATTTACTCTTCTGCCTTGGTTCAAGGCCAAAAGCCCTACTACATGTTTTAACATTTCCTAAAATTGCCTGTGCTTTCAGGTCTGCTGTACAAGGCAAGAAAGACATGGTTTGAGATTTTATATATGAAGGTCTATGTATGTATAAATTGTTATGTATGAAGGAAAAGCAAAGGTTTGAGATAAAAAGATCTGGGTCTTAGATCTATTCCCATCACTAACTAATCTTTTGGTCTTAGGAAAACCACAAAATCTCCGATAAATTTCTTCTTCTGTGAATTTGGTATGACAGGGTCTTCCTTGCCTAATTCATAGGATTATTTTAAGGACCAAACAGGCGTCATGGTTCAAAAATGAGCTAACGCTCCTGCGAATGATCCACCTCCTTAACCACAAATATTGGTACTTATTTTCCTGCTTTTTATCAAGGAAAACTATCAAGTCCATCAAATGAAAAAATGTCTAAGTATAAAGGAATTAATTAAATTCAAGACATGTTTGTAGAAAGCTTTTGCCCTCCTGCAGAAAAGGACTCTTGTAATGTGCACAAAGTAGATGTCCACATGTTCCATACTCTGATAGAAAAAAAACCCCACTCATTCCTTTGTTGAATCATATGGAAATCTCATGGGATAAATGAGAATAATCGTCATTTGTACTGACAAACTTGTTTCTTTTCACACAGTCTTTCAAGGGGAGACTGGGAAGAATAAATGCATACTTATGTTCTTATGTGTGAAATAAAATGAATTAACCTTATTCTAAATCATGAGCTCTTTCCCCTAGCTCCCTTATTTAGTGCTTTCCCCTATCTCTCTTATTTAGTGCTTACCAAATACTGTGGTAACTTTCCATGTGACTTAGTTTTGTTCTTTCTTTACAGAGATGAAAATTATGGTAGGGTGGTGCTCAACCGACACAACTCCCATGATGCCTTGGACAGGTGGGTGTTTCAGACAAGTTGCATCATTAGCAGAAACACAAAGACAATAGTTTTGAGAGACTTGTTCAAGTCAGGCTGAATATTTGTGGCTAGCCTCAGGCTTTCCCTGGCATTCTGGAAGACTTTGTGATATCATCAGGAGTTTCCACAGAGCAAAGTCTGTGCTTCTCCAACTCCATGCTTCCAGAACCACAGTCTGGAGGTATAGAATAACCAATGTATGGAGGCGGCCCTCTTGATGGAAAAAAAAGGGAGGCCACAGAAATGTGACCAGATAAGATATCTCAGAACCTTAGGAAAAGGAACCCTAAAATACAGAAATAACAGCCCCAGAGTTCACTTGCTTTATGGGCAGTACGCTTCTTTTTTAGAAACTCCTAGGCTTGTGGAAAACCATTAAATAATACGGAGTGGCAAAAAGACTGACAGGCGAATCAGAAGAAAAATTCAGACAAGACTTGTAATCACAATAATGAAAATGATCTAAGATTGATAAAATTAGTAGATAATACTCTTGTTAAAGCAGATTCGTGTTACACACATACAAACAACCACACCCATCAGAGGAACCTAAGTATTTATCAGACACAAGTTTTATCTGGTCCAGTAACCTGTCTCTGTCACCACAATGTATTTAGTAAAGGAGTGTGATTGTCTGTCACGGTGTGGACTTTTAAAAATTAAGTAGACAACTTGAATATTTTAGAAACTTTTACTTATGAATTTTTTTAAACCCTTTTAAACCTATTCATGATTTTGACCTGTTCTAAGGGTACTGAGCTTAGAACGCTATACACAAAGTAGCTATTTGGTTTTCTGGTTCACAGCCGTAGTTCATCGGATTGATTGTTCTGTGACTACCTTTGCCCTCTTCTTGGTTTTCATGATTTCAGAGATTACAGCCTTGATCTCAGTTGGCTCTCATCTTGCCAAACAAAGGGAGTCTGATCATTTCAGTCTAGCTACCAGTGGAAATTGCTTCCTCCATTATACTAGCTAACTCCCCTCCATGTACTGACTAACATAATACATTGAACTTTTATCTTTCGTAAGAAATGTGAGCCTGAGATGTTTTCCCCTTGACACTTAACTAGTGTCTCAAAATACATGTTCCTAGAAGGGTAGTGCAGATGATTTTTCTTCTTGTGCTTGCTCAAATGGATGCCTTCTTGTTCCTTTTCTGCCCTTTCACAGAGTCTGTACCCACTTTAGTGGATGCTTAACACCATTTTGGAACATATACTATGTGTTGCCATAGTAGTAGGTGCTAGGAATACAAAGATGCATTAAGGTACCACTCTTGATCTTAGGGAGACCTTCCATTCTGGAAAAATAAGGATCCATAGACTATAATGCTAAAATTTACCATGGAAGTGCTATTGTAGAACTGTGTGATAGTGCCATGGGAATAGAGGAGATGGCCTAACTCTGCCCAAATTAATCAGAGATGTCACCCAGAATGTGGTCTTTGGTGTTGATGCTGCTATTCAAAGGATAAGGAGGTGGTTCTGAGTAGGGAAGGGTGGCTGGTCGGCATGAGGCAGGACAGAAGTGCTTCCAGCAGAAGTGGCAATGTGTGCAAAAAGCTCCATGTGAGCAGAAACTGAAAATAAAGGAAAGAGAAGATAAACAATATATTATTAGATAACAGTTTCATAGTATGCACGAACTAAGAAATTTTGCTGTGTGCTTCTGCCAGATTGTTTAAACATGACAAACAAGCCTGGTAGCACAAATACTTGCAAAGATGCCTATTGTGAACCAGATAGTGGTCTTGAGGTCTGGGAACAAAACAAAGTCCCTGCTTCCATAGAACCTGCATCCTGAGTGAAGATGGAAGAGGAGAGAGACTGAAAATAAATAAACACAGTCTAATATGTTGTATTGCCTTAAGTACTAGGAAGAATAAAGCCAGCTAATGGGACATAAAATGATGCTGAGAAGGGGCTGTTTTACAGATGGGAGTCAGATGGCCCATAGTGCCTGTTTGCATTCATGTATTAAACACAATGATGGACTATATACCATGATTTCCTTCTGAGGTTCGTTTAAAACTTAGGGAATTGCATTAGGCAATTTTATTTACTTTTATCTTGCATGAATGGACAGTTTCCTCTGATTCCATTTGAAAATGTTCACATCTATTTGTCCTCCAAGGCCCAGCTCAAACCATACCTTATCCATAAAGCCCTCTTTGATTCTTTTACCTAGAAATAAACTTTCTCACCTTAGAACTTCCTTGCACTTTACTTGAACTTCTTTTATGACAATGGCCACTTTCTACCTTTGGGTGTACATATCTAATTTGTCTCCCTGGCTCTGTGGGAGTAGAGTCCATAGTTTTTTGTTCTTGACTTCCTCATAGTCATCAGCACAATAAATTGTATATTGTTTACCTTCAAATATTTGCTTAATAAAAGTACACTCTATCAAGTTAAAAATTAAATTTTAAGTGCATATACTGTATTAGTATTTTTTCAGATTCAGTATCTTTGATCTGTCAGCTTCGAATGATGCTTTGAAATGCAAACAGAGTAAATCATGGTGTAATTCATCAAAGAGCTTGCTTTTCCTGTATCACAAGGTTCTATAAGGCATTAAACGGCCTGTTTTCACTGATTGATCTCTCTGATCAAGATATTCCCATTTGCTTTGATGATCTTGATTTCTACTAGTAAGCTTCCTATCCTTTCTTTTCTTCCTTCTCCCCTTTGTTCTGCTTACTTGTCTTCCTCAACTTTCTTTGCCTTCTGTCTCTCTTCTCCCCACTTCTCCTTATTCCTCCTTCTTCTCCTCTCCTCCCTACATCTATCCTTTCTCTCTTCTCTCACTCTCTTCATCTCTTTCTAGCTTTTCCTCTTTCCTTCCTTCTCCCTTCAGTAGAAAGTTCTTTTTCAACCCTGTCCACGGTGCTGAACTTTAAATAAAGCTATTTGTATTCAGCCTGTTGAGCTGCCTAATGGTGCTACTAAAATTCTGCAAACAAAACAAAGCTGATTTTAAGGGATTGAGTTCCTATGATGTAAAAGTCAACAGTCTTGATAAGAGTATATATTAGTTATTAACCACTTTGTATGCCATGTTGTTTGTTTTGCCTATATTTATCCCCAATTTGAATATGTTACATCGTAGTTAGAAATAATTGGACCTAGAGAAGAATTCCTATATTAGCATGGGTAATTGGGTGTGACATAATTTATCCTATCCAAGTTAAAACTTTGGAATATTTAGATGCTCCAAATCTGTCTTACCATGGTAGCATGTACATCTCCTACCTAAATAGGCAAAAATTTTACCAAAGGCATGATAGATGTTAAAAACATTTTTTTTTTGTAATTTATTTGATCTTTCTGTAATTATTTCTTGCTACAGGAAAGCAAATGAGAGAGATGAGCCAAAGGCTACGATTAGTCGGTATAGATCTGATGACACTTTAGACAGGTAAGGTATTTTTGAACCATGTAAGCAGAAAGCAAAATGTATATGAAATCCCCCATGTATATGATTTAGTAAGCGTGAGGTATTTAAATGTTCACCAAAGTAAGTTTTGAACCATGATATTTTATCCCCAAGAACAGAAGGCTATTCAGATTTAATTATCTTCCTCAAAATCTTGACTCAACATGCTATTTTTCTAAAATCCTGCTAATAGGAGATTGATAAGGACAATTCTGAAGAAACTGGTTTGAGTATAAGTAAGATGGACACTACACAGAATCTGTTCAGTTTAAAATGGAGAGTCTAGTTATTTTTGTGAATATGAGTAGTGAGTTCTTATTCTAACTTTTGGTCTTTCCATCCCAATGGTGGAAAAATGGCAGTTTCTGTTTTTATGGAGAAACTATACATTTTAATAATAAAATAGTTTTAATAAAAAAAATAGTTTTAATCTACTGTAGTATAAAGACTCTTTACTTTAGAAAGTGAAACTACTCTTGTGGGTGGCACTACAGTCACCATATGGCCTATTGTCAGTTCATTCCTACACAGAGGAAGAGGGCTCATCTTTATGGAGAAAACTGAGAAATGTCTATATTTTTAAAAATTAGGCTCCATACTTAGCATGGAGCCCAGTGCAAGGCTTGAACTCATAACCCTGAGGTCAAGACTTGAGCTGATAACCAAACTGTGGAAGGAGCCTCGGTGTCCATCGAAAGATGAATGGATAAAGAAGATGTGGTCTATGTATACAATAGAATATTACTCAGCCATTAGAAATGACAAATACCCACCATTTGCTTCAACGTGGATGGAACTGGAGGGTATTATGCTGAGTGAAATAAGTCAATTGGAGAAGGACAAACATTATATGGTTTCATTCATTTGGGGAATATAAACAATAGTGAAAGGGAATAGAGGGGAAGGGAGAAGAAATGGGTAGGAAATATTAGAAAAGGAGACAGAACATGGAAGACTCCTAACTCTGGGAAACGAACTAGGGGTGGTGGAAGGGGAAGGGCGGGGGGTAGCGGTGACTGGGTGGTGGGCACTGAGGGGGGCGCTTGACGGGATGAGCACTGGGTATTATTCTGTATGTTGGCAAATTGAACACCAATAAAAAATAAATTTATTATTAAAAAAAACAAAAAAACATTTAAGCTAGAAAAAAAAAAGAAATGACAAACACCCACCATTTTCTTCAAAGTGGATGGAACTGGAGTGTATTATGCTGAGTAAATGAATCAATTAGAGAAGGAAAAAATAAGAAAGGACTTGAGCTGAAATCAAGAGTCAGATGCTTAACTGACTAAGCCACCCAGATGCCCCGAGAAATGTTTATTTAGATTAAAGTGTAAAACCTCCACATCACATTTTATCTTATATTTGGTAGAGATGCTTAGTAAGTATACATAAAGAGCAAAATTAACATTTTTAGTTGGAGTCTAGACAATGGACACCTGAGGCCATTGGCATTTGAGGTCACTTGCTCTAGGTAAAGATATGCTGGTATTGTATACAATGCCAACAGCTGAATTTTAAGCATATATGCTAAAATTTATCGTATCTAATAGATTCTATGTTCAATATTTGTCAGTATTAATTCATGTAGGCAATGTACATACTTCTGTACTATTCATAGGTTTTCAAGCCAGTCTCCCTTAATAGAGGCTAATTTGCACTGGTATTCCTAAGGAATTAACTTCTCTCTGGTAATTAATAGCCTCAAAAAATGAGATCATAGAGGTATATGTACAAGATCTCATCTTCACAGCACTGAGTGGAGGGAGGAGTCAAAATAACTGTCTATTCACATTGGTCTTGGGGGCTGTCCCGTCGCACCGTTAAGTGAAGACGGAAACCCTATTTCTAGGAATTAATCTGAAAGTGAGATAATTATGCCTCAAGATAGGTAAATATGTAGGGGACCTAAGCCTTTGCAGGCTGTGTATCTGAAGGTCTATATTAGGCCAGTCAAGACAGAGCTTTGGAACATTAGCAATGAACTAGACCAGACGTCACAGGCTAACTATTTGAGTCATTCTCAGCCTCGCTGCAAATTAGAATCAGAGAGAGAGCCTTTAAACTTTACTGACAACTTGGCCCCCCCACCTCTCACTCTCAAAATTCTGATTTAGTTAGACTGAGATGGGACTCAGAAATTTTTAAAGCTTATGAAATGATTCTAATGTGCACCCAAAATTCAGAACCACCAATCTAGTCCAAGTTCTTTATTTTATACTCTCAAAAATGAGGCCAGAGATTACCTGCTTTATTTACACAAGAGGTTTAGTGGCGAGTTTGGTCTGCTCCTTCCTCAGGAGTCCTGAGTCATAGCAGTATGCCATATCTCTCTAAATGTGGAAATAGATGTGAGGGAGAGAACTCAGGAATCAGTAAAGAAAGGAAAGTCCTATCAGCAGGAATCAGACTTTCATAATTCTGGCCATTCCAAATGTGAGATAGGAAATAATTTTAGAAGGAAAACACCAAAATATATCTGGTATGCACATGTGTATGTAGTTCAATAATGCATTCATTTTATTTTTTATTTTTATTTTTAAGTAGTCTCTACATCAAATGTGGGGCTTGAACCCACAAACTTGGAGATGAAGAGCTGTGTGCTCCACCAACTGAGCCAGCTAGTCGCCCCACAATAATGTATTTATTTTTAAATAGATATGAGAAAAGTACTGACTTTATATTTGGAGTTATCTTTAAAATATATGTATATGTATATATATATATACATATATATATGTGTATATATATATATATATACAGGTAAAAGTATGAAGTGTTCTAAAGAAACAGTAAAATACTAATGTATGTGGCCTGCAATATGGCCCAGATCCTGAAGGTGGTTTAATCACTAATTTGTAAAACCTAGGTTGTGGTGACCTCTAGTGTTCACTTCTGGAAGTGTAACTTTTTCTTTGGTTCTTTTGATCATATTGCTAATGACTATATTTGAGTATTTCCTGTCTCCAAGATTTACACTTATCAAAACAACTTATTTCATATCACAATTTAAGCAGGAGCTTAAATTTTCAAGAGAAATACAAAGTTAATCTCTTTAAGTAATAAGAAATTGACATATGTATTGGAATGGTGGTTTAGAGTTCTCTCCATTATTACTCATGGACTGACCCCCTGGTGGCATAGAAAAGATAGTGGAGGTGAAGAATAGTGCAGGAAGACAGGTTGACCTAATACATGGGTGTTGAAACAATCACACTACAGAATCAGTTGTATGACATTGAGTCCTACTGGAAAGACTTTGGAGGTACCCTACTTCTTAGCTGGGTGTCCAAGAGAAAGTCACTCACCTTCTCTGAGTCTCCATTTTTTCATCTATAAAGTGAAAATAATTATGCCTCCCTTGTAAGGATATTTTAAAGAGTAGAGGAGAATGTATACAATAAGCAGCAAAGAGTAGGTAGCTATTTTTATTATTACATCTGCATGTAGATATTGCCCACGTAGATTTACACTGTACAATTTTGATTAACTTCATTTATTTCAACATCAGCACTTGCCTTTATTTAAACCTTGAGAATGTTTGATGTTCTGTTTGTTTTAGACAGATTGTTGTTTCAGAGAACCATGGTAGCGATTTCCCAAGATTATTTTTTATCTCATATTAGAGCCTCATAGACAGCTTATAAAGTCTGAGTAGAATTTCCAAGGAACATTGAAGATTTAAGATTCAGAGTCACCTGACCTCTTACTTATGGTACTCATGAAGTGGTTCTTCCTTTAGAGCCCTTTAAATATAAACATCTCAGAGGCTTGGTAGCAGTTAGCACAGGGAATATAGTCACAGTCCATGGCCTGATGATCACCTTAGACGTGAGTTTTTATCCATGGATTCTAGGAACCTGTATAAGTTAATGCCTGTATTATGAATGGTCTCTTGAGAATATGGAACTCTGGAAGATTTCAATCTTCTTTCCTTTCTGTTCAAGAGTTATCAGTTTATGGTATTATGTACTATAAACAAAAACTTGTTTGGAGTTGACTCATAGCATTTTAATATATTAGGGTTATCTACCCAATACTTTAGTTACACGTATCAAGATGACATTAGGAATTGAAATCATTTTAAACTTATGACAGTTAAGTCATATTTTTCCCACATTCATTTTTATTTTAGAGTGAGGAAAAGTGAGTGTCCATCTTTCCAAGATTAGTTTCTATAAAGCTATGTACTAAAGTTGATGGTAAAATAAAAAATTTAGAAACAGTTATAGGAGACCCATAGTGTCCGATCAACAGAAAAGTTTTGCTGACCTTTTGTTTTGCTGAGCCTAATTTTGCTACATCCTAGTTTTGTGCAAGCCTGCAGAATGCTCCAGAGGATAGCCCTATGTCTTAGGAAGAACCTTCCTATCTGCTGTGAGGAAGGAATGTCTGCAGTTATGAGAGTCCACCATCAGCATGGAGACCATGAGATTCCTAATTCATCTTTTCTGACACAAGGGACAAATACATCTTTTCTAGATGTGACCTCTTAGAAGAGATCTGAGATTTGAGGGATTAAAACCTGTGATGATCAGTAGAGGCTATTAATTAAATGTATTAGTCAAAGTAAACTAGTTTGCCAGGGTAGAGTAACTCTTTTAACAAAGTCCTTCTCTCACCCCCGAATCCATTATTATTTAGCACAATGGAAGATTACTATCCGCTCTCTTTAGAGTCCAGTGTGATAGCCTGGAAGAGTAGGGCATGTCTCAGCTCCATGAAGTGACTCAGGGCCCTAAATTCATGTTTTGATGCTGCTATCTTCAACCCATGGGCAACAAAACCATAGTGGGAAGAGGAAGAAAGAGCATGGAGGAACCCACAAGAGGTTTTATGATGGTTCTGGAAGTAGCAAACAACATTTCTGCCCACATTTTTTACTCTAGAACTCAATCACACAGTCCCAACTTAATTGCAATGAAGAATGGGAAGTGTGGTGTCCCTCTGTGCTCAGGAGGAAAATAAAATTAATTTGGCAAACATATATCATTGTCTATGCTACAAAATGTCTTTAAAAATACTCGCCTTTTGTTGATGACTTTTACGGACTTCGGAAGTAGTGTCATTGGATGGATGTACAGTTGGCAACACAGGTGCTGAACCCTGTGCAATAAAAAAGTCCACATATAACTTTGGACTCTCCAAAACTTAACTACTATAGCCCACTATTGACCGGAAGCCTTATTGATAACATAAACAGCTGATTAACACGGATTTTGTATGTTATATATAACTGAATTCTTACAATAAAGTAAGATAGAAAAAAGAAAATGTTATTAAGAGAATCATAAGGATGAGAAAATATATTTACAATACTATACTATATTTACCGAAAAAATCTGCAGTTCAAATCCACGTGGTCAAGGGTCAACTGTATTATTAAACAATAATGAATATAAAATAGTGGGTTAAATGTTCAATAAATCAGAGAGGCCAGTAGAAAAGCATAAACCTTAAAAATCCCAAACTGTATTGAAATAGCCTCATAAATAGATTTTATCTCAAGAAGCTTTTTTAAATTGCAAAATATTCTAAAATGTAAGACCTAAAAACAAATCTCTTTATCAGGAAAAGGTTATATTGTGAAGTTATTCTTTCATGAAAGAGGGATCAAAGGACTTCCATGACCTAAATGTTCATCCAAACTTGTGTCTTGTTTCTTTATAAAGGATCTCAGACAGAAATGATGCCACTAAAACATATAAGACCAATACCTTGGACAACCGACTAACCAATAGGTATCTGTATCTGTTGCTTTGGGAAAGACCCAAGTACAATGCTTTTCTAAGCATTACTTATTTATTTACAGTTTTTCTGTCCTACTTGATATCTTTCTATAAATTCTTATCTTCTATTTTTTTCTTCTATTTTTTTAAACACAAAAATTCTGGAGTAAATACTTTTATTTCTCTTCATAGTTAGAGAAATAGAAAATCCTTGTGGCCTTGCTTAAAAATTGAGAATTCATTGCTTCAGGTCATTGTTTTCACCACATTCATGTTTTTGTTTTAAGTGATCCTGGTGGCAAGAGTATGGAATACATATAAATGCCAATTTTACACTCTTATTGCTAAAGAAAATTACTGAACCCAGCAAATAAAAATGTTGGGCTTACTTGATATTGAATTTTATGAAATTAAATTATTTCCTTTAGAATCTAGTCCAAGACATGATCATGAAATCACCTTATCAAATTTATTCAAATACTGATGCTTTCTTTCTCTTTCTCTCAAATAATGTCTAACTTTAAATAACAACTCTAAATTCATGGACAATTGCAAATTGATGCAAGTGTTCATTCTTTGTTGCTGCTCAAACTTTTGCCTTTTTTTTTTTTTTACCAGAAACACATCCACATTTAGATCACCAGAAGCAGCAAAGACGTATGTATTTTTCCAACTGAAGTTACATTTTAAGAATAAGTGTATTTCTTTGTACATGTTCAAGAAAAACCAGGGTATATGCCCCTAGGCCAAAATTTCGTTATAATAAAGCCACACTCCTATTGCTTAGGCAGAGTTTAGTAGAAATAAGAAAATGGTCCATGAAGCTTTAAATATTTACTATCTGGATTTTAACAGAAAAAGTTTACCAACCTCTGCTCTCACCAAACACCTAAACTTAAGTCATTCTTTTCTTTATTTTTCTTTTTTCTTTTTATTTCTTTTTTTCTCTAATTTTTCATTTAAATCCAGTTAGGATACAGTATGATATTGGTTTCAGGAGTGGAATTTAGTGATTCATCACTTACATACAACTCCCAGGGCTCATCATAACAAGTGCCCTCCTTAATACCCATCACCCATTTGATTTTTAACTTTTTTCCCCTACAGACTTTTATTTTTCCCTTTTTTATGGCCACTAACTCTTTTTTCCTGTATGTTTCACTTGTCTTTCAAAATACCCATCACATTACAATTCAACTGAGTCATGAAATTATAGGTTTGCTAGCAATGAAGTACATTTTCTCTGAAACATACTACTGGTGATTATAAACAGCCAAACTAGGTGGATTTTTGAAAACAGAATTAGTTTTTAAATTTTTATTTACACAGAAAGGAATTTTCACCTTGGACTGCACCTCTCAGTAGTTAAAACAGACCAGGGTCACTTCTATTTTTCTTTTTTTTTTTTTGAAGATCTCTATACATTAATAAATACTAAATAAGGATTTGAAATGGTGTGGTTTTTAAATGTTTTCTTCAACAATATAATACATTTAATGCAAAAAAGCAATATAATTCTGTTAGTCATAATATATACAGGATTAAATATATAATATGAATCCAGAGCACATCAGAATGCATTGGTCCAGATTTCAGACACATAATGTCATATAATGGATCATTTCCTTCCTTCCTTCAGTTCTAGTTATTCAGATGAAAGCTTGATTATTTATAAAAATGGATAAACTACAGAAGAACTTATTTTCTGTTGTCAACTGAAACATTTTTGTTTCAGAAAACATTTTTCTGAATGTTCACAAAACATTTTGTGGTGAATAAAGAGCAGGCGGGAATATGAGTAGATTATCAGATCTTTCAAAGGTGGGACAGCATAAAAGTTTCAAGAATGTAATTTGTGGCTGTGATTAAACAGGCAACCTGGAAGTTTGTTCAGTGCAAACAGCACCAGCATCCCAGCTCCTACTTCTGCTACAACTCCTGTAAAGAAAAAGAGGTATGATGGACTTGTTGCATCTGCTTCTTGCTGATATTCTCTAGAGGATTGTCTTTTATTAATTTCTTTCATTTAAAAAAATATTTTATTTATTTATTCATGAGAGACAGAGAGAGAGGCAGAGACATAGGCAGAGGGAGGAGAAGCAGGCTCCATTCAGGAGCCTAATGTGGGACTCGATCCCAGACCCTGGGATTACATCCTGAGCCGAAGGCATGCTCAACTGCTGAACCACCCAGGCATCCTCTTTTATTATTTTCTGAATGAATTCATCCACCAAGACATTCAGATGGCATTCAGAAGTTGGTCTCTCATCCTTGCTCCCCCCTCTCTCTTTCCAGGGATCCAGTGCCTACTGGATCATGGTGTCCTCAAACTTTGTCCTTTTCTGCCTAATTTCCTTTTCAAGCATGCAGTCTTGGGGTGCCTGGATGGCTCAGTCGCTAAATGCTTGATTTTTGATTTTGGCTCAGGTCATGATCACAGGGTTGTGAAATGGAGCCCCGCGTAGCTCTGCCCTCAGCATGGAGTCTGATTGTTGATTCTTTTCCCTCTGCCGCTCCTCCTGCTCATGTGGTTGATAAATAAATAAATAAATAAATAAATAAATAAATAAATAAATAAAATCTTAAAAAACAAACAAATATGCAATCTTTTCTCCAGGTTTCCTGAGGTCTTGAATATCTAGGTAATGTTTTTAATGACAGAGCTCAGCAAAGGGTAAGCTACTTCAGGTAACACCCTTAGTAGAGTCCTACTACAAGGAATGCTTTACCCTGAAATAATTATGACTGTGGAGTGGCCAGATATCACCACACTCCTGAAATCAGCCTGCATTGTTGCTGCCTCCTCTATTCTGTAGATTAGGTTGACCCTACTTCCAAGTACAGAGTCAAAGGCTCTATGCTGAGACATCAATGTTTGTGTGATCATGCTTCCTTCTCTGACATCCCGGGTGGCCTCCCACCTTCTGCCTGCGTAGATGTCTGTTTATTTAGTAGGCACAGAGAAGTAGCTAGACCTGTGGTGATAGAATATTCTTCCAGAGACAGAAGGTGAGGGTCGAAGCAATTTTTGCTTGTTGAAGAGAACACAGTGCTAGTGAATCACAATCAAATGGAAAACAAACATTCATGAACCTCAGTGCATTCAAAATGTTTTTATTCTCTTTGCCTGCACCTAAGACTGTGCCTTGTTTGAGTAGGTGCTCAATGTTTGTTGATGGGTTGGCTGATTGCCAAAATGCTCCTGCAGTCAGAATTCTGGTTGTGTCTGCAGAGTCTCAAAAAATGTAATCACCTTTCTCTTGGACCCAAATTTCATATCTCTTACCCACTTCAAAACTGTTTCCTCTGACAGGTTAGGCATAAGTCAGGATCATTGAAGCGAGCAATAAGACTCTTACTTTTGTCGATGAGTAGTATCGACTACTTACATTAAGTTGAAATTGGCTTTGATCTCATCTTAGCTCAGTCCTGAAGTGCCTCAGAGAATAGACTTGCTTGATGAATTTACAGCCAGCTCTCCTTATCCCAGCCTTTCCTTCTCTGGGCTTTCTTCTGACATGTCACTCTCCTCTAAACATCTTCATCTTTGATCCATATCTAAGTCTTTCTGACAGAGCCTCAAGCTATCTTTATCAATTAAAATTAAGTCCTGGTAATGTGAAGACATTTTTCTAATTGGATATATATGTGTTTGTATATATACATATATGTACATATAATTGAGGTTAGCATTACTGGGCATTTACTTATGTTTTCAATATTCTTACTTTCAGAGTTTTTCACTTTATCATACAGCTTTTTAGAAACTATAGATACAGAGTAGAACATAAGATTGATTTTCATTATAAAATATTTCAGATATGTAGAAAATAGAAAAAGAGGTATGTTTTTTTTTTTAATTTTTATTTATTTATGATAGTCACAGAGAGAGAGAGAGAGAGAGAGGGGCAGAGACACAGGCAGAGGGAGAAGCAGGCTCCATGCACTGGGAGCCTGACGTGGGATTCGATCCCGGGTCTCCAGGATCGCGCCCTGGGTCAAAGGCAGGCGCCAAACCGCTGCGCCACCCAGGGATCCCAGGTATGTTTATGATAAACACCCATGTACCCACTAGCTAGATTTAACAAATATTAATTTCTAGATTCTCTTCATATTTCTTTTGAAAGAAACACCCACATGTTGGTGTCAAGAAAACAGGGAAAGGAGCTTACTTGGGGAGCAGAGAGCCTGGATTGCAGTATAGTTACTTCCAACTGAGTTTAAGAAAGCTTTCATTTTATTCCCAAGGCTTACTGAAAAGTCGTCTCAATGCCTTTTAACTGTCAAATTATTTTCAGCTTTTCCTGGTAGACATGTGGGTGGCATAAGGTCTTTCAAGCACCACGTTTATAACTGATGTTGTTTCTTAACAGACAGTCCTGGTTTCCACCACCTCCTCCTGGTTACAGTGCCATCCCAAGCACGGGAGCAAACAGAAGGTAAGGGAAAGGTGGCTGATGTAATTGCTATGTAACTTAATGGAAGAATGCATCAGATATTGACCATATGTAATTGTGGAGGCTTTGGAATAAATCAGAGGAGATCTTGTGAATTCTGAGAGCTGAACAAGACAGGGCTCAGTGGGAATGAGGTCAGGCTATCAGTGCCTCTGGTAGGAAATCTTACAAGGTGCGAGGAATACTTAGCTGTATTAGTTTGCTAAGAGCTGCCATAACAAAGTCCCACAAACTGGGTGGCTTAATAAAAATGTTTCTCACAGCTCCAAAGGCTGGAAGTCCAAGATCAAGGTGTTGGCAGTGTTGGTTCCCTCTGCAGGCTGGGAGGGAGAATCTGTTCCATGCTCTCTCCTGGTTTCTGGTGGTTTCCAGTCACCCTTTGGCATTCCTGAGTCGGTATAAGCATCATCCAGATCTCTCCCTTCATCTTTACAAGATATTCTCCCTGAGTGCATGTCTGTGTCCCACATTTCCCCTTCTTAAGAGGACACTAGTCGTATTGGATATGCAGTCTATCCAACTCCACTATGACCTTGTCCTCACATATCTAATTACATCTGCAATGACCCTATTTCCAAGGAAGGTCACATCTGAAGCAGGTTAGGGCTTCAACATGTGAATTTTGGGAGGCATACAATTCAATCCACAAGTGGCTGAGGAGAGAATGGAATCAAGCACCAGGCACGACTCAAAAGTGGGCTCCTGATACACCACCCCTTCCAGGCAGTGATGAACGCAAATGACTGGATAAGGATATGAGTTGCAAGTTTTTTGTAAACTTTAAGGGATGAATGGGTGTTTTCTACTTTTATTTTTTGTTGAGATCAATTATTATAACTAAGATTATAGACCATGTGGATGGCACTTTGTTCTACAAAATCTGTGCTAGGAATGTCAACAACCATTTAATTTAATATGTGATTATTGTGTGCCAGATATTGTTCTAAGATCCTGGGATGTATCAGTGAAGAAAACATGGAGCCTACACTCTGATCTTCAAAGCAGCAGACATATGTGCAGAACTCCTATAATCTATGCCATCTCTAACACACAAAGAAAAATAAGTTTCTGATTTGGTGTTGCTTTAGGGTATCCAAAATTATTTTTATATCTTCAACTCCCAGAATATCTTCACTGAATATTTCGATGTTCCAATAGGATTTATTTTCCCAATTCAACAATTGGAAAAAAGAGTTATTAAACAATGTGCTTGTTTAGTATTAGATTGTTTTATTTCCTAAAATTGTCATATGTTGTGTAGGCTTTTAATGTCTCTTTTATTTCCAAATAACAGAAATATTTGGAATAAATATCCTTTATTATAATTTAGGCTGGCTCTATAGGTTGTAAATAAATTTAGTTCATCAATAGACACAAAGAGCTCTTTCTATACATGTTGCATCTGTATATATATCTGTATATATATACACATATATACATATTACACATAAATATATATATTATTTATACATGTATAATTATTAAACACGTTGAACAATCACAACTTGGAATTACATCCACCTTCTGTTAAAATATTTTCTTTTTGAATCTCATTTATAGGTGACTTCCAATTATATGAACTGCCAAGTATGGATTATGTTTCTAGTTTAAAACCTTCTTTCCCCTCAGTCAGTGTTTAGATATGTCTCTATGAATAACACCTTTTATGGAGCTACCTAAGTGGGGAAAATATTAGCTAGGGTTTTTGTTAGGAAACTATTGTTTCCTGAGTATTTTAAGATCCATCCAATTTTGTCTTGATAGATAATTGGTACTTAAAAATATTTATTACTTATTTCTAAAATCTTATGTTCATCTTCTATTTATTATTCCAATATTAATGTAAAATTATCATTACAATAAGCAACTGGTTATATGACTATAAAAATACAGAAGGGTTATTCATGAGTTAATATCTCATGCTTTCAATGCCCATTAAACTTGTGGACCTCTGTTTGCACAGAATTGGTAGTGCTTGGCTATATGCCCTTACGATTTATTCATTGCTGGGTGTAATTTTACATTGAAGATAAAATGAGTCACAATGCTCCTATTTCTGGATCCTAGATCAGATCCATAGCGCCAGAACTAAAGGAAAGAGAAAATTATTGGACTAGGTTGATCAATTTAGATATCCTTTCCTTTTTTAGAGGCACAGATTATTAATATAATGGCTAAACTGAAAGACTCCTCTTTGAGGATCAGAGCTAATGTCATGCCAAGCTTTCAGGGGAAGAAGGGAATAATAACAATATACCAGTCTTTGATTTCTAAAGTGCTTTTCTTTGGAAGAGCTCAGAGTACAGCTTCTGTTTCTCACCTTTAATGCCAGTGCATTCCTAGGGCTGAAAAAAGAACCTTTTTTAGCGGAAGCTGAAAAATAGAAGCAATTATTAAATGATAAAAGGAAGCAAAGGCTTCAAAAAGAGATCTTTGTCCCCAGAAGAATGCAAAGAAAATGAAAATAGGTCAAAAAATATAAAAATGGGAGACTATGATTTTTAATACTAGCTAATAGCCCAATCCTAAGTATATTTCCCCATCCCTCACTTATACACTGGTCTCCTCTCTTTTCCCTTACTCCTGACTCCTGCAAGAGAATTTCCCCTTAATACTGACACTCTCACTCTCCTTCCTGTTCTTCATCTTGTGAACCTTCATTTCTCCCATCACCTAATCTTTCCCAGAGTTTTAATTTTCTCTCACACACCCCTGTCTGTGCAGCACGTTCGAAAAGACCATCAGACTTCCCAGCCATTGTTGGAGTGAGTCCTTTTATTCAACTTTTTTCCCCCTTGACGTCTCCATGGTCGTCTCCGTGGTTTAACACCATGTATCACCCTGTCCCTCAGTTGTTCCTTTCTTGACTTATGGTATGGGAAAATCAAACTTAGGTGTGTTTGAATTAAAAATTTGCTTTGGCATTGTGTTTGGATTAAAATCTATTACAGGTATATATAAGCTGCCTTACAAAGCATCTCAAGCTTTTTTTTTTTTTACCAGCAGAAGGACTCATGCTATCAGAGCTTTATCTATACTTATATGTATACGTATATCTATCCCTATGACTATATAGGACTATATTTACATCTATATCTCTTTCTATACCTACAACTATAGCTATACCTACAGGTAATTCTATACACAGTTAATATAAGGTTGGTGAGTTGAACTAGAGATTAAATGATAAAATTTAATTTTCTAAAATAACCATATATAACAGCTAAAGAAAAAAAGCAATTTCTTAAAATAGATATCCTTTTATGTATGGTATACATTAGTCTTACAATGAGAGATAAGATCTGGGTGATCAAACAGAATTTTGGAGTTAAGAGTTAAATATCTTTGAAAGCCTCTTGCTTTTTTTTTTTTTTTCTTAACAAGATTAAAGAGAGAAGCTGTGGTTTATGGTAACAAGATATAGCATGTAAAGCTTGAAACTTAAATAAAACCTTTTCTAGCTGGTTTCTAAGGCAGCTCCTTGGTCATTGGGATGGAAATATTCTCTGACCTCCTCTTCCTTTTCTTGCTGAGAAGAGAAACAACCAGCATAGTATTTTGAATGACCAACCTAGACAACAAGGCTATTTGTTCTGAAACCTTATCAAATTCCCTGGAACCTATAATTTCTTTTCATTTTAATTAAGACCGAATCAAGATTTTACCTTTTATAATTGCTGTTCCTTGTTACAGTCAGCTGTCTCTCCTGTTACCTCTGTGATCAAACCCCTGCTTCACTGATTTCCCCACATTTCCATGTTCAAACCCCTTTCATCTTAAAAAAATAGCTTCTTGAAAAGTAATAGACTAGGAGGCCCTGGATGGCTCACTCAGTTAAGTGGCAGACTCTTGATTTCAGCTCAGGTCATGATCTCAGGGTGGAACGATCCAGCCCTATGTAGGCTCCACACCCAGTGTGCTTAAGATTCTCTCTCTCCCTCTCCCTTTGCCCTCCTCCTCCCCACACGCATGCTTTCTCTTTTTCTCAAAAAAAAAAAAAAAAAAAAAAAAGAATAGCCTAGGGGCACCTGGGTGGCTCAGTTGATTAAGCATCTCACTCTTGATCTCAGCTTGGGTCTTTATCTCATGGTCCTGAGTGCAAACCCCACCTTGGGCTCCCTGCTGGACATGGAGCCTACTTAAAAAAAAAAAATTAATAGCCTAATTACACAAATCCATTAGACTGGCATCTTATCTCTCCATTGCAACCAAAGTTTTCAGAAAAGTTAATGATACCTGCCATCTTTATTTTCTGGTTCCCACTACCATTAGTTCATAGAAATAGCTCTCCTCAAGGTCACAAATGACTTTGCTGATAAATTCTTATTGACATTTCAGTCCCTATGACTACTTGACCTTTCAAAAGGCATCACTGGATATTCATGCCTTTAGGAAATCTCTCTCCTTGTCTTTTGAGAAGCTCCTCAACCCCCAACCCTCCCCTGCCCCAAACATACTCTTGGGTTTCTTTCCTCTAACGTTTCTTTCTCAGTCTCCTTTGCCACATCGTCATCCTATACTAGCCATTAATTGTTGATGCTCCTAAAGCCTCAAAATTCCTTCCCTCTTATTCTACCTTCTGCTCCTCCACAAATTATCCATGCCCAGGGCTTCAATGGCCACATTTGTGCTCTTGACTCCATTTATATCTACTCCACACCTCTTCTCTGACGGATTTTGGTTAGCTAACTGCCTATTCAACATCTTCCCTTAAATTTCTCAGAAGCCTTGCAAACATAACATGTTCAAAATGAAATTCATAATTTCCCACATTAACTTGATGCTCTATCTCAATTAGTAATACCGTGCTCAGCCCACTGACACTTGAAAACTTGAAGTTATTTTTTGTACTTTTCTTTCCTTAATCACCAATATTCAATCCATTTAGTAAATCCTATCAAGTTATCTACAAATGCCTCTTGAATCCATATGCTTCCCTCCATTTCTACCATCATATCTTTTCTGGACTGTAGTAGTAGCTACCTAGGTATTCTCTCTTCATCTACCCTGATACCCACTCCCCTAATCTCTTCTCTACACTGCTGCCCTAATGATATTTATAAAAGGATAATGGAATATATCCTCCTCCTAAATAAAAATATGACTTTCCATTTTTCTTAGAATAAAGACCCAATCCTTAGTACTGCCTGCCTTCCCTTTCCTGGCTCCCATCCCTCACAACTTCCCATTGCTGTCTGTTCCAGTCACATAACCTGTTTTAAATGCGTCCTATCCCACCTTCCATAGACCATATAAGGTATATAAGGTCCTCTCTGCTTAGAATCCTGTCTTCTCCCCCATTTGGGGGCACTTACATTCTTGTGGCCAAGTTTTCATCTGGTTTGTCTTCAAAATATCACTTCTGAGTCATGTCTGTTCTGTTTTTTTCTGCTTCATACTCACTCAGGTATAAGATATGGCAGCTTTCCTCCCCTGATTTGTTCATTTGTGCATAAGATTTTAATAAAGATGTGGGGTGATGAAAGTGCTAACAATACATTGTAGAAGCTCAGACCAAAAAAAGTCAAATGTAATATTAGAAATTCCTGTTTGTTAGTTCTTTGGCCACACCTATTATTGGTTATTTCTTCTTGGCTGACACTTCTCTATAGGCCTGATTTTGTTGCTATTTTGTTCAGCAGCTCCTCACTCCTTATTTCTTCCATCTTTCTTTTTTCTCTCCCTATCTCCTCCTCTCCCTTCATCCCTCCACCCCTCAAATTTCTTTTTTTTTTTTTTAAAGATTTTATTTATTTGTTCATGATAGTCACACAGAGAGAGAGAGAGGCAGAGACACAGGCAGAGGGAGAAGCAGGCTCCATGCAGGGAGCCCGACGTGGGATTCGATCCCGAGTCTCCAGGATCGCGCCCTGGGCCAAAGGCAGGCGCCAAACCACTGCGCCACCCAGGGATCCCTCAAATTTCTATTAATTATTTATACAGGCAGTTTAGTTCTCTTTTTGCTGTGAGAGGCTCTTCTCAGAAAATCTCATCCCCATAACCAAACATGATGATATATTCTTTCTTTGGGAGGCACTATTTTCTTACGTCACAATAATGTAAACATTCAGTCTCCCACACTTAAAGTATCAAAAAATCTCATTGACCTCTCTATCTCCTTTTTCTTATTCAGTAGTCATTGTAGTGAGTGAAGGATTTGGGTGCCATTCAAGAAAAAAAAAAGATATGACCGCTGGTGCACTGGTGGCGGAGGTAGTTGCACACTCTGAGCCATATTTGGGTGGTGCTTTGATATATTTGCCTGGGGAGAGAGTCACTCCCTTCAATAAGACTCTCCAAAAACAACTGCATGGGAGCCACCACCCAGAAGGGCAAGAGGGCAAGAGAACTCCTGAAGAAAAGGGAGATTCACAGAGGGGATTTTTATATCTAGGTGATGCCACTCAGCAGCATGGCAGGCAGTTTCTGAGTGAAGAACTCTGACCGAGAGCAGTGATTTGGGGTCTTTTATGGCTTCCAAAGTTCCAAAGTTGGACAGTATGGATGCAGGAAAAAATCATAGCACAAAAATCAGTGATGGGATCAAGAGAAAAGCATCAACATTCTCTGGTAACTCTGACATGGTAGGGAGAGCTTCTAACAAAGGGATTTAGGGAAGAGGTCCTGAAAGAGGTGTGGCATTTGGGGGGAAGAAAGGAAATATATAATCCCAGATTTTCAAATCCAGGGTGATTTTAAGCCTAGTGATGCCACCAATCAGTATAGGAAGAAACAGGAGCAGAATGGGGAATACACAATTGGTTTTAAGAGGTTGTGCAATGTTTTGGACAGGTGGAGTCTGGGATACTGAAAATATATATTTGTGGAGGTAATCACCAGTGGGAAATGGGGGAGTACTCAGGTAAGAGGTGGTGCCACAGATCCAGGTTTGGGAATGATCCCAGAGAATTTAAGTGTATATCTTCAGAAATGAAGTTACTATGGAGAAAATATTAAATGAAAAAGAGAATGAAAGTTGAACCTTGATGTGTGTCTGCACATTAAGTGATGAAGGAGGAGCCAGAAAATTAAACTGCAACTAGTTCAATTGCGTGGTAAAGGTGAAGAGTGATATGCGGTAGGTATTGGGGAAGCAGAGTAAGTGGATTCATTCTACATCCAAAATGAGCCCATTCTTCAAGATCTGGTATGAATCTTACTTCCACCATAAGCTTTCTTAGCTCAAGGTTGTTTTTGTCATCTGAACTTAAAAAACTTATTGTCGACAATCCTCACTTGGCAATTAATCGTCCATTGCCTTAGAACATTACTTATTTTCATGGTATACTCATTAACTAGATGGCATCATCTTATAATTTTTTGAATTATCCATATGACCTTATCCATAGTAATTTGTTAATAAGTACATATTGATAAATGAATTATAACATTTCTTAATAACTACAAGATAGGGAATTCCTTCAACCCATTATCATATTTATTTTTGTAGTTAGGCTTTATTCTATGTGCTTAAGCTATGATGACTGTTTGTATAGCTCCCTCACTCCCCACTTCCTCTGTGTCTGTCTCTTTCTTTCCAAAACGATTACTGAGCTCTATGTGCTAGGGAAGCACTTTGCTAGAAGCCAGGAATACAGAAATGTATAAGACTTAGTCCCAGTTTCAAGAAAGTCAAGGTGTATCAGGGAGTCAGTTTGAGTCACGAGTGCTAAACATGAAAACTTGCCCCAAATGAGAGTGAGTCATTGAGGGTATAATAAACACAAAGTTGCAATAGTCACAAAATATCACTAGTGTATGTCTTCAGTTTTCAAGTTCTTAAACTTTTCCTCATTTGTGAGTCCTTCAAAAGAGTGATGACATTTGCCAAGCCTGAGCCAAGGCATGGATAACAGGCATCATTCCTGAGAAATATTTAGTCACGTCACAATGAAATGTGGACACAGCATTTCTAGGAAGTTGATGTTGAAGTTGCTTCTGATTTCAGAGTAAATATGCTCTGTTTATGACACATTCAAGTGTTTCTAACTATGTATTTAGGTGACTTAGAGATTTGGTGGTTAAATGGCATGTGGCGCTCAATTAATAAACTCACTGAAGTTGAATTAAGGTAGTTGCTTAACAGACAATATGAATGTTTACAATGTTACCCATTATGGTGATACAAGACCAGCAATGAAGCCGCTACTACCACCACCACTACCAAAACACTAATGTGGTTTTTTCTGGAATCATTTCCAAAGACAGAGAAGAAAATACATACTTCTGATAAAATTAAAATAGTGGAAACATACCTAAGGAATTTCTGTAGGAAATTGCTATAGAGTTAAATGCTTGCTATGTACTTTTATAATTTCTCATCCATATTTGTTTCAACCTCTTCCTCTTCAGTGGTTTTCACATTCAGTTAGCTGATTGGTAGAGTTGAAGGAGGAAAGAAAATTCTGATTGAGATGTGAGTTGCCATGGCAACTTTGCTCTGGTTATATTTTTCTGTCTGTAACTATAAATGGTAAAATGTAACCTTTCTAATTATACTGCTACATTTTTAACTCTATTGGTACCAAACACTCTGCAGTTTGTTGTCATGGTAAATTAAATCAATATGTTTTATTTTTATCTCAGCCAAAATCTTTATATTGACTAGAATCTGTTTTGTAAAACTTAAGATTCTAAGACTCTTAGTAAAATATCCAAGTACAGTGATTTTAAAATTTTATCTGAATGCCTAGAAATATCCATTGTAGGGGTTCCTAGGTGGCTCAGTCGGTTGAGTGTCTGACTCTTGATTTTGGTTCAGGTCATGATCTCAGGGTCAGAAGACCAAGCCCCACCTTGGCTCTGGCTGGGTGTGAAACCTGCTTAGGATTCTCTCTCTCTCTCTCTGCCTCTTCCCCTCCCGCTCACATGTATATTTGAATGCTCTCTCTTTCTCTCTCTCTCTTGCTCTGTCTCTCTAAAAAAAAGAAAAGAAAGAAGTACCCATTCTAGATATTCAAAATAATTAAAATGTTAACCTGAAATAAGGTCATTGTTTTTATATAGCATTGTTTGCTTAGAGTGAGGAGAACACTAATTCAAAATATGTCAGTGAAGGGTTTAACCTTCAGCATAGAGTTAGTTGCTTTTTCAGTCCTATGAGGTCAACAGAGACAGTTTCTGATTTCATAACACTAGTTTTAAGTAACTTAAACACATTCAAATAACAACCAACAAAGACATCTGTGCTTACCCCCATTCTGAATTCCACCAGCCTTTCTCCCTTGGAGCCCCTGTTGCCTCTACTGCTACTGAGGGAGCCCCCAGAAGTATGATGAAGCGGGGTATCTTCAGGTTCAGAAGCAGGGGTGAGGAAGAAGCTGTGAGAATCAGGATACCTAGGGGTAACTGCCTTGCCCTTTGACAACTCCCTCTGCCCCAATCATAAAAATCAAATGGTTTGATTTTTTAAAATTATTTTACCCTTTTGTAGTATTGTTTGAAGGTCTATCAACTAGAGATTATAAATCTCACCTCAGCTAAAAGCATGAAAATTCTGAGAGGTTAAAAGGGTCATCTGGTCATCCAAATCTTAGTGTCAATTACCTAAACCATGTTTTTGTTTTTTTTTTGTTTTTTTCTGCAAGAACTGGGCAGAATTAGGACATGCTAAGGGATGGTGGCTTGAATTTCATGAATAGGGGATGGCTTTGGAGCAAGAAGACAGGGCATCCCGGGTATGGTATAGTGTGGGTGACCAGAACATACTGTGACATAGGAACTAGGTTTCCAAGAGCCTAGATGAAGGGCAGTGGGAAAAGTGGGTGGGGGGGTGCAAAGACCCACACTTTACTTAAGAGTGTCAGCAGACTTGGGGGCACTTCTTTGTCTTCTGATCGTTCTTCTTCCTCTGTCAGGAATATAAGGAATATTAGCTACATGGAATCACACAGTATATACAGCCTTTTGAATCTGGCTTTCTTCACTTAGCATAATGCATGTGGGATTCATCCACGCTGTTGTGTGCATCAATAGCTCATTCCTTTTCATTGCTGAGTAATATTCTATTATATGGAGCCACAGAGTTTTTTTAGCCATTTACCTGGTGAGGGAAATTTGGGTTGTTTTTGTGGGCTTTAAATTTGACATACAGGATTGAGGGCATGCCTGTTTCTTGGTGTGATCACTTCTCTTGAATAAATGCCTACAAGTGGGATTGCTAGGTCATATGGTAAGCATATGTTTAACTTTATAAGAAACTGCCAGTTTTTAAAGAGGCTGTACTATTTTGCACCCCACCAGCAATGCATGAGAGTTCAAGTTATTCTACTTTGTTAACATCATTTAGTATTGTCAGCTTTTAAAACAATTATTTTAGGCATTCTAATAGGTGTGTAGTGTAGCTCATTCTTTTTTTAACTTATATTTCCCTACAGACTAATAATGTCAAGCATCTTCTCATATGCTTTCTTGTTATCTGTGCATCTTCTTTGGTGATGTATCTGTTCAAATCATTGGCCCATTTTTTGAATTGGTTGTTTGTTTACTTACAGTTGACTAATTAACAAATTACATACTGCTTACAAGTCCTTTGTCAGATATGTGATTTGCAAATATTTTTCTGCCAGTGTGGCTTCTGTTTTCATTCTCTTAACAGTGTATTTTGCAGAGAAAAAGTTTTTAATTTAATGAAGTCCAACTTATCAAATTATTATTTTTTTTAGTGAATTGTACTATTGGTGTTATATCTGAGAACCTTCTCCCTAATGCATGGTCACAGAGATTTTTCTTCTATAAGTTTTATACTGGTATGTTTTATATATAGGTCTATGATCCATTTTGAGTGGACTCCTTTTTTAATGCTAAAAATTTTTACAACTTCACCTGATAATAATTGGACTGTTTTTTATTAGTCTTTGAGTAAATATCTAAGGACATAAAGATGCTATGAATTCAGCAATACTTAAAGTTTTGTGTCACCTTTTTATCTATTGACCAGAGAATATTGACTTATTTTCTTATAAAGCTGACATGAATTACGCTAATTTAAATTTTATTAACTACAATTGCACCTACATACATTTGGAAAGTGCAGTATATAAATGTTCAAGGTGCTTGGTTTACAGCAAATGCTCGGGGCTCTGTGGAATTGAAGATGCCTTGTAATCATGCTGCCTTCCCTCAGTCATGTAATGGTTTTACAGCCACAGATCTAGACCAGTCTTCTCCTTGTATAGATAAAGAAGCAGAGGTTCAGAGAATCAGCCCTCTTTCTAGGGTCAAATTTAGTTAGTGGCAAAGCTAGTCTAGAACCTAGGGCTCTGGAATTTGAGTCCAGTGCACACTCTGTTGCTGTGTTATGGTTTATTGTAATGGCCTCTGGCCACTAGAAAGTGAGACTTCATTATAGTAATCATTCTTTTGAACATATGCCTTGCTTTCAATGAGATCTTTGAAAGTAGAGACTGCACCTTTTCTAGTTTTCGAATGTCCAATTTTGATCTATATTATTATGTGTCCTAACATTATGCCTGAGGCATTTGTGGCATAAGTGCTCATTGAGCTAATGTAATGATGCTGTCCTTGGGTAAGGAAACAATGCAGAACAACCTGTCATTATTAGATTTTCACTGGGAATACCTGGAAGGGTATTGGTTTGATGCAGTATATTATAGAGAAAAACATACGAGATTCAACATCAGAAAAACTAAGTTGAAACGCTGGCTGAGCTACCAGCACCATGATACAGGGAAAATAACCTTTTTGATTCATTGGGGGAAAAAAAAAAAAAAACTCCACGAGAGAAGGATGTTTGGATGGACCAAAACAAGTTTGTGAGAGCTTGAAGTCAGCCTGGTACTGAAACTCAAAAAAAAATACAAATTCCATCTCCTTTGTCATTGTTATTAAAAATTCTCTGTGTGGGAAACAGGCAAAACATGATGAGAAAGTGAAAACAAAACTCATAGTTCAATATTAGAGTCAATTATTCTTGTTTCATCCTAAGTGTGTGCTGCAGTAATGAAATGCTCTTCACAAAGGCAGTCAAACAGAAGTCACAGAGCCAGGCATGTTGTGCAAAAAAGCCATACAAAAAGAAGTGATCTTTGTAGCAACATGTGAAAATGAAGTAATATAAGCCACTTCACAATGTTATTTCTATTAGCTCTGGCCTTTGGGCTATTATCTCCAAGTTTTCCTATTTCTTGTGAAAGCTGTCTTTTTATTCCTGAAAGTTATTTATTTATTTATTTATTTATTTATTTATTTATTTATTCATTTATTTTACAATCATAGCCACTAATGTGGTGACATCGATCCTGCAAAGGTCATGTGGGCTTAAGGGAAAGACAGAGTGTACAGCCAGAGGTCAACTTTATCCAAGCTTAAACATTGCATCTCAAAGCAGTATTCAAACAGGATCATTCCACATGCGTGTCTCTTGTTCCCTTCTCTTCAAAACATTCCAGGCCACAGCTTCCTGCTTCGCTCTTGCATTTTAATCCCCCTACTTGGCATCACATCAAGCTCTTGGCATGGCATGAATGACTTCTCTCATTGCCCCTAAGGGCTTGGGTTCTGTCATCTGTGGCTGTCATTGCAGAGATGCAAATGAAAGCTCCTTTGAGATGAATTGAAGTCAATGTGGCATTGACTAGCCCCAGCCCAGTGGGGGGCTAAATGCAGCACCCTCAGAAATAAATATGCTCCTCTGCTTCACTTGGTCTTCACAACTGCACATCCACTTTTTCTTTCTTTCGTCTCCAAACCATATCCACACTGTGTACGGGGTACCCAGGTCTACTTCTCTACCCATATCTGTTTCCCAGATATACCCAGTCAATATTTACCCACCTCTTTGAGGGCTAAGCCATCAGATATGGAATATACATAGCTTTTCAATCAATGTGATTCTGGCATAAGCAAAGTGTGGCACCATCATATTTCCCCTTTTTGTAATCCTCCTTTCCATCTTGTTACTTTTCTTCCACCTGTTCTCAGATATCCAGTGTTGTACAGATTTATTATCCAGCACTGACCATCTTCTTACCCTTTGCTCGACCTCTGGAAGAAAAGCATATAATCAGCTAATCTTCCCTGATACACAAAAGATACATTATCTCTTGTGATATCCCATGATTCCTAACACAGGGATATTTTTTTGAGAGAAATGATGATATTCAAATAAACAATATCCAATTATAAAATCTAGCACTAAACCAGAATGGGGAGACTATTTTTATGTTAAATTGTTTTATGTAAACTGTAAATCAGGCATATGATGTAACAACAGAACTCATATGAGCTCCTGGCACCTACTAGGTATTCAGTAGGGGAAAGAACAGTGAAGTTCAACGGGTCGGCTAAATTTGAACAGATTTCAGAAGTTTCAAGCCCCTTTTCAGTATTTATTTCCTTTCTCACCAAATAGAAATCCAGCCAATCACTCCTTCTTTCAACACATTTTTATTGGACACCCAAATCATACACAGTCCTAGTAGTTGAGATATAACTATCCTAGGAGCTTTTGGCCCCGTATGGGGACAGAAAATTATGTTTAATCCAAATCAGTGTCATAGAGCCATTAAAAGGGTGGCTAAGGAGAAACATAGGGATATATCTATCACAGCTTTGGGTACCACCAGAGATAGTAATGCCCACGCCAAGTCTGAAGGGCAAGGAAGAAGTGTCCAGGGGAAAGGGAGAAGCAGGCAAGCCGGGGAGCAGAGAGAATATGGTGGCAGAGATGGTTAGGAGTGCAAGTGTTTTGGCACAGCTACAGTATTGGGTTCATGTTGGGTAACAACAGCCATGACACTAGACATATAGCAAGCACTTACTGGAGCCAGACAGAGCTTGAATGCTCGGCAGGCTCTTCTCTTGGCTTCAGTGCCACCATCCACACAAGAGTCAGGAGACCCACAATGCTCCATGCTCGGCTGCTCCACTGCCCATCACCCAGACAATCAGTACCATACTCTGCTGAGAAAGATTTAGAACTAATTGCATCCTGTTCTCCATCCCTATGACCATGGATCCCTCAGGAGAAGCCTGGTCTGACCATTTCTTGTCACCTAGACTAGCCTTACAGAGAGCTCTGTCCATCACTGAGCCTGACCCAACCTAACAGTAGCTTAACCACTCAAACCTTCTACAGTACCTCCCTGGCTGTGTCATCTATTACTCTCAAAACTGGCAATTCTGCAGTCTCATCTCTGACAAAATAGTATTCACCTCTGTTGGGATCCTCCAGAAGACTCTGCTTCCACAGGGTCCTGAAGAAGAGGAGAGGTTCTGTTTTCTCCTCATTGCTACTACTTATCAATTTTACCTTTCTCCTCCCTAAAACTCCCCTATCTTCCTTGAAATCATGGCATAATGAGCTTCTTTTCCTCATTGCAGTTATCTGAAGGTCTTGGAGTCACTCACTTGCACTCTTTGAAGACTCTGACGCCAGGCTCATTGTCTGTCTCACACATATCTCCTACCATAATGTGTGGTGATTTCCAAACCCATATGGAGAATCCTTCCCCACCCTGACTTCTCACTTTCTTTATCTTCTCACCATTGATCTTATCCTTTTCTCTACCTTAGCCTCTCATAGATCTTGCCCTTGTAAGTAACCATACAAATTTCAAAATTTCAGTTTTCCCATTCTCCTACTACTTTCTATCTATTCCATTCAGCCCACTCTCTCCAGTCCTCTGATTCCAGAAGTTTCTCAGCCTTGCCCCCACTAACCCATTGATTTTTCACATTCCTTCTCCCCTCATATCCTGTTCCCTCCACGTCCATCTCAGATCCATAATCTCTTCTTATAATCACTTCCTCACATCCCACCTTCCTTTCCTTTGCCATCATTCTCTTTGTCACACTTACTTGGCTGAATTATAAACTTAGAACCAACTCTCTGTTTTGTCTGCTTCTGCTCCCTAAGCAGCTAAATGTAGCAAGAGAAAACAATGGTAGTTAGCTTTATTTTAATTTCATGACCACGAACCTCAACTGAGCCATTGGTGCTGCCCAAGGATTCCTATCAAAACATGGAGAAGGCTTATGGAGCCAGATTTCCTTGTTTAGATTTCTCCTTCTGCCACTTTCCAGCTGTATCATTATGGGATATTTATCTTTACTTTCTGAGCCTCAGTCTTCTTGTTTGTAAGGTGGGGAGAAGAATGACATTTATCTCTGGGATCACAGTGAGGATTAAATGAGAGAGCTCTCTGTGTTTCCATCTATGACCAACCAATCATCCCACCTGTGTCTGAAGTTCCCTTACTTCTCAAGTCTCTTTTTTTCTGCTCACTCTCCTGCACCATCAAAGTGAGGCCCTTCACTGGGTCGTTCCCATCACCATGTGTGCATACTCTAGTAGTCTTCCTTGACCGACTGACCTTCAGGAATCTATCTATTTTTCTCTTTCCTCTTCACTGCAGAACACCTCTATCTCCCTTTGTCTCCAAAATCCATTTCTATAATGTTTTGTTCACCACTGCTCTATCAAAACTGCACTTATCGATGTTACCAATGAGCATTATCTTGCCCAGACCATGGAAACTTCTCAATCCTTGTTTTATTTGATCTGTCCATAGCATTTGGCATGGCCAGTTCCTCCTTTCCTAAGACTTCCCTTACTTGACTTCCAGGGTGCTAAACCCTCATACTTCTCTTCTTTTCTCCTTGACCATTTCTCCTTGGATTCTTTTGCTGTTTCCTTCTCATATTCTTGACATCTAAATACTGCAGGACTTAACCCTTAGCCCTCTTGTATCTCTATCTGCACTGAGTCCCTTGGTGATCTCACCCAGTTTCAAGTGTCAAATGTCATCTCTAAGCTGATGATGCCCATCTTTACATGTTTTTCCTCCAATACTCTCATGGCTCATTTTATCATTTCTTTCGAGTCTTGGCTCAAATTTCACCTCTCAAAGAGACCCTCTCATTTTATATAATAGTGTTCCTGCACCATCCCTCTCTATTCTCTTACTCTGTTTTATTTTATCTGTCATACATTGATTTGTGCATTGAAAGCCTTTTGAGAACAGGGAGATTATCCACTTTGTAGAACACTTTGTACATAGAAAGCTACCAATAAATGTTTGTTAAATAAAAGCATGATCTAATTCTGAAAATACCTGAAAATACCCCCAGCAATCCTAAGAGAAAGGTCATTACAGATGAAGAGATGGAATCAGGTTAACCCATTATCACACAGCTGGCAATTCAGACAACTGGATTCCAGGGCCTACATGTCACCTAGCCATGCTGCAAAAGCCAGAGGTTACCTGGAGTCTAGATCACATGTGTACTTTTACTAGGTATTGAATTTAATAGGGAGCTACTCTAGTAGTGGTGAGGGAAGAGGGGTGACAGCCCCTGGGATAAGTTAGGTGGTGACTCTATCCAAAATATGTATATAATTGCCTATCTGCAGTTCCTAGGTTATCAAATCACACTGGCTCAGAGGCTGCCTTGGCTCTCTGTTGGAAAGTTTAGGCTGACAGTATATACATGCTTTGCTAGAAGCAAACTGGCCTGTGCTGCCAATATTTAAGTTAGATTTAGTTAAGAGCTTTAAATCAACTTTATCATGAGGTCTGTAAAACTGAAAACCTTCCTCACTGTTTCCATAGCAGCCAGATGGTTGACACATTTCTTAAAGAAGATTATATGTTAATGCTCAAGAACCATTTACTATGCTCATATGCTGCTGACCCAAAATGCCACAGCTTGAGCTAGTCAAGCAAAATATTAATCTTTGAAAAGGACACATTATATTTCAAGCTATAGTGAAAGAGGATAAGGTTTCCAAAAATCTGATTAAATGAACTTTGAAAATATTTATAATTTAAATATTTGACTCTTCTAAAGTTTAGTGCTGTATGGATTCTGGCCCTTCAGCTACCTCATATAGGGGGTGGTGGTATAAGATGCATGAGTTATTTCCATATAGGCCATAAGTACATTCAGTTAATAGATGCTAAAATTTGCCATGTTTCCATGGTGAAATGAATTGCTGTTTTCTGTTTTAAAGGGAACCAACTGTTCACCCTCCAATACCTCCAAAGCCCAGTTCTCCTGTTTCATCTCCTAACCAGCTGAGACGGGAGAACAGGTGAGACCTGGCATTCCAGAAAATTTTGCCCAAATGAGGAAGTTAAAGAAATGAAAGCAAATGAATTATGACCTGTTTTGTGCAAAGCATGGGTATGTTTTGTGCACACATTCACAGAAGAAGCATGTGTGAAGCTTTTCTAATTCTAATTGCCAATACAAATGCATGTTTATGTTTGCCTTTGAATACTTACAGCCATTTCCTATCTTATGGAAATATACCTTCAAAATAGAAGCTGAACAATATTCATGTCCAGGAAGTGTTTATCCTCACATTTCTTCTAATTTATGTATAAGGAAGCATTATATAAGGAATCTCTTTCTTTCTGTCTCTGTGTATATAAATTTATAAATATACATGCATACATATGTAGTATTTGACATATATAATCTAGATAGAAACTACATATATACATGCATTTGGTTTATATTTACTCCTAGTTAAATTTCCCATTAAAAGATACATTTTCTCTTTATATATTTTTAAATATATTATTTATTTATTTATTCATGAGAGACAGAGAGAGAGAGAGAGGCAGAGACATAGGCAGAGGAAAAAGCAGACTCCTTGCAGGGAGCCCAATACAGGATTTGATCCCTGAAACCTGGGAACACTCTCTGAGCCAAAGGCAGATGCCCAACGACTGAGCCACCCAGGCGTTCCTAAAAGCTACATTTTCTGATGAAAGATGTTCTTAAAACTGTATTACTACTCAAACCCTCCCTTATATTAGAAATACTTTTGGGTAGCTCTTTAGTCTTGTTTTAGCTAAGGAATTTGCAATTTATTTCGAAACTATTATAATTTAAAAAAATCTTCTAATTAACTTATCTCCAAATCGAGAAAAAAACAGACTTGCTTTTCCATTTTTAATCTCTGACACTCTATAATTAATACTTAGAAACAAATTCAAAGTTCTGAAAATTTCCCATGTGTTTCTGCTAAACTGTTTAATAATCTTGAGCTGTTTTTCGGGACATACATTGCACATTTCCATTATTGTGAGATTTAAAAAATGATTTATCATTGAAGACTGAATACATTAGATCCACTTGGTTGCCTGCCTTTGATTCTTTTGTATTTTTGCATTTTGATGATGATTTTTGTTGACAACATGAAAGAAAATTCTAGAATTATTCTTCAGGAAGAGAGTAACTTCAGCTAGAAAATGCTGACTGGGCAGCAGGGCTATGTAGCATTAAGTGTTCAGCCTATTGAGTTAAAAACCGAAGTCTGAATTTCTATTCAGTGAAACTTCACAGGATCTTTGAAATTTTGTCCTTAGGATGAGGAGATTTTTTTTCCTTTAATGAGTCAGGAGAATACTTCTTCATTGAATTAATGAAAAATATAAACTAAATTTATAACTTTTTATTTGTGCAATGGTTATAATTAAACTCTTAAAATAACTTTTTAAGTTTTCCATCTTATATTATTTTTCCTTAATATAGTAATGAGAAATTAAATATTAATTTGAATTGGATTTTTTAGAGGGCCTTAAATAAATTGGCTTTAGTATTATCTAAATTCTAGTCTAAAATCAGTGACCCTAGAGCAGTGAGCTTGTGTAAACTCAAAAAAAAACTAAATTTCACGGTAATTGGTCTAATCCATTTTTACTACTTTAATTTCTTTCTTCTAGTGATCTTAAAAATAAAATTAGGACAACTTGCATGTTTTAAATCCTGATTACTTTAATCACAGCAAGATGATTTTAATGAAAGAATATGAAAGGAAAGTGTTTCCTATGTAATTAACACATGTCCTCAGGGGAACAAAAATAGTTGAATATAGTTTTTTGAGAACAAGCAAGAATGTATAAGTAGGTCAATCAGATACTTAGGAAAATAACAGAAAAAAACCTCATATCATAGACTGTGACAGAATCTAATATCCATAAACTTGTTCTATCAACTCAATGTGGTCATTCTCAATGTGTTTTAAAGGGAACCAACTGTTCACCCTCCAATACCTCCAAAGCCCAGGTCTCCTGTTTCATCTCCTAACCAGCTGAGACGGGAGAACAGGTGAGACCTGGCATTCCAGAAAATTTTGCCCAAATGAGGAAGTTAAAGAAATGAAAGCAAATGAATTATGACCTGTTTTGTGCAAAGCATGGGTATGTTTTGTGCACACATTCACAGAAGAAGCATGTGTGAAGGTGTATTGTGTGAAGGTGTATTGAAATTTAAAAAATTTCTCATCTTATTTCAGCAAATATGTCCCTTGATCATATTCAAATGGGGGTAACATATTTAGGAAAAAACCATTCCTTTGATTCCTGATAACAAAAAAGATTCTTAAGAAATACGTATGAAAATGCCTTATTGATGATTGGAGACTAAGATAAAAAATGAACATAAACACATTTAGGAAAGATATTTCTAAGCATATCTAGTGATTAAAAATGTATTAAAACATAGGCTAAATTGCAAAATTATTATATTGGACTTCAGATTTTCAAATAAGAAATGGTTGAGTTCTAGCCAACTGAAAGAGCTAAGGTAAAGTTTGTTATCTTAAGTGGTGCTCTTGGTTCAACACACTGTAATCTTTTTGAATATAAATGTTTCCTTAAAAATGTATATTTAACAAAAGTGTTTTCTTACCTAACAGATATTATCTTTAACTTTGAAAATATAGGCAGATTTGTCCAACTAAACCAGGTGTACATACAGAAACCAACAGATCCACTGAAAAAAGTATAAGGTACAATGATCTCTATATCTATGTAACTGTAGGAAGTACAATGTTTGCCTAATTAGAATACCTAAAAATGCCAGACAATTAATAATAAAAGAGACAAAATCAGTTCTCCAGCTGGCTTCCATATAGTGAGGAATAAACATTTTTTTCGTGTACCTACAGAATTTTATTCCTTTGATTTCTATTCTAAGCTTTATATTAAGAAAACAACCAACATTGTCTGACCGTGATAGCAGAGTAAAATAAACACCTTAAGAAAGGAAAATACTTTTTATTCCCAGCACTTGTCCAAAGGACTGTGATATAGTTGTGTTGATATTTAAATGTATAGGTGGAAATGTAGTCATTTGATTGAACTTGCTCTACAAAAGCTTTGCTAGAATTAGCTGTATAATTAGGCCATATCCAGTTCTATCCACATCATCAGGAAAAGCCTCACAAATTGTATTGATCTTTGGGTCAGGTTTTCCCATGACAGTCCTGATTTATGCCTGTTGTCTTGCACATCCCATCTGGTATAGTATGCATTTTGGTTATATCCTATTTTTATTTTTTATTTTTTAAAGAAACCACTATTTTGATATCAGTTTTAAATGATGCTATTGCTTATCAATATGATAAACAAGTTTCTATTTATTATGTTAAAAAACATACCATTAAATTTACCATCTTATCCATTATGACCAACCAATTTTTCAAAGTGCAGAACTTACATACTTTTTGTTTTTTGTTTTTTTGTTGTTGTTTTGTCCCTTGACCATCAGAAAAGTCCCAGTTTAAAACATATATCACATGAATACCCTTACCTTTGGGGAGAATCATGTTTCCCTTGTATTTAGTTACTTGAAGTGCAACTGTATCTTTGCATTGCCCAAGCTGAGTCCCATGTGCCATAAGATGTCAATGTATATTCTGTGAAAGAAGGGCTTAATGGCCAACCCATTTGGGAGACACAATTAAATAGAGTTCTCTACCACAGGACTTCTCAGAACCTTCAGTGTGCTTATATACATTCTGAATCTCCAAAAGTTGGTTGTATTTCCCAAATTGACTTGACTGCAAAATTCTTTTTTCATGTAACCCTCTTAACCTTCTATGAAACATTGTTTGTGAAACATAGGTCTTAATTACAGGAATGCCAATAAGGATTTTCCCAATTATTTCTTTGCATGATCTAGAGGAATTCGTGTGGATTTGAGCCCTGTATGTGTCAGGTGTTTCCACTTACCCTATAGTTTAAAATGTACGTTCTTTTGCTTTGTAAGTCTAAGAAGGCAGATATTTTCACTGCATGTGAGGGATGAATTAATCATCTGGACATGTTGCTTAATGCTCATTGACTCTAGTATACTAGAAACACCTCTGAACACACAGCTGTGTTTACTTGTGTAGTTAGCTCTGCTTTTTTCCATATCCTTTCTTAAGTACAGAACTTGGGAGAAGCCAATGTGTTTAGGAGAAACTGTAGTTATTTCAGTGAACACTAGATGGCAGAGCCAATGCCCAGTTAAATGACTGATGTGTGTGTGTGTGTGTGTGTGTGTGTATGTATGTGTGTGCGCATGGTGATATGAGAACTATTTCATCATGCAGTTAAACTCAATAATTCCTGAACACACGGACTATTGTTTTCTTTACTGAAAATGTAAGATTTTCTAGCCACTTCAAGGATAGCTCTACTATCATTGACTTGCATTTATTTTTCATCCTTTGAAGGACTCAGGATCTCGAGAATATTGTTAAAGTGGCCACTTCACTTCAGAAAACTAACAAGGGGTAAGAGCTCAGAGCTTTTGAGCTTGTATTTTTCCTTTCTTTCTATTTCAAAAAAGCTTAACCAGTGCCTTTAAAAGTTCCAAATATAAACAAAATCCCTGTTTACTATATACAATTTAAAAGAAGAAAGAATCAGTTTCTCTAGATAAATGTCCCTGAAAAGTGAGTGAGACTGACATTGATCTCACTCATGGATACGGGGTTACTCTTCTTCCTCAGCTTTGTATTTTGATGATTATACTCTCATCTCCATCACCTCAGCTGTCTGTGGTTTTGACCTTATTCCAAGTCTTTGTCCTGTATTTATGCTACTAGCTCAGATCTTATCTGTCTTCCTAGAATCCTCATTTAGAATGTCCTAGGCCATATTTACCTTCCTTCCCAAATGCACTCTTTCCAAACTTCTTTCTGTTCTTTCCTTCAGCCAACCTCACCTTTCTGGAATCATTCTTAATTCTTCCATGTCTTCCCCCTCAATGTAGTATCAGGCATATATGCATTAAATTTGTAAAATTCTCCACTTGCCCACATGGCCTCACCCCAGTGCAAACCCTCATCAACTCCATCATAGGTTTTTAGAGTAGCTATGCAGATTTACTTGTATTCCCTCAGTCTCCTCTCCCCTAAACCATTACTACCCCATTAGTGCCAGAACTTTCTTCCTAAAATTCTGTTGAACACTTTAATGGCTCCCCATTGCCTGTTCAGTTACATCTAACCTTTGTAAATGTAGCTCCAACCTAACATTCAAGAGTTATTTCTGACTTCACCCTTATATTTACCCTACATGGAATACCAAATTAAACTACTTTCTTTCTACAGTCTCCAGACATTGTGCCTTTGTTTATGCCATTCCACCCATGTGGCAGCCTTTCCTAACTTTCCTAACTTCCTAGCCACCATATCCATTCAAGTCCTACTTATTTTTCAAGATCTAGATCAGATATCACCTCTTCTGTGAAGTCTTCCCAGAATGATTCAGTGAGATGTGACTTCTGTTTCACTAAGCTATCAGAGTCCCACTATTTATGTGTTATAACAGCTAATCGTATTTGTTGTTATTTCATGGAATCTATGCAAATATCTTATCTTCTCTATCATTTCTTTAATCTCTTAGAGGAAATATTTTGTCCTATTGACCATAAGTCATTTGCAGAGTCTGACATGATGCTTTGTGTAAAGTAGGTGCTTATATAATAGATTGTGGTAAAGAATAGTGAACAGCAGGAAACCTGGAGTATAAACATTCCATAGTTTAAATCCCATTCCTGCAAAAATTCTCCTTGCTCATGGACTTCAGCAATGCTAAGCAAGATTAAGGATTGTAGTCCTAGTCAAAAGAAGTGAAGAAACAGAAGTAACACATAGCCCTTCTGTGCAAATGAAACTGATTGGAGCTCTGAATCCAGACAGGAACTCCAGAAAGTATCCCGGATGTTTCATTTCCACTTCTCTTATTTAAGTGTCTAGATCTCTAATTTTACTTTTTTACTTTTTTTGAGATAGTATTTTGTTTTTAAAAGGGATTGAATAGTTTTTTGGTGAGTGAGAGTGGTTTTTGAAGGAGAGATGGGTGAATGATGCTGAAGGGAAATTGTGGTTTGGCACAAATCCAACAAAAACAATGAGGACTACAGTTAGTCCTGTTCCCTCTCTGTAGGCATAGTACACAAATTCCACAATGGGAGTGGGATGTGTTCTCCACAGGGAAAAGTTACTGCTCTGTCAGCGACCAGGGGAAATGTTTATTGGATCAACATACCCAACTATCATTACTGTGGACTATCTGTAGGGACTAGAAATAGCTTTATTCACCTAACTGTTCTTGGTGATATTCCTTTGTGAACTGTCACTCCTATCTGATTAAGAACATTTAATTTATTGCACCTGCAATGGTGAAATTTAATATCCAAAGCTTTCATCAATGTAAGGTCATTTTAAAAGTCCACATTCCTTATTCAGAACATTGTCTCCATTTTATTTAATTTATCACAGAGTGTCTTCTCATGATTTATGCCAATCTGTTTGTAAAAACATGAGCAACCCCAAATCCTGATAATTACATCATTGTAATTCATACTAATCAGAAATTCTGGGACTACAATTTTACAGGACTCTTAGGTTTGCTCTTTTCCTTGGAGACATGGACAGATTCATACTCTCAGAGCTAGGAGGTGGAATTTCAAGCAACTAACAACAGTGAGGCATTGTGTCAGGGGACTAAGTGATATGTTAATTTTTTTGTCAGGGTCAGCAACTTTCATATTTCAGTATTAACCTGACTTCAATCCTACTACTGAATATGTAACATTACTTGAAAGGATTCACCTATATGATGGCTGTTAATTTTATGTGTTTTTGGGTCTCTAAGAGGATTGCCCCAGCAGCTATTTTGGCGGGGCATTGTGCCAGGCATCTTCAAAGCACATAAATGGCTCAGCAACTATACCTCTCTAGCCTGAGCCAAACTCTTGATGTCTCTAAAAGCAGTTTAAAAAATAAATATAGCAAGCATTTATTAAATGAAAAATTTAGTAGACTGGGAACTGTTACTATAATGGACAAAATTAATTGAGAGTTTTTGACTTGCCAGATATGCTTCACACTATGTACTCATTCATTAGCTTATTGATTTTTTTCTCAGGTGGGTACAATTAGTATTCTTGTTCGACAGGTGGAAAAATTGAAGCAGGAAGAGGTTAGGTAATTCACCCAGAGTCATCAATTCATAATTGGTAAATCCTGGGTTAGGCTCCATGTATCCCTGACCTGGGACTCTGAATATGTAACTCCTGAGTTACTTGGCCTCATGGCTTCCTGGTCAGTACCAGTGATGACTCAGAAGAAAAAGGAACATTGAGAAAGTGTGGGAAATGTGTATTCTAGAGCAAGAAGAAGGGAAAACCATGATTTGTGATCTAAAAACTGGACCAGGAGGGCAAGAGAAATGGGGGCAAAGGGATAACAGAAATATGGAAGAGAGAATACGCTGCGAGGAGCGAACAGAAACCAGAAACCCACTGAGGCTGCCTTCTTGAGGGAGAGACCTGAACTCAGGTGACCCTAAGGGATGTTCTGGAACCCAGGGTTTAGCTTAAACAGGTTGCTCCTCAAGAAGCAGCCAGAAAGTTGTAGTTCTCAAATACAGAAACAAGATAACAAATTTAGTGGACTTCAAATGAGGGAAGATCACAATTTAAGAAAGTGCTGACTTACTGATGAACAGGTGTTTTTCAATAGCTACTTTGTGCAGATACATTATGTAAAGATAGAATCTCTAGTCAGTGTACCTATATTTGTTGATTCAATTAAAAACCTGTATTAAATATTTACTGTATAAAGGATACAGAATTAAAGACTGAAGAGGATCCAATGTAAAACATAGTGCAAAATTTTAAGTGGTGTGTATGTATGTGTGTGAGAGAGAAAGAGAGAGATGTAGGAGCAGGAACATTAACATGAGACAAGTTGCTACATGACAAAATATAGTAGTGTAAGTGCTAGAAAGGAAGTGAAAACAAAATGCAGCAAAGTTTCTGAAAACATAGAGGACTCTATTCTGTTGGAAGACTGGGAATTGTTTTGAGGAAGAGGCATTTGAAGAGAACCTTGAAGGATATATGAGATTTTTGTAGTATTTCAGACTTAAGATGGACCTGCCCTTTGACTGGGCTGATGTGAGGTTTTTGTTTGTTGTTTTTTTCTTCCAAAAGTGAAGAATTGGATAACCTCATAAAAATGAAGAAAAGTTTGAATAGGTAAGTCTTAAAAACATCCATTTTTTGCTTTATTATTGAATTGTGTATCATGACTTCTCATGTCTTTTTAGTATTTGAGCATGAGGATCCACATCCTGGGTGAGTTAAAAGTAGCCTACAAATCTTGAATAAAAAGCTTGCAGGAATCATTATCATTTCACCACTACTATGAATGGTTATTACAATCTAAAGATACTAATATTAAAGTGTTTTTTATTTTCATACTCTATTTAGTAAGGCAGTGATATAAATAATCACAGTTCTCTTTTCGAAATATTAACATATTCATATGTGGACAGAGTTTAGTTTGGTCACTGAATGCTTTCAATTTTACACTTTACAAAAGCCACTTATTATCTTAGTCAACCTTATCTCCTTAATTTTGAATCATTTATAATTGCACGCTTTAAAAATTATAACAATTGAGGTTTGGGTTGGAAGTGTGTACAGTTCTTGCTATCTCTCTGTTACTTTGCCTACTAACATGTTACATGGGTAGGAGCCAGAGAGACAGAGAAATAACACAAATGTCAAATGAACCAATTGATCTGAACTTCAAGAGGTGTGGTTTTCATACCCTGTTCTGACAGTAGTGATCTTATGATTGACTATCAACAACTTATTTAAATTGCTGCTTTTCGGTTTCTTCATCTATGAAGAGAGTGGGTATTAGATCAAGGATCCCAGACTCCAATAGTGGGAAGGGCCCGATTGTATGGAACACAGAGGAGTGCCCTGTCCAAAGTGTCTGGCTGTTTCTCATCTGCTAACAGGTGCAATGTGAGAATTTGAACCCCATATTACAGAATATTTTCAGGATATCTTGAAAATCCAGGTTTTGATATGTCATAGCCATCTTTGTAAGCATTGGCTCACACTAAAAACTAAATACTGAATCCAAGCAACACATCGAGGACCTATTGGCTGTTTGTGAATCCCCAGTTCATATCTTTTGTCTTATTTTTCTGAGGTCCACTGAAATTTAAATTTTGAGTCTATGAAAATATCTATTTGGAATATAGCAATTTCAAGAATTAGGGCTCATCTTACCCACCCAGTTTCTATTTCCTGTCTATGTATAGAAATATAAACTGGTCTCTGTTTCTATAAAGTTAAGTGTGTGTTGTTAACACTAATGAGGTTTTTTATTCAATACATTTAAAGAAATCAAGGTCTTGATGGTCTCTTCAGAGCAAATCCTAGGGCAGAGCAAACAGAGAAAAGGTAAGTGCATCTGTCCCTAACCTGAAAATATGATCTTCCAGATTGCTTGCTTTATCTTTTCAGACATTCACTGGAAGGGAGTTGTATCCTCTGGCATGGAAATGTACTAACAGATGGAGTAGTGCTCTCAGTATTGTACATTTAGCTCAGACATAATTGCCTAGAAGGATTTCTACTCTTCCATTCAATAAGAGTAAATGAGCAGTTCATGAAGAATGTTTATTGTATCTGACCTCTTAAGATACCACATAATTTTATTTCAGCAGGTAGTCTTTTATTTGAATTTCTTTGTGTTTACAGAGCCAAAAGCCTTGAAAATCTCATTTTTATGAATACTCGAACAGACAAAGATGGCAAAGGGTAAGATTTGACTAAGGCTCTTATGGGCCTCTTTGATTGAGTCCTAAACTATATGCTATTTCCTGGATATGACCTCCTGCTCAGGACAAGGGGCAAAGCAGACTGGTGGAACAGGTCCTGTATGGGGCGGGGGGGGGGGGGGGGGGCGGGCGGGATCAGGAGATGAGTGGATATCTTGGTGCTGCATCTGCCACTTACATCAATCTGGATGACCCTGGGCAAATCACTTAACCTCTGGAGCCTGCTGTTTCCTCATCCTATAAAATGAAGGGCATGACCTAGATGATCTTCACATTCCGTTTTGTATTTAAAAATGAAGGAACTCTAGCTGACTATTACAAGTGGTGGACAATAGGCTGGTTTATGAACTAAATATATTCATTCTAAGATATTTTGATGCTGGGAGCATAGTCTCTCACCACTGAAGTCTTTATAATACTTCAAGGCACTTTTCAGTTGGAATCTTGATTGAGTCACTTCAAATGTATATCTCATATATATTTGTAAATATCTCAGGGTCAAGAGTCATGCTTTTACTTGTTTTAGATCATAAAAAAGGGTTAGTGAATGATTAATAACTAAATCAATAGCTTAATTTAAGAGACTGATTTTTAGTTCTAGGCTGATACTGATGTCCTAGAAAATTGACTTAGATTTTGATATATTTTTATATGGAAAGAAACAAAACTCTTGAAAGTTTTATTAAAGAAAATCATAGAATAGTCAAGAATGACAAAGGGTAAAGATTTAGGAGATTTCTGTTTTTCCTACCAGGTTGGCTGTTTACCTTGTACTTGATTAGTCATTTAATTTGCCTTCCTTATATGATAATTATTTCTATTGTCTTGATTATCTTTTAAAGCCATTTATCTGTGCCAGTCTGTGCACAGAATGGTATTCTAGCTTTCCAAGCCAATCTTGGCAGATGCATTCTCAACTCTATCTGATGTAGAACACTTAAAGTCTATGTGGTGAAAATTATTGGCAATAATAATTTCACAGATACTGAATCCTTATTAATAATATATTATAATATAAACATGTAAGTATTATTACAGGTAAAATTTTTTCTTCACATGGAGGACAGGTGAAGGGGGAAAATAGTCAATTCTCTGTGAATGGTTATATGAGCTTTATAGGAAAAGATGAGATTTCAGATATTTAAGAAATGAAATTGGGAAGGGTCCACAAAAGTGATAGAAAATAGAAAATTTAGGATGAGTATCTCAAGTAAATCATTTCTGGGCTGATAAAGAGGAGAAAAGAGATGTGATCTGTAATGTGCAATTGGCTTTTTGATGTAGTAATGACTGAACTCATTGATGTAGTAGAGTGAGTCCATAGCCCTTTTACCTTCTTCTTGCCCTTTCTCTCTGCCTTCTTTCTCTTTAGTTTCTCTGAAAGATGCTAGAATGTCAATAGCCTTATCACAGTGAAATACGAGACAGATAAAAATGGCAAAGGGCAACACCTGGACAATTGGGGGATTTAGAGGGATTAACTTTGATATTCTCTAATAGCTTTAAACTATTTGCATGGAAAGGTTTCTTGTTTGTAGTCTTATATAAATCACTGGAGCCATTCTAGAGCTATTCCTGCCTTTCCAAGGTACTTCAGGACCTTGAACTTTTTACTAAAAATGACATGTCTAAATCTCCAAAGGGTCTAGATTTAAAATGTTGACCATCTGATTTCCACCCCTGATATGAATGATTTTTATGTTTAGAGAAGGCAATATATCAACAAATGTATTAAAGTTAGCTTCCCACCAACCATCCCTGAAAGGACAAAGAAAGCACAACCTGAGACTTGAAGGGAACTTTTACTATTAAAATATTTTAATGATAAAGAAAATGTGATATATATATATATATACACACACACACACACACATGCACATACACACATACACACACACACACACACACACACACACCCTGGAATATTAGCCATAAAAAAGAATGAGATCTTGCCATCTGTGACAACATGAATGCATCTAGAGGGAGTTATGCCAGGTGAAGTAAGTCAGACAGGGAAAGACAAATACCATATGATCTCACTTATATATGAAACTTAAAACAAAGAAAAAGCAGAAATAGGCACATAAATTCAGAGAACCAAATGATGGTTGCCAGGAGGTCAGTGTAGGGATGGGCAAAATGGGTGAAGGGGAGTGGAGATACAAGTTTCTAGTTATGGAATGAGTAAGTCACGAGGATAAAAGGTACAATGTAGGGAATATAGTTAATAGTATTGAAATAGCATTATATGGTGAAAGATGGTAGCTATACTTGTGGTGAACATTGTATCACATATAGAGTTGTTGAATCACTATGTTGTACACCTGCAACTAATGTGAACATTGTGTGTCAACTCTATTTCAATTAAAAACAAATTTACTGAGACTCCTGGGTGGCTCAGTCAGTTGAGCACTGGACTCTCAATTTTGGCTTAGATCATGATCTCAGGGTTGTGAAATGGAGTCCTGCATCGGGCTCCACACCCAGCAAGGGATCTGCTTGAGATTCTATCCCTTTTCCTCTGCCCTTCTCCCAACCTGCACATGCTCTCTCTTGCTTGTTCTCTCTCTAAAATAAATAATCTTTTTTTTTTTTTAAAGAAAACTGTTACATTTACTTTAAAAATAAAAAAAATAAAGAGTTTGTAATAGCTTGGCCTCAATCCACAAGTCAGGCTCTTTGACCATTATGTCTTTTGAGAACATGAAGAATAAAATATTAGAGAAAAAAGGACCTTAAGATGGCATAGTCTAATTCCATTCCTTGTGGTGAGAAAACTTGGTGCAGAGAAGTGAAAGAACATGATCACAAACCGTATTAAAATCAGAATTAGGAATTGAATCCAGATCTCCTTTGTACACTGATACTGGTCTCTAGTGCTATAATGCATACTAATAAAAGTAACCTCAAGATTATAACTTTGTATAAACTGTCAAGACAACTCAGTTCTAAATAGCAAGAATGTTTATTATTGTATTAAAAAGTATTTCATTAAAATGATTTAGTCACAACAGAGTAATGACTGGGACCTTACTATTAGAATATTTAGCGTATCTCATCAGCATTTTGCATGAAAAGAGCCACTTATATTAAAATTTTCTAAAGACTTCTGAGGCTTTAGGTACTGCTAATATCTTAGTCCCGTGGTGAGAAATAAGCTGTTGCCACAAGAGATTGAGTTACTCTCTCTCCTCTCTCTCTTTTGCTTTGCTGTCCTCCCTGCTCCAATGTTGTGAAGGAACCAAGGCCTTGGAGGTCTTACTAAAATTAATCAAAGGACTGACAAAAATGAGAAAGGATATCTTGCTGGGGCTCTCTTTTTTCAAGTTGATTTTTCACACCTCATTAGAAATGGGAGTATTATACCTTCCTTGGTCACAGATGAACTGTTGCACTTTATAGGCCTCTCAGAGAGTAAGCAAAGGAATATGAGGAATGCTGTTTCCGTAGGACCACATGTTTGTTACATTGAAGTGCAGGAAATCTGTTACATAATCCCTTATTCTGTATTTTCTTAAACAATTAAAACACAGCCAAGTTTTATATTTAAATTAAGAAATATGAAGGACAAATTGCAAAGTGAGAGGTATGCTGGGAAGTTCTTCTAAACTGATTTAAACCAAGTACTGCTGTGGAAATTAATAAGGCTATGTTGAGGATAATTAAATCCAAGTATTTCTGGCCATTTGGCCTGGAAACATCTGATATCCTTTCAGGGACATTCTTGTTTGTACAGATTTCAGAAAAAAACTGAATATAACCTAAGTGACACAAGATTTTCGTGTTTTTGTTTTTGTTTTTCTAAAGAAGCCAAGATCTCGAAACGATTATCAAAGTGAATGCTAGGAGAGATAAAACTAGGAGAGGGTGAGAACTGTTTTGATGTTTCTGCATCTTGTTTGTTTTCTCCCAAGTTCCACTGCGTGATCTTCTTAGTAATATTGAGGGAGTCACATCTTTGATTTTGCCTTCTGTCTTTTGTCTGATCCTTGTCACCCTGATTTTTACTTTGGAGGGTCTACAATGGATTTTATCTAAATTTACATTTGGCTAATATAAAATCCCAGAGATTAATTTAACTATATTATTGATAGGCAATTTTTATAATAAAATTAATATCTTTTTTTAAATTTTTTATTTATTTATGATAGTTACAGAGAGAGAGAGAGAGGCAGAGACACAGGCAGAGGGAGAAGCAGGCTCCATGCACTGGGAGCCCGACGTGGGATTCGATCCCGGGTCTCCAGGATCGCGCCCTGGGCCAAAGGCAGGCGCCAAACCGCTGCGCCACCCAGGGATCCCCAAATTAATATCTATATAATAATTTTCTCCAAAAGCTTTCAACTAATCATCAGTAATATGGAATGTCTATTTATATATAACACTCTGAAAATACTTTGAAACTGATCTAAACTTTTTTTTAAGAGGTGAAGACCTTGATAATCTTATCAGAGCAAATCCCAAAGGAAGTGAAAATGCTACTGGGTAAGCATTATTAGTGTCTTTAAGTCTGATTTCTGTAAGTAACAATCAATAAGATAAAATGATTTGGCATTTTAACTTCATAACCATATTTTATTAGCATGGACTTAGACAATAACAGTGGGCCATATGACCTTCCTTTCTTGTTCCTTAAAAAAAATCACTTATTTTTTGAAGAACTGTCCTAGTATTTGATAGTCAGTTGCCTTTTATACCAGATTTTAGGCTTTAATTTGTTTAATGGATGATTTACAGAAATGAGTTTCTTTGTATCTAAAGAATGCATTGTCTTGACAACACTTTCAAGGTCCAAGTAACAAAGATAGCAGAAGTGAGGCTTGACTAAAACTCTTGTAAATCAGCTTCTCTTAAGATGAGGGTCTCAAAAAGTAGCTGAAGGGAGGGGCTGAACAGGTATATCCATTAAGAGTAAGGAAATTCCCCAACTTTTTCTCCTCCTCAGGGCTCTGTCAGTAGGGCATGCAGTCACGATACTTCTGCCAACCTCTACAGTATTAACTTTTTTGGGTTCAGGTTATTCCTTTTTGATATTACTCAGTGCATTTTAATGAGGGTGACATGTGTATCCCTGAGAAATGAGTCAATTTTCCTACCATGTAAGCTATTTTTTTTCTTGCTCTTTGTAGTTTATCATAATCTAATTATATTTTTTAAAAACTTGGGTTAGGAAAAAAGTTTATATGAAGACATATATTCTTATCATTTAAAAATATTATTGTTATTGATATTGTTGTTATTATTTAAAAACCGAATAGGCAATTATATCTGATTTGTTGAGTAGAAATTTATATTCTCTCTGGATCTGGTATAGAACTTAATTTGACTCACATTACTTCTCTAATCATTATTCAGTTTATTAGTGTTTTACTTAATAACATTCATTAAAACTCAGTTCTTTATTCAAAGAAAACAAGACCTCGATGGATTTATTAAAGTGAATCCTGAAACAAATAAAAATATCAAGAGGTAAGATATTTAAAGCTTCCCCCTTCCCTTTGGCACTTATAAGCACATTGGAATCTTGAGTGCTTTTATTCAGGAGGGTAAATTAAAATTCAAATAAGTTCTCTTTTCCCCCAAACATATCACAATAAGTAATTTTATACAAGTGATACTCAGAAGTGATCTTTTGCATTTTATTTTTGGGTAACATTTACTATCAGGTAGATTTTGAGAAATTAAATGGGAATTTGAATGAGCTCCTCTATTGAGTTAAATTATTTCTTTCCGTGTGTGTGTGTGTGTGTGTGTGTGTGTGTATAAGTGTATATGTGTGTATGTGTAAGTAGTATGTGTTTATATAAATGTATTTGTGTATTATAAATAGTGTGTGTGTATAAGAGTATATATGTATATTAATCAGGGTTCTCCAGAGAAACTGAAACAATAGGGCATGTATATATTTAGAAAGAGATTTATTATAAGGGATTGGCTTATGCTCTTACAAGAGCTAAGAAGTCCCAAGATTTGTAGTTTGCAAACTGGACACCAAGGAGAGCCAGTGATGCAATTCCTGTCCAAATCCAAATGCCTAAGGACCAGGAGGGCTGATGGTTTAACTTTCAACACCAGAAGGAGATGTCTTAGGTCAAGCAGTCAGGCAAACTCCCTTCTAACATACCCTTTTTGCTCTATTCCAATCCTCAGTGGATTGGTTGTGGCCCGTGTGTTAGGGAGGACCATATACTTTACTCAGTCTAGATTTAAATGTTAATCTCACCCTAAAACACCCTCACAGGCATATCCAGTATAATGTTTGACTAAATGTAGGCACTTTGTGACCCAGTCAACATATGAAATTAACCATCAAAAAAAATGTATGTATATACATAAGTGTACGTGTATGTATACACAGTATAAATATATATAAATGGATGCATGTGGATATGTTTGTGTGTGAATGTGTGCATGTGTAGTGTATTTGTGTGTAGCATATCTATGTCTACATAGTGTAGTGTATGTTTAAAGATGAAGAGTTTAACAAAGTGTAGTTCATTAAAAGAGTCCTACTACCCATGAACTGTCAAGTAAATCTGGAAAGCTTATGTTCTCCTGCTATTTATTTTTTAAAAAGCAGATGGGATATATTTGAAACTGAGCTTGTTGGTATGTTGCTGAAAAACAGGACACCAAATAACTCCATGTGGTTTCCTTTGAACTTCTTTCCATTCAGTTAACTCAGTTCATGATATTATTAGTTGATTCTAAAATGTGTCACTGATGCCTGCAGGCCCAGTCAGCAGAGCAAGGGCTCAGCTGAAAAGCTGCGGTGCACACTGTCAGGCTATCCTGTTCTCAGCAGCATGAAATGGTGGGAGGCCCAGAGACTCAGGGAGTTAGACACCTGTATTTGCACCCAATAAACTGAGAAGAAAGTGTTGATTTCCCTGGCTATCTGTGTAGTCCAGGAAGATAACTCAAGGTAGTGAATGTGAACGGGGAGTCCAAATTCTGTTCAAATTCTGACTTGGTCACTTGATAGCTGTGTCCTCAAGCTTCAATTTACTCATCCACAAAATAGAGATCATAACACTATCATCATGCCTGGCACATAGTAGATACAAGTAATTGTTAGCAATAGTAAAGATTCAGATGAATTATGTTCTCTTAGTGATTTAGATACTGTTTAAATATTTAATTTACTTTGACTCTCCAAGAAAAATCTGTTTTCTAATTTTTATTTAAAAGAGTATTTCAAATAACCACCTGTTATTTTTTATATGTTGGTGTGTGTCTGTGTGAATGTCTATGTTGCACATGTGTATACATGCAAATGTTTGTGTGTGTGTTTGCATGAGTGTATGTATATATGTCGATGTGCCTTTGTATGTATGCCAGTACACATGCATATGGGTGTGTGCATGTCTTTGCAATTGTCCTTGTGTGATTGCATAAAAGTGCACACATGCTTGTATGTGCATGAATATATGTATATCTGTATGCTTTTGCATGCATATTAATTCATATGTACATGGATGTCTATGTGTGTGCATTCGTGTCCATATGTTTGGGAGTATGCATTGTGTGTGTGTGTATTTGTGTGCATACTTCCTGAGAGCTTTTAGGGACCCTAATTGTCTTTTTCTTTCAGTACACATGATTAAGTTCTGTAGATCTTTTAAAAGTAAAACTAAATCATGCTCCCTCTCTTATTAAAAAATTATAAGGTTTTTCCATTTCAAGTAGAATACAATTCTAACCTTCAGCAATGGTCTCTTACTTGTTCAATACAGTCCAGCCAAATTAATCTTTTTTCCTATTCCTGTCTCATTTCTGCCTTATGAGTTCTGCATATGCTATTCCCACTTTGGACTGCTTTACCCCACATTGTCATTTCTGACCATTGACTATAATTGTCACCACCCCCTCCTCCAACCCCAGCAACATAGGCATCAGGCACTCCTTCTTATTTTCTTCAGAGTATGTATTGTTATCTGGAATTGTGACATTCATTTATATGCTTGGTTGTATATTGCTTGCCTCTTCCCAAGTTAGAATGGAAGGCTCATGAGGCATAAGCCTATGTCTGTATTATTTACAGGTTTCCATAACTAATTGTAAATTGAAAGAATGAATGAGTACTGGGGACTTATATAGTATGAAGCTTTGATTCACCATTTAGCTCGAAATGTTATTTTAAATTATTACATTAATTAGCACAGTCTTCTTTATTGATTTTATTTACTTTGAGATTTAAACAAACTTCCACTTACATGTGCTCTATTTAATATGTTTAAAGAGATCAAGTTCTTGGCAAAATAATCAAAGTGAACTCCAGAATCAACACAAGTATTACAAAGGAGGCGTCACAATGCTTATTGTTGTGTTATTTTATTTTATTTTGTTTTAGTACTCAAATCTGGAAAACAGAATCCTGGGATTGTTTTTCTCAGACTCTGGCATTCAAATCTCACATATTTCATTTAGGCAAAAATCTAGGAGAGGTAAAAAACATCAACAAGGATATTCCGGGGCAGAATAGTTGCTTCTGTTGGGTCAATTGTTTCATTTTGCATGGAAAAGGTCCTCATTTTTTTATTGCTGCTTTTAGCCTGGGCATATACATTCTCAGACATCTGGATACAAGTAAAAACTTGAGTCAACATCTGGATGTTTCCAAATATCTGTATCTTTGATATTGTAGAGATGCAACCTCAGAGACTTTCTGATACAATCTTAGTAGGGCCACGGGGCATGGACAAACAGGGTGTACCTTCTGCAGATATCCTTTACCCATGTGGCATCCTCTGTAGATCAGAGGAGCATTGACTTGTGCTGTGAATATGGAAAACACATAGAAACAATAAGAAAAGCAAAATTCCACTAAGATCAGAAACAGAATATATTGAAGGGTAACAACAAAATACTGATGCTTTTAGTGACTACATGGAGTTTTTTATTATAGTAAATATAATATACATTTCAGAACTCTATAGATTTTAATCTTCCTATTGTTTGTTGACAACACAATTAGTCAAAATTTGTAGTTTTAACACATAGTTACAAGTACCAGACACAGACACCAGGTTGTATAACATGGACATTAATAAATTGGCTTATTAGTCTTAATCCAATTCTATGAATAGAAAACCTGCTAATGAATGTCAATTTTACAAAATATAGATTATCCAAAGTTGATTTTAAATTCCCACAGCATGTTGGAGGTTGACATTAAGAGGATGTACTTTCTGGAATGTTCCATGAGATGCATATATAGACTATTACAAAATGTTCAGTACACCTGGCAAAGGTTAAGAGCATAGCATTAAATGAATGATAATAGACATAGAGTTCCAATACAGTGTTTGTAACTGGCCTAAAAGCTCCAAGATTAAAATATTGTCTCATTGAGCCTCAGAGATGTATATATCCCTACATACTTCTGCATAGTCACCTTTAACAATCTTCCATTTTTTGGCATGATCTCAGTAAGTGTTTATCCTGTTTTTTCATTTGGTAGTAATCTATCATTAACCTTATCATTTTTCTTCAATGTTTTACAGGGGCCAGAGCCTTGACAATCTTATTCAAGTGACTCCTGAAGGAAACAGAAGTAACACAGGGTGAAGATTATGTCTTATCTTTCTTCTCCTCCTCTGTCTTCATTGATTTGTGGCACTCATCAGAAAAACTGTGTGGAAAAAAAATCTTTGGATTGGAACCAGAAAATCTGAAATCCATTACTTCCCAGCTGGGTGCCTTTGAGCAAGTTCCTTGGACACTGTGGGCTGAGGCTTCTTAAGTTATAAAATGATGATCCTTTATAACTGTTATACCTTTGTCACTTGATTGTTATAAGGATCAAGTGAAATAATGGATATAAAATCCCTTTAAAGCAAGAAGGCTCTATAAATGGAAATTATTAACAAAATATAGTTTAGTGACAGCTATAGTGTTCAATGGAATACTGTGGGGGGCAGGTGAAAAATTTTGGCAAATCATTACATAGTTCCTGATTTTTAAAAAAACTTAATATTGCCCTAATGTTATGATTTTATTTAGAGGGTAAATAGGAATCTGAGCCATATAGTGATGATTTGTATGGAGGTCAAAATTTGTACTTTTTAAAATTATGGACAAAGACTGGTATTTATTTTTCTCAAAACTTAATAGCAAAATTCATCTTGAGCATATATATCTTTTAAATAAATTCTTAGTTGATTTAATTGTATTTTTACTTATCATTTTGTTTTGTTTTGTTTTTCGTTTTTAAGTTCCAAAGACCTTGATAACCTCATCAAAGTGGTTCCACAAACAGGAAAAAGTGTGCAAGGGTAAGATTTGATATGCTTCTTGTTTTTTTGTTTCACACATACCCATGCTTAAAAATATAATTAAAATAACATTTTAGCAGACTGACACTGAACTCCAATAAAAGCCAGGTGACCTCCATGACATCATATCTAAAATATTGAAGATTTTGGTCAACTGATTCTTAGTATAATGGGGGTAACCTTTGGTTAATTAGATGCACAGTTGATTTCCAAGAATGACAAGACACTTTATTCATTGATTTCTTTATTTTTCTTAAGCAGAATATGGCACAGGAGTGGGGAAAAAGAATTGGATGATAGACCATAGATGTGGGTCTAGGCCTTGGCCCTGCCCTCACTAACGGTGCAAAATGAGATTGGCCACTTCTATTTGGGCTTCAGTTTCCTTGTCCTCTAATAAGGAACTTGGACCAGGTGCTGTCTTGTCATTTCAATGAAAATTCAATTTACTAAATGCCAATACAATGGTTGGTATCATGGAAAGAGCAAGTGCTCTTGAGTTAGAGCACTTTGGTTTCACTTAATCTTTGTATGTCTCAGTTTTTCCCTTTGAGAAAATGGGATGATAAAACTTCCTATATTGACTGATTAATGTGAGGATTCAATTATATAAATCATGTAAATCACTTGAACAGTGCCGGCACATCATGAATTTTCTAAAACCACTGGTTATTGTTTATTTCTATGCAGCAGTAGTTAGGTCCAAAAATATATATTCCATAGCACTGAAAAACTCCAGTCCTCTGAGATGATTTCTGTATTCCTAAATATTTTATAATAGAATATTTTATAAAAATGTTTCTTGGTTTTAATAAATATTTGCAACCATGTGTTGTAAATCAACCACTGATCTGATCATTTTTTCCATGTTTTAAAGGGGTCAAAGTCTTGACAGCCTCATCCAAGTAGCTCCTGAAACAAACAGAACTAACCAAAGGTGAGGTTCATGGAACTCTTTTATCTATTTTTTTTCTATTTAACTTAAAAAATGTAATTCATTTTTCTACCATTGAGACAGCCAGTGATGGACTCAAAATCAACAGCTTTGTGTCAGAAACCTAGTGTTCAAGGCCTTGCTCAGGGCTCCTGGGCCATGGGCTTTAATGGAAGATAAAGAATTCCTTAAAATATTTCTTACTAGTATGGGATTTGTATTCCCTGCTTGGGATTTCAACATAATTCTATTTCAGGATAATAGTTCAACATGATAGGATGCAGTAATTTACATGAAAGGAAATACACATGATAAGATTAGTTTACAAGTTAATTCTAAAGATTCCTTAAGTGATACAAACCTTTCTGGCCTTTTTTCTCTTCAAGATATATAACATTTTGTCCAGTAATACAGTATATCAAATTAGGCAACTTGTTTAGGCCTTTGGGGTTAGTGTTGGTATGAGAACCCATTGTGATAATAGAAATGTCTCTTTAGAGTTATAATTGCCTATCGGGATATTTAGAATAAAAGCAATTCATATAATCCAAAAGTCTTGCTTGCTCTGATTTAGCCTTGCATGAAATGCAATTCTGAAGTGGTTTAATTGATATCTGAGAGTAGCCTCAGTGCTACACATTCACATTATATATATTGCCCCATACCTTGGAATCAGGAAATAATTCTGTTTTTTTAAAGTTCCAGGTTTTTTTGCTTTGTTTGCTTGTTTTTGTTTTATTTTTTTGGAGGGTAGGGAAATGAGGCATACATAGAAATGATAAAAATTTTTTTTATTTTTCTCTTGTTCATTACAACCTCCCCAAATATCCTACATGCTAATTCAACAATAAAATATAATATGGAAAATAAAAAGCTTAAGAGCAATTTAAATGTGAAGTTGTCTTGAAAGAAACAAGAATAAAATTAAATTCTCATATATACATAATTGTGTAAGAAATGAATTCATAGCCACCTGCTTTTCCATAGGACTAAAAAGAATTCAAGTAATGATGAAGTTTTAAATTAGCAATTTCATAATTTAATATTACAGTTGAAAAAATGTACAAATTATTATTGATTTTAGTTTATGGTGAAAAGCATGGTGCAAATAGAAGGAATTACCGTGAACACAGAAAAAGGATGATAGTGGGAAGGAGCATGAGAATTAGGGTCCAGTTGCTATAATTCCAAATCTGATTCATCCTTGGTCACTTCTTGGTCACCCAAAGAGGGTCTTAACTTCCATGAAGCTCAATTTCTTATTTATAAGGGGAGGATGGTAGTCTCTACCTCAGTAAGCTAGTTATTTTGAGGATTTTTAAAGACTTTGTAAAGTAGAAACTTGATAAACTTGTTACTTTTTATCTAGCATCCCATTGTATGATTCACAGGTGTCAAAAGAAAAAATGTCAGTCATAAAATTTGCAGATTTCCAGCTGAATTTGAACTTTTATTTTGTCTTAGCAGGAAGGAAGGTCTAGATGAACTTATTAATATAAGCCCCAAAGCTGTCAAAAACATGGCTGGGTAAGAGATGTTATTTGTTTGTCCTGTTTTGGTTTTATCCTCTTTAAGAAATACAAATACAATATGAATACAAATGATTTACAGTCATTCCATGGGCAAAATGAATATAGGTCTGAAAAAGCTGTCACAATTTTTATATGTTCTTGGAAATAAATATCTATTTATTACTAGCAAGAAAGAACAATAGTTAGAGAAAATAATATGATGGTGACTTCACTTTTTTTGACCTCAAATAAAGCAATTGAAGAGAATGATTGGGGTAGGAACATAGCTACTCTATGTGCTATATTTTATTTTTTTCTTTGAAGTATTGATGTTAATACCTTTGTCTCTCAAAATGATGAAAATTTATTAATGACAGTTATTTTTTTAAAAGACATAGAACACTTCATTAGATTCATCATCAACAATACCATGTATTTCATTTTTGAAGAGTGTTCTCTGGTAGTCAGTGGAAATTTTAGGAGGTTTGTTGTTTCTCAGATGGTTTGATGCTCCCAGCAAAGGTATGGCTCTCTGGCTATATGAAGATTTTTATACTGTTACACACTACTCCATATGTGTGTGTATATATATATATTTACATATTTTGATATATTTATATGTATATATAATCTCTTAAGAATGTTCTCATGATTTCCCTATAGAGTTTAGTTGGTACATATAAAATTGCAAAAAATTAAAGATAAAGAAAGGACTCAGAGAACTCCCGTCCTGTTAGTAGGAACAATTTTGAAAACCCCTGTTCCAGTCAAACCTATTCCATTTTCAGAAGAGGAAACAGACTCACAAAGGTTAAGTGATCTGACCAGGGTCAGAGAGAAAACTGATAGAAGACTGGTACTAGCTCTCTGATCTGTTAGGCAGTGAATAATTACCCACCTACTGGGTTTGAAGCTTACAACTAGGTATCATTAGTTGCACATTAGGTATAATTATAGGCCATGGACGCCAAAAAGAGAATTCGGTAGACATACTCAATCTTATTAACAGCGGGCAATTATCATAGATTAAAGCTAATTATGTACTGGGGGCACAGAGATATTACTCCAAGAGAATAATAGGTTGTCAATTTAGTATATTACATTTTGGAACACTCATGTTCTGCTTGCTGAATATAGAATGCATTGTCAGTACATTGCATTTAAAAAAAGAGACATTGAATATCAAATTTAATAAACATGACAGGCATTCAAGTTCATATTCATAGATTCCTAGGAGTACAAGATGTTAGATGGGCAGATTCTTAGAAATGATCCAATCTCCTCATTTTACAGATGAGAATACTAAGGCCAGGGGGAAAAAATCTCATAGTCTCTTGTGAGTTTTTCTAACTCCCAGAACAACTCCTGGTCTTGAAATCACAGCACACAAACTTCGATCTTAAAGCAAATGAAAGGTAATTAAGTACCTCCAGAAATAGTGGAGGCTTGTAAAGCTAGGATTGTTGCTTTTGTCATGCGACAGCCAGGAGGTGTCATTTACTGCTCTACAGGGTCACTTGAAATATTACTTCATAGGTGACAGTGGCACAAACGTGCAAATGCCTGCAAAACTTTACAGCTCTTAAACTACAGGGATGAAATAAGAACTAAAAACTGTAGTATATCTCTTCTCTACATCCTTAAAGCAAAACAAATGAAAGCAGTAACTGGAGGAGAAAGAATGTTGGGACCCTGGGTGGCTCAGTTGGTTAAGCATCTGCCTTTAAATGGTGTCATGATCCCAGAGTCCTGGGATCCAGCCTCACATAGGGTTCTCCGCTCAGCGAAGAGCCTACTTCTCCCTCTGCCCCTCCCCCTGCTCGTGCTCTCTTTATCTCTCAAATAAATAAAATTTAAAAAGAAAGAATGATACATTTTTCTTGGGTAAGCTTTAGATATAAAATTCCTGTGTTTGCAGGGATCCAGGACCTTAAAAAGTTCTATAAATTTGTTATATTCAATTCATTGAGATAAACTGCATGATGCTATCAATCAAGGTAATTCAGAACTGATACTGAGATCCTTGTTTTGTTAAAATACCGTGTTGTCTTTTTAGGAGTAATGGTAGAACATAGCATACATTTATATATTTTCTAAGCTAGGATTTCTCAAACGGTGGGTCAAAACCCATTAAAGGGTCTTGTCATTAATGCAGTGAGTGGCAATCAGCATTTTTGCCAATTAAATAAAATTAATTAAATAGAATGGAAAATATGAGTGTTCTTATGTAGTAAAGGTATTATTTGATGAAATCTGTGTGTTTGTCTGTCTGAAAAGAGAGTATTGGGCTGTGGTATAAAATGTTCCAGGCTGTTGGATAAATCAGATTTTCTGTGCTCAGAAGAGTGAAAATAGAAGTTCTTATGGTTGTGTTAGTAGCTTACTCTAATTTTGTTGGTACATGAATATTACATGTAGTTACACTAAGAAATATTGTGATTAATGTATATGTTAAAAGGCTGTGAACTTTGCATATATTATCTCCTCCACAAAGTTTTATTCTTTGTACTTTTTCTTCTACTATATGAAATTAACCTCACTTTATTTTATTGTAATTCTAGTGTAATTAGCATACAGTGTTATATTAGTTTAAGGTGTACAATAACCTCACTTTAGATGTTATTGTCTTTTAGGCATGGTTGAGCTTTATAACAGATTTTTGCAATCAATTCATGCAAGGAAATTATATTTTGAATAGCTCTCATATGTTAATCATTCCTTTAATAGTATTTGTAGACACCAATTGGTTATTCTTTTAAAGAGTTTATTTATTTATTCATGGGAGACAGACAGAGAGAGGCAGAGACATCGGCAGAGGGAGAAGCAGACTCCCTGTGGGGAGCCCAATGCAGGACCCTGGGATCATGCCCTGAGCCAAAGGCAGATGTTTAACCACTGAGCCACCCAGGTGCCCCAACAATTGATTATCTTTAATTGCAAATACTATTATTGAAGATAATTCAAAACACTGAAAATTCAATTAGTGGCTTTCTGTCTACCATGGAGATCTGAGAACAATGATGGAAAGGAGAAACTGAGTAAAGCTAGGACCTAGGAAGCACATTCTATGGAAGTATTAGGGCTAAGGGAGGGAAATGCAGACCTTTTATTAGAACATTTTGGAGATGAAGCTCTAAATGGAGTTCTTAACCCTTTTTCAATCTTTCTGATGGGTAAAATGTCTCTTATTTTTATATAAGGAAAAAGGTCTGCTTTGGGGGTGGGGGGAGCCAGGCAGGTTGTTATCCAAGATGGTACTGAAAGCAGGTGTTCTCAGTCCTGCAATTTCTTGCCATGACAGGCTATCTTATTTCTTTGAATAAACATTAAAAAGGGATTTAAAAGGACACTGAGGGGATCCCTGGGTGGCTCAGCAGTTTAGTGCCTGCCTTTGACCGAGGGTGTGATCCTGGAGTGCCGGATCGGGTCCCGCAACAGGCTCCCTGCATGGAGCCTGCTTCTCCCTCTGCCTATGTCTCTGCCTCTCTCTCTCTCTCTCTCTCATGAATGAATAAATAAAATCTTTTAAAAAATAACTAAAAGGATACTGAAAAATCATCACTTGCTAGTCCTCTAAACAAGGTATTACACAGAGGCAGTGAATGGCAGCAAACTATGTAGGAAAAAATATTGTTCATGACTGAGGAAAGAAACTGGTAGGGCTTCCAATAGGAAGCGGACAATCTTCAGAGTGTGTAAGTCATTTGACCATTAACAGCTGAGTTTCATTCAGTTTTTAGTCATTGGAAAGGAAATCACTACTTTGATGGATTGCTGGAATTCTCATTGCCAAGCCTTATGCTAAGTATAATCCCAGTTTTAGAGTTTATTAAAAAAAAATCCTCAGTTGGTGAATATAATCTTAAGAATAACAAGGACATTAAAATCAGCCTATGTCTTCATAATGTTAAAACACTTCAGAGTGCAAAGTTGTTAATCACCAGATGTTTGCTGTGAATGCCTGCCAGCGTGCCCTCGTAGATGTGTTCTGGTTATGAAGGATGTAAAGTCAGAGCAGCTTCACTTCTAATCCAGCATAATTTGTCCCCGCTAAATTAGCTAGAAAGCTTATTTCAAGGCTGTTCTATGCCAAACCATCAGGTATCATACTAAATGATAAGATAGCTAATCCTTTCTTCTAATTCCAGCGACTTGAATCCACATTATCTCTAATACAAGCTGCTTTAATTTGTTTTGTTTTGATTTGTTTTTACTAAAAGAAATCAAGATCTTGATAAGCTCATCAGAGTGAATCCTGAAACTCTCACCAGCAACCAGAGGTAATAGAACTATATTAGTTTTTGTGCTTTGGTCAGTAAGAATGTTTTGTTTTATTATTATTTCAAGCAGATTTATAACCTTAATGCTCTGCCAAAAGAACTTCATTAACCTGATCTCTTTTTATTTTTCTATTTAAAGAAACCAGGATCTGGATAACCTCATCAAAGTGAAACCTGCAGTGACCAGAAGCAGTCAGAGGTAATCAGATAAAAGCAATCACTTCATGTTTTCATCTGTCTATTGCCCCTGGGTGGAGTGGATTTATAATGTTGCTTTATCAACCTAACATAACCAAAAACCTATCACTAATCTGAATTTTTTTTTTCTTTTGAACAGTGAAGGCTTGGACAATCTCATTAAAGTGAAATCTTCAGCTCTCCAAGACACTGAGCGGTAAATGACTTGGCCTAACTATCTTGATGTGTTCTCAAGGTTCTAGTTAGGAGTTTTCTTTCCTTTTCTCTCAAAGAAGCCTTTTATTTTTCTTTAGTGTTCAAATGAAGACAGAATTAACTCATGTGTCTCCTGTCAGCAAGGAAACGTTGCACTCTTTTGGTTTTGCTGTTTCTGTTTGTGTGTTTTTATCACTGTGGTGCTGGGGTATTCAGGGTAGGGAGGCACAAAGGCACTTGAAGAGCCATCCCTATTGAGAGTAGCATTTATTGAGCACCTCTCATGTGACTGGCAATTTCTATACATTTTCTCCTTAAAATTACCCCATGAAAAATATATTCACACACCCTATTTTATAGAAGAGGAAACCATAGCTCAAGGCATTAAATGACCTTATTAAGAGAGAAAACATCCTAGATGTGAACTCAAGCCCTGCTGATGTCACCTCCTAGAAGAAACACAAAAAAATCTATGGCTAAAATGGTTCAGACTCTTTCCATCCTTAGTACTCTTCACAGTCTCTTCCCTTCTAAGTCTCCCTCCCACCCTGCAGCCAGAGGACTACAATTAGAAACATTTATTCTAGAAAATTATCACTAAAGTGGCAGGGAGGAGAGAAAATAGTTGTCTCCTGGAGACAGCAGACTTTAGGTGTTGGCCCTGCCACTGAGACTTGTATGGAAATATTTTTGTTAAATAAAACCATTTCTTCACAGTGGTTTTGGTTAGGACAGATTTTTCTTTTCATTGCTAACAGTTTTAGGAGGTTCTCTGCCATGTTGGAAGTGGTCAGGTTTACTAACCACACGCAGAATCAATAATAGTGGTTACTGTAGCCGACTCCTCTCTCTTAGCTGATTCTATGAGATGTACTTCTGTCTCTGTCTCTGTCTCTCTCTCTCTCACACACACACATGCACACACACACACACACACACACTTCCCCTTTTTCTCACTTTCTCTTCCTGCCCTCCCTCCCTCTGGCAAATGTGCTTTGTCGACAATGGTTACTTCCTCATAAGTGTTTTTTTTTTTTTTTGCCAGTTGTTTATTTGAAAACACTAATTTTATATAAAGGTAGTTTGTATTTCAGCAGCTTCTAAAACAATTTCCATAGAAAGAAGACACATTCCTTATGTGAGTGCTATTACTAACAAAAAGTAAATTTGAAAATAGTGGCCATTATGTTGCTTTCAGACGGCAGCTTGATCCATGAATCTAACCTAAGTAATATCTGACTGTTCTTTAGGAGTGACACCAGATGTAATGATAATCAACCAGGTTGTTCAAGAATTAGAGCAGAATACACAAACAGGAAGCGGTTTATTTGAAAACAGTGACTTAATTCAATTGGCTCAGCTACCTGTAACTAAAACATATCCACCCTGCCCCCTTAATTTTAACAGGGAAAAAGAGGGGGCATTTTATCGTGTCTCCCCAAGGAATAACAGCCATAGGCACTTTTACATCCCATTCAATATGATAGGAGCACCAATTATTTAATAGTAGAATAGTAGTGAATCAGAGTCCTTTTATTGTGACTTTGCTGACATTTCCAGTAGTTGTGCATTTGATTCACAGTTAGGGGTAGAATAAACTCTGGTCATCGATCAGAGTATAAGCAGGTGTCCCTGAACTCCTTATAGTGACACAACAACCTGAACAAATGAAGATGTGCACAGAAATTTCACTTTATTCAGGGAGAAACCACATGGCTTTTAGCAGTGATAGCGTCACATTTTTGTGAACAAACATAAAAGGAAGATATTCAATTATCCGTAGTCTATAAACTGCTGTTTCCAAATGAAGATTGAAAAGCAGCAAGTGCTACTTAGGCATTTAAAGTTAGAAAAGGCATCCTTCATCTGAAGTAGAAAAACTGTTCTATTTGTATTATTATACACATAATAATTTAAGGGCTTCCTATTTGTTAATATCTATACCTCCAGGTTTTAGTATTCCTTTTTTTGTAAGTTACTTCAATTTATTAAATGTTTTCTTTTAGTTCTTCAAATGTACTCCAGTTGCTTTTTTTTTTTTTACTTGAACCTCACAAGCATTTCAAGCTTTTTTTTTTTGTATATTTTTTTATTGGAGTTCAGTTTGCCAACATATAGCATAACACCCAATGCTCATCCTGTCAAGTGCCCCCCTCAGTGCCCGTCACCCAGTCACCCCCACCTCCCGCCCACCTCCCTTTCCACTACCCCTTGTTCGTTTCCCAGAGTTAGGTGTCTCTCATGTTCTGTCACCCTCACTGATATTTTAACTCATTTTCTCTCCTTTCCCCTTTATTCCCTTTCACTATTTTTTATATTCCCCAAATGAATGAGACCATATAATGTTTGTCCTTCTCCGATTGACTTACTTCACTCAGCATAATACCCTCCAGTTCCATCCACGTTGAAGCAAATGGTGGGTATTTGTCGTTTCTAATGGCTGAGGAATATTCCATTGTATACAAAGACTGCAGCTTCTTTATCCATTCATCTTTCGATGGACACCGAAGCTCCTTCCACAGTTTGGCTATTGTCGCTATAAACTTTGGGGTGCAGGTGTCCTGGCGTTTCACTGCTTCTGTATCTTTGTGGTAAATCCCCAGCAGCACAAATGCTGGGTTGTAGGGTAGTGCTATTTTTAACTCTTTGAGGAACCTGCACACAGTTTTCCGGAGTGGCTGTACCAGTTCACATTCCCACCAACAGTACAAGAGGGTTCCCTTTTCTCCGCATCCTCTCCAACATTTGTGGTTTCCTGCCTTGTTAATTTTCACCATTCTCACTGGTGTGAGGTGGTATCTCATTGTGGTTTTGATTTGTATTTCCCTAAGGGCAAGTGATGCAGAGCTTTTCTCATGTGCTTGTTGGCCATGTCTATGTCTTCTTCTGTGAGATTTCTGTTCATGTGTTTTGCCCATTTCATGATTGGTTTGTTTCTTTGCTGTTGAGTTTAATAAGTTCTTTATAGATCTTAGATACTAGCCCTTTATCTGACATGTCATTTGCAAATATCTTCTCCCATTCTGTAGGTTGTCTTTTAATTTTGTTGACTGTTTCTTTTGCTGTGCAGAAGCTTTTTATCTTGATGAAGTCCCAATAGTTCATTTTTGCTTTTGTTTCCCTTGCCTTCATAGATGTATCTTGCAAGAAGTTGCTGTGGCCAAGTTCAAAAAGGGTGTTGCCTGTGTTCTCCTCTAGAATTTTGATGGATTCTTGTCTCACATTTAGATCCTTCATCCATTTTGAGTTTATCTTTGTGTATGGTGTAAGAGAATGGTCTAGTTTCATTCTTCTGCACGTGGCTGTCCAATTTTCCCAGCACCATTTATTGAAGAGACTGTCCTTTTTCCAGTGGATAGTCTTTCCTGCTTTGTTGAATATTAGTTGGCCATAGAGTTGAGGGCCCACTTCTGGATTCTCTATTCTGTTCCATTGATCTATGTGTCTGTTTTTGTGCCAGTACCACACTGTCTTGATGATCACAGCTTTGTAGTACAACTTGAAATCTGGCATTGTGATGCCCCTGGCTCTGGTTTTCTTTTTCAATATTCCCCTGGCTATTTGGGGTCTTTTCTGATTCCACACAAATCTTAAGATTATTTGTTCCAACTCTCTGAAGAGAGTCCATGATATTTTGATAGGGATTGCATTAAATGTGTAAATTGCCTCCTCCTCAATTTCTTTCAGAAGTGTTCCATAGTTTTTAGGGTACAGATCCTTTACCTCTTTGGTTAGGTTTATTTCTAGAGATCTTATGCTTTTGGGTGCAATTATAAATGGGATTGACTTCTTAATTTCTCTTTCTTCAGTTTCATTGTTAATGTATAGAAATGCCACTGATTTCTGGACATTGATTTTGTATCCTGCCACACTGCCAGATTGCTGTATGAGTTCTAGCAATCTTGGGGTGGAGTCTTTTGGGCTTTCTATGTACAGTATCATGTCATCTGCAAAGAGGGAGAGTTTGACTTCTTCTTTGCCAATTTGAATGCATTTTATTTGTTTTTGTTGCCTGATTGCTGAGGCTGGGACTTCTAGTACTATGTTGAATAGCAGTGGTGAGAGTGGACATCCCTGTCGTATTCCTGATCTTAGAGGAAAGGCTCTCAGTGTCTCCCCATTGAGAATGATATTTGCTGTGGGCTTTTCATAGATGGCTTTTAAGATGCTGAGGAATGTTCCCTCTATCCCTACACTCTGAAGAGTTTTGATCAGGAATGAAAGCTGTATTTTGTCAAATGCTTTCTCTGCATCTATTGAGAAGATCATAGGGTTCTTGTTTTTTCTCTTGTTGATATGATCTATCACGTTGATTGCTTTATGAGTATTGAACCAGCCTTGTATCCTGGGGACAAATCCCCCATGGTCATGGTGAATAATCTTAATGTACTGTTAGATCCTATTGGCTAGTGTCTTGTTAAGAATTTTTGCATCTGTGTTCATCAGCGATATTGGTCTATAATTCTCCTTTTTGGTGGGGTCTTTGTCTGGTTTTGGAATTCAGGTGATGCTGGCCTCAGAATGAGTTTGGAAGTACTCCATCTCTTTCTATCTTTCCAAACAACTTTAGTAGATTAGGTATAGTTTCTTCTTTAAACGTTTTAGAATTCCCCTGGGAAGCCATCTGGCCCTGGACTTTTGTGTCTTGGGAGGTTTTTTTTTTTTTTTTTTTTTTTATTTGGGAGGTTTTTGATGACTGCTTCAATTTCCTCCCTGGTTATTGGCCTGTTCAGGTTTTCTATTTCTTCCTGATCCAGTTTTGGTAGTTTGTGGTTTTCCGGAAATGCGTCCATTTCTTCTAGATTGCCTAATTGATTGGCATATAGCTGCTCATAATATGTTTTTAAAATTGTTTTGTATTTCCTTGGTATTGGTTGTGATCTCTCCTTTTTTTTTTAAGATTTTATTCATGAGAGACACACACATAGAGAGAGGCAGAGATACAGGCAGAGGGAGAAGCAGGCTCTATGCAGGGAGCCTGATGCGGGACTCGATCCCAGGACTCTAGGATCACACCCTCGGTCAAAGGCAGTTGCTAAACTGCTGAGCCACCCAAGGATCCCCCAATCTTTACTTTTTCACTTGTGATTTTATTAATTTGAGTCTTTTCTCTTTTGTTTTTAATAAGGCTGGCTAATGGTTTATCTATCTTATTCTTTCAGAGAACCAACTCCTGGTTGTGTTGATCTGTTCCACAGTTCTGGTCTCTATTTCATTGAGTTCTGCTCGAATCTTTATTAACTCTCTTTTTCTGCTTGGTGTAGGTTTTATTTGCTGTTGTTTCTCTAGTTCCTTTAGGTGCAAGGTTAGCTTGTGTATTTGAGGGGTTTTTTTTTCAATTTTTTGAGGGATGCTTGTATTGCGATGTATTTCCCTCTTAGGACTGCTTTTGCTGTATCCCAAAGACTTTGAATGGTTGTATCTTCATCCTCATTAGTTTCCATGAATCTTTTTAATTCTTCTCTAATTTCCTGGTTGACCCTTTCATCTTTTAGCAGGATGCTCTTTAACCTCCATGTGTTTGGGTTTCTTCCAAATTTCTTCTTGTGATTGAGTTCAAGTTTCAAAGTATTATGGTCTGAAAATATGCAGGGGACAATCCCAATCTTTTGGTATTGGTTGAGACCTGATTTGTGACCCAATATGTGGTCTATTTTGGAGAAAGTTCCATTGGCAATTGAGAAGAAAATTCAGTTGCATTTGGATATAAAGTTCTGTAAATATCTGTGAAATGCATCTGGTGCAATGTATCATTTAAAGCTGTTGTTTTGGGCAGCCGGGGTGGTTCAGCAGTTTAGTGCCGCCTTCAGCCCAGGGCCTGATACTGGAGACCCAGGATCAAGTCCCATGTTGGGCTCCCTGCATGGAACGTGATTCTCCCACTGCCTGTGTCTCTGCCTCTCTCTCTCTTTGTGTGTCTCCCATGAAATCTTAAAAAAAAAACAAAACTGTTGTTTCTTTGGAAATGTTGTGCTTAGAATATCTGTCATTTGCAGGATGTGCTGTGTTGAAGTCTCCCAGTATTAGTGTATTATTATCTAAGTATGTCTTAACTTTGGTTATTAATTGATTGATATACTTGGCAGCTCCCACATTAGGGGCATAAATATTCATGATTGTTAGGTCCTCTTGTTGAGTAGATCCTTTAAGTATATATAGTGTCCCTCTTCATCTCTTACTATAGTCTTTGGGATAAACTTTAATTTATCTGATATGAGGATTGCTACCCCTGCTTTCTTTTGAGGATGATTTGAATGGAAAATTGTTCTCCAACCTTTCATTTTCAGGCTGTAGGTGTCCTTAGGTCTAAAATGAGTCTCTTTTAGATGGCAAATAGATGGGTCTTGCTTTTTTATCCAGTCTGAAACCCTGCCTCTTTTGATGGGATCATTAAGCCCATTCACACTGAGTTACTATTGAAAGATATGAATTTAGTGTTATTGTAATACCTATTCAGTCCCTGTTTTTGTGGATTATTTCTTTGGGCGTCCTCTTTCTTTTACAGATTCCCCCTTAATATTTCTTGCAGAGCTGGTAGGGTGGTCATATATTCTTTCAGTTTCTGCCTATCTTGGAAACTCTTTGTCTCTCCTCCTATTCTGAATGAGAGCCTTGCTGAATAGAGTATTCTTGGTTGCATGTTCTTCTCATTTAAGATCCTGAATATATCCTGCCAGCCCTTTCTGGCCTGCCAGGTCTCTCTGGAGAGGTCTGCTGTTAATCTAATATTTCTTCCCATATAACTTAGGGATCTCTTGTCTCTTGCTGCTTTAAGGATCTTCTCTTCATCTTTGGAATTTGCAAGTTTCACTATTAAATGTTGAGGTGTTGAATGGTTTTTACTGATTTTGTGGGGGGACCTCTCTATCTCCTGGATCTGAATGCCTGTTTTTCTCCCCAAATTAGGAAAGTTCTCAGCTATGATTTGTTCAAATATGCTTTCTGGTCCTCTGTCCCTCTCAGCACCCTTGGGAACCCCCATTAAACATAAATTTTTCCTTCTGAGGCTGTCATTTATTTCCCTTAACTTTTCCTCATGGTCTTTTAACTGTTTTTCTTCTTTTTCCTCAGTTTCCTTCCTTGCCATCAACTTGTCTTCTATGTCACTCACTCTTTCTTCTACCTCATTGACCCTCGTCGTTAGGACCTCCAGTTTGGATTGCATCTCATTTAATTGATTTTTAATTTCAGCCTGATTAGATCTAAATTCTGCAGTCATGAAGTCTCTTGAATCCTTTATGCTTTTTTCCCAGTAGCTTTATAATTGTGCTTCTGAATTGGCTTTCTGACATCGAACTGTAATCCAAATTCTGTAATTCTGTGGCAGAGAGTACTGTTTCTGATTCTTTCTTTTGTGGTGAGTTCTTTCCAGTCATTTTGCTCAGTGCAGAGTGGCTAAAAACGAGTTGTACTTATTAGAAACGCAAACTCTTCTCTCTGTAGCATTCCAGCTGCTCTCTCTTTAAATCTCAGGTCGAATTTTTAGGTTTTCCGGATGATTTGAAAGTTATCTAGGTAAGTTGGTGGGGACAGGTGACTTGGGAACCCTGCTCCTCCACCATCTTGCCCTGCCTCCAGGGTTTAGTATTCCAACAGAGAAGTTCTTCCTAACTTCTTGATACAGATTTCTCATATTTCTGCTCAAGAAAGAAAGCTGTGGGGCGGGGGTGGTAATCTTGAACCTTCCAGTTCTTCATTCTTCACATAATCAGTAGGTCACTTTGGATGCTTCTATCTCAGGAACTAAGACACTTCATCTTTCCTGATACTACCATAACCGGATTACAGTTCAGTCTCCTAAATGGTCCTTTTGCTGCCAGTCTTGCCTTCTGCTCTTCAATCCACTGGCCACACTGTGGAGTGATCTTCCTAAAACACAAATCTGATCACCTCATTCTGATTAAATTTTCCAGTGGTTTCCCATCACCAATGGACAATGGCCATACTCTAACCTGGTTTCCAAAGCCTACTTTATCCTTCCTCCAAAGGCTTTCCAACCCTTACCCCCATCATGCTCCCCACACAAACAAATTCCACCCATCTTTCATCTGTATTGCATTGATAACTTCTACTTATTCCTTAGGTCTCAAAATGGGTGTCTCTTACTTAGCTCTGAGAGGCCCCCTGGACCCACCCCATCCATGTCAGTGCTTCTTCTAGATAAACTCTCTAACCTTCCTGTCCCATAGCATTTGTCTTCTAGAGGGAATTATTATTATTATTATTATTTTTATTTATTCATGAGACACACAGAGAGAGAGAGAGAGAGAGAGAGAAAGAGAGAGAGGCAGAGACACAGGCAGAGGGAGAAGCAGACTCCATGCAAGGAGCCCAACACAGGACTCGATCCCAGGTTTCCAGGATCACGCCCTGGGCCAAAGGCAGGCACTAAACCACTGAACCACCCAGGGATCCCCAGGAATTATTATTTAATCATCTCTCCCCAACTATAATATTTTTGAGGGTAAGGATTGGGTCTCTCTTATTCAATTCTTTATTTACAATGCAAAGCACAATGCCTGGAACATATTAGGTTCTTAAGAAATACTTTGTGAATTAAAGGTTAAAATCCCCAACTAATCACAGACCTTTTATCATCCAGCTATGTAAAGCTTATTGCTTTCTAGTTCCAACATTCTGATCTCTCCATGAGTGAAACCAGACTGAAGAAATCTGATATGTTACGATAGGTCTGCTTGCTTAAGCCAATGACTATCTCTTGCTCATGACATAATCTCAATCAACCGTGGTGAATTAGAGCCACTAAAATTATTGGTTACATCTTATATTTAAAATACCTAAATTGTCCAATTTCTCTACGGATCAATTAATTTCTTTAATATAAAATATTTAAGACTCTTTCATTGAAAAGAACTATGAAGATATATACATCTGGGCCCATTTTGCCATGTCAACAGAGCTGAAGAATTATATGTTATCTCACTGTATTCTAGAGTCCTTTCAGAGAGACAAATATTACTTTTGAACTAAAGCTTAATGCCTAAGATATAGTTCTTGGCACAAAAGAAGTGCCATAGTAAATTTTTTATATGGAGGCTCTTACTTTTGCAAATATGTTTGATACTCTACAAAAGCAATTTAAGTAAGCTGTAGAGAGAGAAACATATTGCAGCTTTTAATAAATACCTCCCACACCCTCATGAAAGAAGAAGAGCAGTGGTGAGTGAGCTGTTAACTTTCTCTCATGCAGAATTTATCTTGAGAAAAGTTGTATAATAGCAGACATAGTAATACCTATTTTTTTCTTAATCTTCTCTGTAAGGGAGTGTTATATGCCTTAATGGGACAGTAGAAAATAAATTACACTACTATAGCAAGGATAAATGCTAACATTCAAAATTTGTGCTGTGACTCTACACAACAGATGACTCATTCCCCCTCCCCCCAAATTTTGAAATCTACATTTAAAAAATCATTTTTATTTGCAAAGGTTACAAAATTTCTTTTTTCATTTCTCGCTGTGTCCACAGAGAACTGGTGACTTTACTTGGAGCTAATTCCAAATTCTCATAAATATTTAGTCATAAAGTCTTCCTTTCACTGCAACTGCCATGGAATCAAGCTTTTGCCCCACCCTTCTGCACATAGCTGGGCTTCTATAAAAATCGACTTGTCACACTTTGACTCACAGTGTTTCATTTTCCTCCACAGTGTAAAAGACACCATGCAATAGATGTGTTCTTAATTAAAGAGTGAAAATTTATTTTTATATACTTTGTCTTAGAAAGTTTATGGGCAATCTGAAGTTCTTTTATTGGATCTTCAGATCTAGCTGGTGACATCAATCAAGGTAAACAACCAAAGCAAATAATTTTGTGATTTTCATAGTCTGGAACTTTTCATTTTGCTTTAAATATTAGTATAGATTATTCAGAGTAAAATCTCATAATACACTCCATCAAACTTGATATGTGATGCTATTTAATAGAAACACCAAAAATTTTATGAAACCACTAATAATATGGCTTATTCGATGATTCATAATTACATCACTTTCAGAATATGCTTCTTTGAAGGCATGCATAGGTTCCAATTTTGAGTTACCTATTTGTAGTTAGTAAATTTGTTAGATTCTGGCTTCTTAATCTTCAGGTCCAAACTCATTTCTGCTCTCCTTCATGATAGCTGGAATCCAAAAAGGCTTGGGTCCTGGGACAGGGGTAGGAGGATATGCAAAGATCCAGTGTCTGCAGCAGCCAGGAATGAACAGAAAGTACCAGCAGAAGTGAGGATGTCCAGGATCAGACCAAAAAACTAAATGTAATCTTGTTGTGAGGGTAAAAGGAGATCTTTATTAGTTTTCTAGTACTGCCATAACAAGTACCACAGAGTGATTGACTGAAAATAGAATTTATTTTCTCACAATTCTAGAGGCTAGAAGTCCAAGAATAAGATATCTGTAGGGTTGGCTCCTTCTGAAGATTAAGAAGAATCTACTCCAGGTTTCTCTCCTTGGGTTGTAGAAGATTGCCTTCACCCATATATCTTCATGTTGTCTTTCATCTATGTGTGTCTTAGTCCAAATTTCCTCTTCTTGTAAAGATACCAGTCAAATTGGATTAGGGCCCACACCAATGACCTCATTTGAACTTGACTACTTGTGTGAAGACCCTATCTCTAAATAAGGTCACACTTTGACCATTAACATTAGGACTTCAACATATGATTTTGGGGGGGACACAATTTGACCTGTAACAATGTCCCAAAACAAGGAAAAAAAGCAAGAGTTGAAAGCTGTAAAAAAAAATATGTAATTCAGAGGTGAAGTAAGGCAGGTTCCAGGTGACTGACACCAATGGAGATAAAATATCCATCACTGCCTTTAGTGATCTTTTTCTAGAAGGTCATGGTACACACTATATGCACCTAGATGTGGTAGAGCTGACTACCTTAAAGGTTCAGGGTCTAATGTCTTCCTCGTGAGGGCCCCTTTAATATCTTTTCCCAGAGCTAGGTAAGGTACTTAAAAATTTCCCCTAGAGAAGTAGAAAGAGAGAATTTAAATTTAATTTCACAAATATGTGTGGAGCAGCCTCTGTATACAAGGCCATATAAGGCCATGGTAAGGGGACTCTACTCTCAAGTTGTAGCAAAAACCACCAGTGTCAAAAAAAAAAAAAAAAAAAGAGAAAACCACCAGTGTCCTTAAAAAATGGCACTCAGCTCATCCTAGGTTAGCAGTGGAAGGAGATTCATTTACTGGGACAAAATTCATTTACTGGGACAAAATTCTAATTCCTCCAAGATACACATGTTTTGGTGATCTCTCACTATTTACCGCTGCCAACCATCCTAGTTTGGCACTCCTAGAAAACTGGGCTATATAATATCACATCTCTTAATTATATTTCATTACACCCAAGTATTTAGTGAAGTATTATTTTAAAATGATAAAAGGAGGGATCCCTGGGTGGCGCAGCGGTTTGGCGCCTGCCTTTGGCCCAGGGCGCGGTCCTGGAGACCCGGGATCGAATCCCACGTCGGGCTCCCAGTGCATGGAGCCTGCTTCTCCCTCTGCCTGTGTCTCTGCCTCTCTCTCTCTCTCTCACTGTGTGCCTATCATAAATAAATAAAAATTTAAAAAAAAAATAAAATGATAAAAGGGAATCACTTAATGCCAGATTATTAAAATAGTACAGTGGCCCCTGAGGCCAAGAAGGTAGCTCTAATAATTAGCAAAGGACCATCAGGGGTTCAGCAAAAGCCTTCTGTCTCCATTTCTAATTTGAATGATGTGATCTGGGAGCTTTCCTTACATAGTTCTAGCAGTTATGTTGAGGGAGTCAGTTCTGAAGTTTACATCATTCAGACTGAAGAATCAAATGATTGTGACACTTCTGAGCTACTTCTGAAATCTTCTGCTTTTTACATGTATTAATTAGCATATTTTCCCTACTGTAACTTACATTAAAAAATAATCTAATTTCTACATTTTCAAAATTATGCAACTAGTATTTTAAATGTGAAGTTTAAGTGTAGCTATGGAAAGCTGGCTAATTTGCAGATTTATCTGGTTTGGATGGTTATATAAAAAGAGTATTAAATCTTGTTACACTACAAGAACTTTTTATAGAATTTTTCATACTTATCAATACTAATTTTGTGAGAGTCAATACTTTGATTCCATGTATAATAACCTTATTTAAACCTACTATTCACAATCATAAGAAGAGAGATTTATGAAAACTAGAGCTAATGCCAAAGGTAAAAAGAAAAATTAGAGCAGAAATAAGAATGAAAAGGTAGCCTGTCAAAATACTGGAATCAATAGTGCCTACTGCTGCATCATTGAACTTCTAGTAACTTCATTTATTTATGCTTATTCAGTTCACCCACAACTGGGGTCATTGTGCCATGAATTTAATTTATATTAGCTCATTCATTCTCACCACAACCTTATGAAATTAGATATTATTAGCCCAGTTTACAAAAGAAAAATTAGGAAGTTTGATTAACTTGCCCAAGGAAATAGGGGAAGAGATGACTTCATCGTTTTGACTCCTAACCAAGGCTCCTAGTCAGTCAAGTTCATGACAAAATCTTTTCCAAACTCATGGGGAAAAAAAACAAGAACCACCAGAGTTACAAACAAATATATAAATAAATAATGTATGAATAACATACGAGAGGACACTGTATATCATGAAAGTGTAACAAATCATTATTGCAGCTCAAAATTCAGTCAGTCAAGTTCATGACAAAGGCTTTTCTAAACTCATGGTGGAAAAAAACAAGAACCACTAGAGTTACAACCAAATATATAAATAAATAATATATGAGTAACATATGAGAGGACACTGTATATCATGAAAAGTGTATCAAATCATTACTGCAGCTCAAAATTCAAGAATCTATTTGTCCCATTTATCTTCCACATTGTGACTTGTTTATTCAAATTTTGGGTTTCATGTTTCTGTGATCTACAAAGCTGGAATGAAGTCTCTAATTAAATATCCAAGAATTGATTTCAGATGGGCAGGTGGCTTGGCCTCAAATCTTGACTCTTTTACAAATTAGTTAATTGACCTTGGAAAATTCACTTAGCTTTCCTGAGTCCCAGATGCTGTCCTGCAGGATTTTGTGAGATCTGAATGAGATAATCCATGTGAAAATACATAATACTTTGTGACACAAAGTTAGTAATCATTAAATTTTAATTGAATGGGACTATAAATCGGTTATTTTCAGACCAGGTTTCTTAAAATTTCCAAATATTAGTTCTATATTTCTCTCTCACACATAATCCATGCTCTTATATTTGAGCTGTATAGATCAAATAGATCAATGTCAGATTTCCAATGTCCCATATAATACATATATATGTATACATATTAATTATATATATTTTTTCTTCCATAGAGACCAAGACCTGAAAAATGTAATTGAAATAAATTCTAATGTGCCTAAAAATAAAAATGAAAGGTAAGACTTATTATAATTTATTATTTTGTTATCAATCCCATCTAAGCCTACCTAAATTATATAATCTTAGAAGATTTACTGAGAAGTTGAATTGTATTATGGTATTTAGATATAAATACTATTGAAATACAAAAATCAATATATGGGGTACTTAAGAGTTGAGCAAAGTTAACAAAAATGGAAAAAATTAACAAAATTCAAATTCTGTTGGATTTCTGACTGAGGACCTTCTATTCAAAAGCTTTGTGTGAAAGGCATCATGGAAATTTAAGGCTGTGCACTCGGGCTGTGAAGATTTATTTTTACTTATTGTTGCTTAGTAGTTTTCCAGTGGTGCAGAAAGCACTCTGGGAATCTCTTCCTTGGATACCTAGTACTAAAAGAATGCACAAATTCATCACAACTACAAAACAGGACCTACTTTTGAAATTTCTTTTCCCCATGGAGTATAACAGCATTAAAATTGTTGTACTTTCTTTTACAAGGAAAGTTGGGATAGAGTTATATACGTCATTGTTGTTACAGACTTTTAAGAAAGAATTAAACATTTTTTCCCCTGTTTTGCAATCTCTCTCTACATATGGGGGACCCAAAAACAATAGGTTTCTTTTTTTTTACCTTCATAAGGTGCAGTTGTCTTTTCTATTGAAAATTTTGTTACGTAAAGAAATGATATTGTCAATATTATGTGTGGACAATGGAAAAGCAGGCAGAGAGCTGGATCACTTTTTCCCCATAATGTCTACAAAAGACTCTTATATCTAATAGGTAGTTTCTTTCTGTTCCCTCAATTCCCTAACTTGTCTTCTGACTTCTCTTCTTGTGATCACATGAAAGCCTTTGATAAAATGAAGGAGGGAAAATTTTCAATAGGATCCATTTATCTTTGAAAAACATCCACTATTTCGGGAATAGGACTGGGCTTACAGTTAACCAGTCTTACTGAAGTATTATCTGGATGTGATCAAGGTAAAAAAATTACAAGTAAATGATTATTACATATGGTTAAGGAACTTCTCATTTAACATGATGTGACAGATGCTCCAGTTTCAGTGTGGCTTTTATTGGAAAGATAATGAAAAAATGGAATTTTATCGAAATTCAGGAACAGGAATGGCAGCATAGCTGGAAGGCTGCTCCCTCTTGGCCAGACGACATTCCATCAGGAATCCCTGGATACCGTTAACCCTAGTTCTTTGTCATTATTGTAACTCAGCTACTCCCTGAGTATTGGCTCCTCCCTATTTTTCTCCCACTCTTCCTTCTGCCTGTTGGCTTCTTTATTTTCTATATCTGTTTGATAACCGAGATTCTTTGCTGCCTTCCAGTTTCTGGCTCTTCATACCTTGAGTTTACTCTAACTCCCCATGATCTTTCTGGTTTCCTAATGCTAAGCAGTGTGGGTGTGGCCATCTGCATTGAAAATAGTGTGTAAATGGAAAACACCATGGTTGACAATAAAGTGCACAGTCTCCTTTTCCTTTCTGCAAATTCATATGTGTCTCCTGCCTGAGATAATCCAACTATGACATAAACTTTCACGGATGCACCCACTCTTTCCCCTGGGAGACAGGAATCATCCCATTTGGTTACTACATCTAGAGGCCTTAATCACCATCACTACAAGGCCATTTATTGATCATTCTCCTTCAGTCCTATCACAGTCCTGCCTGTGTATGAGAAATCATAGGTTCTGCCATTGAAACATTAAATAGAAAATGTAACCACCACCCTGGCACTGACACAACAACTGTAATAAAAATTTTCACCTGGAAAAGAGTAGAAAAAAGAAGTCTCTGGACCCAACTTTTGTGCCCATGTATTCTGGCTGCAAAAAGGACTGTCAAAATGGGTGACTGGGTAAATATTTAACAGAAAGAAAATTGAGAAAACTCACAGAAAGTAAGAGACTTGACTAAGTGTGGAAGGTTAGTAAATCAGAGATGAATGAACCCAAGTGTTCTGGCAGCAAGTCCTCTTTTATTTTTTTACAGTAGCATACTTCTTTTTAAAGATTTTATTTATTTATTCATTAGAGACACACACACACAGAGGCAAAGACATAGGCAGAAAGAGAAGCAGGCTCTGTGCAGGGAGCCCGATATGGGACTCGATTCCGGGACTCCAGGATCACGCTCTGAGCGGAAGGCAGATGCTTAACCACTGAGCCACCCAGGCGTCCCATACAGTAGAGTACTTTTTAAAAAATATATTTAAAATTTGAAATTTCTTACAAGAGTTCAAGACATTTTATAGAGGTAAACACTAACACATATAACACAAAATAGTGGGCTCTTAATATGATTTTATTCTTAATGCAAAAGAGATTCATAAAGTTTGCAATGGTATTGATGTTTATCAGCTGAAACTGTTTTATGGTGTTAAATGTCAGGTTGTTCAGGGTAAATTAGTAAGACAATGGAAATCTAAATAAGAGTCCTGGGCCAATCTACTAAACTGAGACTTGATTCATTTTATGAATGCGTTCCCTTTGTATAGTAATAGAATGTCCAAATAAATATATGTTTCTGATCAGTATATTCATGGAATTGTGCAACCATCACCACAACCCATTTTAGAATATATTTATCACCTCAGAAAGAAACCCCATTCCATTAGCGGTCACACATTTTCTCCCCAACCCCTCAGCCCTAGGTGACTGCTAATCTATTTTTTTGTCTCTATGAATTGCCTATTCTGAACATTTCATATAAATGGAATCGTACACTATGTGGTCCTTTATGAGTGGTTTCTTTCAATTTGCATAATATTTTCATGATTCATCTGTATTACAGTGCGTATCAGTATTTTATTTCTTTCTATTCCCAAATGATATTTATTCTGTTGTATGGCTAAACAGCATTTTGTTTATTCATCAATTGATGGGTATTTGAACCATTTTTGACTTTTGGATTGTATTTAACTATTAGGAAAAATGCTGTATATATAAGATTTTGTGTGGGATATATTTTCATTTCTCTTGGGTATACACCTAGGACTGGAAATGCTGGATTGTGTAGTAACTCTATGTTTATTTTATTAAAAAAATGTTTTTTAATTTATTTATGATAGACACACAGTGAGAGAGAGAGAGGCAGAGACATAGGCAGAGGGAGAAGCAGGCTCCACGCACCAGGAGCCCGACGTGAGATTCGATCCCAGGTCTCCAGGATCGCGCCCTGGGCCAAAGACAGGCGCTAAGCCGCTGTGCCACCCCGAGATCCCCGTAACTCTGTGTTTAACCATCTAAGGAACTACCAGACTGTTTTTAGAGCAGCTGTACCATTTTATACTCTCACTGGTGATGTATGATGGTTCCGGATAGGTAAATTTTCAAGGTGAATTTCCACTGCAGGAAATATTTCCTCAAGAGTAATTTCATTAGAAATTTTATAAGATCCTACACAGTGTTTGAGTTTATATTTTGTAGAGTTGTTATTTAGTAAGAAACAAAACTATGACCATTAATTGGAAGTTATAATTCAACAATTTGTTTCGATGAAGAATAACTTCCTTTTTTATTGTGTTGTTTTTTTTGTTATTATTGTTTTTTCAAAGATTTTATTTATTTATTCATGAGAGATATACAGAGAGAGACAGAGACACAGGCAGAGGGAGAAGCAGGCTTCCTGTGGGGAGCTCGATGCAGGACTTGATGCCAGGACCCCGGGATCACAACCCGAGCTAAAGGCAGACGCTAACCACTGAGATACCCAGGTGCCCCTGAAGAGTAACGTCTTAACCATAAAACTGTTAAACAACAAACATTGTGAATCATGAGTTATCCTTTATAAGGATTACTCAAGGTATATGAGAGGAATACTTGGGCAGAGTTTCCTTGATTGCACCAGTTCCTAAACTTTAGTGTATGTTACAGCCACCTGCTGACCCAGGGATCACACTCTGAGAACCAGTGCTCTCTTGGGTAAAAAGTTGGGCTGCCCAACCTCTAAGGTGATGGTTTGTAACCTTAATTTGCATATGAGACTTACTGGAGAGGCTTAAAGGAATCCTAGTGCCCAAGCTATAATTCAAGCTAATTAAACCAGAATATCTGGATATGGGACCCAGTAGCATTATAAAAAAAATACTGCAGGTTATTTCACTGGTGGCCAAAGTATTTTCTAACTATTTCTATGGTTCTAAATAATAAAAAAAAAAATCTTTACCACTTATTGGCATCAAGATAGAATTTCCTGTATCACCATCTCATGAAGAGCAAAGAAAAACTTAGTAAACTATCACAGACCCTAGGAGACTAAAAAGACATGATGATTATGTGGAAGATATGTACTGGTTCGGATTCTGGAATGGAGAAAGGACATCAGTGGAAAACCTGATAAAATACAAATGAAGTCTGTAGTTTAGTTAATAGTACTGTACCAATGTTGATTCTTTAGTTTTGAAAAACATACCACGGTTATGTAAGATATTAGTGTTAGGAGAAGCTGGGTGAAGGGTAGACACAAATTTTCCACACTCTTTGCAATTTTTCCATATATTTAAAACTACTCTAAAATAAAAGTTCTATTTTTTTTAATTTCTCATCTTCCAAACCTCCTGAATGGAGCAAAATCCATCAAATAGTTTATTGTTCCATATTTCAAATTTGTTTAGTACTATTTGTTTTTTTTTTTTTTTTTTTTTACTATTTGGTTTTTATTCACAGTTATAAAAATTAAATCTTCATGAAGGCGAAGTCATTAATCTCATTATAAACACAACTAGGAATGCTACTTGTATTATTACTCTGTCTGGGTTGCCATAATAAAATACCACAGACCAGGGGGCTTAAACAAAAGAAATTTATTTTCTCACAACTCTGGAAGCTAGAAGTCCAGATCAAAGTGTTGTCAGTCTTGGCTTCTCCCAAGGCCTTTCTCCTTAGTTTGCAGATGGCCACTTTCTCACTGTGGCCTTGAATGGCCTCTCCTCTCTATGTGCACAAACACACACAGATCTTTCATGTCACTTCCCCTTCTTTAAAGAACACAAGTCCTATGGCCCCACCCATGACCTCACTTAACCTTTTTTACCTTCTTATAGGCTCTGTCTCCAAATCACATTGAGGTTAGAGTTTCAACATATGAATTTTGTTTGGAGGGAGACAATTCAGTCCTTGACAGTCCTGTTTGTGAGGCACCTGGGTGGCTCAGTGGGTTAAGCATCTGCCTGCAGCTCAAGTCATGATTCTGGAGTCCCGGGATCAAGCCCCATGTCTGGCTCCCCACTCAGTGAGGAGTCTGCTTCTCCCTCTGCCTCTGCTCATGCTTTCTCTTTCTCTCTCTCTCAAATAAATAAATAAAATTTTTTTAGAAAAACAGTACTGTTTGCAATTTCCTTTTCCTATTTGAAGACTTTGCTAACTGGTGATATTTGATTTTGATACTGCTGAGGACGGTGCAAACACATTTCAAACTCACAACTTTTGTTCTTTGAAGCTGTTTATTTCTTAAAATTGGGTTTTGTATTATATATTATATGATTTGAGTATTTTCCAAACAATTGCTAGTTATTTTTTTTATTCCTGGAATGACATATTCTAATAATCAGGTTAGAAAATCTTCTGACGTTAATTCTACTTTCTCGTTACTTAGTATCATTTTAATATAGCTGTATGTTTTATGAAACATCTGTCTTAAAACTAGAAGATGATTTTTCGGTATGCCAGAGATAATATGTGAACAAATATTTTCCTCCTCTTTAAGAGCTATTGAAATGGAAAGAACAGTGTGTTTAGAAATGATAAGGCTTGATTAAGATCTAAACTGTCCTCTTGGTTTTCACATTTCTTCTATATCAGAGTTTACTAACATGGAGGGAGAAAAGTGGCTATAATTTTTACTATTCCTTCATTAAAGTTTTCCTCTGTTCCAGGGGAAAAAGAAAATATGCCTACACTTTGTTAAGTGTAGTGGTATTTTTTAATTAGCAGAAATCTAGGTCAGCGTTCTGTAATCTTCAAAATATTGCTTTCCATTAAAAATAACATGGAAACTGGAATTTCTAAAAGCAATCCCTGGATAATTTTCATCAAATTGATAAACTCTCAAGATAAACTGTGCATGAGAAGCTTTCTGCAGTGGTGCTGCTGGTGTGACAGTGTTACCGGAACCAATTTCAGATGGTTTTTGCCTTCAGTGAAAATGTATTATATCCTAGTGTTAGATAATATGACACATGCCTGTAGATTATTCTTAAAGGTAAAACAGTGGTTGCTGTGGAGGAGTAAAATAGTACATGTATTCTATTTGAGTATCTGCACAGAAACCAGACCAATATAAAGAGGTTTACTATATGTTAAAAATGTTAATTGAACAAAATTTTCACAAAACAATAAACTTCTAAATGACCTTAGAAATGCCAGATATTAAAAAAAAAAAAAAAGAAATGCCAGATATTTGTGTTTGCTTTCCCAGGGTAGATGGCCAAGTCGTTGGATCCACTGATGCTTTAAGTAACCAGCTTACTAGAACTCCTGCCCATTCTTATGAAGCCAGAAAGAATCTCAGGTGCTGTAGCCAATTGTAAACCAAATGACAGGACTCTTCTCCTTCTGTTTTTAAAAATCATCTTATATATGATCTGATCCCTTGTTTGAAATGCATACATTTATCATTTTATCAGTGACTATATGAAACAGCTTCACACAAAGGCATTAAGTTAGCAACTTAGTCATTGGTAAGTTTTGATATCTGGATAGTAAAGTGTAAGTGTGATTTTTCTCTGAAAATTCTACATTTTTTAAAAAGCCTGTTTGTGACATTTATGTTGATATTCTTTAAGTAGATTTAAAGTTTCATTAAATTAGATGTTATCTTGTTAGCTCATTAAGGTAAACTTTTTGAGGTTTGCAGGGAATGTTATGGTTTGAAAATACAAATGAGATGTCTGGGAAACAAACAGTAAAATGTATTATACAAATATTCCCAATAATCGATATGCTCTATGACAGATTTTCTGAGTGACCAATTTTCACAGCAGTATTCTGGAAGTAGATCAAGACAGTGGAAGCTAAGAACAAAATAGGAGTTATTAAGAAGTTTTGCAGAAGTGGATTAATACCCTTTTAACAATTACATTTCAAAAGTTACAATTTTTTAAAAAAATATAAGCACTATTTTTTACATTAAATTAGATAATAGCCTTATTGTTTTCATTATTCTTGTAAATAACTTTAAACCTTGAGTAAATGGTTTGCATTGCAGCTTCAATGCTGAAACCAGGCATGCAGGACCAAAGGATACCTTTGTGTATACAAGGACATATGTGGAGAACAGGTACTGGGCATTTATTTAAAATATTTTGCTACATTTATTCTTTTTTTTTAATTTTATTTTTTTTATTTATTTATGATAGTCACAGAGAGAGAGAGAGAGACAGGCAGAGACATAGGCAGAGGGAGAAGCAGGCTCCATGCACCGGTAGCCTGACGTGGGATTCGATCCTGGGTCTCCAGGATCATGCCCTGGGCCAAAGGCAGGCGCCAAACCGCTGCGCCACCCAGGGATCCCGTGCTACATTTATTCTAATTTTGAAAAAAATCTGTATGTAAGAAGAGATCCTATTATTTTGGAGTAAGTTTGCTTTTTTCAAATAGAAGACCACTTAGGAGGGACGCCTGGATAGCTCAGTGGTTGAGTGTCTGTCTTCGGCTCAGGTTATGATCCTGGCGTCCTGGGATCGAGTCCCCCAGCTGGCTCCCCATGGGGAGCCTGCTTCTCTCTCTGCCCATGTCTCTGCCTCTCTCTCTGTCTCTCATGAATAAATAAATAAAATATTTAAAAAAAAGAAATTATAAAAAAGAAGACCACTTAGGAATATATTGAGTTCTAGGTATATAATTCTTTATAATGTTTCCAATATTAAGCAGCTGGCAAATAGTCATAAATAGTCGTTGGATGAACCAAATACTTGAATATAACAAGTGTATGCATAGTGGGATAACCATTTGTAAGTTCTCACATTATCATCTGTAACTATATGTTTATAGCAAGCTTTATGAAATCACACAATGCAAAATTGTTGGTAAATTGAACACCAATTAAAAATAAATCTATTAAAAATATTCCTATGCTAATTTCAAGTCCCACTTTAATTAAATAGTTCTATATACTACTCTGGTTCTATCTACTATTGTTTGCCTCTAATCTGAAATAAGGGTTATTAGCTTTAGTAGATACACTCTGGCCCAAATTACAGAGAATTAATATGCCCCAATATCTACTGCTTGGAGTGATGGATGTTGAGGAAAATGTCAATCAAAGTCATTACTTCACACCCCATTCAATTTCAGGGAGTACAAAAACAAGAATTAGCCTGTGGGGTAATATATTGAAGGGTATTCCAAATGTGATCAATGTGATGTATGTGTTAACCAGAACTCATTTCAAAGAAAGGAGAGCATTTCTAGAGAGGGGTCCCTGAAAGGATTCTAGGAGCTTCATTGTATGTCAGAAGGTGGACAATTTTCCAGAAGACGTTTCTCAAAACCACACATAATTTTCCTCATAAAACACAGCTTCAAATTTGATTTTTCTGCTGAATCTAATTCTCCCTAAACTGTACACTGATGTTGCAGTATAGTGTAAGAGGTCCTAGCATCAGATTCAGGATTGAATCTGTGTCATTTGCTAACCATGTGGTCTTGGCAAAAGGTACTTAATTTCTACAAATCTCAGTTTCCTCATCAATAAAATTGGAGTAATAATACACGTATCATGTACAAATATGTGCAAACTCTTACTTATCATTTTGGTTTGTATGTTCCAAATAGATTCTATTTCTGGCAACAGTCTGCCTGTTGGCAGTTTGGAGGGAGAGAAAGGTTTCTTATTTAAATATTTTAGGTGAAGGTTGTAGGATTACCACTAACTGTATGAAATAATAGGAATGTGTTGCTTCCAGCCCTAATATACTCCCAGATAGCATAAGTACTTGGGAAGCAATTATGAGTTGCCAGCTGGTTAGTGCATTGCAGATTTCACTCCACTTGGGGGGAAAGACTGACATTTACAAACTGGGGCAGTCTGAAAAATGAAGCAAATAGGACTTAAAAGTACTCTCTTTTTCTTTCATTCTAGACTATTCTTTCTTGGATGTGTTCAAGTAAAAATAAGCATTTCTGTAGTTTTCTCTAAAAGTTCAAGAATCCCTGCTTTTCTACCTGAATGGTGATACTTATAGGCACTTACACTGGCTCATGCTTAGTGTATTTCCTTTTCTCTTTAGATTACATGTGGCTTTCTTTTAGTAAATGATTGAGGAAGGGAAGAGTATAAATTTCACAAGAAATGATGGTTCATGTGTGTTCCTGTGCTCCTTGCCCTATTCTCTATTTATTTCAGGAGATATGTCAACTTCGGTCATCTTGGAGATGGCTTATGTATTAGCTCTTCTCCGTCTTAAAAAAGAAGAAAAGGTTGTTAATACATGGTCCTGGTTTGTAACATCACAGAAAAAAATAATAAGACTGCATGAGGAGGTGTGTGTGTGCTTCGTCACATGCATGTGAGTGTGTACAACAAGATGGAAATTGTCCAATTCTTATATGTCCATTTATGTTTGTTTCTAGTAAATCACTGAAGGATGGATATCAGGAGAATATCTCTGGAAAATACATACAAACTGTTTATTCGACTTCAGATAGGTGAGTTTGTCTATATTTCCACACCTGAAAGTATATATATATATATACACACACTTAAACTATATGTACATATATACATATATGTGTAATATATGCACTTTTATATATAATGTATATTTTATATATTTTAGTGTATAAGTATATACATGTATGCATATATACACTTATATATAATATATATTTTATATTCACATTAGATATATTTAATTGTATATATAATATTGAAAGATGTGATTCTTGTTCATTGTACTTAGAGATGGCACTCTTGATGGTGATTGTTACACATGTGTATGAATGGAGCAACATACAACGACCTCTGCATCCAGGAATTCATTCTTTGGCTTCTGGGATGTTGCTGCTCTTTAATTTTGATATACTTGATGTACTTTCCATGCCACTAGAACTTTCCATGCCATACAGCTGCCTACCAGATCAGCCCCTCTGCTGATTCCCAGGAGTCACTATTAATGTCACATTTTTAGTGTCTAGGCTTCACTGCATCATTTGACTGTGCCCTCAATCCTCCCTCCTTGTGGTTTTCCAGAGTCAGCTCACCTTGCAAACAGCTGCATGGATATGCTGCTATGACCCACCCTGGGCCCATACTCAGTTCTCAAGACAGGGGTTACAATGCATATCAAGTTAATTCTGGTAAACTAACACCAGGCTTTTGCTGTTGGTGATCCTTCTTTACCATTTAATGTTCAGTGGGGCACATAGGTGATGCTCATGAGAATACATCCTGCAGATTTCCAGTGGACAAAATGAAAGTAATTAGCATTTCAAACCAACCACTGGAAGCCAACTGTAATGCAAATGCACAACATTCTATTGATGGTGTTTCTTTATAGCAGAGGCTGGAAATATGACTTCTTGAGGGTAAGGGCCTATCTTATTTTTAAGCACAGCTTCAGCTTGTAATGCTGTGTTTTACACCTAACAGACACTCAGTAAATGTTTTTGGAAAAAAATAAGCTAATGCTCTATTTGCTAAGAAAAAACATGGATGGGCCAGGCATCAAAATTATATCCTCTTTCTGTGACTTTTATAAGATCTTGTAGTACCAGTGATCCTCTGAGTATCTTGCCTTTATGTCACACTTCTTTGAGGAATAAAGTCATTTACACAAGCATTAGAACTACAAATACTGTCTAGGTAACTAAAAACAAACTAACAAAAAAGGCAGCTTTTTTCCCCCATAATCCTTTGAAAAAGGTCTTTCATTAACAGTATGATCTTAATAAGGACAACACCAACATCAAAGCTTTCCCTGGGCTCATATTGTTACTGTTAACTTAAGGAAGGAAAAACATTCTTCACATAAGTATTGCTCTTAATATGAAGAATTTCAATTCTGTTACTAAAGTGGCTCTTGAACTTTTTCTTAGTCATCAGAGCAAAAGTCAATCGTCTGTAGGACCAGTCTGCCAAGCAACTTTTCTTGTTGATTAATATGTGAAATAAGCTACATCCCCAGAGGTCTTATCTAAGCATTTCAATCCCATATAAAGTGGTTCCCACTTTACCAGGATAAAGACTAATTCCTCTGCACAATTATTTATGGGCCTTTAGAATTTGTTCCTGCTGAATATTGACTGATGTTTAATCACTCCAGATACCCTCTTTGGTACATTCTGTTTGCTCTGCTTGGAATTCCTCTACCATGCTCCTCTGCACCTCACTGAGCCCCTCTGTCCTCAAACTTTCACTCATGTGGCACTTTTTCCAACAAGGCCTTCTTGACTCCACCCCAGGGAATAGTTGCTTCGTTGGCCATGCTCTCCTAATTCTCTCCATGTATCTGTAATAAGCTGTGATCATCGAATCATACACTTGGCTACCCTCATGGCAAGGAGACTGTCTCACTCTTTGTATTCCCAGCTCCTCCCCCAGTGCCTCTGGAATGGAAGTAGAATAGAGAGTGCCTGCTTTGTACTCTTGAAGTGCTCACGGTCTTACATAGAAAATTTAAGTGTGTGGGCACCTATGTATGTATATATACGAATTATCCATAAGAAACTATTAAAAAAAAGAAACTATTGACCAGGAATATATAAGGAAGGACCTTTAGAGATAATTGAAAGAGGAAACTATTTATTGATCTATATAAGGACTAGAATAACTGAAATTATAAAATCAGACAAGTTTCATCTTCTTAAGTCTCCTCTCCTACCTCCTCCTTTCATTCATTTTCCCTCCTCTCTGCTTCTAGTCCTGGGCTTGATCATAGGATCAAGGCTCTGGGCACAACTAATTCACTTTCATATGATGAGCCTAGTGGTCTTCATGGGCAGGCCTTGAGGCAGCACAGGACTCTAGGGCCACATTACCTTTGTTCAAATCCTGCTGCCACTCAACTGGCCGCATGACAGAAGCAAATTTCTTGCCCTTCCATGCCTCAGTTTCTTCTTCTGTGAAATGATGTGAAAATAACAGGACCTGCTTCTCAGACATATTTTGAAAAGTAAATGAATTTATGCAAGCTAAGTGCATGGAAAGCACACTGCCTGTAGGAAGCATATTAGCACTATATAAGTATTGATTATTTTTATTTTACACTTGTGTACCCTACTGTGGAAATTTCAGGCCTGTCTGCTAACGCCCTGAAACTAGTAAGCTTTGCAAGGTGCTATTTAAGGCAGTCCTGGTACCTTCCCAAAGGAAAAGAATCACGGAGCTGTTGGCATTTCATAAGGTGCTGTGTGACCTGAGGTCTTTTGGACTTGCTGATCTTATCTGTGGTTCGTTTGTCATTGAATGTTATTTTTCCAAAATAGATAACAAAACTCTCTTTTCCTCATCAAATTTGTGGAGAGGTTGTATCTTCTTGGAGAACATAAATTCTGTCATGAAAGCTAGCCCTGTATTCTGAGTCTTAAAATGATACCAGGAGATTTGTTATAGAGGAGCATTTTGGGGACTCTAGACCCTAGAGTCTAGGGTACCACAGACCCATCATTTGTGAATTTACCAAAATGCTTTTGAATGGATTTGTATTTTTGTCCTATTGAATGTTTTGAGAGTTAAGATTTTATACTGATTGACAGTATAATTTTTCTATGATATATGCAAATTAATAATTCAAAACCCTCTTCTAGCTTCAAGGGGTACTCATGACCTAGTTCAATTAGGGAACTATGAGCATCTTTACCCTGACCAGATGCACTCTTCATTGCTAATGAATTAATAATCTGAGACTTTCCTTCATATTAATTCTTTGATAGTATTTTGAGGTAACTAAAAGAATCAATTCTGTCACTAGAATAAGTAAGTCCCAAACTTTTCATGATTTTCACACAATTTCCTAAAGTATCAACAAAATTAACATATCATTTCCACATGACTTTATGGGGAATACATCTGTCTCTTGCATGATGACAAATTTATTTGTAATTGCTATGTCTCTGTAGGTCTGTCATTGAAAGAGATATGTGTACTTATTGCCGGAAACCTTTGGGTACAGAAACTAAAATGATTTTAGATGAATTACAAATTTGCTGCCATTCCACTTGCTTCAAGGTAAGGATATGTTTATTGCAGTTAACTAAATATAAAATTGCATAATGACTGGAATAAAAATAATTATTTAATGAAATACAGGAGGTGAAGTTAAAGCTTTCAGAAACACTCTCATCCATATTAATAATGTATTACTTAAATATTTCTCAGAGTTCTGCAGCCTAAATCTCAAAGGTTTATAATTACTATCTTGGCTTTAGGCTTAGAGTTGATTACTGACACATTTATTACTCTTACCCTAGAGATTTAAATCTGTAAGAATATAAACACTTGTTCTCTTTATAAGTTTTTGCAACATTTTAATAAATCATGCATTGCATAAAAACAATGAAATCCAAGAAGAGAAATTGTTAAGAAAGCTAGCAGCTTTTTACATGAAGCATGAAATTTGGACTGATAGGCTTAATGATAGTTGAAACTACTGAAACTTTTGAGAATATGATTAGTTATAAATAATTGTAGCTGAGTATAATAAAAATAAGCTTACATAGTGGAACTCCTCAATTTCTGGTCCTACATCATTTCTTTTACTTCTCGCCCTAATATTGAGTAGGTCAACCTGACAGTTGTTGGGGTAACTGGATGAGCACTGAATAGGGAATCTGAGGGCCTGAGTACAAATTCTAACTTCCACTAACTTTGGCTGTCATTTTGGAAAATCAACTAATTAGCTTGGCTTCCATTTCCTTATTTGTGAAATGAGGTAGCTGACTAGACAAGTAGTTCTCAACTCTGGCTGTACATTATAATCATCTGGGGGCAATTAGGAGAAAAATAGAATGCTTAGGACTGGCCCAACTAAATAAAAAATCTTGAAAGTGACTCCTGGGCATTGGCATTTTTTTTTAATTTTTATTTTTTTTGGCATTGGCATTTTTAAAAGCTCCTTAGATAGATCTAAGGGCAGCCAATTGAAGAATCACTTGCATAAATCCAAGGGTCCTTTCTGTGCTGACATTCTGCGGTTGATAAACATTATCTAATGTGATCAAGTACCTGTAATACTTGGACAAGTGATTGCTTCTCCTTCAGGTAGCTTTAGAAAGTGACACATAGCAATCAGATGTATGATGCCTCATTTTGAGAAAAAATATCCAATTTTAGGCCATAATATAGAGAATTCCATTTAAAATAAAATGTGAAAATTGCATAATTACTTAATTAAGAGAAAATGAAATTTCCTTTTAGTTATGAAAATTTACTCAATAAAATAAAAGTTAGTCTACAACTCTTTATTTAAAATTATTATCCAGGGTGCTGGGGTGGCTCAGTTGGTTAAGTGTCTGCCTTCAGTGCAGGTCATGATCCCAGGGTCCTGGGATCGAGTTCCACATCAGGCTCCCTGCTCAGGGGGAGTCTGTTCCTGCCTCTCCCTCTGCCCTGCCCCTTGCTTGTGCTCTCTCTTCTCTTGCTCACTCTGTCTCTCAAATAAATAAATAAATTCTTAAAAAAATAAAGTTATCATATAGAAAACTTCTTAAAATAAGAGAATTTTCCCAATTATTTCATTTGTTAAACAACAATTTCCATTTATTGTATTTCGGAAGATTTATTTCCACTTTCAATTTAATTATAAAATACTACCGAGAATAAAAATGTCCCCATACTCCTCAGAGAAGATGTATTACTCTTATAGCTTTCTTATGGAGAACCACCTGGACTGGTTTAAACATACCGAATTGATCAGTGAATATTTGCTTCCATGAACTCACCTCTGAAAGTCATCTCAACGACAGTCTCATGCTTGAAATTAAGCTGTTTGGCAGTGAACTTATTTCTAAAGAACACAGGTCAACCCTTTTCTACCTCCATAACCAACACAATACAAAACTTCTGTAAAAACAGAAGTCTGGTTTTGTCTAGTGAGACTGTTATTGGACAGCATAACTCTCCCTTAGTAAGCAAATAAATATACTCTGTGCTTTTGTTTGAGATATTGAGTGGTGATCTTATCCTTGGCATAACCAATTTTTGAAAATTTATATTTACTGTATTGTTAACTAAGTAGAAGCTTCAGTGCTATATATGCCCTGAAATACACATTTTTCAGAGTAGAGAGATGTGAGAATTTATTTGAAACGTTCAATATTAGGATCCTGGACAGGTACATTCTCATTTTCCCTGAGGGTTCTCTTTCATCTGAGTGTTGTTATGGATGATGGTACTGGGTAAATTGAAAGGGCTTTTCTATCCTGATATACTGAGAATAAAGACTTCCTATATAATGTGTGTAAACTTCATGTATTGTTTTTTTCTTTAGTGTGAAATATGCAAACGGCCTTTGGAAAACCTGCAAGCAGGTGACAGTATTTGGATTTACAGACAGACAATACACTGTGAACCTTGCTACTCTAAAGTTATGGGTAAGTGTTACACGCTTTAAACAATCATCACTTTTACTAATAATATTAATGAGCACTTAATATTGTTGAAATGAGGGATTTCAATAAAGTAAAAATATGTTATTAATTATATTTAGTTAAGATTTCAGCTGAAGGTAGTTTATACTATGATAGGATTTTATGGCATAAAAACAGTCACCATATATTATTATCTCCTGATATCAGACCAGGCATAATACAACTAAGGAAAGAGGTCATTTATTTTGGAACATTTTTTATTTTTTCCAAACAAAAATAAAGATCTTCTTTGCTCAAATAATTGTTTGAAGTCCATTTCTGTGAATGACCTTTTGTATTTGTATTGAAATATACTTTTGTACCTAATTTGGTTATTACACTAAATACTTTTTAATGTTATTTTTAAATGAAAAGCTTAGAGCTAGTTCTATATAATTCTATATTAAATATAGCATCTAAGTATTTTTATGAATTTAATATGGGCTCTTGAGTGGTATAAATGATATAAGAAGAAAACACTAAAGACTTGTATTTTTAACTCCTTTTCTTTAAACTGTGAATACTTTAAAAGTTGATCTAAAAGTTATGCACAATGTATACTAAGTTAGCAACATAAAATCATATCAAACTTGATTAGTTTTTAATAGCCAGTATCAGCATTTTATTTTTAATTCAATGGTAAGTAGACGGAATAACCGAGATACTATTGATAGGTGGTCAACAGCACTATGTGAGGACAAGTTTCCTGACACCTTATTGGCGTGGTGAATAAAAGAGGAGCATGTGTGATTCTTACATGGGATCCAAAATGTGGAATTTAATGACCAATATGTGATATTAATGGCATACTGGGAGGCCACATCTGGAAAATGATCTGAGAAATACTTAGAAACACACGTTCCATCGGGCTGCAGTATCAATTACAAGGAGCAAACCCAATTGTATTTACTTTTCGTTTTCTGCTTGCTTCAGCCAGTTCCCATATTTCATTTTCTTTCTAACTTAGCAGGCTTATCATGATCCAGTATTATATCGAAGGCCTGGATATGCATGGTGGCAACTTTAAAACTTTCAGTCTTCTAGAAATCCATGGAATGGCCTAGGAGATATGATTACCAAAAGACTCAGAAGTTTTTATGTCTTTCTCCTTGTCTATGTGCACTCCCTAGGCATTGCATTTTTTATAATACATATCATTGTGAAGACATGACTCTCAGGCATCTCATAAATAAAAGTATCAGGCCTTGGTACTTTGTATTTATGGTATATGACCAAAAGCCACAGTAATGAATGCAGTAGAAAGGAAAAATAAAATGCTTAACCCATAACTACCCCATTGATGAATAGTTATTTAAAAATGTTTAATTACAGGCTTATGTTTGTATTGAAGTTGTATTTCTAACTGTTATTTTCTTTAAAATTTTCAGCAAAGTGGATTCAATAATTCTGGCACATGGAAATCAAGATAAAAGCATTCATTAGGAAATTAAAATTTTATTTTAAGAATATGTAATCTAGAAAAGCTTTTACACTGAAGATTGACTCTTATATAGAATTAACAATTCTACTATTGCATAAGTAATCTAATTGCCTTAAATAAGGTCATATACATAAAGGAAACCATCTGGTATCTGGCTAGATTTAGCTATGAAAAATTCAAGTGGTTCCAGTCACTATTGTCAAAGGAATTATGCTTCTGATGGCAGTGAGCTATGTCAACCTTATCTAGTTCCATCTCTGTTCTTTATATGGGCTGTGCATCGTAGTTGCCATTATAGACAAGTTTCCTTTTTTCTCATCTTTGTTTCTGTAAGGATTTGGATTTACAGACATTATTGACACCCTGACAAACTGTCAAAAAAAAGAAAGATATGTTTCTTTTGTGTATAAAAGAAATGTTGATGTTATCTTTCAATTTTCCACAGTTGTAATTTTTATTGAATGTTTTAAAAACAAAAACATGGATTTATGGGTAATGGGTAAAATCACATGACTTGTGTAGTTTACGTATTAAAATTGCTAAATTTTCTTTGCATGCATTTCAAAATCCAAGTATATGCATAATCTCTGAGAAATAATGGTTGTGGATTATAAAGACATATGCTTTTGCTTGTTGCATCTACTCATATTACATAGCACTTTATGGTCACAGACAGCTTATAAATAAAAATAAAATGAACTACCAGTTACATAGAATCTTTTTGTGGAATTTCTATAAATATCATTCACTGACATTGAGCTTTTATTTTTATTATTATTGTTATTATTATTATTTTTGAGAGAGAGAGAAACACATGTGTGTGTGCTAGTGGAGGGGGAAGGGGGAAGGGAGAGAGAGAATCACAAGCAGGCTTCATAGACTGCACAGATCCCAACACAGGGTTTGATCTCAAGACCCTGAGATCATGACCTGAGCTGAAATCAAGAGTGGGTTGCTTAACTGACTTAGCCACCCAAACACCCTATAGCTTTTATTTTTAAGGAGCTTTTTCTTGAGGAATTTAAAATTCAATAATCTTAAGTCAGGTACTAGTATTTTTGTGAGGAATTGAACTTATAAACTATTTTATATGCATATAGCAACTGCTTTCTCAAAGGAAGGCATCCAGAACATTGAAGAGAGGGTGAAATTTTAAGGAAGCTTAAGGTAGTTGTAAAAAACTGACATCGACTAGGGAGATTAAATGATCATCATGTATTTTCCAAATGTTGATAAATTTAAAGAATTATTCTTCTGTGTAATGGTTCAAGCATCTGCTCCTCTTAGAGACTGGTCCACAAAGTGTTAAACACAAAACGCTTATCAAAATACAGCAATGTATAATTGTGGTCCTATGGAGAAGAAGCCAGAAAAAACAATTAATAATAATTTGATATTCATTAATTCGTGCTTGATGAGAAGCAGTGGTAATTGAGCCATATGTTTTATTGTTCTTTTATTACATGCTATCAGAGTGGATCAAAAGAAATAATTTTCTTAGGGTTGGAATTTGTGGCAGAAAAGGACGGATGGAATCGTATTCCTCCCTTTTATATAAAGTGTATTAACATCTCAATGCCTTTGTAGTAATTAAAAATCATTTGAATATCATTTTAGAAGTATTCTACTTTTTAATGCTCCATTTAAAAAAAAACTTAAAAGGAACATATTTCTCACTTTTTTTTGTAGCTGTTTAATGGCCCCTTTTTTTCTATAATAATGTATTAAATTAAACCTAAAAGCTGTTATAAAAATGGAATAAATACAGAGTAGAGAGAGCAGGCCTTCCAATTCACTAAGACCACTTCATTATGTCTGGGTTTATTTGCACCATCAGAATACAGATTTCTAAGACAATTTGGAAGATCACTTTTTTTTTTTTTGCTGCCAATTAATTATGTTATTACTGGCATACCTTTCCTGTACACAATTGCCTAAATCTCAGAATACCAGGTCCTGAATTCTATTGCTAATTAAGAGATACCTCTCAAAAGAATTAATTGCTGCAACAGGACAATATCCTTCAAAGAAAGCAAAATGGAAGAAATATAATAATCTCAGTGATAGGATTTGTTAAGATAGTATTCTTTCTTTTAATAAGGCTAGGAAATAAGGCTAAGCTTATTCAAGAAGTAATTTGTACACCCTATTTGTTTGATGGCAATCACTCCTGCACTTAGATATGAGTGAAAGATCTGACCCAGCTCACACTGTCACTGTGATATCTGGCTTGTTTACTACCATAGACAATCATGAGTGTTTGGAACATTTTCCTACTCAGCTTGATTCAGAACTCTACCAAAACAAGTGACTGTTTGGTCTACATTATGGCAAACTAACAATAATGATGTTGATTTTTATTTGTGTGTGTGTGTACTGCTGAATTTACTGGTTATTTTGTAACAATGTAAATAAGTTGCTTTTAGAGTTCCACCTATTCTTAAGTACTCAGCCTTTCCCAGGGGCACCCATAAATATCTGTTAATTTGGGTATGCTGTTTCTATTTACTATTTAAAATGTGAGATTTAGGGGTGCCTGGCTGGTTCAGGCAGTGAATTGTGAGGTTCTTGATCTTGAGGTTATGAGTTCAAGCCCCATATTGGTGAGAGTTTACTTAATAAAAAAATTTTTTAATAAAAATAAAATCTGAGACTTAGCACACTTAGAACATGTACCTACCAGCTCAAACACTATATGGATCTTTGAATCTATTCCTGCTGTTTACCCCATTCTTTTTTTTTTAATTTTAATTTAATTTTTATTTTTTTTGACTTTTTTTTAATTGGAGTTCAATTTTCCAACATATAGCATAACACCCAGTGCTCATCCCATCAAGTGCCCCCCTCAATGCCCGTCACCCAGTCACCCCCACCCCCCGCCCACCTCCCTTTCCACCACCCCTTGTTTGTTTCCCAGAGTTAGGAGTCTCTCATGTTCTGTCTCCCTTTCTGATATTTCCCACTCATTTTTTCTTCTTTCTCCTTTATTCCCTTTCACTATTTTTTACATTCCCCAAATGAATGATACCATATAATGTTTGTCCTTCTCCGATTGACTTATTTCGCTCAGCATAATACCCTCCAGTTCTATCCATGTCGAAGCAAATGGTGGGTGTTTGTTGTTTCTAATGGCTGAGTAATATTCCATTGTATACATAGACCACAGCTTCTCTATCCATTCATCTTTCCATGGACACCAAGGCTCCTTCCACAGTTTGGCTATTGTGGACATTGCTGCTATAAGCATTGGGGTGCAGGTGTCCCAGGGTTTCACTGCATCTGTATCTTGGTGCTTACCCCATTCTGAGCTTTTTTTAGATGCCTAGGGGCTGTTGAATGTTTTATATGTTTTTCTTTTTTCTTTTTACTTTTTGACCCTGTACACCCATTTTTCCTACCCCACCCCAACTCTTGCATATGTTAACAACCCATCTGTTTTCTGTATCTCTGTTGTTTTTGTTGTTTTTGTTTTTCTAAGATTCTACATATAAGAGAGATCATACTGTGTTTGTTATTCTCTCTACTTACTTCATTTAGCATGGACCTTGAGGTCCATCTATGTTGTTCCAAATTGCATTTTCTTTCTTTCTCTTTCTTTTCTTTCTTTTTCTTTCTTTCTTTCTTTCTTTCTTTCTTTCTTTCTTTCTTTCTTTTCTTTTCTTTTCTTTTCTTTCTTTTCGTTCTTTCTTTTCTTTCTTTCTAAAATACCAAGAAGTGGAGTTGCTGGATAATAGGGTATTTTTATTTATTTATTTATTTATTTATTTATTTATTTATTTATTCATTCATTATTTTAGAGAGTGTGAGTAGGGAGGGGTAAAGGGAGAGGGAGAGAGAGAGAATCTCAAACAGACTCCCCACTGAGCACTGTGCCCACTGCAGTGCTCAATCTCACCACCCTCAGGTCGTGACCTAAACTGAAACTAAGAGTTGGATGCTTAATCAACGGAGCCATCCAGGCGCCCCTATAGGGTAGTTCTATTTTTAGTTTCTTTAGAAACTTTATTTATTTATTTGAAAGAGAGACAGAGAGAGAGAGAGGGAGGGAGAGACAGAGTGAGGTGGGGGGAGAGATAGAGGGAGAAGGAGAAAGAAACTCAAGGGCAGAGCCTGCCACAGGGCTTGATCTCACAACCCTGAGATCACAACTTGATCTGGAACTAAGAGTTGGATGCCTAACCAACTGTACCATCCAGGTGTGCCTATTTTTAATTTTTTGAGGAAAAAATTTGACCAAATAAATTGACATTTACCACAGTGGCTGCACCAGTTTATATTCCCACCAATAGGGGTTTCCTTTTCTCCATAGCCTCACCAATACTTGTTATTTCTTTTCTTACTGATCATAGTCATTCTAACAGGTGTGACATCTCATCGTGGTTATCTGGTATATAGGAATGCAAAAGAGTTTTGTGTATTGATTCTCTCTCTTGCAACTTTATTGAAGGCATTTACTAGTTCTAACAGGTTTGGGGGTTTTGTTGTTGTTGTTCTTTTTTAGTTCTATCAGTTTCTTGACGGAGTATCTAGGGTTTTTTATATATAATATGTCATCTGCAAATGGTGACACTTCTTTCCAATTTGGATGCCTGTTATTTCTTTTTCTAGCCTAATTGCTCTGGCTGGGACTTCCAATGCTATGTTGAATAAAACTGATGAGCATTGGTATGCTTATCTTGTTCTGATCTTAGAGGAAAAGCTTTCAGTTTTTACTGTTGAGTATGATTTAGCTGTGCACTGTCATATATAGCCTTTATTACATTCTCTCTTTGGCCACTTTGCTGAGAGAGTTTTTATCATAAAGGATGTTGCATGTGTTGAATGCCTTCCCATATTTATTGAAATGATCATATGATTTTTATTTTTCATTTTGTTAAGGTGGTATATCACATTGACTGATTTGTGGATGTTGACTATCCTTGTGTCCCTGGAATAAATCCCACTTGATCATGGTATAATCATGTATGATCCTTTTAATCTATTGTTGAATTCAGTTTGCTAATATTTTGGTGAGGACTTTTTGCATCTATATCCAGCAGGGATATTGGCATATAATTTGTGGCATCCTTATCTAGTTTGCTATGAGGGTAATATTGGCCTCATAAATGAGTTTGGAAGAGTTCTCTCCTATTTTTTTTAGAAGAGTGTGAGGAGAATTGGTATTATTCTACTTTAAATATTTGGTGTAATTCACCAATCATCTGGTCCTGGACTTTTGGTTGTTAGGTTTTTGATTACTGATTCAATCTTCTTACTAGTACCTGGTCTGTTCAGATTTTTTTATGTCATCATTATTCAGTCTTGTTAAGTTGTAGGCTTCCAAGAATTTATCCATTTCTTCCAAGTCGTGCAATTTGTTGGTATATTATTAATCATACTAGTCTCTTATGATTCTTTGTATTCCTGTGCTATCAGTGTAACATCTCTTCTTTCATTTCTGATTTAATTTCTTTGAGTCCTCTTTCTTGGTGAATCTAGCTAAAAGCTTGTCAATTTTGTTTATCTTTTCAAAGAATCAGCTCTTAATTTTATTGATTTTTTTCCTATTGTCTTTTCAGTCCCATTTCATTTATTTCTGCTCTAATCTTTGTTATTTTCTTTCTTCTACTAATTTTGGACTTTGTTCTTATTTTTTCTGATTCCTTGAGCTATAATGTTAGGTAGTTTAGTTAAGACTTTTCTTGTTTCTTGAGGTAAGCATCTGTCGCTATGCACCTCCCTTTTAGAACTCTTTTGCTGCACCTCACAAATTTTGGTATGCTACATTTCCATTTTTGTTTGTCTCAAAGTATTTTTCAGTTTCTTTTGATTTCTCTTTGACCTATTCAGTGGCATGTTGCTTAATCTCCACATATTTGTGGATTTTCCAGTTTTCTTTGTGGAATTAATTTTTAGTTTCATATCATTGTGCTTGGAAAAGATAGCTGATATGATTTTGATCCTCTTAAATTTACTAAGCTTGTTTTGTTGACTAAAATATAATTTCTACTGGAAAACTTTCCATGTACACTTAGAAAGAACGTATATTCTATTGCTTTTGAATAAAATGTTCTGTATATATCTGTTAAGTCCTTCTGGTCTAACATGTCATTTGAAGCAGATGTTTCCTTATTGATTTTCTGTCTGGATGATTTATCTATTGATGTAAGTGGGCTATTAAAGTCCTCTGCTATTATTGAATTGCTGTCTATTTCTCACTGAAGTCTGTTAATACTTGCTTTATATATTTTGGTGCTCCTATGTTGGTTTCATGAATATTTACACATGTTATATCTTCTTGTATGATTATATGAATAGCATGTTGGCTTTATCGCAGTACAAATGTTTGGCACCATCTGAACCTTATTTACTGGATCTTTGTCCTATCACTTGAGAGGTATGGCTCTGAGAGATATTGCTGAAATGTTCAAATACATGAGTCAGAGAAATGGTTTCAGTTTTACACTAGAAGAGAAGAAACTAAATATCACAATTGCCTTATGAATGATATGAGAAAGATGTTTTAACATCATTGCCTCTGTAGTTTCTTGATACATTCTTCTTATAACATTGAATTGTTAGGTTGTTCCAGGTGCTATATAAAAAAAACATGGCTTATAATCTATCATTATTCATCCATCCATTCATTCATTCATTCATTTGTTCTATTATTCAATAAACCTAAAAATCTTCATTTAGATCCTGTGTTCCAGATCTTAGTGATGACTAAAACAGTCAAGGTTCCTGCCTTCATGGAACTTATATTCTAAAGGAGCAGTTTGAAAGACAGAAAATAAACACAGTAATTTCTGAGAGCAGTAAGACCCAAGAAAGAAATAAAACATAGTTACTAGACCTTAGCATTGGCCAAAGTCAGAGAATTATCCCCCTTTAAACATAATAAGATGGAAATTCAAGGATGCCAGAAACTTAAGTAGCAAAACTTTTTAAGCTTCCTCTATTCCTTGTGCAAAACAATATTCAAATATTACTCATAGCTTTCAAGAAATCTCTGCATGGGGTGGATTACACCAAATGGCTCCTGAAATCCTGGACCTCATGATGAAGTGCTCACTTGGATAATGGAGCTAACAGGTAGGTTCTGGTGACTGTGCCAAAGGAGACGATGGGAGAGAGGGAAATCTGAATCAGCCCTCAAATAGAATGGAAATCATGGGCTGGGTATGACGTTTCCTCACTTCATTTGAAGCACTAATGATTAATTCCCTTTCTGTCTTCCAAGTGGAAACATGAAAGAGTCAGCATCATTTCTGATCTAGGAGAGACTTCTCGTAGGAATTTTATAAACATTACATGTTCTCTTCCCTTGTTGCGATATGAATAATGTATCTGGTGGAAAAAAACATTCAGATCTTAGTATAACTTTCTTGGCAGTCACAGTTTGTTAATTTTACCTCCTTTCCCAAGAGAAAAAGAATTCATGAGCTTTAAGGGCCCTTCAGGCTCATTAAGCAGTGAATGATCAAATCTGCAGAAACATGGATACTTTTAAACCAGTATTGATACATGAATAAAGCCAGTCTGAAAAAGACTCCATACCGATGATTCCATTTATATGACATTCTGGAAAAGACGGAAACATGGGAAATGTAGGCAGATCAGTGATTGCCCGGGTTCAAGGAAAATTGGGTCTGGGGAGATGGAGAGTTGAGTAAGTGGAGCACAGGGAATTTTTAGAGCAGACTGTTCTATATGATACTGTAATGATGAATAAATGACACTATGTGTTTGTCAAAACCCATAGAACTTTATAGTACAAAGAATGAACCTTGTTACATGCAGATCTAGAATCCCATTTAGATGGTCAGGGCAGGGGATCTCAGGATAGAATTCAGAATGTGCCAAAATAATTTAACTGTACTGCAAATGTATGACACCATTTCACTAAAGGGGCCAAGTGGAAAAATGCTGACCTAAGTAACTATGGAAATGAGTGGCTCCTGTAAGACTAATGACAAAAGTAACTGTACATGAACTCTGTACTCTGGCTGATAAAGTTGTTTTCTATGGGGTCCAGGTTAACAGCTCTGAAACCATTATAAATATATGCTGGAATTGAATAGTTAAGTAAATAGTGGTTAGGGACACCTGGGTGGCTCAGTGGTTGAGTGTCTGCCTTTGGCTCAGGTTGTCATCCTGGGGTCCTGGGATCAAGTCCCACTTCAGACTCCTTTCAGGGAGCCTGCTTCTCCCTCTGCCTGTGTCTCTGCTTCTCTCTCTGTGTCTCTCATCAATAAATAAATAAAATATTTTTTAAAAAGTACATAATGGATAGTAGGGATCAGATTTCTCGCAGTTGGAGTGAGAGATTATAGATAAGCAAGGGGAAGAGGCTAGAATGATCTGTGTGATAATGAATACATTGGTATGGATTCAGGTTTAGTTTAACACAGGTATAGATGATCACATATAGAAATATTTCTAGATATGTACATATACATGGATGCTACATGCACGTATATTTTCTAGTTCTGTCAGCTGAGAGGGCCTAGAAGCAATGAAACTCTGATAGCAATGCGTATAGCTGATATCTAGATCTTGATTTCTAATGCCATTCTCCAATAAAAGGGACTAAGGCTTCTTAGAGAAATGGCTGGTTCTGGGACTGGAGCAGGATGTATGTAAGATGAATCCGGAGCATCTTATAGTGCTAGAAAATAAGAAAGTGTTCAAATACATATGTGCTCACACACACACACACACACACACACACACACACACACACACACACAATGTGAATATGTTAAAGGGACACAAAATTCAACTGAAAGAGTTTCCAATGGCGAAAGCTGGAATAATTTGAGGAACTAAATAAATAATATAGTATTGAATTATAACCCAAAGCATAAATTGAAGATTTGTAAGTCCATGCTGGTTTAAATAAATTCAACAAAGGCAGGAGACACAGATCTCCCCATGCAGAAGAATTCCAAATAATTTATATGACCTCTATCTTCCAAGAGGTAGAGCACAATTGTCCACTTCTGTGTGGGCTATTCATAGTGACTCCCTTCCATGGTACAGTGTGGAAGGAGAGAAAAGAGTAACTTGACAGTAGAGAGACCTGATAAAACCTTTCTCAGACAGCTTATCAAGATGAACATCAATGACAATGAATCATATTGCTAACATGTATCCTTGACAGAAGGTGATGAGTATGGCACAATAGCTCTCTGATTTTCTTCCCCCAAACACATAACCCCAATCGAATCATGAGAAAAACATGAGACACATCTTAATTGAAGGGCCAACACTCCTCAAAATTGTCAGTCAGCAAATACAATAAAGTCTGAGAAACCATCACAGCCAACAAGAGCCTCAGGAGAACTGATGACTAAACGTAATGTGGGGGGATCCCTGGGTGGCGCAGCGGTTTGGCGCCTGCCTTTGGCCCAGGGCACGATCCTGGAGACCCGGGATCGAATCCCACGTCGGGCTCCCGGTGCATGGAGCCTGCTTCTCCCTCTGCCTATGTCCCTGCCTCTCTCTCTCTCTCTCTCTCTGTGTGTGACTATCATAAATAAATAAAAATTAAAAAAAAAATAAACGTAATGTGGTATATGAATGAGATCCTGGGACCAAAAAAAAAAGAAAGAAACTTAGGTTAAAACTGAAGAATTCTGAATAAAATATAGGCTTTAGTTTTAGTTTCTTTCTTTCTTAATTTTTTCCATCCCTTCCCCTAGAATCGCAGGCTCTGCTGCTAAGGTAAGTGAGAACTTGCCGGAACATTTGGCCATGGTGTAATGAGGGTACCGGATTTCCAGCTTGCAATATGTACTTCCTCCTTCTCGATTGCCATCAGCTAACCCCACATTTTAGGCTTTTGTGTGATTGCATACTCTTTCAAGCCCCAGTTTCTAAACAAGTTAGGGAACAACTGAATGGCTGTAGCAAAGAACCTCTGAAGTATAGTGGTTCAGACAAGATTCTTTTTTCTCTTTCTCATAGTAAAACAGAAATAGGCTCTGTCCACGACATTGTCTAGAGCATATTATTGCACTGCTGTCCCCTAGTATCTCATGATCAAAACTGGTGCACCAGCTGCAGAACTGTGGCTCTGTCTGGGAGGAGAGAGAAAGAATGTGATGAAAGTTGCCCTGTTCCTGTTATCACATCCAATTGGTTGCTCATGTCCCATGATAGACGGGTAGTTCTTAGCCACGTGTCTGCTATGACAATTTGAGATTTCTAGTACTAAAGGAAGATGGACAAGTGGGTTGTGGGAGCCAATGGGAATCTCAGCACAGAACCCGGGAGTGAGGGCTCCTCATCCATCCCCTGTGATAGCTTATCAGTGGATGGTAGCGCAGAGTCTCCTATAAATATCTCTGTGTACAAAGGCATTGTGATCAGATTCCCCATGGTCATTGTTACTAATGTCTTTTGCTGATGAACAAATGATTTTAGATTTGTGTGGCCATTTGAGAATGATTCTGGTCTGATGTCTTCAATTTACAGAATTTGTGGATGAGGAGAATTGGGGGTCCGAGTTCCTGAATGGGTCTGTGATACGGCCAGTCTGTCAGTGGCAAAACTGGGATTGGAAACGAGCATGCTGAAGTTTCTTTGCTAACTGTGGGGTTTAAAGTGAATACAATAATCTAAAAATGATCTCACCAGAATAGAACACAGTGACAGACTAAGCCTCACATGCTATTCTCTTATTTAGATAATTCGGTATTTTATTAACTTTTAGAATTACAGTGACACACTGCTAACTCCTACTTATCTTGTGGTTTTATGATTCTAAATCAACTTGTGCCATATATTTACAAAATAAGTTCTGTCCTAGCTTGCATTTGTATAGATTTCTTTTTCCATGAGTTAGTTGCTTTTTATACTCTCCATGTGTCATTATTGAATTAGTTGAATATATAGTTCTTTGGTTCCCATTTAATATGAGATGCTTTAAAAAGTCAAATCCTGGGATCAAATCAAAATTTTACTAAAGTTCATATGTGTTATATCCATTATATGACCTCTGTTGACTATATATATCACTACTGTAAAAAAAAAAAGTAGGATTTACTCCTTTGAAAGCCACATTATTTTCCACATTTTGCTACTTTGAATATGTATTCCAATATTTCTTCTAGAAATATAGTTTATTGGCCTCCAACTCTAGACTCATTCCCTTCTAAATCTGATTTTCTTTTCCACTTTAAGGCTTTTCCAGGAACACTTCACTTTACATTTTGTGTAGAAATATATATCGTCAGGCACTTCTGCAAAGTGTGTAGGTTTCCAAGACCATCCTCACTTCTGGCACCTACTGCAAGTTCAAGAGTTCTCCTAGACCACTGTTCATTTCAGTAATTTACAAGAAAGACTCCTAGGGCTCAGAAAAACTATTATACTCATGGTCACAGTTTATTATAGCGAAAAAGTATGGATTAATATCAGACAGGGGAAGAGGCACCTAGGGTGTCCAAGAAACAGCAAAGACAGAGCTTCAGTTGTCCTATCCCAGTGGATTTGTGTGGATTACTCCTGTTTCTTCTAGCAATGATATGTGACAATACACAATGAGTTGTGACAACCGGGAAAGCCCATCCCAGCCTTGGTGTCCAAAGTTTTTACTGGGGTTCCATCACTGGACTTGGTTGGCTGCTTGTATTGTTGACCTTAATCCCCAGCCCCACTAGAGGTAGAGCTGATACTGTGTGGCCCAAAGCCCCACCAGTGTTAGCTGAGAATATCTGGAGTGGCCCAAGACCTCCAGGTAAACAAAGATACACTTAGCAGACAGAGCATTATAAAGACCTCCCAGGAACTACAGGAAAAGGCCAAATCTCTCATTGGGCAAGGTCGATCTTTTACTGCATACAGCTTTCAAGCAAATAATAATATAAGCTTGTAAATTCAGAAACACTCAGGGTTCAGTCCCACAACAACGCTATGTTTAAGAAGTATAGTTCTATTCTTAAAATGTAATTAAAAATAATTCTATATTTTACTAGTGACTCTCAAAGGACATTTGAGAGAATCCAAATACATACTCCACATCTACTTTTTAAAAACTTTTTTAATTTAGGGCAGCCCGGTGGCTCAGCAGTTAACACCGCCTTCAGCCCAGGACATGATCCTGGAGATCCAGGATGGAGTCCCATGTCGGGCTCCCTGCATGGAGCCTGCTTCTCCCTCTGCCTGTGTCTCTGCACCCCCACTCTGTGTCTCATGAATAAATAATAAATAATCTTTAAAAATTTTTTAAATTTAAATTCAATTTGCCAACATATAACACCCAGTGCTCATCCCATCAAGTGCCCTCCTTACTGCCCATCACCCAGTCACCCCATCCCTTCACCCTCCTCCCCTTCTGCAACCTTTTGTTTCCTGGAGTTAAGAGTCTCTCATGGTTTGCCTTTCTCTCTAATTTTTTCCCACTCAGTTTCCTCCTTTCCCTTATAATACCTTTTACTATTTCTTATATTCCACGTACAAGTGAAACCATATGATGATTGTCCTTCTCTGATTGACTTATTTCACTCAGCAGAATATCCTCCAGTTCCATCCATGTTGAAGCAAAGGGTGGGTATTCATCCTTTTTCATGGCTGAGTAATATTCCACACACACACACACACACACACACACACACACACACACCACATCTTCTTTATCCATCTTGGCTCCTTCTACAGTTTGGGTATTGTGGACATTGCTGCTATAAACATTGGGGTGCAGGTGTCCCAGCATTTCACTACATCAGTATCTTTAGGGTAAATACCCAGTAGTGCAATTGCTGGGTTGTAGGGTAGCTCTATTTTTTAACTTCTTAAGGAAACTCCACACTGTTTCCCAGAGTGGCTGTACCAGTTTGCATTCCCACCAACAGTGCATCCTCTCCAACATTTGTTATTTCCTGCCTTGTTAATTTTCCCCATTCTCACTGGTATGAGGTGGTATCTCATTGTGGTTTTGATTTGTATTTTCCTGATGGCAAGTAATCCACATCTACTTTTATTAAAATCTCCTTCCCCCCTTCCTAATCCTTCCTGCCCCCCTCAAAAATCCTCTTATACTGCCAGTGTACCTTAATATTGCCCTCCCCCTTTTCTCTCTCCTTTTTCTCCTCACATTATTTAGTAGAGTTTAGTCTTAAATTCAGCACAAAATTATCCATCCCCTTTAGGAACTTGGAAGAGGTGGAAAATTTGGCTCCCCAATGCAGATTTTCTTTGACAGACAGGAAAATGGGGGAAATCAGAGGATAATGCCAATAGTATTTTTATTTGATACAGTAATAGTAACGTCCATTCACCAAGTACCAACTGCTTCACTTTCCATACATGCATTTCTGGATCTATATCTCACTGTTTCAGAGATGTCACAGCTTAGGGAAAGTGAGGCAAACTCATTTAAGAAATACTATAGGTGTATACTGCTCAAGTGCTTAATTCCATGATACACTGATATGGAAATATATACAGCAGGAAGACAAAATATGTAAGTCTCAAAATATCAGCCTCAAAGATTTCTTTTTATTTATTATTTTGCACTCTTATGGTTGTCTTCTAGCTCAGTATTGGATTAATTTAGGGAGAAAAGGGGAAGAATCTTAGGATCCTACGAACTTCTAACAAACACCAAATTCTAAGATGAAGGCATATGTCTGTATATTTAACTCTTTCATGAAATGTTTACTTCTATTCTGTAAATCTAGATGCTTGAATCTGTTACAAAGTTTCAATACACTCTCATTACGAGAGAAAAATCAGCCAGAGAGAATGCTTTTCCCACTGTCTATGTGATGTAACAGCATTATCAATTAATTTGTTAAACTACTCATGTCCATGCCTCAGGGTGAACCAAAACTAAATTTGAAATACATGTTATAGTTTATTCTTCTGGCGACAGGAAGCAGCAGCCCTTTCTTTCTAGCTCCATGAGCCTACTCCCACTTACTAAAGGCCTCAGAAGACTGGTTCACTGGTAGTCAAAATAGCATGCTTGCTGCATTACACTTACCATGCTTATGCTTTTAAATCATGACACAATATCACCAATATATCTCCCAAATAAGCTTTAATTCCGTAGTCTCCTCAAATATCCAAGCAGTGCTCACATTTCCCAGATTTTGCTATAAATGTTTTCTCTCTATTTGAGTTTGTTTGAATCATGATTCAGAAAGCTCTATACATTGCATTTGGCTAACACGCTCTTGTCTCCTTTAATCTATAGATTCTTTCCATCTCTTTTTTTCCCTTGGAATTTTGTACTTGTTGTAGAAGAAGGAGAAGGGAGAGGAAGAGAAGAAGCTGGGTTACTTGTCTCATAGAATCACCTGCAGTTTAAATTTTTGTTTTGTTTTGTTTTATACATGTTTCTTGGCCTGTGTATTTCCATGTCTTGAGATATCAGGTTTGGTGGTGGTGGTGGTGGTGGTGGTGTTGGCGGTGGTGGTGGTGGTGGTGGTTTGGTGTGGTATATGTATGTGAAGACTACTTAGAAAGTGGATTGGGTACTTTCATCAGAAGTACATTATATCTTTCATTTTGGGGTATTAGCAATTTGCCAGAGATTGCCAAAAGTGATGCTCTTCTATTGTTTCTTTTTCGTTAGTGAAGACCACAGCTATTAAAATATACTTTATCTCATCAATAGTTTGGTTACCCTTAAATTGTATTAAAAAAGATAGAATAAAGACTTTCTTCTTTATTTACCAGCTTTCAAAATAATAACTCAAAGCCCTTGTATGCTCCAAAGATGATCTATGAATGTAAGTATCATTTTGAACTCATAGATTAAACATTTGATGTGCTTCAGTTCACGGCACTTATTGTCCTTATTGTCATTTGAGTTACGTAATCTTTGGACAGTTGGAACTTATTAAAGTTAGCTCTTGGGTCTTTTTGACACAATCCTACTAGCCCTTGATAAAAAAGTTTCAGGATAGTCTAGTACATATCCTACCTTAGACTTCGCACCAGCAACTTTTTTCAAGAACCCTAATCTCTTTTTGTGAAAAAATGGTCTAGTCAAAGACTAAAATCTAGGCACTCGGGTAACTCATCACTATTGTGTTGGTCAGTATCTCTAGATCATTTCAGTAGATAGTGCCAAAAATAAATATTTTGTACTGCAAATGAGTTTGAACTGATATTTCAGTTCAATTCAAGATTATAAAGTTAAACTCATGATATTAGTGGAGATCTCTTTTCTCCCATGCTATTAACACCAGTTTTCAGTGACACAAATGTAACGCTCTTTTGTTTATACCATAGTGCACACATCACAGTCTCTAAATAACCATATCAACATCACTATCAACAATATATTTCTTGTAGTTTCTTCAACTCAAATAAAAGTATCTCTAGGAAAGGGATGGAATCTTAAAACTGACAGTATGGATGACTTTTTCTTAAGCACAGATTAATTGCATGGTTTAAGCACATTTACTTGGTGTTATTTAAGATCAGGTGAAGTACTGTAGTATGTGTGGAAGTCCAGCTCAGGAAGATGGTAGAATTTTCTTCTCAGAATTATCACCTCATAATTCAAATGATTTGCAAGAATGTCTACAACTAATTCTTATCTCTGCTGTGCATTAACCAAGTGTTAACATATTTGCAGAGAAGTTTCTCTGTAATGTGACAAGACTCACAATGAGTTGGTCTTCATCCATTAGAAAGGCACAGTAGGGGTCAAGCCATACCCGATTATACCATGCTTCTGTCTGGTATCCCCGAACAGTTACCATAGCCACTTTGAAGCACTGAAGTAGCAGATGGTAAATTTAAAAGAACAGCTTTTTGAAAATTTAAAACAAATCCAAATGTAAACCTCCCTCATCTTCTCCAACCCACTCTTTGCCAAGAAAGGGGAGAAAAACATTACAAGTATGATTCTGAGATGTTTATTTTAAAAGTATCATTTATCCTAGCTTTCGAAATCCATTATAACTCATATTAAACAGTGGGTTGTTTGTGGTTTCTTTGGCGAGCCAATGCTTGATTTTTATCAGCTTTCCCTCCCTCATGACCAATGGGTGGGAGATCAAGAGTTATGAGGCTACAATTCCTTGGAGGCAGAAGCAGAGAGGAAGCTGCTGCCACTGCCCAGTTGACTCTTCTAGATTGACACAAGATATATCACTATACCTAAATGCATGCGAAAAATTTTTTACCTTTCTTTTTGTGAGAAAATATGTTATGCAGTTTACCTTCTGGTTTTTACAATGGAGAGAGAAGTTTAAAATCATTGTAGCTTCCTCTCTGTGATCAGGGATGACAGCGATTAAATGGTGCACTGTATATGGTGTGCTGGAGGCTAAGCGGGGTGGTGACCTGCAGAGAGCCAGCACACAGCTAGACGTCTCCTGTGGAGTAGGGCTATCATGCACACACTAGTTGCTGTTTTTTTAAATGAGGTAACAAAAGAGTGTAGACTTCCTATCAAAGTGACATTCAAAGGTCATACTTTGAGCTACCCACAGATTTCACATCCAAATGAATAAAACTGGGAGAAAGAAAAAATCCTTTTTATGGACCAGGAACTGAAGTCACAGGATTTCTATTCTCAGTACCATGTGTGGCCAAGACAGTGAGGATACAGGCTCCCAGGACTGAGGAGATGTGGGGTGGAGTGGCAAGTCACTCTTTTCCTCCTTCCTTTGTCCCCAGCCTGGGAAGAGAGGTTGCAAAAAGATACTGTCATTTTCTGCCCAGAGCTATAGCTAATAAGACTTTGAGTGCCAAGGCAGACATCAGGACAGGATCAGCCTTCATGATACATGCAGCCAACAAATCTCACTTTAAGCTATTCCCCATATCATGGTGGAAGAAGAACCCCGATCATCAAGAGGAGATCTGGTGTTGGACTGTGGGTCCTAGGGGCTGAGTTGAGGCAACCACAGAACCTTTTGTTTGTTTAAAAAAAAACCATTTTATTTATTTATTCATGAGAGGAACAGATTGAGAGGGGCAGAGACATAGGGAGAGGGAAAAGCAGGCTCCCTGTGGGGAGCCTGATTTGGCGCTCAATCCCCAGACCCTGGGATCACTCCCTGAACCAAAGGCAGACACTCAACCACGGAACCACCCAGGCATCCCAACCACAAAACCTTTTAAATAGAGAAGAGTAAGAGAAAAAGAAAAGCAGCATCAACTCAAGGTGGATCTAAAAACCAAATTTCAAAACATACAAAGATTATTAACACCAAGAATGACACTAAGTAAAATCAAATATTGGGAAGTAAAATCATTCTGCACAAAATAAAAAATAGATGTGCCATCTCAGGAAGCTTCAAGATATCTAGAATTATCAAAGAGATATAAAAAAACACCAGCATCAATCCAAAAAATGAGAAATTATGCAAAAAAGGATGATATTTAAAACTCAGTTGAGTGGATGAACACTAAACTGGAATAATCAAAATAAATGAATGAATTGGGAGGTAATTCAAAGGCATTCACCGGGAATATAGCAGAGAGGCAAAGAGAAAAAAAACATTTGAGAGATCAGTTAAGAGATATGGAGATAGTTTGATATGGCAATAGTTATAAATGAATGAATGAATGAATGAATGAATGAACGAACAGGCAGGAGCATACAAGCACACACATGTGCATATACATGCACACACACACACACACACACACACAGAATCCCAGAAGTGAACAGGGGCAGAAGCAAGAAGCGGAGAGAGAAAAACCGAGACTTTTCAGAGCAGACCTAAAACACGGGCTGTCAGATTGAAGGTACACTCCAGATGAATAAAAGTAAATGTACAATTAGAGATATTAAGATAAAACAACAAGATGCAAATATATTCTTAAAATGTACCAGGAAGAAAAGACAGAGTACCTACACCTGGATTTCTTGGTACCAATTGGTGCCAGAAGAGATAAAAGTGTATCTTTGAAGTTCTTGGGGAATATATCTATTCAGAGTTTTCATTCTGTGTAGTCAACATACTGTGTAATGTTAGTTTCAGGTATACACTACAGTGATTCAGCAATTCTGTACATGACTCAGTGCTCATCATGATAAGTATACTCTTAATCCCCATCACCTGTTTCAGCCATCCCTCCCCCGCACCATCCCCTCTGGTAACCATCAGTTTGTTCTCTATAGTTAAGAATCTGTTTCCTGGGGGCACCTGGGCTGCTCAGTCGGTTAAGTGTCTGACTCTTGATTTCATCTCAGGTCATGCTCTCAGGATCATGATCTCAGAGCTGTGGGATCAAGCCCCACTACGGGCTCTGCACTCATCAGGGTGTCTGCTTCTCTCCCCCTCTCTCTCTCTCCCTCTACCCCTCCCCCTGCTCCCACTCTCACTGTAAAATAAATAAATAAATAAATCTAAAAAATAGATCTGTTTCTTGGTTTGTCTCTCTCTCTTTTTCCCTCGTTCATGTGTTTTGTTTCTTAAATTTCACATATGAATGAAGTCACATGGTATTTGTCTTTCTCGGACTGACTTTTTTCACTTAACATAATACTCTGTAACTCCATCTATGTTGTTGCAAATGGCAAGCTTCCATTCTTTTTATGGCTGAGTAATATTCCGTTGTATATATACATGCCACCTCTTCTTTATACATTCATAATTTGGCAATTGTAAATGATGCTGCAATAAACGTAGAGGTGCATAAATCCTTTTGAAATAGTGTTTTTATTTTCTTGGGTAAATACCCCGTAGTGTCTTGTCAAGTGATTTGTAGGCCTCCAAAGGCTGAGGCTCTTCTGGTCCTCTTGTGGGTGAAAGGTGCTATCATTAGCACCTACTGTATGCTCAACAGCATAAGGAAAGTCCCCTGTCCCCAGTGTAATTGCCAGCACTTAGAATGTGAGGAGGGTAGGGGCCATAAGGAAAGAAATGACCAAAAGAAGCAAGACCCACACTTCTGAAAATGAAAGCCAACCCCAAACACCTTGGGATGATAATGATGAAATTCATTACCACCTCCGACACGTGCTGAACTTCTATAAAACACCAACCAGGTTGTGCTTCTACACTTCCCAGGGGTCAGGAACATTTTCTGCAAAGGGCTAGAGAGTAAATATTTTAAGCTTTGGGGGCCATATAATATCTGTTGCAACTGCTCAAATCTGCGTTTGTAGCATGAAAACAGTGATCAACTATAAGTAATAAATGGGCATGACTTTTTTCAATAGAACTTTATTTAAAAAAGGGGAAAAAATACCCAGTAGTGTCATTACAGGATCATAGGGTAGTTCTATTTTTAATTTTTTTGAGGAACCTCCATACTTTTTTCCACAGTGGCTGCACCAGTGTGAATTCCTACCACCAGTGGGTGAAGGTTACTTTTTCTCCACATCCTCACGCACTTGTTGTTTCTTGTGTTTTTTATTTTAGCCATTCTGACAGGTATGAGGTGATGTCTCATTGTGGTTTTGATTTGCATTTCCCTGACGATAGGTAATGTGGAGCATCTTTTCATGTGTCTGTTGGCCATCTAGATGTCTTCTTTGGAGACATGTCTTCTCACTTTTTTTTTAAAGTAGGCTGCACACCCAACATGGAGCCCAACATGGGGCTTGAATTCATGACCCTGAAATCGAGACCTGAGCTGAGGTGAAGAGTTGGATGCATAACCAACTAAGCCACCTAGGTGCTCCCCACTGCCAATTTTTAATTAGTAAAATGCATACTTTTGAAATCAACAGAGGGAAAAAATGAACCATAAAAAATGTATAACTCATTTTCTGAAAAAGCAGAAAAGGAAAAGGAAAAAAGTATGATAAAAAACACAACTATAATGATAGAAATAAGTTTAGAAATACCAATAATAAAAAAAAGAAATACCAATAATCACAGTAAATGAACTTAAATAATAACTTAAATAATAACAGAGGTCATTGGATTGGATGATAAAACAAAATTTAACTATAAGTGCCTCTTGTAAATCACTTCTAAAGAAAGCAACATAGGAAGATGAAAAGATTAAAAATACTAACCAAAAGAATGCTGGTATAGCAATATTAATATTATTAATGTTAAGCGAATTATATTTTAGGGCAAAAAAACATTAGAAAGGAGACATCACCTAATAATAAATGGAATTATCCACAAAAATATAAATCATGACCATGAATATATAAAATATATAATACAACATATATGTATACCTATGTATATTATCACAAGAACATTTCAACATTTTTCTGTCAATGATAGATTAGACTATAAAGGATTTGAATAACCTAAGGAATTTGATTTCAAATAAATACACATAAATTATATATTTTAATCAATAAAAGTTTAAATAAATGTTGTAATTATGTGTATATATAATATACACTTATTTATATATACATATATAAATAACATATATATGTGTGTATAAATTATATATGTGTATGTATCTAACAAATTGAAGGTATAATACTATTCAAATATGCATAGACTATTTCCAAATATTGGCAGTGTATCAGGGCACAAAGGAAGTTTCATCAAATTTCAATGAATCAGAGTGAAGTCAGACAGAGAAAAATTCCATCTCCCTTATACATGCAATCTAAAAACAAAACAAAATAAAAACAAACCCATAGATAGAACAGATTGGTGGTTGCCAGAGGGCACATGGGAGTGGGCAAAATGGATGAAGGGGATCAAAAGGTACAAACTTTTAATTATAAAATAAATAAGTTATGGGGTTAGGCACGAGGTACATGGTTAATAATACTGTATCATATATTTGAAAACTTCTAAGAGAGTAGATCCCAGAAGTCCTCATCAAAAGAAAAAAAAATTTTGTAGCTGGGTATGCTGATGGAGGTTAACTCAGCTTATTTTGCAATATGTATATCATTTTGCAATATATACAAATATTGAATCATTGTTTGACACTTGAAACTAATATAATGTATGTCAATTATACTTTAAGAAAAAAATTTCATTGAATCAGATTTATATAGGTCATAATTCCTAGTCACAATGCCATTAAATTAGGAATCAATAGTGTAAAAGATGATAAAAAAATGTGTATATATGTATATATACACAAACAAAAATCATCTCTAAAATTACAAAGACATAATTGCAATAAATTTACAGCCAAACAACCACGAGAACAGGAGAGTCCAAAATTTATTTATAGAAATCTGCCAAAATATTTTAGGTAAATCTTAGCCTTAACTTTATTTAGTGGCAGGAAACATTTACGTAAGTATTATAGTTCAGCTAAGTATTTCCAGTTCTTCTAGTCAAAGGGTTTGATTGCATAACCGTGTTGCTTTGAAGTTATGTGAAGCTATATAATTTGCTTAGGTCGATGAAATATAAGTAGAAGGCCTTTTTGCCATGTTCCTGAACTAGTGTACAGTTGCCTGGACCCTTTGTTCTTCTGTTGGCAGAAAGCATGGAGATGGAGCCTCCTCAGCCCAGGGACATGAGTGACGATGACGCTCTACTGATTGCCCCCTGATTCTCCTCCTGTCTGTCCACCTGTGTAAAGCATCAAAGAAACAGATTGCCACCCTCTCATTTCCAAGTTAGGGTTCCAGTTACTCTCTGGATTTCCATCTTCTACAAGCTGAATTATTTTAGATTTTCTTCTTTGGAGCTACATCTGTAATCTTTCGGTCTCATCACCCAATCAGCCTGATCTTTTATTTATTTTATTTATTTATTTATTTATTTATTTATTTTTATTTTTTTTATTTTTATTTATTCATGATAGGCACACAGTGAGAGAGAGAGAGGCAGAGACACAGGCAGAGGGAGAAGCAGGCTCCATGCACCGGGAGCCCGATGTGGGATTCGATCCCGGGTCTCCAGGATCGCGCCCTGGGCCAAAGGCAGGCGCCAAACCGCTGCGCCACCCAGGGATCCCCAGCCTGATCTTTTAAAATTGTGTTTTATTATTTTTTGTTTTCTCTGTCTCTAATTTTTAGTAGCATCTGGCCACTTTCAGATACTGTTTTCCACAGACTAACAAAAAGTGCTGCGCTGCCTGAGTGGCTCAGCCAGTTAAGTTTCGGATTCCTGATTTTGGCTCAGGTCATGATCTCAGGGTCATGAGATGGAGCCTTGTGTTGGGCTCCATGCTGGGCACCCAGGTGAAGCCTAGTAAGACTCTCTCTGTCCTGCCCTCCTGCCCTCTCTCTCTCTCTAGAAAAAGAAAAAGTGTTTAAAATATCACCAAATAAAGCCCAGAGTCTAAAAAGAGGCTCTAAGCTGGTTATAAATCTGCAAAACTGCTTTATAGTTAATTCCTCCCCATCCTACCCACTTGACTATTCTTTAGTTGTCAGAGTATGTCTTTTAGGTTTTTGCATTCTGTTTTGGTGAAGGCAATCATTAATAAAGTATTTCCTGCTAATTGACATATCTTTCTTTCTGAAAACAAACAATATTTCTAAAGATCAGAAATAAGAACATACCAATAATCACAATGGCACAATCCTTCAGTGACGTGATTATAACCATTGTTTCTGTGAAGCATCTAGTATGAGATTTTATAGTTGAAACACAGATCACTCCTTTTTGGTATAATTATTATGCCTTTCTGAATATTAATTGTGCACAGACCATGATTAGACACTCACTATTATTATTTTAAATATTTTATGTATTTATTCATGAGAGACACACAGAGAGAGGCAGACACACAGGCAGAGGGAGAAGCAGGCTCCATGCAGGGAGCCAGGTGGGGACTCCATTCCAGGACCCCAGGATCATAACCTGAGCCAAAGGCAGACGCTTAACCACTGAGCCACCCAGGTGCCCCTTAACTTGAATAAACTTGCAGCAACTTTTTTGAGACTGGCTTATGACTTCTAGAATGTGATGCCCAAAAGAATGCTGCACTTTTTTCTGTAGGCTGCCTTCAGCTGCCACTTACTCAGATTCGGATAGTCATGGCCTTGAAGCTGTGCTAGTCCCTTGAAGGAGAACTAAAGAATCCACTATCATAGGAGGGCTCGTTGCCCTGCCATGTCACGGACTTTTAAATAATTTCTGACTTTGGTTTGTAACACTCTGGTGTGATTGCAATTTTTTTGTAAGGGAATTTTGCAAACACTCTGGAAATTATCAAAGAAAAATAACTCTTTTGAATTAAAGAAAGAAAACTCTCTATCATATTGCCTTTTATGATGACAGAAACATTTGAGGAAAACAAGAAAATAGATTGTTCTAACTGAAATACTTTCAAAAGCTCTAAGGTAGATACCAGTGTGATGATAGGATAAGTACCAATTTTTGCTAGCGAGATTCAAGTCATATGAGATTTATTTTTCTCTTATAAAGAAATTTTGAAAAAAAAAAAGAAAGACGCTTCTAAGTATGATATTATCCTTCAAGTTTTAAGTTATCTCACACACTCATTTTTAAGAAGAGAAAACCTTATTGTGGGTAAAAAAAGTTTCAAATTTTGAAAAAGTTTCTGAACTTCTTTTTTCATTTTTGAACTTTAAAATCATTAAAGATTTTAAATCTTTAGATTTTAAATCTGTTCAAATTGGACAAAGGCTGTGACATTGTTTCTTTTGAGTATTCTTAAGAGTGGTATTGACATTTGAAGAAGCTAAATGGCTAGAAACGCAAGACAAAGCAGTGACAATGAATGCTGTTTTGTCATCTGTGCAGAAATAAGCTGTGAATGAATAGACATTGTACTGTTAGAAATGTTGTACCAGCACTGGCAACTTTGTTGATCTTGGAAACCTACTGTTTTCTAATCTGTGCTTGGTGGCTTTTTAAATTCTAGTAATATTTGCTTATTAATGGATCAGACTTTGTTCAAGACAGTCCTTGCTATTGATTTTGCATTAGTCCATGGTTTTTATTGATAAGCCACTGAGACTAGAGCAGGGTATTCTGATATGTGCTGCCTAAGACTGAAAGGGCAATACTATATTTTATAAACCCGGACTCTGAAAGCCAGACTGCCTAGCTTCAAATATTGGTTCTGCTGCTTACTGCCTGGGTAGGAGAGTTAGACCTCTCTGTGCCTCAGGTTCCTCACTTATAAAACAGGAATAATAACAGTAACTACCTCAAAGGGTTGTTTGATGATTAAATGAGTTAATGCCAGTAAAGGGTTTAGAACAGCTACTGTTAATTAGTAAGCATCAATTGGTACTATTAAGGTAAATTGTAAAAAGTTCCATTTTAATGGGAGTAGTAGATAGGTGAGGTATTTGCAAAAAAAAAAAAAAAAATGACCAAAGAAGAAACAATATTGGCTAGAAAATAGAGATGGGTGCTGAATCCTAGTTCTATTGTTGCTTTGATACGTCCTATATCCTGTCTGATAGATGAATGCCACAGTACTTGCCCCAATGCCCCACGGCTTGATAAACAGAACCAAATGAAATAATACTCACTTTCTACATAACCTCTTCCTAAATTTTTTTAGCTAAAATTAATTGCCCCTTCTTGGGCACTCCCTATGTTGCTGACTTGTATTTTTGTCTGACACTTAACACACTAAGTCTTGTACCATAGTTAATTACTGATGTGCTTCTTTCTCCAACTAGATAAGGCCTTGATGGTGGAAACAGTCTTACTCACGTCTAAAACTCATCTGGCATTGTGACTTGAACATAATAGACATGTAATAAATGTTTATTAAAGAGGGCTCTGACAAATATAGCTTGCCTTATAAACAGAAGTATTATCATTATTACTGTTATAACTACTACTATACGTGACTTTACAGGGTATAATTACATGGGTTATTGGCATGAATTTGAGTGGTAGGGCTGGGTGGGGTTTGAATGGGGCAATCCACATAGGGCTTATTTATATAAATTGTGGCTTCATGTGTTTTTGTTTTCTCTCTGCATTATCCCCTTCCATTAAAATGCACACATTGGAAGCAGCAAGTATGTTTCTAGCTTTTAATTGGATTAGATGTGAAATAATCAATTATTATGGGGTTGCAAACAGCCTTCTAATCCTTCCATGTTGTTACCACATGATAAATGAGGCTTATGGAAATAACTACTTATGTTTTTGTCTAAATTCCAGCTAAAACTGCTAAAACTTGGGGATTTATTTATTTATTCATTTATTCTCAAAAAAACTTCAATGTGTCTTTGCTATGTGCTAGACACTGTGCTAGGTGCCGCACCAGGGCAGTGGGGACCCACAGTATTCAAGTCTATTCAGTATGGACAAACATGAATCTTCATTAAGAGGCAAACAAAATCAAACACCCTAGTCTGAATAAACTCGAAAACACAGTTGGGGATCTTTGATCTTAGTTTAACACATTAGGTGTTTTTCTCTTCTTGCAGTAATTGGATCTACCAACATGACAAATATAGTGCTCATATTCGGGTATGTCCATTGCACTGATGGAAAATCTACATTTAAAATCTATGGGGTTTACTCTTAGAGGACTTTTACCCTAAGACAAAGGTGTAAGGAGAAGGGTGGTTGGACCACTAGAAACTGCTGAGAACTGCCATCGTTTTCATGCCTGAATTTGGGCAAGTAGCCTAACCTTGTTAGGTCATCTGTAAAACTAGGATAGTGACAAGCTGTTTCTAGATTTCCTCAGAGAATTAGATTTACAAACTCAAGGAAACTATGCTGTCTTTGCAATTCTGTGGCTAGGTCAATTTGATGTCCATAGACACTGTTAGAAGTATATGTGAACATACAAATCAAAATAAGTTATCTTCTCCCTTAGAGTTCACTAGAGTGACCTAGTGACCATAGTTCTGAAGTGTAAGGAATGGGAAACAACAGAGAAATTTGTGTTTATTCATCTGGTTTTGAATGTGTGATATATGGATGTTTCTTAACAATTATGGTACTTCAAATGCATTCTTAAAGCAAAGTTCTTAATGAGACCTGTGCTTTCATAGTTCATAAACCTCAGAAATCATAGATTTCATTTAAAATAAAAATAATTTATATCGGAGCAGCTATGCGTGCAATTTCTTTCAAAACACAAAGCTTTGCAAATTTGCATCAAAATAAAAAATCAAGGCTGCTTAATTAAAACCTTGACACCATCAACCTCTTTAATCATGTGTTAAAGAGACAGGCATCCTGGGGATACCAAATTAAAATCTGTGTATACATCCTGAGTGTCTCTGGTATGTGTACATGAGTAGTTCACAGAAGGGGAGAAAAAAAGAGGTGCTTTAATAGGAAGGAAAAGCAATTATTTAATATTTCTCTAGACATAAATCATTTCATACTTTTTAAAATAGGAAGAGGGCAAATTTGTCTTTCCAAAAGAAGAATGAAGAAGAGAAATTTGGGGCAGAATGTGTCATCTCTATCCTAGGTCTAAATTCCAATGAATGCTTACTTTTTAAACACTAAGTTTGTTATTTAATAATTGTGACTTAGAAAACACAGTTCTAAGACTTGACTTCTGGTTGCCTGGATGTATTCTACAGCCCGTATTGGGTAAATGGGGGAGGAGTAGGCTATTTATTTTACTGCTTCTCTAGAGTATATAAATTTTGTAGTCAAATAACTGCTTTTCTTTACCTCTGAATCCGTGCCGTCTTCACTTTCATGTGCCTATTCCCAATTTCTCTTGCTAATGTGGAACCCAGCAGCTCTTTGTTCTCATTATGCCTGTTGTCTCCCTTTCTTTGTGTTGCAGGGATACTGCTACCCGCATCTGCCACTGAGCATGCGGGAAAAATCCTTCAATAGATTCTTTACTTAGGACTTTCAGTAGTATTATTCCACTTCTCCAGGTTTTAGTAGTCACCAGCATATCGAGAAGATAGACCAAAACTTGGAAAGGTGATACAGGTGGTCAAGTGGTGGTCCAGTAAGCTGCAACACCGGATAGGAAGGGTCAGGGTAGTTTTCACACATGCTTCTCTAATTTATGGAAGCTCTCACCATGCGAGTTAAATGCAGAGCAGCCACCCTCTGCAGAAGCCACAGATACCAACTGATAACTGAGAAGACACAAGTGTTTCAGAGCAGGAGGGCACCGAGCCATATCTAAAACCAACGACACGATGTGCCAGCACTACCAGAGGGATGTGGTACATTGTCACAGAGATTGGTATGTAAAGTGCCCGAGCAGGAATTCTCACCAGATAGCATATCATCTGAGGATGAGAACCAGTTGTGCGGACTTTTCTCATAATAAAATCGCAGACTTCTCTCCGAGTGTGTCAAACACTCACAGTTCAAAGTCAATATTAATGGAATGAAACTGGATTCAATTCTTCTACCTAAAAGCCTCCCCCTGCCCCCCAGAGCAGATTTGCCAGTAGTTTCCAAAAGATGTAAGAAGAGCAGCTTGCAGGTGAGGTCAGGGATACTGGGATAGAGGTTTTGTTTTCCTCGGTTCCCTTCCACCCCCGTAAGTCAGTCTGACCTAATAGCTTGTAAATTATTAAAGAGATGGAGCACTATGCAATTTTACTCATGTTTCGCCTGTAATGATTTTTGCTTGTCCTGTTCACTGCGTGATGGTCAACTCTTAGAATCGGGTCTGGAGCAGTGAAGTGCTCCAAGGCCTTTTGTGTGATACGCGGTACGGAAAATGCTCTTGCTTTATCACGACCGGCACTGGTGGTAAAGGAATCATTTGAGTTCCTCCGCTTTAGGGTACACTGAGCACCACTGGGCTCTTCAGCAGCTGGCCTGTCTTAGAGGGACGTCTTCTTTCTCCCCGGCCTCCTGTCCCCCACCATTTTGCTTCTGTATTGCCAATTAGTGGATTAGTAGCACTGCCTCAAAGTCTTTCTGCTCCACGTTTTCACTTTTCAGCCCCGGGGTAACGTCCTCGGCCCTCGGGTTCTCCGCGGGCTTCGTGAGCCCGGGGCCAGTGGCTACGGCGGTTGGGCCGCAGCACGGCGCGGGCGCGGGGTGCGCGCCTCCAGGGCAGGCGCCTGCAGCGGGCTTCGGGGAACCCGGGCTCGCGGACCGCGCCGCGGGCGCTCGGCACAGCTGCGGCAGCGCCTCGGGCGGGAAAGCGCGGGCCGGGCCCCGCCGGGCACCTGGGGGCAGGGCGGCAGGGGGCGCGCCTCCTCGCGCCGCAGGTCCCCGCCGGCCCCGCCCACCCGGCGTTCGCGCCCCGCCCCGCCCCGCCCCGCCCCGGGGCCGCGGCTAAAACCCGGAGCCGCCGCGCCGCCCGGGGGACCGGAGGGCGCTCTGAGCATGTGCAGAGCCGTTCGGCGGCGGCTGCCTCGGCCGGAGGCTGGGCCCCGGTGCTGATGCGAGCAGCCGGCTCGGCTCCTGCCCCAGCGTGGTCGGCGCCTCGGGCCGGGGCGGCAGGGAAGGAGCCGTAGCCTCCCCGCGGCCCGAGGAGCGGCGCGGCGGCGCGTCCCCCCCCGCCCCCCACCGCCCGCGGCCGCGGCGCCCCCGGGGCCCACGATGATGGCGGAGCAGGTGAAATGCGCCTCGACAGGGGGCGGCTCCGGAGCGGGCTCCGGGCCGGTGGTGAACGCAGAGCTGGAGGTGAAGAAGCTGCAGGAGCTGGTGCGCAAGCTGGAGAAGCAGAACGAGCAGCTGCGGAGCCGGGCGGCGAGCGCGGCCGCCGCCCCGCACCTGCTGCTGCTGCCGCCGCCGCCGCCGCCCGCCGCGCCGCCCCCCGCCGGGGCCTGCAGCCCGTTGGGTCCCCGGAGCCCCCCGGCCGCCGCCGCCGCCGCCTCGGGGGGCCTGGGGCTCGGGCTGGCGCTGGGCGCCGGGGGCGGCGGCGGCGGCGGCGGCGGCTCCAGCCCCGCGTTCCCGGGCACCTTCTGCCTGCCCAGCCCGGCACCCTCCCTGCTCTGCAGCCTGGCACAGTCCCCCGAGGCGCCCTTCGTCTACTTCAAGCCGGCGGCGGGCTTCTTCGGCGCGGGCGGCGGCGGGCCGGAGCCGGGGGGCGCGGGGACGCCGCCGGGGGGAGCCCCCGCGCCGCCCTCGCCGCCCCCGACGCTGCTGGACGAGGTGGAGCCGCTGGACCTGGAGAGCGTGGCCGCCTGGCGGGACGAGGACGACTGCACCTGGTATTGCCGAGCTCCGCTCCCTCCCCCGGGGGCCCGGCCTCGGAGGCCCGGGGAGCGGGGTGGGCGTGGGCCGGGGCAGCGGGGGGGGGGGGGGGGCTCGCGGTCGCCCCGGGACGCGGTGGCCTGGCAGGTGCCCAGGTCCGCGAGGAGCCGGGGCCTTTCCCGAGGGCGAAACGTGTTTCTCGCAGCTCAGGCTGGCGCCGCCGGGGATGGGCCGGTCCCCTCCGTCTCCGCGGGTCCGCGCCCTGCTGCAGCGGCCCCCGGCTCCGTGGAGCAGTCACCGAAGAACCCGTGCCTTCTTTTTGTTACTCGGTCCAGCTTCCCGCCCGCCCCATCATCTGGGGGGAGGCACGGGGGATGGGGAGGGGTTGGCCTCCGTCTGCGAGGCCAACCTGGTCTTTCCTCCCCGGCGGACCTGGGCAGGGTCTGTGCGGCGGGGGGGTGCCCTCCCGTGGCTTCCCCCGCCGCCTCCCCAGCCGCCGCCTCGGAGATTCGTTCTTGCGGTTTGAGCTGTGCGGTCGCACGTCCTCGTCCGCTGCATTTTCCTTGATCGCCTCTCATTTCAAAGCCTGACTAGCTGTTTTGAGATGTGCTGCCCTCACTGGCTTTCCTGTCACTAATGGTGTCAAAGATGGGGGCAGCTTGAAGACACTTTACTTCGAAACCAAGGATCTTTCTTTAATTCTTTTTTTTTTTTTAAATCGAACTGTTGATTGAAGAAAAGGGAGATTAGAGAAACTTTATTATAATTATAATCATTATTTTTTTAGAAACTAAGTTATCTAAAAACCTGTGGCTGGCAGCAGCATTTCACTGGAAATCTGGTTAGCTCTTCTCTCCATCAATGAGTGACTTTGAAGGGGAGGGTCCGGTTACCTTAGTGTTTTTACGCTACGTTCTCATGGAGTAAGTTCCTTTCGTGACCTACTTCTTTTGGTTGCTTCATTTGCTTTCCTCCATCTCCTAGGGGTAGTGGGACAGGGGAAGATGAGTAGAAGCCTCAGAAAGTGGAACTTTGATTCCCGCAGGGAAAATGCACAGCATTCACCTTTAAGTAGCTGTGGCAGGAAGAAGAGTTGGAGCCCTTCTTTTATCTCGGGTTCTTCCTGCTCCTGGAGGCTGGATTTCCCTCACTTTCTCTGTGGTCCTGTTGCATGATCTCACACGGAGGAATGGGAAATGGAGAATCTTACTGGTTTTCTGTTGAGACCTGTGGTGTTCTATATACTTAGAGCTCCTGACTGCAAAGTACATTAATTGGTTTGAACTGCAGAATCCAAACGTATCTGGAGCATCTCCTCCTCCTCAGTACTCTCCCTGTTGGCAGGCAGCTGTGCTGGTAGCTCAAGTTGTAAAAACCAAAACAACTCCCCACTTTTGGGAGCTTTATAAGCCGTTCTTTAGATATTACACCTTTGTTTTTTTGTGAAGCCCAGGCTGTATTGTAAACTCAGTTTCAGCCTGAACATGGCACTAGAAAATGCTCTCATGTTGGTCGTTCTTAGGTTATAATAACTCTAAGCCCATATGTTGCTTTCAAATTACGTTACATTGATTTAGTTCCCACTTGGCCTTTTCTGGAAATATGTACTTAAATGGTAGAAGGAAACTTGTTTGTGTTTTTGATGGGCATCAATCCTGTACGTTAAAAGTGTTAGCATTTTTAAACGTATTATGATATGCTTATAATTTTGGAAGTGTATTCAAATGGGGTAGTATATACATAGCTAATATAATAGTATTTTCTTCCATTGAATGGACTTCTCCCTATTGTCCAACTACTGCTAGAATTTTGATATGTAGGCTTTTTTTTTTTGTAGTTTGTTTTTTGTCAAAATAGTATTGAAATAACTTTGGGAAAAAAAATGACCTGCTCTGTGGGATTACTTTGTTAGCACTTCAGATGGTTTGAAGTGAATGTAAAGTATAGCAGGTTCTACTAATTTCACTCATCAGCTATTTAGGGGAGTACATAAATCAATGCCTTGACGCTTTATAGATGTTTCTACAGACAAGTGGCACATTGTTTTATGGCCTTTTTCATTTGTTTGTTTGTTTGTTTTAATTTTTTAAATTTATTTATGATAGTCACAGAGAGAGAGAGAGAGAGAGAGAGAGGCAGAGACATAGGCAGAGGGAGAAGCAGGCTCCATGCACCGGGAGCCCGATGTGGGATTCGATCCCAGGTCTCCAGGATTGCGCCCTGGGCCAAAGGCAGGCGCCAAACCGCTGCGCCACCCAGGGATCCCGGCCTATCTTTTTCAAAACAGATGTAGGATTAGAATCCCATGTGGAAAAAATGGAGGTGTCATTACTCTTAGGTGGGATGTAATTAAAAAATTTTAAGGGCAAAAAAAAAAAAAAATTAAGGGCTCCTGATTTACAGAAAACTTTGTCTTAGCATCTTATAAATCAAAATATTTTTGTATTGCAATACCTTGGCCTCTTGCACAAATAACAGGTCTAATTCTCAAAGTTTAACCCACTTATTAATGCTTGCAAAGCTCTCTGATGTTCCTTCATCACTGCATACTATGTATGTACTTGCATAGTCTCAAAAGTGCTTTTCGTTTGGATTGCCTAACAGGTTTGCAGGGAGACAACTTATTTATTTCCTCTGTTAAGCGACTGTAGTAGATAATATGTACCTGATTACTTAAAAAAGTATTTAAAAATAGTTTTACATTTTCACACTGGAAGAAAAAAGATCCCCACAGATAAGAGTATGAAGTCATAGGAGTCTTCCTTCTTTTCTTCAATTCACTACCACGTTTCAGAGTTTCACAATTAACATGCTGTAGATTTTCAAGATAAAAACATAATTATACAAATCATTATGCAAATATATACACAGCATTTTTTTTTTTTTTATCTTTCACTGAATACATCTTGGACATCTTTGTCTCCCTGTAACAATTGCATTGTTGTTGAAGTAACAGTAGTAAGGAACAGCTTACTGTTAACTGTCTTGCCTGTAATTTTTCATGCATTTTTATCGTGACTTTATTCTAATGGGCTAAAGAAAACTCGTTCTTGATTATTTAGAATAGTCCTTCCATTAAGATGTCTTATTTTCAGGAAAGAAAACATTCTAGAAGTTCTTTCATGTTACTCATTTTTTTCTACAAACCTTGGAGTATAATTCTTCACCTTTTATTAACAATCTGGATAGTGCAGCCTGGGTGGTTCAGCAGTTTAGCTCCGCCTTCAGCCCAGGGCGTGATCCTGGAGACCCGGGATTAAGTCCCACTTCAGGCTCCCCGCATGGAGTCTGCTTTTCCCTCTGCCTGTGTTTCTGCCTCTCTCTCTCTCTCTGTGTGTCTCTCATGAATACATAAATAAAATCTAAAAAAAAAAAAAAAAATCTGGATAACCCTTGGCTCAAGAATTAGGTGTAGAAGGAAAACAGTGAATTGTAAAATCAGTATTTGCTTGATGATAGCTCATTAATGAACAGTCAGTCAGGTCTCTTAAGTCTTTTTTCCAAACAGTTATTTCACCCCTAAGTATCTTCTGTTTACAAAAAAAAAAAAAAAAATGTGAGAAGGATGGTGTGTTCCTCTTTTCCTTTTGATGAAAAGCTTTGAAACAGTTGTTTCATTTAAAATATTTATCTCAATTGAAATTAAATTATTTAATTTTGCTTTAATCTTAGCACTGGGCTGCTAGAATTAAATGTCTCAGAAAATTAGACTGTGGTTCCAGAACCCTAATTTTTTTTTTTTAAGATTTATTTATTTTGGAGGGAGAGCATGCTCATGAGCTGAGAGGGGCCAAGGGAGAGGCAGAGAATCTCCAGCAGATTCCCTATTGAGCAGGGAGCCCAATGCAGGGCTCAAAATCAAGAGTCGGTCACTTAACCGACTGAGCTACCCAGGTGCCCCTATAACCTTCCGTCCAGTTATAATCCCGTAGTAAACTTCACATTCTGCTATATGGATTTTTCAGTAATGCTACTAATTTGATGGCCTTAACTCTCTAGAATGCCATTAGGCTAGAAAGTAAAGGGGAGAATCTCAATATCGGGAGCAAATAAGCTACAAGGATTGAAAAATTTTTAAAAGATTTTATTATTCATGAGAGACACAGGCAGAGACACACGGAGAGAGAGGAGAAGCAGGCTCCATGCAAAGAGCCCAATATGGGATTTGATCCTGGGAATCCGGGATCAGGCCCTGAGCCAAAGGCAGATGCTCAACCGCTCAGCTACCCAGGTGTCCCCCAAGGATTGAAATTTTGATGCATGCCTGGAACATGTGGCTGGATGATTTGCCAGTCTGTATGGAAGGAGGTTTTCAAGATCACTGCCTCAATGTTCCCAGGCTGGCAAGCACCAGGGTATCAGGAAGAGAAATCAGATTAGTGTAAAGTTGCAGGGGGAGCAGTGAGTTGTTAACTGCATACTAGACCTTTCCATGACCCGTTTCAGCTCCTCTATTGCATGATTGAGGGACTGAAGCTCTGAGGTGAAGTGACTTGCATAGCTCCTCCAGTTTTTTATTCAAAGATTAAGACCACAGTTCAGATTGTTCAGACAGATTCAGAAGTGTTTACACCACTGATATTTTTCCTGAGCTTGGTTATGACCATTAGCGTGTTATAGTCTGTTTAGTGGATTGTCCAGCATCTCTTTGTTTTTTAAAAAAAGAGCAGCAGGATATAAAATCAGAATGCATCATATCCTACAACACGAATTTGTCTTGATTAAACTTATTTCGTTTTACATGTGTGTGCCCTGGGTAGGCATGGCAAGTGTATTGGTGTGTTATGGTCACAGATAGAAAAATGGCATTTTACATCTTTTGAAAGCACAATGGTCTTGGGGAAAGCAGGTGGCAAAGCAAAATGGTCTTGGGGAAAGCAGGTGGAAAAAGCAAAAACTCTTGAAGATAGGGTAGCACTGGGGAAAGCACGGTCTTGCACACCTCAATCAGGAAGACAATTCTATATTCAGAAAATGTCAAGATAAAAATATGCCAGTCAACATAAAATACAGCCCCATATAGGGCTTTTATTTTAGTGGAGTGTCAGAAGAATATTGAGACTTGTATAAAAGGGATGTGGCAGAGATTTTGAACTTGCCCAATTGGAAAGGATAGGAGAAAAGTTCAAAATTATATAAGGGGAAAAGGGTGATATGTACAAATTAAGGAAAATTTAATGAATGAGATATTTATCTTTCATGTGTCACACCAAGACCCCGGACAGTTGGCTAAATCCTTGCCAATTCTTCATCAAAACTGCTGAACACCTTGTACTATACATATGGCACAGCTAAATTAGACCACCTAAACTGTTTTTTTTTTTTCCATAATTGATTTTCAGTGAAAAGACCAGAGGGTGCTTCAGTTTCTGACAAATGCTAATTGAAAACCGCAGTGTTTTCTAGAGGCAAACAGAGTTGAGTGAAGTATGTGCTGAGGTCCTCGAGAAACCCTGCAGTGAGACACCGAAATAGAATCTAGCTCTGACTGCGGGGCGGGAGAGACAGTCTGCTGGAGGACAGTTCCATAACTCAAATTTGGACTTCATGTGTCCTTTTAATAGCTTAGTGGTGGTAAGATTACTTTGCAGTGGCTGACCAGTGTGACCCTAGCAGGTGCTGGTTAATCAAACATTTCAGTTTGACTAACGATTGATTGATTGTGCTTATTAGGGCCGATATCTTAACTTTCCTTAAAATGGAACTTACGATGATTGAAGGCTCTTGAATTACATGTCTGAAAATTGCCACGTATTCTTTCTCAGTGATAGGTCTGTAAAAGAGATGTATATATTTGCTCTATCATTTTTTTATTATTCGAAGGATGATGTTCGAGCCAAACATTTACTTGAGAATAACTGATTTTTCTAGATAGTTATAATAACTTCTTTTGAAGCACCAGGTTGTTGTTGTTATAGTGGGCTTTGTGGTTTCCTGTCCTCCCAGTATTAGCACTTGTATTAAGTGAGGGCATCCAGAATGTGAAATGTATGGAAAGGAAGAGGTTCTATGAGAAAGCTAATCCTTTCTAGCCACATGCCTTTGGAAGTTATTGAAGCAAAGTCAAAGAAAAATAATGTGACATTTTAAAAGATAGCTTTTCTAATATTTGAAGAATTCTCAAGTTTTGGATGAAGGTTTTTCTTCTATCTTGCCAGATTCAAATATACTTTAATTAGTAGAACTACAGAAGTTGAAAGAGCAGTTTGTAAGTCAGCAGGGATATTGTATTAATGATGGCAAAATAGGATATTGTAATAACAACAAATAAGGTGATTTTGGTGACTTTTTGGAAGATTGAGACCATTGAGGAGAAATAGAAGTTTTACTTTGCTTGTCTGATTTTGGAGTTATGTCGTACTCAAGGAATTTTGGAGCTACATGATCACTGTCTGCTTTTTTTCTTCTTTCTTCAGATCCAGCCCTAGGCCTCACCATAGAAATAGTAGGCTCATAGTAGGCTATCAAGGGTACATTGTTTGGAGACTGACTCTGAAAAAGATCATTTGTCTTAATACCATACATTTGCACAGTGCTTCTAAAGTTGTATCAAAGTAATGCAATTAATAGGACGTAAGCAGCAAGGATCTTTACAGAAAGCAACAGCCCTTCCATCATTCCTACCTCCAAATCCTCCACACAGGCATCACTTGATACTGTTTCTTTTGCTCTTTATTTCTGAACAGTCACTTGTACTACATGATCTTAGACATCTGTAGACTTGTTTTGGAGGATGAAGACAAAGCTTTCTTCTCCTCACTGCCAAACCACCAGATCTTCCTTTTTCATAATGGTTTTCATAATTTTTATAGTAAATCCTATGTAACACCTATATTATAACAGTTGTTAACTGAGCCCTGTTAATCCTATGTTACATTTATTTCCCTCTAATTCCTTTTTTCCCTCCAAGAGTTAGTAATGGCCTTTCTTTTCCCCCTTCAATTTCTTTAATCCCTATTACTAATTTTTCAAATACTCTACTGGAGCCATAAATTCCTTGATAAGTTCATACATATTTGACAGTCTCTTAAATCTGTTTTAAAAAATTTATTTTGTAATTCCATCCCTCCTGGAACTCTTAAGCCCATTGCTCCAGTCTTTACTTTTTAGGCTGCATGCACAGTGCTGTGTTAATGGGAATTCCTCAGGTTTCTTGCTTATGTGGGACCTCTCATTTTTAAGATTCTTTATCTTCATCTTTCAGTTATTCTAGTAGGTGGGGCACAGCCTCCAGTAGTTTTCTGAGAAAGAACATATGTATGAGAAGTACACTGTGAACTTCTGCTTATTTAAAAATGTCTTTATCCTCATAAAAGATTCATAGTTGGGCTGGGTATAAAAAGCCTAAGTCACTTTCTCTTATGTTTGAAGGCATTGTTCCATTTTGTTCTAATTTTTACCATGTTTTAGACTTTGAAGTACACTGTTATTTGGATACCTAATCCTTCTTGACTTTTTTAGTTTTCTTTATCCCTAGTTTTCTAAAATGTCTTGTTGTACCTTGGTATGGGACTCTGTTGTACTGGACATTTGTGGGTGTTCTCACTTTAGAACTCAATGGCCTGCCTTCAATTCTCTAATTTTCTGCCGCTTTTTAAAAATAAGCTTCTCTCTGCATGTGTGCATGTGTATGTTTTAGAACCTGTGATAATCAGATGTAGGCTTACTTGGTGCGAATTTAATTTTTTTATGACTTCTGTCATTGTCAGTCTGTGTCTTTGTTTTGCATTTGGGAAATTTCTTAAACTCAGTCTTCCAAACTCATTGAATTTTTTTGTTCTGCTAAAATAGTTCCATTTCCTAAGAATGAAGAAACTTTCTTTTTAAATATTTTTTTTTGTGAATGTAACATTTTATCTGATGATACCAAGTATGGTTGTCTTGGGTTTTTCTTCAGTTCTCTGCATTGTTTTCTCCTTTCTTCCCCCTCTACTTTTAGACTCAGGCTTCTAATGTAAAAGGAATATTCTAAGTATCTGGTGTTACTGATTATTTGCTTATATCCCAAGGGGGTAGGTATTGAAGTTGATCTAAAGTTCTGCATAGTGGTGCTTTTTACCAAGTGATTGGATGGGTAGCCAGTTCAAATTTCAGTTTTTCTAAGTCTTCTCTTGGGTTAATCTGTCTCTAGACACAAACTTCTGCACTCCTGGGAGCTATAAGTAAGGCAGTCAATTCTAGGAATGTGAAGAGAAACTGAGACTAGGTTTACATGTTAACCAGTTAACATGTAGACTTCATTTCATTCCTCTGGTTCAGTAAAGTACTTAATCTTACCTTTAGCTAAATTTGATGTGCCTGAAGTCAGCTTCTGGGTCAGCCTCTGGCATTAGGTTGTGATGGAGAAGAGGTGGTGGGAGTGAGCACTGCTTTTGAATATGCTACAAGGCTGTATGGTCAAATGAAAGAACTATATTACATAGGTCCTAAGGAATTAAGAAAATCTTTTTATAGAATTACCCTATAAGCAAAAAAAACAAACAAACAAACAAACAAAAAAAAAACCCCACAAAAACTACCAGCAAAAAAATCCAAGTGGTGGGAGTACCTAAAATCCTGAGTTAACATTTTCATGGTGGTAGAAGTCTTCTAATGGAGGATATGAGCAGTTCTTATGATGCTAGAGGTAATGAGCAGAACAGTGTTTCACACAGTAACTTCAAGTGGCAGCTGAGAGGGATTTGAGTGTAAGCAGAGACTCAGGCAGTGATGTGAGTTTTTGCATGTATAAAAAGGTGGGGATAACTTATTAAAGCTGTTGAAAGAGAAGTTCCATTTCCTCTCTAAAAAAAGAAAAAAACTAAATAAAAAATAAAAAAAGGGGTACTTGGGTGGCTCACTCAGTTAAGCATCTGAGTCTTGATTTTTTTTTAAAAAATATTTTATTTATTCATTTATGAGAGACAGAGAGAGGCAGAGACACAGGAAGAGGGTCTCCAGGATCACGCCCTGAGCCGAAGGTAGACGCTCAACCACTGAGCCACCCAGGCGTCCCTCTGAGTCTTGATTTTGACTCAGGTCATGATCTCAGGGTTGAGAGATCGAGCCCTGTGTCGGGCTCCACACTGGGCATGGAGTCTGTTTAAGATTCTCCCTCTGCCCCTCCCTGCCATTCCCCTCCCACCCCCCACCCTGGCAAAATAAAATTCCAGAGTTGACAATTTACTGGCTCATTTGTGTCAAGGCTGTGGCACCTGCTTCTTTGTTTCACCTGGAATGGCTACTCAAGTCTCAAGAACATTCAAGGATAGAAAACACTTCCTGTGTTGTGAATTTTTTTTAGCCTTATTGACGCATAAGTGAAGTATAAGCTGCGTATATTAAAATATGCAGGTCTTTATGTATATATACACACCCTTAAGACCATCACCACAATCAAGGGAGCGAACACCTTAATGCTCCCAGTTTTTGTGGCCCTTTGTGTTCTCTGGCTCCTGCCTATTTCCTGTCAAGGCAGCCAACCACTGGTCTGCTTTCTGTGAGTCTAGAATAGTTTGTGTTTTCTATATTCTCATACCTATGAAATTACATTGTATGTACTGTTTTTCATTTGTTTTTGGTCTGGCTTCTTATACTCAAGATAATTATTTTGAAATTCATCTGTGTTACATGAATCAATTCATTCCTTCATATTGTGAGAACTGTTAGATTGCATGGATGTAGCAATGTTTTTTTATTATTCATATGTCTTATGAACATCTTGGCTGTTTTCAAGTTTTGGCTATTACAAATAAGTCTTTGTGGGGGCACATGCATTCATCTCTTTTGAATAAATACTTAATAGCTGTTGAGAGGCTGGAACAGAGAGGACGTGTATGTTAACTTTTTAGGAAGCTGCCAAAATCTTTCCCCAACTGGTTATGCTGTTTCACATTTCCACTAATACTGTGTGAGAGGTTCAGTTGTATCTCCTCATACTAGTCATGGCCAATTTTTTCTTTTTTTAAGATTTTATTTATTCATGAGACACAGAGAGAGGCAGAGACATAGGCAGAGGGAGAAGCAGGCTCCATACAGGGAGCCCGATGTGGGACTTGATCCTCGGACTCTGGGATCACACCCTGGGCCCAAGGCAGATGCTCAACCGCTGAGCCACCCAGGTGTCCCAACAGCCAGTCTTTAATTTTAGCCACTCTAGTAGATATGTGGTAGTACCTCATAGTGGTTCTGCTTTGCATTTTTTTTTTAATGACAGATGATGAGCTTATTTTCCAAATGCTGTTTGCCATTCATAGATTTTCTTTGGCGAAATGTCTGTTCAAATCTTCTGTACATTTTTAAAAATTAGATTATTGAGTTTGCAGTTTTTATGTATATTCTACATACATGTCTTTTTTTTTAAAAAGATTTATTTTTATTTATTCATGATAGAGAGAGAGAGAGAGAGAGAGAGAGAGAGAGAGAGAGAGAGGCAGAGACACAGGAGGAGGGAGAAGCAGGCTCCGTGCTGGGAGCCCGACACGGGACTCGATCCCGGGACCCAGGATCGGGCCCTGGACCAAAGGCAGGCGCCAAACCGCCGAGCCACCCAGGGATCCCCCATACATGTCTTTTTGATCAGATATGTGATTGCAAATATTTTTACCCAGTCTATGGCTTATCATTTATTCTCTTATCTGTCTTTCAAAGAGCAAAGATGTCATTTTTATTTTATTGAATTCAAATTGATAAATTTTTCTTTCTTTTTTTTTTATAAGTAAGTCTTTTTTTTAAATTTTTATTTATTTATGATAGTCATACAGAGAGAGAGAGAGGCAGAGACACAGGCAGAGGGAGAAGCAGGCTCCATGCACCGGGAGCCCAACGTGGGATTCGATCCCGGGTCTCCAGGATCGCGCCCTGGGCCAAAGGCAGGCGCCAGACCGCTGCGCCACCCAGGGATCCCGATAAATTTTTCTTTTATGGATCATACTTTCCATCTAAGAAATTGTATCTAAGAAGTACTTGCCAACCTAAGAACACAAAGACTTTGCCCATGGTTTCTTTTAAAAATTTGTAGTTCTAGGTTTTACATTTTTGGAAATCTGTTTTGAGTTAACTTGAATATTATGTGAAGTATGGGTCAAAATTTATTTTTTGTATTTGGATATCCATTTGTTTCAGCACGATTTGCTCAAAAGACTGTCTTTTCTTCATTGACCTTTATACTTTATTAAGAATCAGTTTTCTGCATGCATGTAGTTCTAGAGCATCTTGTTTCCCCATTGATCTATATTATCTTTGTCATACTAAACTGTCTCCACTACTATAGCTTTGTAATATGTCTCAATCAAGGATAACTCTCCAACTTCATTGTTTTTTAAAGGTAGTTTAGACTATTCCATAGTTGACTAATTTAGTGGCTGATTTATGTCAGGGCTGTGCATTTCCATATGAATTTTAGAATCAGCTTTCATATTTCTTCAAGTAGCTTACTGAACTTTTGGGATTTTGCTAAATGGATAAGTTTAGGGATAACTGACATCTTAACAGTATTTAGTCTTCTGAACTGTGAAACATAGTCTGTCTTTCCATTTAGATCTTCTTTAGTTTCTCAGGATGTTTTGTAGTTCTTAGCATATAGGGGCTTGACATCCTGTATCAGATTTATCTTAGGCATCTAACATTTTTATGCTATTGTAAATGGGAAGTGAAATTTCAAAAATACTGATTGTTGCTAATATAGAATTGCAGTTAACTTTCGTATTTTGATCTCGTATGCTATTGTCTTTTTCCTAAACTTCCTTATTAGTTTTAGTATCTTTTTTGTAGGTTCCTCTGATTTTTTACATAGATGATCATGTAATCTGTGAATAAAGATAGATTGACTACTCACTTCCAGTCTAAATGTTTTTATTGCATGATTGCAGTAGCTAGAACCTCTAGTCCTTGTTTTGTTCCTGATGTTAGGGGAAAAGGGTTCAATATTTCACTGTTAAGGATGCTATTTTTGTAAATGTCTTTATTCAGATCAAAGGTGTTACTTTCTATTCTTTTATCAGGCTTTGCTGTGCTGTGGAGGGCTTTTCTGTGTTGTTAAGATTATTATATGCCTTTCCTATGTTAAGCTACACTGATTGAATGTTAAGCCAACCTTTCATTCCTGGGATAAACCCCACTTACTAATGATGAAGTATCCCTTTTGTATATGGTTGGACTCAATTTGCTAAAATATCCAGATTTTTGCTTCTACATTCATGAAGGATATTGGTCTTCAATTTCTTTTCTGTGTGATATTTGGTAGAATTCAGCAGTGAAACCTTTTGGGCCTAGACTTTTTGTTGTGGGTTTTACTTTTACATCCTTTTACTTTTAACCTGTGTGGTTATATTTCAAGTGCATCTGTTGGAGACAGCATATAATTGAGTCCTTTCTGACTACTTTAAAAATAAGGAGAAACTTGCCCATGTGCCCATCAGAATATTTCCCCTTAGTATTTATTGGCTAGAATTGTATCCAGAGCCTTTGCCTAAAACAGAGGGGGCAAACAGGAATGATAGAATTACTTAATTGGTTTAGCCCAGTGCATCTGTCTCCAGGTGAAGTCTCCAGACAGTAGTACCAGCATCACCTGGAAACTTGGTAGACATTCAAATTCTTTGGCCACATTCCAAACCTTCTGAATTGGGTAGATTAGACCTGCCTGCAATCAAGGGTTAGCAATTTGTGTTTTAACAAGCCCGTTGAGAGATTTTGATGTACCAAAGATTGAGAACAGCTGACTTAGACTAGCCTTTGGATAACTGGAGTGAGCTACCAGTACTGTACTCTTCAGGGGTGAGGGTGGAAAGGATGGATTTATATAGGTAGGTATTAATCTTGTCATAGTAGACTGAAGTGAGCCCAGGAATACGAATTTTTTAATTAATCAGTATTCTCCTGATGAAGGGAGGACTGTGGGGGCAAACTAAGGGAAGAATGGTGTATTAGGTTTACCACTGAATCGATTAAAAGATATTTTAGAATATGCATCTGTAACAGAAGTTAGCAAACTGTGTCTTAGAGTCAAGTTGGCCCTGCTGCATGATTTGTATGGCTGGACAGCTAGATTTATACATTTTTAAATGACTGAAAAAACCTCCAAAAGAATACTATTTCATGACATTGAAAATTATGGGAAATTCAAGTTTCAGTGTCTGTAAATAGTTTATAGGAACACAGCCCTACTTACTCACAATACATACTATCTATGATACTTTGGGGCTGCCATAATGGAATTGAGGGGTTGTGACAGTGACTGTGTGGCCCACAAAACCTAAATATTTACTAGCTGCCCCTTAATAGAAAAAGTTTGCCAAGCTCTGGTCTGTACTATTTCCTAACCATCTTGGGTAATTGAAGAACTATTTTGACAGGTAGGGGTCCCGACTGTAACGGTATAAGAATAAATAATGAAGTTATGGTATTTCAAGAATACATACTCATTAGAATCATGGTAGCTTTGTTTAAAGGAGTATTACTTTAAAGTGATTTGCAATGATAATACAGCTTTATAAATAAAGGTTAATTACTAGAAGCAGTGATTATTAAAATTTTTTTCTCTTCCTTTTTTAGTCAGCTAGAAAGCTGAACCTTTTTTGTATAACCCTAAAAATATTCTATAGTTTACCTTAGCGCCGTGTGTCAGAGAGAAAATCTTTAACTTAAAGTGCCTCGTGGTGGTTATTTTGAATTCTACCCATTGCTGTGTAAAGGTACAGATACTGAAAGCAAATTTTTCCTTAAACATATCTTTGGAAGCTGTTTGGCTCTCGTGAGAAAGAGGCACATAACAAGTTTAGTTTGGATTTGAGATGTGGCGAGGAGGGGATATCTATTATTTAAGGGCTGAGAGAATCAACAGACTTTCACTTATTTTTTTAGACTGATATTTTTAAAAAGCACATACAATTTGCCTTGTTTGCTAGGTCATGTTTACACACATTCGCCCAGTTTGTCTAAGATTCTGTTACTAAAGAGACAGATGAAAGGGTTCATTTCTACCAGTGCAAGTGAGGTAGTCAGATTGTCACGGTACTTGTTCAAGGCTAGTTCAGTAACAAAAGCCTCTGATGTCTGACTCTGAGACATAGTTTCTTGAAGTCCCCCTTCCCACCAGGCTATAGAAATCATCACATTTTATTTGGGTTTATTTGCCTGTTAAGAAATAATTTCGATATTTGAAGCAATCCAATGTGAGTTGTTTCCATAGAAACTGTTAAATACATGTTGTTTTCCCTAGAAGAGAGGTCATCTCTATAAACCTGTATAAACCTATAATGTAGATTTCTTTTTTTAAGGTTATACGTTGGCTCTTCAAAGACATTCACATCATCAGAGAAATCCCTGAGCCCTTTGCAGTGGTGTAGACACGTCCTAGATAACCCGACTCCAGAGATGGAAGCAGCAAGGCGTTCCCTGTGCTTTAGACTGGAGCAAGGTAATTTCAAACCTGTACATTTATGCTCTCAAACTCTTGCCACTATCAATTCTGTTTTCGTTGCTGGTTTTGGAACTGACACTTCAATGGAAAAGCCTTCCCCAAAGGTGCAGCGATTGCATGCGATTTGCTTCACAATCCTTCCGCACCAGGGTTTCTCAATATAGAATATATTTATTTTTATGCTTGTTTTTAGCCATATTCTTAGTTTTCAGTTTGTAGCAAACGGTAGGAATACATATTATTTTTCTGTGTTTTTTTTTTTCTTCTATTTGCAGATATACCAGAAGGTAACATGGTTCAGCCTTAAATTCTCTGGGGATTAGTAACATGGTGGTGTGACTGAATTCCAAGAAGGAAAACTAAAGTTTCTTTGGGACCTGAGTATTGACCTTTTTGAGTTCCATAAATACTTAGTTGGTTGTATAACTGGAAGTCCTAACCTTTATAAACTGGGAAATAATCTTTATATTGTATATGACATTTATTGACTTATGAGGCCCAACATAAGTTTAAAGGAAAAAAAAATTAGGACTGTTGTGGAAGGAAGAGCAGCCAAAGGAATTAGCAGTCCTTAGCTCCTTGCCATTTTATGTTTGATTAAGGCAGTGATTACTTAGGTTTTTGCTCATCTCTTAACCTCTCGGTATCTTTTTCTATCTAGGAGCACTGTTTCCATTCCATGGACTACTTGTATCCAAGTCACACTTGAACTTGGAAATGCAGATTCCTTCCTTTTCCAGATTAAACAACCAGAGTAGCTGCAAGTAGGGCCATGGGGATTTGCACTGACAAGTTCACCAGTGTGATTGTTACACACAGTGAAGTTTGAGAACACTACCTGTGAAGCTCTTCAGGGATAATGATGGTTATCAAAATCTGGACATGAGACATTATATAATAGGTGACATTTTTTTGAGCTCTGAATTCTGTGACAGTCATTACATTCAGTTCTTGACAGCCTTTATTTTATTCAGCCTAACCACACTCCTCTGAGCTAGGTACTATACTCACTTTTAGAGAAGAGACAGGTGAGGTTGAAAGAAGTTCAGAGGATTATTGGGCCCAGAGCAAAACCCCAGAGGCAGAGCCAGAAGCTGGGTCTCCCTGACCTGAAAGACTGTCTTTCACCAATGTTCAATGCTGTTTGTTTGTTTTTGTTTTTGTTTTTGTTTTGGCACAGTCCTAAGTAAATATCAACAGAAATTTGTCTTAAATATTTGGGAAACTCAAAAGGCACGTTATTATTAACATTTTAACTAAAACAAAATAAGTGATTTAGTAATAAGTTGAAGGGTGGAAATAGGAACAAAGGTGTAGCACTAGGGTTAAAACTTTGGCAACAGATGCTTATCAAAGAGAGCAGCCTCGCTGAAACTCCTTTGCTGCATATCTATTCAGTCCATTTCCTAGTGGACTCCAGCCTTGATCCTATTCCCATTTACCCAACTGACCCCTAAGCAAACCATTAAATGCCTCTGGACTTTTTTAAGGTTGTATAGACTGTCTCTAAGGTTCTTGATTCAAGGACTCTTTATATGGACATTTTTATTTATGAATTTGGCTCAGTTTCATTTGAAGTAAAATTCAAATGAAATTCAGATAGAACTAGAATCATTTAGTTCAGAGTCAACACATTTTTTCTGAAAAGGACCTGATAGCAAGTATTTTAGGCTTTGCAGGCCATACATTCTCTACCATCAATAAAAAGCAGCCATAGATGCAAATGTTAATAAACAAAGCTGTGTTCCAATAACTCTTTATCTGTTAGACACTGAGATTTAAATTCTCCTATGATTTTTTTTCTAGGTGTCACAAAATATATTCTTTTGATTTTTCTGTTTCTTAACCATTAAAAAAACGCAAACCCATAAAAGCCATTCTTAGCTGGTAGGTATTATAGAACTGGGGTGAGCTGTATTGGGGTCACCCAGACCATAGTTTGCAACCCCTGCTTCATTTGCACACAAGGTAGATTTATATATAAAGTTGATTTAAAAAAAATAGAGGCTTTGTTAAATTTAATTTAATCCTTACTGGTGGCTGCTTTTGAGATTTGAGACCAAGTGCCCGATTATCTAATTTCCTTTCATTGACAAGGGGCTGAAGCAGAATGGTAAGGTTGTGAAGACATGAATTGATGTGCTGTAGTTTTATTCATAATGTATTTAAATTTCATGTAAGAGTTTAAGCAGAGAACTAGCTTTTCAAAACCTACCTTAGTGTTTTGCAAAATTTGTATATAAGTCTAAATCCTCTTTTGCTGTGAGATTAAATGCTTTTGTTCCGTAATCTCTTCATGAGATAAGAAGTCACTGTCTACCATAGGTTGTTCTTCAGATGAAATTTTTTTGAAATTTAACTTATATTTTGGGCACCTGGGTGGCTCAGTCGGTGAATCATCTGCCTTAGGTTTAGGAAATAATCCCAGAGTCCTTGGATTCAGCCCCAAATCGGGGTCCCTGCCCAGTGGGGAGCCTGCTTTTCCCTCTCTCTCTGCCTCCTGGCTCCTATTCTCTCTCTCACTCCTATCTTAAATAAATAAGCTCTTTAAAAAAAAAAAAAAAAGAAGAAGAAATTTAACTTATATTCATAAGGCAATTTGTCTACAGTTTATAAAGTATTAGTCTTATGGGTATTATAAGGAAAATAGCAGATTGCTACCCCATGTCTCATGCCCATTTGATTACCCAGATGTGGTATTTGTTTTGGTTTTGCTCTCTATCCCATTAAATTCCCATACCTTTGCAGCCATGGCTTGACTTGTCAACTTCTTGCTTTGGATGGTGAAGGTTTAATTCTTTGAACACTCTTTTCCCCTTACTCTTTTTCTTTGCACATCTTCCCATGTAGCTTTTTACCAATTTGGGGATGCATTCATATTGATTACAACAGAAATAATCCTATCTCAGCCATGCCGTGTTTTATCGTTATGTTTCTTTTTTCATCTAACCTTTTGTTTTTCCTAGAGCTAATTGTGAAAAGACACTTACATGATGTTTTTGGTTTTTGCCATTAATTTACCTCCAGTCTCTCCAAATAAACCAACTTCAGTGCAGTTAGATGTACAAATCCACCAAGGGTTTTATTTCCCTTTATGTTTGAATTGTTCCTGCTGGTACTGCCCTCTGACCACCTAGTATGCTCTGAACTGCTGCCCTGCAGGCTGGCATAGGGCTGTCCTTCTGGGACTTTCCCTCGCCCTTGTCCCAGGAATTCTGTCCTTTCCTCTGTGTAGCAGTGCCTGTTTCCTGGGGGCCATGCCTGCCTTTCTCTAATAGTCCCTCTCTCGGTGAAATTCATTCTCCTGTTGCCTTTTCAGGGGAGGAGGAGAGGAAAGAGGATATGGGGGAGGTAAACCTTGAGAACCTCCTATATCTGAAAATGTCTTAATTGTATCTTCAGTCTTGATTGTTCTTTGAGCTAGGTGTAGAATTCTAGGTTGGAAACCATACCATGTCTGACAGAGTTGGGAATACATTATTTCATTATACTTCAGCTCTGGGGTTGCTGTGGAAGTCCTGTACCTTTCTGATTTCTGGGAGCTTTCTCTAAAACACCTTTTAGATAGAATCTCAGAATCTTTTCATTCCTAGTATGTGACATTTTATTTTATTTTATTTTTTGTGCTAGTGAAGATTTTAACCAGGGAACTTGAATATTGCAAAATGTATTGCATTCTTTGTAAATCCCTCCTGCCCTCCAGCTTTCTCTATTCTTTCATTCTAGATACTGCTTTTAGCCAGAGGTTGAATCTCCTAGATTGATGTTCAGATTTTTATATTCTTTTTTTAAAGTTTTTTTTAATTTGTTTATTCATGAGAGAGACAGAGGGGGTGGGGGTAGAAACACAGGCAGAGGGAGAAGCAGGCTCCATGCAGGGAGCCTGACATGGGACTCGATCCCAGGTCTCCAGGATCACGCCCAGGACTGTAGGCGGTGCTTAACCTCTGAGCCACCAGGCTGCCCAGATTTTTATATTCTGTCCTGTTTTCTCTCCCTGGTATTGATGTTCTGTTTTCTTGAAGATTGTAAAAATTCCTCGCTGAAACTCCTTTGCTGCATATCTATTCAGTCCATTTTCTGTGCCAGGTACCTGTAGGAAATGGGAATGCAGCTGTGACTACACAGACGTCAAGCCCTTGCCATTGCTGAGTTTACCTTCTAGTACGTACACCTTCACTTAATCCTCCTGCTTTTGTATGATGCCCTTATTTGTGGAAGGCCTTGCCATTGCTGAGTTTACCTTCTAGTATGTACACCTTCACTTAATCCTCCTGCTTTTGTATGATGCCCTTATTTGTGGAAGGTATCTTACATCTAGTAGCTTTTTATTTGTTTATTTAAGCAACAGAATAAAAATGGGAGACACACAGCTGCTTGGTGGGGGAGGCCATTGAGGGTTCCCCAGTATTTTCTTCAACAGTCATCCTGGTTTTGCTTCACTCTAAAGCTCCCTGCCCTCTCTGGTCTATGCTGCACATCCAGTTCCAGAACGTTCCAGGTTCTTGTTGGCTTGTCCCTCACTGTGGGCCCTTGAAGCAGAGAATATCAAAATCCAAGTCCATTACCTAATGTTTATCCCTTTTCCCTTTCTAAATCAAGTGACCTCCTCAGACTGATAATGACTTTTTTCCTGTCTGCTCTTCCTTGTAGGTTTAGAAGACTCGAGTTTGGCTGTCATTCCAGTGTGGGTTTCTTTCTTTCTTTCTTTTTTTTTTTTTTTTTTTTTTACATTTTATTGTTTAGATATAATTGACAGTTTCAGGTCCACAATGTAGTAATTCATAATTTTATGCATTTTTCAGGGCTCATCAAGATAAGTGTAGTTATAATTCCCTTTATCTGTTTCACATATTTCTCCCTCTGCCCCTTTCCTGGTAATCACCAGTTCTCTGTCTTTAAGAGCCTGTTTCTTGGCCTCTTTTCTTTATTCATTTTGTTTCTTAAATTCCACATGAGTGAAATCATATGGTATTTGTCTTGCTTCACTTAGCATTATACTCTCTAGTTCCATCCACGTTGTTGCAATGGTAAGATTTCATTCTTTTTTATGGTTGAGTAATATTCCATTGTGTGTGTGTGTGTGTGTGTGTATATATATATATATATATATATACACACACATATATATACTATATCTTTATCCATCTATCAGTAGGCACTTGGGTTGCTTCCATATGTTGACTCTCATAAATAATGCTGCATTAGATATAGGAGTGTGTATATGTTTTCAAGTTAGTGTTTTCATATTCTTTGGGTAAATACCCAGTATTTACTGAAATTACTGGATCATAGGGTAATTCTGTTTTTAAAGTCCTAGTCACAGCAGTAGGTAAGAAAAAGAAATAAAAGGCATCCAAATTGGTAAGAAAGAAGTAAAACTTTCACTATTTGCAGATGATGTGATACTATATATAGAAACCCTGAAAACTCCAGCAAAAAACTACTAGAACTGATAAATGAATTCAGTAAAGTCACAGGATACAAAATTAGTATACAGTAATCTGTTGCATTTCTATACACTAATAATGAAGTAACAGAAAAAGAAAACAATCCCATTTATAATTGGCACTAAGAATAATAAAATGCCTAGAAAGTAAAAGACCTGTACACTCTGAAAACTATAGTACACTGATGAAAGAAACTGAAAATGACACAAACAAGTGGAGGGATATTCCATGCTTATGGATTGGCAGAACGAATATTGTTAAAATATCCATATCACCCAGAGCAATCTACAGAAAAATTGCAATCCCCATCAAAATACTAACAATATTTTTCCTAGAACTAGAACAAATAATTCTGAAATTTGTATGGAACCACATAAGACCCAGAATAGCCAAAGCAATCTTGAAAAAAGAACAAAGCTGGAGGTATCACAATATTAGATTCAATATAAACTACAAAGCTGTAGTAGTTGAAACAGTATGGTACTGGCACAAAAACATACCACATAGATCAGTGGAACAGAATAGAGTCCAGAAATTAACCCATGCTTTATGGGCAATTAATCTACAACAAAGGAGGCAAGAACATACAATGGGGGAAAAGACCGTTTCTTTAACAAACGGTGCTGGGAAAACTGGACAGCTACATGAAAAAGAATGAAACTGGGCCACTTGCTTACACCATACATAAAAATAAACTCAAAATGGATTAAAGGCCTAACTGTGAGCCCTGAAGCCATATAATTCGTAGAAGAAAACAGATAGTAATTTCTTTGACATCAGCCATAGAAACATTTTTCTGGATGTGTCTCCTCAGTCAAGAGAAACAAAAGCCAAAATAAAGTGTTGGGACTCCACCAGAATGAAAAGCTTTTGCATAGAGAAGGAAACTACCAACAAAACAAAAAGGCAGCCCACTGAATGAGGGAAGAGACTTGCACATGATAGATCAGTAAGAGGTGAATATCCAAAATATAAAGAACTTATACACTCAACACCAAAAGAGCCAATTAATCTAATTAAAAATGGGTAGAGGACTGACCCCAGTAAACATTTCGCCAAAGACCTACAAATGGCTGGCTGGCAGACACATGAAATGGGCTCAACATCACTCATCATCTGGGAAATGCAGATTAAAACCACAATGAGATATCACCTCACAACCCTCAGAATGGCTAAAATCAAAAACATAAGAAACAAGTGTTGATGAGGATATGGAGAAAAAGGAACCCTTGTGTGCAGTTGATAGGGAATGCAAACTAGTACAGCCATCATGGGAAACAGTTTGGAGGTCCTTCAAAGAAATCCATTGTGGTTTTGTAAGAGAATAGGAAGGAATTCATATTTAGTCTTCAATATTGAAGAATTCTTACTGGCTTCCAATTAAGGGAGTTCTTGGTCCGTAATAGCCAATTTAACAGCAGAAATTATGGTTTTAACTTTATTCATTTAGTAGCATAAATATTTAATTGGGATAATGTGAGCATTTCATATTTTAGAACTTTCAAGTAATTCTACTGAAACACTGTTTCTACTTCATCAGCATTTCCAAGTAACAAATATTGAGCATTTTCTTTGAGAGCAAGTTCCTTTCCCTTCTTTTGAGTATAAATTGCCCAAGGGCAGTGACTTTGTTTTGTTGGTCACAAGGGCTAGAAGGGAACCCAACATATTATAGACACTGTTGCTAAAACAAATGAATTTTTGTTTAATTCTTTTTGAATCTAATGTCACAATTACTACTGTTACAATTTCAGTTTTGGTTTTGAACATTTTATGATGGGATGGAGTCTTTGCCATGCTTTACTTACAGGCCATCTCTTTGCTTCTTTTCTCTGTCTTGTGAAGCATTAGCTTGCAGCCTTGTTTCACCATTCACAAGCATGTTTACTTTAAAGTAGTCAGTTTTTACTTATTGTATTTTGTTGCAAAATGATGAGTGTTCATACGCTTCCCCCCTTTCCTCGCCCCCCAATTTAAAGACTCTCAACTAAAACCATCCTTGGCCGTGATAAGGACTGATGAGAGATTAGATCTTTTGAAAGGGTAGTGTTATTTCCTCTTTCTCTTTTCATGCCTCTCCCACTTTTTAACCAAGAGGTAGGTAAATATTCTCCACCTGTAGCCTGGGGCTTCAGATTAGATGCTGCTTCAGAGTGCAAACATGTTAGATATTTGGTTTCTATTTCTTGACCCTAATGCTTCTGGGAAGAAAATTACTTAAAAATTAAAGATAATTCCCTGTAGAACATGTGGAAGCGGGCCATAGTAGTGAGGAGCCAAAGTGTATCTAGTGGTAGACCTTCTCACCCCTCTGGTCCCACATACCCTTCCTTATCCCGTCTTACACTCCGGGGACTTAGCCTGTATGGTTTCCTTGGTTGCAAGTTAGCGGTCTTTTCTAGTTAAGTAAACTTCCCTGGAAATGCTTCTGAGTATGCTTGTAATCCTCTGTTTCTGTGGCTACACTGGGTAGCATTTCCCCTGAAGTTGTGCCTAATTGTGCAGTTGCTCATGAGCTCATTTGGATTGTAACTTTGCGAAGGGCCCTGTCTCTCTCCTTGCTGTCTGCCTTCTCAGGGAGGGTCCTCGCATAGCCTTCACTCTGTATCTGACAACCTTGTGACCATGGATGGATAGGTAACAGAACTTGGTAAATTGCGGGGGAATGTATGGGAGCTTTGTGTCTTGTGGTTATGATTACAGGCTGATTAAAACCCTACCCTTCTAAAAAAAAAACAAAAAACAAAAAAAAACATTTAAGATAGTGCTGAAAGAAATGCTTTCTTCACAGCTACAGTTTTGCAAATTGGTTAAATGTGTATATTTAAGATACAATAGGACAATTACTTTCAGTGTAAGGTACACACCCACGTACCCACATGTATACAATGCCCTGAAATTCTCAGTTGACTTGGTCGATTACTATTTTAATTGAAAATTAATTAAATTGAAGCTTTTGTAGATCCCAAAAACTTTCCCCTTTTCCACACTGGTCTTTTAATATGCAAATTTCAGTTTATAAGGTCTTCTATACCAAGATCAACAAAGGCCAATTACTTAAGCTTTCTTAGTCCCTTCTGCATTTATATTTATTTTATAGAGTTGTTGTCAGATAATAAAGATGTTTGTAAAGCAGACATAATAAAAGCTTAAATATTAGGTCTCTTTCCTAATACATTTAAATAATGTAAATGGCTTTTTTTGGATAATGTATAGAAAGTAATGTTAAAAGTAAAATACTAATTGTTGAAAGTTAAATCTTTCAGTACTTCTTAATGTACAGTTTATTGGTATAAAATTAAGAAAGCCTAGAATAATATTTTCTTTTTTCCCCTCAAAACATTGGACCCTGAATATACAATTTTAGACATATTCAGTATTTGATTGGTTTTTCTCTTTGAAAATGGTCCTAACAATGTTTGTTATTTTCCATTTGGAAGTGTCTTGTTTTGTAAGCATCTTTTTTAAAAAAAAATTTTAATGTGTATATGCCTTCTTTCAAGTAGATGAAGCATCTGATGATAGGGGCCTGTGCCTTGGTTTCCTTTTGAATTACCAGTGCTTAATAAGTTCTCAAACCTATTTTAAGTTCTGAATGTTTGAGTTTTTAAATATTTATTAATTTGAGTACATTTAAATTTCTTTCATGAGCAAAGAAACTAACTGAACATTGGTATTGTAAATGGCATCGAACTAACCAAGCTAAAGAAAATTACATAGTAGTGCTCATTAAAATGGTTAAAATGTTAGTGTTGGGGGTGGATATTTGAGTCTGTTTTGCTTACTGTGACCTTCCCAGTACCTAGACTAGTTCCTATTCCATTGTAGGTATTGAATGCTAATTGTTGAGTGAATGCATATGGTAGAAGGGTCTTAGATTTAGTAGTTAGACATTGTGCCCACTAATGCCTCACTGTTACTTAACCCTGATTAAGAGCAGGTCAGGGGGGATCCCTGGGTAGGTCAGTGGTTTAGCGCCTGCCTTCGGCCCAGGGCATGATTCTGGGGTCCCAGGATCGAGTCCCACATTGGGCTCCCTGTGTGGAGCCTGCTTCTCTCTCTCTCTCTCTCTTTCTCATGAATAAATTAAAAAAAAGAAAAAGGTCAGTATCCCATGACTTGTTTTATAGCTAGAAGTTTGTACCTCTTAATCCCCTTCATCTGTTTCACCTATCCCCCCTACCCCTACTCTTTCCTGCTGGCAACCAGAAGTTTGTTCTCTGTATTTGAGTCTCTGTTCTGTTCATTTGGTTTTTTTTTTTTAGACTTCACATATATGTGAAATCATATGGTATTTGTCCTTCTCTGGCTTATTTCACTGACCATCATACCCTCCAGGTCTATGCAAATAGTGTCAAATGACAAGATTTCATTCTTTATTGCTATATAATACCTCATTGTGTGTGTTCGTGTGTGTACACACCACATCTCCTGTCTCCTTTCATCTGTCAGTGGACGCTGAGGTTGCTTTCGGGTCTTAGCTATAGTAGATAGTGCTGTAATGAACATAGGGGTGCATATGTCTTTTTGGATTGGTGTTTTTTTCTTTGAGTAACCTAGAAGTGGGATTGCTGGATTGTCTGGTACTCCTCTTTTTAATTTTTTTAGGAAACGCCATGATAATTTCCATAGTGGCTACACCACTTTTCATTCCCACCAATAATTCACAAGGGTTCCCTTTTCTTCACATTGTCGCCAACACTTGTTATTTCTTGTTTTTGTAATACTAGCCAATCTAACAGGTGTGAGGTGATAACTCGTTGTTATACTTCAGCTAAGAAAAACCAGAAAGCATGTCACTTGTTTCTAGTGTCTTGCCTGGTGAGGGCATTTAACAGATTTCACAGGGCTATTAGAAAGATTTCAGGAAATGTTGACTATAAAATTACTTTGATCAATGTGAAGTGCTATGTAAATATATGGACACATTCCTGCTGTGCAATTCTTTATTCAGAATCTGGGCCAAAACATACAGGGAATCCTTTTAGTTTGGCTATTTATACTTGATAGGAAACTAATGGCATTTTTTTCTTGGGGGGTGGGTGAGTTTGTTTTTCTACTTATAAAGAAACTTATTAGAGTTGGGATCTCATATTGGAAGGTTTTTGGATGTAATTTACTTAAGAACAGTAGAAAGTTTAATACAACTTCCTTAGCTGTTCCTTTTCTTCTGCCTCTTCTTAGATCAATATGTACTCCATTTTTGATATGCTTTTCATTATTCTTCATCTCCCTTACCCCTTTTAAATTTTTTTAAAAGATTTTATTTATTAGAGAGAAGACACGAGTGGTGTGTGTGTGGAGGGGGTGGGTGTAGGGAGAGGGAGAGACAGACTTCCTGCTGAGCAGGGATCCCAGGACCCCAGGATCAGGATCTGAGCTGAAGGCAGACACTTAACTGACTGAGCCACCAAGGTGCCTCGCCCCTTCCTCCACCCATTTTAGAGTGTTAAATAACAAACACCCATAGAACTTTCATGGGTAGCATTAACTCCTGTGATATCCAAAATTGAAATAAGGCTAATCTAGAGCCTTTCGTGAGTCTATGTCATGAGGTTGGGAAGTTAAAAAAACCAAATAACGATAAAAAAAGCTTATCTAAGTAATTTGAAACACCCAGTATGTGGCTCAGTTAATTTGGGGCCAGTTAATAAAAGCTTATCTTGCCTGAAGATACTTGAATATCCATAACTATTGAATCAGGACAGGTCACATTTGAGGAGTGTGGGTATAGTTTTCACAAATAGTGTAGCCCTACACAATTACTATGTTGGGTCATGTTTCCTTATGAGCATCTTTCATTTCCTCTGGGATTATATGCTGAGCAAATGGAAATAGATACTGCTTCTTAATTGATCTTGCTTTTATCTTCCTATGATACCAGTTCCCGTGCTTCTCTTGGTGGTGATGATGTAGTATCCCTCTCTAAATTTAGCCAATTGTAAAGAAAGTTGTCCACTAATCCAGTGCTCTGAAGGTGGCCTTTTCATTTGTTAAAAGGCGAACAGATTGAACTGAGACATTAGGAAGCTTATCGAGTGTCTGTCTCCTGGACCCCATCCAGCCTCTCCTTGCCTGGCCCAAGATGCTATCTTCATCAGCTCATATTTCCAGTCTTGAGGTGCTCTGTCAAATTGGGAACACAAAATTAAAACTTAGTCTGTGTAGTTCATTTTAGGTAAGCTTTGTAAAGGAGTCCCTTTCTCACTGGAAAAATAATCAGGAATCATACTGAAATTTGCAGAGATAGGGCCTCTTGACATTTGCTCTTTATTATTTCTGTGTGCTAGAAATTGTAGACCCATCATCATGGCTGTGGGCTTTCATCTCATCTCTGCTTTGCTAATACGTTCAGAATAGTCCCAATGTGTGTGCTTCAGTATTGGGAATGATATTTAGTACAATAAGTAGCATATCCATAGGGATTGTACTCCTATGAAATTTGCAGTTTCTAACCCATTATATCCAGCAACATGGATGTGTGTTTGCCAGATACTCCTCAACAGTCCTCCCCCTTTCTTTGGCTAATTACCAAAGAAATTGGAATTGTGTTTCTCTGTAGTTTTTTAATTTTGTTTTTATTTTGCATTTCCACCACAAGAAGGTTATTAAAATAAGCAAGAGCTTATGACAGTGCATAATGTTTGTTATAATGAATATATAATTGCCATGCTATTTTTTTTACCCTGAGGAGAAAAAAATAAAACTACAAAGAGATTCTCCCATGGTAGTTGTTTACTGCTTTCATTGTGCTCCTCTACTGACAGATTGAAATCGCTTTTATGGCAGTGGAATTTTATTTTGGTGGATGTTCATGCCTGTCTCTTGGGACTTCTACAGAATCTTCCATGTGGGCAAGAACTCATAGAGTCTCCTTTTCTGAAACACTGGGCCTTGGTTGGAGAATGCTTAGTCATGAAATAAATGCATGGAGTGCTTGCTGCCTGTGAGCACAGTGATAGGTATGAGAGGAGTAGAGTGGCGAGATGAACTCAATACCTAGCCTTTGGAACATGCAATCTAGTATAACCCAGTGTATAGGTAGCTGCCCTTGTGCTGCCTTTCTTCCTTTCCCTTAAAACAAACATGATGGTGCTAGCGGATCTGAGTCTGAGAGGGAAGGATGGCGGGGAAATGCTTTCCCAAGGATGTGACAGTGTCACGTCAGTAAGAGAGGAAAAAAAAAAAAGTCAGCAAGAGTTAGACTGTATTAAGAGATAACTTGGGGATGGGGCAGGGAGGGGAGAGGTGGGGTACAGAAGAGCAGCCCAGAGGCAGGAACAACCTGTGGAAAGATCTTGCAATGCAGTGAGACACCAGACTGACTGGAGAGGGAGAGAAAGAGCAAACGGAGAGGAAACGGCAGACCATTGTGGTGGGAATGTAGTAGTGAGAAAGCAGGAGCCCAGGGATTCTGTGTGAAATGAGAGAGAAGAGGAGAAGGGGGGGGGGTGAAGGGGAGATGGAGGGGCAGGGAACGTGGGGTGTTCAGGATGCCCAAGGATTCCCAAGTTTGTCTTCAGATGGCTAGGAAGCCTTTGGGTAGTTTTCAGCAATGGAGTGACCTGACCCTGAACAGGAAGGTGACAGAGTCTTAACAGAATTGTTAATTGTTAGGGGCCTTTTGTGAGGTCTGGTAAGATGTGGAGAATGAAATGGTCATCTTAGAAATTCTTAGCTAGGTGAGTGAAGTTAGGCTTGAGCACTTTCTAGTTTTGAGGGGATTCTTTAACTTAGATAAACTTAGAAATGTTTTTTTTTTCCTTCTGCTTTTCTCATTTATATCCTGTATTTCTTGTATGACTTCATATGCAAAGTGGTCATTTAAAATATGGCCAAAGTCTTCATGATACTCAATTTACTTTGAAAATCTAAAACTTTGATTTTCTCCATTATTTAAAATACACAGAACTTTATATGTTTATATAGTAACAGGTTTCATACGTTTGAATTTTGGAGCTCTTGTCAGTTTTTGTGAGTTTAATTTTTTAACATTGTAGCTATAAAATTGTATTTCAAGGAAATGGGATGTGTGTGAGAGTGAAATTCAGATATATTGTGTGTCTTCATATACACGTGTACATATCTACCTACATGTTCAGTCTGATCTTCATTTTTATGGCATTTTTAGATAAGCCAAGTTGTATCAGTAAAAGGATATTCAGTAGGAGTTGCTGGCATGCGCTAAAAGATGATGACTGCAAGTAGTTGGACGTTTAGAATTCAGCATAAAACCAGATACCTATTCTTAATGATAGATCTAAGCATGGGATTCCCTACCCCTGATTGAGAAGCAGAGCTTGAGGGAACTTTAGTTGTGATGTCCACGTTAGACTGAGCAGGGCTAGGAGGACTGTTAGATGAGCTTGTAAAGCAGTCCACTCCTAGCATAAAGATCGCCCGACTTTGCACCATTGGGATCCTCAGCTACTCTGCTGCTGCCCATCTAGGCATCTCATGGAAAGTTTGCATATGGGATAATCCAGGCATTTATGTAGTGCCTGTTATCTGTCTTTCTTTTATGTTGGAGACCTATTGGGGTAATACCTATGCTGGTGCAGAAGAAACTCATGCCAGTTACTTAGGTTAATATAGTCTGTATTCATAAATATAGACCAGTTACCAAGTCTCGTTTGCTTTTTGGGGAAACTAATAACATTAACAAAACAGATCTGCTGACTTTGTAGGAAACCAGAAGCTAAGGGAATAGAGAACTCAGTGTGCTTAGAGTTAAGAGAATAATGCACCTTTAAACATGAACAGATTGCTGGAAAAAGCAGCAGTCAGATCATTATTTTTAGTCTTCTTTAATTTCTTGAAAGTGACTGGAATAGGAATGGACAGGGCTAAGAACCAAACTGCTTATCCATATTTGTCAAAATCCCCCCCAAAAGAGAATATATGAGAGAAGTTAGAGGACATGGAGGGCATAATCCAAACCTCTTATCTTTAACAGTTCTAGAAGCAGGAATAGACAGTTGAGAGGAAGGAGGAATAAATAATAGAGGAAAATTTCTTTGATCTCAAGAAAGACAACTCCCCAGCATATGAACTAAAATGGATGAGAAAAGACCTAAACCTAGACATCCTGGTTGTTGAATTTCAAGGCTTACACTGCTACAGATGTTCAAAAGAAGAAACAGGTTATCTGCAGTGTAATAGACCTCAGACATTTCATAGGGGATACTAGATGCTTAGCTGAAAAAGGAATACTGTCTTTTTAGTTTTGAGGAAAGATATTTTCAAACTGTAATGTATCCAGGCAAATCACAGATTGTGGAGACAAACAGTAGAGGATTTGGGTTTTGCAAAGATTTAGAAAATTTGCTTTCTGCATCCTGTTTTAATGGTGGAAAAAGTACAAGGAAAGAAGATCCATGAGGCCTGGAAAAGAGTGGCTGCAGAGGTGACCCAGGAACCCAGGAGAAGCCAGGAATGAGAAAATGGGTGGACTCTAAAGGTGTGTAACCTTCTTTACCGAGTGGTTGGGCTCTAGAGCCAGACTATTCCTTTCCTTTCCCTGGGCCCTCTGACCATACTCAGCTCCCCAGTGAACCATGCTTCCAGCAGGGCACTGAAACACCACCTGTATGTGGTTTAGCATCTGATGATCACCTTAAAGTTGTCCCAATCACAGCTATTGAACAGAATGGAGAACTAATAGACCTTGACGGTGTGAAAACAGAACCACAAAATCTGGAGGTGGAAGGGAGTGGAAGGGAAGAGACGGAGGGAGTGTGTGGGCTCCATATCTGACCTTTTCACTGCGGGGAGTCAAAGGGCAACAAAGTGATGTTAGTTTATCTGTTTAAAGTTATATAGTAGTTCTATAATTGTCCTCAGATTCCCAAACAAAACTCCAGGAAAGTGGATCTTGGGTGGGGAAGGGTAAGATATTCCTGTTTTAGACCTTTTTATATGCGTTTTAATGTTTTTCCATGTGCAGACATTAAATTAATTAATTAATTAATTAATTAATTAATTGTTAGGGGACAGCTGAGGGGGAGAGAATCTTAAGCAGGTTCCATGCCCAGTGCAGTCCTCTGACTGTATCTCAGAATCCTGAGATCATGACTTGAGCCAAAATCAAGAGTTGGATGTGTAAGCAACTGAGCTGCCCAGGGATCCCCATGTGCAGGCATTTTAATAAAATCATGCAGTGGTTACTTTTAGGACCAAGAAAATAGTTTTTTCCTCATCAAAATTCTTAATTGTATATGCTTACTTTCTATCATCATTCAAGACTAATGGGTCAGAGGCCTTTTCTGCCACGGGACTATAAGCACATGAGTTATGTTCCTTATTAGAAGAAAGTATTTAGCCCAGGAGATACTGAAGAGGAAGGATCATCCAAATTCTGTTTCTGTTGCTTTTCCTATTCAGGAGCGCACAGGGCTTTTTAGTAGCCTGTTGGGCTTGCATTTCCTAACACACTGGACATGGTCAAGAGCAGGAAGGTTCTCATTGGTGATTTAGTTTACCCTTTCAAAAAGAAGAGGAAATGCTATTTTCAGACATGAGATAATCGAGCCTGTTTCTTCTAGAATTGGACTGTAGCATCTTCCTTAACTTACCTTGTTATTGATACATAGAACTTGGAGGTCACCGTAGCTGCCTGTCATGGCTTGTATGGTGGCTGTCTTCCAACTTAGAAGCAGCTGTCTAAATCTGCATAACAACATCACATCATTGGCAGATTATTAGGTCACTCTTTTCCCTTGTTCTTTTCAGGTTACATTAGGACTTTCACAGAGGCTGACTTCTCACATTTTGTGGCCATTTTCATGATTCTTATATTTGATTAAAGGCACAGTAGTCAGGCCTAAGGGGAAAAATGACATCTATAAAAGAGCATTTAAAAATTTTTTTTAAAAAGATTTATTTATTTATTCATGATAGAGAGAGAGAGAGGCAGAGACACAGGAGGAGGGAGAAGCAGGCTCCATGCCGGGAGTCTGACGTGGGACTCGATCCCGGGACTCCAGGGTCGCACCCTCGGCCAAAGGCAGTTGCTAAACCACTGAGCCACCCAGGGGATCCCAAAAAGAACATTTTTAAACGTGTCTTTGAAGTGTAGTTCTTGCTGACATCAGATTTGTTTTTTAATCTCCCCTGTTAATTGGAGATGGGATGTCTGATCGTTTGTGAAGTTGCAGGCAGAGTTCACTCTGGTCTTGGACAACGCTGAATTTGGTCCATGTGTGCTTGGAGTTGGCAGTTTATCTTCCACTTTAACCAGTGATGAAGTGGAAACAAGTTGACTGACTCCAGAAAATATCCCCTTTGAACCACTAATTTTTCAGTTTTTAGGCCATTGCCCTTGTTAGAGAAGATCTACAGAACGAGAAGAACATTCAGCATGTGGTCTTGGGACTGGTTAAGGTCTGAGAAGTAGAGAAAGTCTAATATTTTCATGGTGACGACTATACCCATGAACTAGCAAGTCTTCCTTTACTATTAAGACCTAGAAAACGTTTGACCTACTAAATTCCAGATCAGGAATAATTACAAAAGTCAGATCCCTATGGAATAAATGTGGTTAAATAATAATACTCTATGGTGAAATTTTATAATTCTTATTCAAGAATTAAACACTTATCTGCTAATCATTGCAGGTGTATAATCCCTTACTTTTAAACCATATATTCTAAAACTTATTTAATCCTTATGTTGAAAGTGACTTTCTTGATTAGCTCTAGGTATTATTTTTTATGGGTAAATGATCTTTTATTAGGTGTTTCTTAAAGATGGTATGTAAGTCATGTTTTAAGTTGTTACATTTTGAATACAACTGGAAGTATAAATATTGAGTATTACAGTGTTCTGGGACAGTGTGTATAAATATATATTTAAACACATAAATATGTATATATACTAGCATATAACACAAACAGGTTTATAAATATAAATATGTGTTAACATGTAACAAATGCAGGTATGTATATTGACTTATAAGTATACTTAATGAACTTATCCTGAATAAATAGTCACTAAGAATACCAATTAGGGAGGGATACCCTTCTCCTTAGGTGAATACACTAGCAAATGCATAATAGTTGAATCTTTTTTACTTTGTGTATGTCTGTCAAAGAGTGCTAAGAACACCTATATCAAAAAAGTAGCAGGATTTCCCAGCTCCCATGTACATATTCAATCAGGTCGTAGAGGGCGGTGGAGGAATTAATGCTACCCAAGTTTGCCCAATAAAAATAGCAGATCAGATAAGCTGCAAGCCATATGTTCCTACCCCAAGGGGCTTGCTCAAGCTGGGGCCAAGTCAGTAGTGCTTACTTAATGTGTACTTAAAGCTCCTTAAGAAAACTTATATTTCAGTCTGGGCAGTCTGTTTATAAGAGTGAACCAGTAGGAGTGCCTGGGTGGCTCACTCAGTTAAGTTTCTTTCTTTGGCATGATCCTAACATCCTAGGATAGAGTTCCTCGTCAGGCTTCTTGCTCAGTGGGGAGACTGTGGCTTCCTCTCCCTTTCTCTCCCTTTCCCCCGCATTTGTTCTCTCTCAAATAAAATCTTAAAAAAAAAAAAAATGAACCAGTAAAATACTGTCTTCACCTAGGTTCCTTAATTCCTTTAAGTTCAGTGCAGATTTTTGAGTGGATCTATCTGTAGCCTCTCGATGTAGACAAATATAATATGATCACCTGGGAAGTTTATAGCTGAGAAGATGGTTCATGAAAATAGGAATCATCTTGCCCTGGTGGTGTGTGGCTTTAGACCAAAATGCTGTGGTTTGGATAAAAGTTCCTGCCAATGTAGGAGAATCGCAGGTATTAAAAGAGGTGATGCCTCCTCTCCCTTCCCTGATCTTAGACCACTCTGTCACTGGTGTTAGTGAAGGGCCATGTATGGAATTCCTCCAGTTGCTTGGCTCAGTACTGATGCCCGCCCACCTGCTGTGAGAAGAAGGAATAAAAGTTGAGGATTGACGGTTTATCTCCCCTTTCCTTCTCTGGCCTTAACCTTCCAGGACACTGGTAGAGAACATCATTATTTAAGTGTCAAAGATATGACTTTGGGAACCTGTGGTTTTGAAGAAACCATAGCCCTTAAAATGTGGCATTTGGGACATATGTTTCCTCTGAGGTAGTCTTTGGATACAGAAGTGAGCACTGTTGACCTGCCTTCATCAGAGTTGAATGTTTAAGGTTTGGTACTTTGCCTCAGACCTAGTTGAGGAAAGACCGAGTCTGTGAAATTGTCTAGATGAGACATGATGTAGAAAGCATGCCCATCATTTTGAGAAGATAGGTAAAAATGCCTGAGAATTAGGAAGAGTGAAAGAGCAGAACATTTCTGTATTCTCCTCCTTTCTCCTAGTTAGCTTCTAGAACATTCCCCATCTGGGTTTGGAGTATGGTTTTGCTCCAACTTGCTGTAACTTTTCAGTAGGCTTCTTTAAAAAAAAAATACTTTATAGTTTGTGAATGCATGCTGCAAACTTTTGTCTTGTGCTTGCCACAGCCCTGCAAAACACTAAGATGTTACATGACTTTCTCCATATGAGACCTAGCATGTGACAGGATGGAGACTGGAATTCTGGTGTCTGGATTCATAGTCCAATGTCCTTATAATGTTTTGATCTTTGTTATAATATGTTACGAAAAATTGCAATAAAGAAGTATACTGTTGGCCGTCATTGTTAATATTGCATCAGCTGACATGCCCTTAAAATGCAGTTCTAACCCTGTGCTTTCTCCAGAGTGAATATTATAAAACTGGAAGGTATGTTAGCTCAGGGGTTGGCAAACTCTGGCCATATCTGGCCTTCAGCCTGTTCTTGTATGGCCTGTGAGATAAAAGAGTGCCAAACACTTTTTAAATTGTTGGGAAAAATAAAAATTCACAACCCATAATTTTTATGAAACTCCACTCTCCATATATAAATAACATTATATTGGAGCATGGTCACATTCTTTCATTTATGTGTTGCCTGTGGCTGCTATATTGCTATGATGGCAGAATTAAGTAGTTGCAACAGAGACTGTATGGCCAGCAAAGCCCGAAATTTTACTAGCTGGCCCTTTACAGAAAATGTTGGCCAACTCTTGCGTTAGCCTGTTGCTGTGATCTCTGATTTTCACAGCTCTCTAGCCCTTCTTTTAAGTCCCTTTACCAAGATCTTACCAAAGATCTCTAAAATTTTCCAGTGGCAGATAACCTTGTAGTCAATAGGATAGTCAACTATCTATACCTGAATATTTTCAAATAATTTTTTTAGACTCACATATTGTTACCGACTCATCTGGGCAATCACTTGGACTTCTCCCAGTGGGGGCAAGGCCATTACTACTGCTACACTGGTTCTTTATTCCAGCCTCTGCCTTATGAACACATTCATTACCTTCTATTTATAGATAAAAGAGGCCATTATTGCATTCTCTGTCTTCTCACTAGCTTTGCCTCCAGTTACAGAGGAAGGAGTAACTCTCTCTCTTCCCAGTTTCCTCTACCTTATCTCTCTGTCCCATTCCTCTTGATCTGAGACCTCCCTTCAGTGCATTCCCCTTTTCAGCAGACTCCTGTTTTCTCCACTGGTTCTGTTTTTCTCATTCTATTAATATGCTGCTCTTTCCCCTTATCCTAAAAATATTCTTCCTTGAGTTTCATGCTTTGTAAACTACAACCCTATTTCTTCGTACCTTTAAAGCCAGATCTCTCTAGAAAGAGTTATTTCTTCTCTCTCATCTTATATATACTTGATCTATGAACACAGATTTCTCTTTTAGCTCCTTTGTTGAACTGCTCCCATCAGTGGCCCAATTGTCTAGATAGTTGGCATTTCTTTATTTCCCTTTTAGGACCTCTCATCAGTGATTCCCATATTAACTGCTGCTTCCAGGATGCATCCCATCATTATCTTTAGTGTTTTGGGACCTCTGCTGATCCTCAAGCTCCTGAATTCTCTCTCAGTGACCTTTCTTAGTCTCTGTTACCAAGTCCCCCTTTATCTACCCTCGTAAATGTTCCTTAAGTCCCTTCTGTTCTCCTTATGTACATTCTCCTTGGGTGATTTCATTCATGCCTATGGCTTCATCTAACACCTCCTTGTTCAAGTGTCCCAGATACTTTCTCTCTAGCTTCTTTCCTGATTCCCACCTCCTCAGTGGGCACTAGCACGTGGGCATGTCCTATAACTATCTTAAATTCAGCTCGTTTTCTCCTTTCATTAAGCATGCTCATCTCATGTTGCCTGTCTTAGTGGATGGAATCAGTGTCTTAGAAATCATGTGTTAGCTTTGGCTGCCTCCTTTTCTCCACTCCCTATGGATCATCAGATAACTCCTCTTTAGCTCACATGTAGCTTATTTAACGTGTTCTCATTAAATGTTCTGCTGATACTTTAGTTCAGTACCTTCTGATGTCTCACCAGCTCTGCTGAGAAGCCTCCTAATTGCTCTTCCAGTTGTCACTCTCTACCCAAATTGTCCATCATCTATGTGATGATTTATGTCATCTTCATAAAACACATACCTACCATGCCTTTCTCCTTCTCAGTCAAAACACGAATATTAAAGCACATCCTCCTAATGAGAGTGTGGAAGCTGCCCCTACCCACCCTCCAGCCCCAGTTCTTCCCCTACACACCTATACTTCAGCCCCAACAGCATTCGCCATTCCTTGAATGTGCACTGCTTTTTCTTCCATGGCTTCACATAAGTTATTTCCACCTGGAATGGTATTGTACCATACAGGATGAACTCTTCAGCCTTCCAGAGCCATGTTGAACATAACATCTTCCCATGAAGTCTTTGGACTCTCTTGGAAAGTTAATCACTGTCTTCACTTTGTGAATGTACTTCATGGGACCCTTCCTGTATCGCATCATATGTATATCTTACTTGCCTGCCTTCCACACAAGCTGGTCTTTAGAAATTGGAGTGGGAAGGAGAAGAGAGCAATCATCGTGTTGTATTCATCTGAGTATCTGCAGCATCTGGTACTTTATAGTCCCATTGTGGGTGCCTGCCCAAATGAATAGAGAAATGAATTTTAAGAAGCAGGTGGGAGCATCAGGGCCAGATTTCTCAGAATGACTGTGGAGCAGGGAAGTAACTGTGTGCTGTGTGTGTCTTTGAAAGATATCTGCATGACTACTGGATGCTGACCTTTAATATTTGTTGTTTTTTTTTTTTTTTTTTTTTTGCTTTTTTGTTTTTTAGATCTGTTGGTAAATTTTGAAGGAAGAGATGACTCTGGGTGTGGTCTGTAAATTGTTGGGTATCTGCATCATTCTGAAGCACTTCACTTTTTCTTTTCTTTTCTTTTTTTTTTTTTTGGCTCAGGGATAACACAAGGTGTTGCCTGTGAAGATTTAAATGACAGTGGCCAGTTTCTCAAGGAAGATTCTAGGTTAGGGAAGGAGGAAGAAGAATATAAATTTGGGGAGCTGAGAGGAGCTGTGAACAAGGAGATAGAGAACTATGACTTATTTAGAAAGCAGTTCTGTGAATTTTAATACAACAGATCTACATTCTGTTTTTTATGAGTTTTCATCAGACTTCTTAAAGACAGAAGAAGTGAAACATCTATAGGGCTGCTTTAGACTGATTTCTTCACACTTCCGGGATCATTCTGGCCTTCTGAAGTGGTGATACTGCATCACCTGCTTTGCGTGAGAGATAAGACAATGTGGCAAATTAGATGGAACCATGGTCTCTACAAGCTGCAGTTTTGCCTTTTATGGTCTTATTCTTAGATGAGAAAGGAGAAACAGGATAGAAGTAGGGAAGATCAGGGCTTGTTTTCTAGAGAAATGTTCTCCTGTATCTTACTTAATCTGTTCAAGCTACTATAACAAAATGCCACAGAATAGGTGGCTTATAAATGGCAGCAGTTTTAGTGCTCACCATTCTGGAGGCTGGACATCAGACATCAGGTGCCAGCACGGTTGGACATGGAGGACCCTCTCTGACAGGTTGTGGACCTCTTGCGTCCTCACATTTTGGAAGGGCCCTGGGAGCTCTTTGGAGCCTCTTCTATATTTATAAGGCACTAATCCGACTCATGAGGGTTCTGTCCTCTTCTTGATGTAAGCTTCTCCCAGAGACTCCACCTGTAACACCCTCATCTTTGGGGGCTAGCATTTCAATGTGAATTTTGGGGGACACAAACATTCAGACCATAGATTAGAAATGTGGCTGTACTATTAGAAGCCACTAGAAAGCGTAAGAATACTGCCTTCCAGTACTTCTTCACCTAACTCAGATGCTATACTGTTGGAAGTAGGATTTATAGAAATTCCACGAAATGTTCTTAGCTCTTTTGTGAACAGTTTCTTTGATTGTAAGAAATGGTAGCATTTTAAGAATTTGAGGAAGCTTTGTTGCCTTCTTGCATGGTTCACTGTCAACTAGCGTTCTTGGCACAACCCTTCCCTGTAACTGTGCAATGTAGCATTGCAGGAACTAGCTTATCCTAAGACAGTGACTCCTGTTTAATCCTGGATGTGTCAGTTCCCCAGTCATAGCTCCTAGTCATCAGTAATATAAAGTCATTTAGCTGGAAACCAGAAGGTTCACACACACAAAGTTTAATAACCTAGTAGTTGTTAGGAAGTATTTTTATTTTATTTTATTTATTTATTCAGAGCGAGAGAGAGGGGGGCGGGCAGAGACACAGGCAGAGGGAGAAGCAGGCTCCATACAAGGAGCCTGACGTGGGACTCGATCCTGGGTCTCCAGGATCACGCTAAACCGCTAAGCCACCCAGGCTGCCCCTGTTAGGAAGTATTGAAGGGATGTGCTCCTACAGGTATATTTCTTCATTGAGCCTCTAGTTAGGCTGAGGTGTCTAAACTGTCTTTTGTCTTCAGAATTACTGTGTGTATTAAATTATAGTTAATAAGTTTAAGGAGTTGGGCAGAATCATTTAGATGTTAAGATAGGAATGGTAGAATGGTTTGAGGTAGGAAATATTAGTGAATTCGCCAAGATTTTAATGACATTGAACTTTGTATACTGTGTGCCAGACATTATATTAGCTACTGAACTGGCTATCTCAAGAGTGAGAAGGAAGTATGAATGTGATTATTTCTGGAAAAATAGCACTGCCTTATTTTTGTACTCTTAGCTTTGTAAAGCATTGATCTTTTGAGGACTATTACTGAGCTTCTCATTAGATCAGTTATTCTTTTTCCTGTTATGCAAATTAAGTTATACTCTTAAATTTGATTTTTGATTATATGCAGAGATCAATGTATTCAACAAAAATCTGAACATTTACTGTGTTTGCTATAATCTAGGGAAGGCATGGAAGGAATGGCATTGTTACTGGAAACTTTTTTATTAATAATAATTTTAATTGTGGAGAATTAAAGAAATTTAGATTCTTTCTTAAACCTGTTGCATCTCCTGTGCTTTGTGATTTTTCTTGATATTATCACTGGAACATTTATTACACTTTTTCTTGGGGACATTATATAATCCTAGTGATGTCCAAAAATAGCTTCACAGATTTTGTAATTTATTCTTTAAGTTTGTCAACTTTGAAAATGTACCGGAAATAAATTAGACGCTCTTTTTGCAGAAAGGTGAGGGATCCATCCACACCTTAGTACTTTAACAAATTCATTTCAGTAGAAGATGCTTGTTAGATGAGGGAGGCAACATAAAAGGTTTTGCCATATAAGCGTGTGAGCAAGGAAGCCAGAAAAGCTAGCAGTGGGCAGGAGGGTACAGCAGTGGGGAATGGTCCTGGTGAGATGATCCTGAGTGCTTTCCAGATCCTGTGTGCCACGAAAAGCCATTGCAGTACTTGAATGTAAGAGAGTAATACAGTTTAAATAGTATCCGACCAATGCAGCCGTGGTCATGCTGTTCAGAGCAGGATTGCAGGGGGCAGTGGTGGCAGCGGCTACAAGTTGGCTGAAGAATAGATGTCACTCATGTGGTACGAGGTGGCGAGCATCTTGATGAAGGAAGTTGTTATAAGTCCACAGAGAACATGTGGAAAGCAGTCTTGTGGGAAGCAGGCCAACTTAAGATATTTGGGAATGAAAATCTTCAGTGCATTCTGGGGTCTGGCCCAGTTCTGCTCTTGTTCCAAAGGCTTGGACTAAATTTGAGGAGCGGCTGACTTATGGGTAGAACTTTGCTGTGGAGCATGGGGAAACCTGCTGTTCAGAACTTTATTACCTGTTTTCTCCTTCAGCAGCATTGTCTTACTCTGTTTTTAGGGTCATTGCAATCATCACTGAGCCTCTCAAATGACTTCACATCCTCATATGAAAAATCCATTAAATTAATTGACTGAAAAAGATAAGATTGCCCTTTAGAAAGTTCCTTTGTTTTATGCTCAGTAAGAAGACTTCCTGGGCGGGGCACCTGGCTGGCTCAGTCGGTAGAGCATGGGACTCTTGATCTTGGGATCGTGAGTTCAAGCCCCATGTTGGGGTGTAGAGTTTTATTCAAAAAAAAAAAAAAAAAAAAACCAAAACCATAAAAATGCTTCCTGTTACTATAACCCTTTGGCTACATAGTGAAGAATGACTAGGATGTAATGGCTTCCGCTCCTTTCACCTCTCCTCCTCCATCACAGCCTTGGACACTAGTTTAACATTGTTGTTTTGTTAGCTTGCCCCCATGATAATTCTCCTCCCTCCTCTAAAAACCTCCATGCCAAAGGACAATGTGGAGCATTCTTTCTTGCAATAGAGGCTAATTGTGTTCTTAGTCGGGATTGTGCTGTCATTGCCACAATCACTGTGCCATTGTACTGGGAGGCTGGGTCACAGTAGTTATTGTGCAAAGTAATGAATGCTGTTTACTCGGGATGCGTTGTCGCCTGCATCTGTGGGTGAGAACACGCAGTTACTGTAATTTGCCTGGCAAATGATCAAACATCATCTGTTAAGCAAGTTAGCTGTCACAAAGAGCTATTGATCTTTTTTTAAAAAATATATATAGAATTTTAATGAGAAACTTGGAGTCCTAGAGATTGAAGGTGTGAACAGCTACCTTGTGAGTGCTGCCTATTAACCCCTATCTCTCAGTGTATTTGGGGATCAGGTTTACATGTGTAGATGTTAGGGAACTGGGGATGCCAGCTCCATGGGTCCCCACTCTGACTTAGCTAGAGAAGGGCTACTTCACCCCCATGTAATTACATACCAGGTAAGTGAGGTGAGCACTGTCAGCCAGGAGCGAGGCTGCACTGCAGTGGCCCCTTCCAGACACTCGTGAATTCTCAAAATGGGATCACTGTGAATGCAGTTTCTTTGCCTTGGTCTTTCACCTACAGGGGAAAAGGGTTTTTTGTTGTGGTTGTTTGTTTTTTTAAATGTATTTGTTGGAATGGGATAGTACTTCTCTCCAGAACTCTTGCTCTAAAATAAGAGGAGGAAACGTTTTGTTTGCTCTTTTAAATAACTGTGGTGATATTTTTTGCAAGAATTTTAATCATCCCAGTTTTGGAGCTGATTGTTTTCTTGACTCCCACATCCCTTAGTTTCTCTCTCTCCATCTCACTGCCCATTTTTGAACACTTCAGCCCCCCCCCCCCCCCCCCCCCCCCCCCCCCCGCTCATTAGCAGTGCTCATTAAAAGTGGTCTGGGGAAGGCATGTTACAGAGGTCCTTTTTATACTTGTGTCTCCAGGTTTTGTCAAATTTCCAGCAAATGCAAACAAAGTTATTGCCTTAAGTGATGTTTAACCTCATCTAGAGTTTTTACCTGTTCCCTCCTATCCTGCTTGTTAGTACGTGTCTAAATGATTGCTTTGTAGAAAAATGGATTTTCCTACCAGAGTAATTTGTTTCCCTGGAAGGGAGAGTATATGATGTTTGATGTGACTTAAGTTTTTACAGTTTGAGGTCTTTTTCGTGATCTCAAGAACTAATAGCAGGGGTTGGCAATTTGGGAGGAGGGAAATATATTAATTAGACCAGGTGAAATCATGTAAGAATTGGATCATTTGCCAATTGTAGGTAATATTCCCTTTTGTTCCTTATTTTAAAGTATTAAAGTAATAATATGTATGTATCATACTACTTTTAAATGTCACACAAGTAACACATGTTCCATACAGAAAATTTGGCAAATAGTTTTTATTGAAAAAAATCCAGCAAATTACTAGTTAATCTCCACACCTGCCATCAAAAATAGCTGTCATTAAATTATGAATCTTTCTCTTGTGATTTTTGTATTGTTTTTCTATGAGCCTTGTTTTGGACTCTATTCAGAAAGGCAGTAGTCCCATTAAATTTCTCCTGTAAGCCAAGAGCAGGTTTCCATAAAAATTTCTTGATAAGATTTTCCGATATTAAATGGGTTGAAAATTAATCTTAGGAAAAAATATAGGACTGTGTATCATTAATATTAACATTCCCCACAGTTTCTAAGTTTGCGGGGTTGTTTTTGATGCTGACCTTTTTACATTACTACAAAACACTTAAATCCTTGTGTAGAAATAGAAGGTAGAAAACATTTCTAATGTAGAAATTCAGAAGTTCTCATTATTACATAGGCATATTGGCTTTAATCAAGCTGGTTACTAATTCTTAAATGAAGGTATCCATTGGACCCTAAATCTGAAATGGCCTGTTTTTACATGTTTTGCCTTAGATAAATGGAAGTCATTTATCTTGATGAAAAGTTGCTTTGTCTCTTCATTTTTTTTTTTTTAACCTCTTCCCTTTCTCCCTCTGACAAATCAGCATCTGCTTCCGGATAGCTAACTGCTGCTGTTTATTCTCTGCTTCTGTGACAGCTAGCCGATGGCGGAGTCTCTTCTCTTCAAATGTCTCACTGGCTTTTCCTTACAGTCCTGTTGCAAGACTCAGCCCTTATAGCAATGGCATTAATACTCCCAGCTTCTCTAAAACCTCAAATAAAGCAATACTAACACCTGAAAGAACAGGTAATCTTTCAACTTCTTAACTAGCCGCTTGCATTGTCATTCAGTCAGTAAGAACAGCTTAAATATCATCTTTCCTGGAAAAGTTGAGGGTGATCTCATAATGGACAGTGTGTGCCACACACTTACTTTGAGTACAGAGAGAGGGCAAGCGTTAATTTGTACTTTAGCACCAGGAACATGCTCTCAATTGTGTGTCGTAGGCAGTTTTCCCTAGTTAGCAAAAATATACGTGTCCGGTCACGTTTCCAAACACTTAGTGTGCCTTTAATATTATATGTTGAGCACAGTTCAAGTGTTTTTATCATGATTCAGGAAAATAAGCTTTTTATGGTCTCGTTTTTTTTTCTTTAATTTTATTTTTCTGATAGCTTTTTATTAAGCCAGAGCTACACAGAAAAAATAGCCATGGTAGCTTTTTGTGAGATGAAGTTCTTACCCTTTCCTTATTTGTCTCAACATTGGTGTGATTCCATTCCTATAGTTTCTTTCCTTTTGGGTCCTTTCTTCCTTCGTTCTATTACCCAAGCCATTGCTTTTTTTTTTTTTTTTTTTTTTTACTTTCGTGGGTGACTACAAGTCTCCTGTGATTACTGTACTCTTTCCTTTATTAAGGTTTTGTATATGCTTCTGTGTATATATGTGTGCCTTTTATGTGTGATGTTCTTATTCAATCATAGCACTATTTGTACCTGTTTGAAAAACAGACCAGATTATAATTTAATAATCAGTTACTACCATAGATAAGCATATCTGATTATTAATTGAAAGTGAACATGGATATATATTCGTATATTAATGCCTTTAGATACAGACTTACCTACTGGGATGCAGATTTCAGCACTGGTAATATATGTATTTTTTAATGTAGTAAAAAAAAACACTTCAAAATCTACTCTCTTAATTTTTTGGGGTGTATAGTACAGAATGACATTTTTTAATTGAAAATTGAATTTGAAAAAACAAATGGCTTTGTATATGTGAATTATGAACATCTGAAAGATGTGCATATCATCTCACTGTTAAATGGTGATGTGTTGGTCGCTTTTTGGTGAAAGTTTGAAAATGGAAAAAATTGCTGACTTGATACAAGAATTGTAAAGCATTATGTAGATATCAGTTCTTTAGACTAAATAATAAAGTATTCCCTTTGTGTTTTTAGGTTACACCTCCAGGGGCTCCCCACTCAGCCCCCAGTCCTCTATAGACAGTGAGCTGAGTACTTCAGAATTGGAAGATGATTCTATCTCCATGGGATATAAGTTACAGGATCTCACTGATGTTCAGATCATGGCTCGTCTCCAAGAAGAAAGTATGTTCTTTTTAAAGTAGAAAACTTCTTAACCCAGAGGCTTCTACCTGAAATGTAAGGGGGTAGGGAGGCTTGGGAAGTTCTCCCCAGGTAATGAGTAAACATGAAATTTTTTTCTTATAACTACTCTACCTTGTAGGGAGGCCAGTGTTTCTGAGGCTCTCTTGGGCATCGAAAGGTATTAGGACATACTCTGATCAAAATACATTAATATAAAGACATTGTAGTATAGCTACTGTGGAAACTGTTGGTCAGTTTCTTACAAAACCAAGCATGCAATTTCCATAGACCCAGGCAAGTTGCAGTCATGGGGACTTATCCCAGAGCAGTGGAAATTTGTGTTCACACAACAACCTGTCCATATTTGTAGTACTTTATTTGCAGTAGCCCCAAACTGGAATGAACTCCAATGTCCTTCAGAAGGTGTCTGGTTAATCAGGCTGTGGCATCCCCATACCCAGGAGTACTAGTCAGCAGGAAGAAGGAGCGGACTACTGATGCAGGCAGCATCTTGGATGACTCTCCCAGGAATTATGCTGAGTGAAAAAGATGATTTCATACTGCATAATTCCCTTTATATAACATTTTTGGAATGAGAACATTTTAGAAATGGAGGACAGATGAGTGGTTGATGGGAGTTAGGGACAGGGTGTGGGATCTCTGGAGGAAAGTAGATGCGGTTATAAAAGGACAACACAAGGGATTTTTGTGTTTTGTGGATTTTTGGAACTATTTGGCATTTTGACACTGGTGGTAGATATTTTATCCTACAGGTGATAAAGTTGTATAGAACTTAATACTTATATTACCTGAGTACAACTGGGACTTATCTAAACAAGATGGGTTTATATCATGATATCTCAGCTCTCATATTACTCTATAATTTTGCAGAATGCTACCGTTGAGGGAAACTGGGCAGAATGCACAAGCATTCTCTTTTATTTCTTAGAACCACATGTGAGTTTATAGTTTTCTTAATATAAGCTCAATAAAACTGCATTGATAAACCTCTCAGGATAAATAATGATGGAAGAGAAGATAATTAGAAATGGGACAGTTTATCACTGGTTCTGCAGTAAGGTTAACATCATCTAGGAGGGAACTACTGCAAGGGTATTAGAAAGGCATCAGAAGGCACAGTGAGAGAGCACAGGACTGGGTTAGACTTGTTCTGGAGTTATCTTTTCAGGTCAGCATAAGTAGAAACAGCCAAGTATCATTTCACTGAAGCATGACCATTTCCTGCTTTCAGAATTAGTCCAGGCTACTCTGGGAAACAGTGTGGTGTTTATGGAGAATTTTAAAATACATTTTGGGGGGAAAGTGATGGCTTTATGTTTTCATTCAGTAGTAGTAAAAATAAGAGCGACTCTTTTTGAAAATGTATGGCTAAATGATTAATATCAATTTCTACTTTAAGAAAACTGTGGTATTGGCACTGAGATAAATAACTAGAAACTTCCAGTTTGACTATTTTTAGATAGTTGTGGTTTGGGATGACCCAAAACTATTGAAGTGTCAGTATGCTTTGAAAAAGATAATATTAGTGACAAATAGAACAGAAAGGCGACCTTGTTAGAAAATGTTTTGTACCCCAGGTTTTAAACTTTGCTTTGACTTTGAAAGCTGGGGTGGGGAGCAGGAGAAGTTCCTACCTGGATAGAGATTTGATTATTTTAATTGTCTAACCCATAACATACTATTCAGAATGATGGCAGGTAGCTCCTCCTAGGTATCTGCCCAGATTTCAGAAGAGATCATTTGGGGAAATTGACAGACATTGATTGATGAATTGTAGCAGTATGTTTAGTCTTCTCTGGAATCAGGGCAGTCTTTTTGCAGAACAGAAGCGTCTAATGTTAGACATCTGTTTGGCAAGTAAATGTATTAGTATTCCTTGGGATTCAGAAAACTATGAATAAGATAATGGGTCTTCCTTTGAATGGTTTGTGTGGCACACATTTTCTTCTGATACTTAATTGCAACTTACTTTTTGCTAGATTGAAATGTCTCCTAAAATAATACCATTTCTTGTTGTCCTAGGTCTCAGGCAAGATTACGCTTCCACTTCAGCATCTGTGTCCAGAAATAGTTCCAGTGTTTCATTGAGTTCAGGAAAAAAGGGGACATGTAGTGATCAAGAATATGATCGATTCAGTCTGGAGGACGAGGAAGAATTTGATCATTTGCCACCACCTCAGCCCCGTCTTCCAAGATGTTCACCTTTCCAAAGAGGAATTCCCCATTCACAGACTTTCTCCAGCATTCGGGAATGTAGGAGGAGCCCCAGTACCCAATACTTTCCCTCAAATAATTACCAGCAGCAACAGTATTACTCACCTCAAGCCCAAACTCCAGATCAGCAACCAAATAGGACCAATGGAGGTAGGTTATATGTGCCCTTTGGTATTTTAATATGCTTTGATCTTTCCCATGTGCTTAAAAATGGTTTTAAGGTCAATGTAAATAACTAGTAAATATTTCCCAGATTTGTTAAGTATGTCTTCGAGACCTTATCAGTTTGGTCTAAGTTTAAATCTAAAATTGACCAGCTTCCGAGTGTGTGTTCCAGATTTACAGATGTGTAGCCTCAGGAAAAGCATCATGCTGTAGCCAGCACAGGAGTCATGCATGAGGGGCATCTTGATGTGGTTGTGCATTCAGGGGCAAGACAGGCAGGTGGTGTTGGCTGGGCTCCCAGGGGAGCCTCATGGAGCCTCCCACACAGAGTGATGTATGGGAAATATGGACAGTGTGATGCTTGGGAACATCCAGATGTAGGGCAAGTCTGAATGTGTCTTTCCTTCTGACATCTAGGAGTAAGATCTGTATAGTAGGAGGGATAAAGAGGACTTGGTGTAATAATGGGAAATTGATCTGCCCCAGTGTCAACATGGTGGGTCAGAGAATGTGTCCTCTCTTCCATATTCATTCTTTTCTCCTTTATGATCTGTCTTTTCCATTCTAGGAGTTATAGTCATAGTCCTTGACCTCCAAACTACAGGGAGAACAATCATGTACTCTTCTAAGCCAGCTACGCGGTTACACTAATGACCAGTCAGACTTCTCATATGCAAATCCCATATGATGTGGAGAAATAAACCAGATTTATTATTGCAGCTTTTTAATCACTAGATAGCACCATTTCCGGGTCCTGGGGTGAAGTAAACCACTTACTTAAAAGTACTGCAAGGTCAAATACAAATTATATTTGTGATCACCTGTTACCATGTTTTTAGTTTTCACCTTTTCTTCTTCTGTGCTTGTATCATCCATGCTAATTGAGAGGTCATTTGAACATATTGAACATTTTAGTCGTAATTTCCCTTTTAGTACCTTTAGATTTTAGATTTAAAAGAAAAGAGTGGCAGCTAAGGAATGTCCTAGTAACTCAAATTTTTAAAGCTCATAATATCAGAGAAGCAGTGTATTCCATCTGCTTTGTGAAAGCCTCATCTTAAAATTCAGGAAAAGCAGGACACCTGGGTGGCTCAGTGGTTGAGCATCTGCCTTCGACTTGGGGTGTGATCCCGGATCCTGGGATCGAGTCCCACAACACGCTCTCCACAGGGAACCTGCTTCTCCCTCTGCCTGTATCTCTGCCTCTTTCTGTGTGTCTCTCATGAATAAATAAATCTTTAAAAAAAATTTCAGAAAAGGGCACCTAGAATTGTTGCTCTTCACGTTGTCAGGTGTCTTAGGACATCATATCCTAGTTGTCCAGCAGATGCTAGCTCTGCATCTTGATCAGTGTTGTCAGTGGATCATTGTCTGACCTTAGAAAAGTGGTTTTACCTTACACTACATGCCACGATGAAAAGTATTACGTTTCCCTGGAGCTGCGCTGGGATGGTTCCTATTAAGAAAGCAGAGACCTATCACAGCTTGTGTCCCGACCATGGTGGTTTTATTTTTCCTAAGCGGTTTGGTCTCTGCATTCAAAGGGTCTGCCATAGCAGTCCTTTGGGCTGGACTCGTGCCACTCAGTGGAGTGCTTGAGAGCACGGGTTCCCGAGTCCTGTCCTGTCCTACTTTGTACGCCTTTTACAGGTTTCTCACCTCTGTAAACTTTGATTTCTTTGGCTATAAAATGTGGACAAATAATACCTCTTTCTTGGAAAACTTAGGTATGATTTCACATCATACCATCTAGTGCATATTGTCCCAACCTAAGGAAGAAATGAAATAATAACCATTCTTTTGCCTGGAGTAAAAGTACTGAAGAAAGGGAATAAAGGTTGTCCCTCTTCTCTTGTACCCCCTTTAAAAAATATGACTCCCCGGGGTGGGGTGCCTGCGTGGCTCAGTCAGTTAAGTATCCGACTCTTGATTTTTGGCTCAGGTCATGATCTTTGGGTCTTGAGACTGAGCCCCAGGTTGAGCTCTGTGCTGGGTGTGGAGTCAGCTTGGGATTCTCTTCTCCTTCTCTCTCTGCCCCTCCCTCCACAAAGTGTGTGTGTGTGTGTGTGTGTGTGTGTGTGTAGGACTATGACTCAGATAGCTGAGCCTTCATTTGTTACCCACAGAATATCATTTGTACAAAATTGTAAAGAACGGGAACTTTCAAACTAATCTATCAAATGTTTTTCTAAATCACCAGAATAATATGGATAGAAGAGAATAACTGAGATCATTGATCCATTTAAAAATAATTAAAAAGAAACCAATAGTATGTTATTATATAAACATATATATATGCATATTACTTCTGTAGCTCCTACACTGCCTTCATTCAGAAGAGGAGAGGGCCCTTAAAAGTTGTGGGACTAAAAAAAAAAAAAATTGTGGGACTATTTATAGGGGTTATAGATTTTTTTTTAAAGATTTTATTTATTTATTCATGAGAGACACAGAGAGAGGCAGAGACATAGGCAGAGGGAGAAGCAAGTTCCCTGTGGGGAGCCCCATGCCAGACTCCATCCCAGGACTCCGGGATCACGTCCTGAGCCGAAGGCAGATGCTCAACCACTGAGCCACTCAGGTGCCCCAGGGATTATAGAATTAAAAGGAGCATATTTGGAATAATTTGCCAGATGTGACAAATGACTGAATCTTGTAGGACCTTTACTAATTTTTAGGGTATGGCAAGAATTGTCAGCCACAGGAGGTAAGCCCTGTTAGCCCAAGCTCCTCCCTTGTACCCTGTACTGATTGGAAGGCTAGATCAGATTGGTGGGTAACCAAGTATCTCTTTATTCTTGAAGAGTCTTTAGTCTTTGTTTCCTAGAGTGGTAAGTCTTGCTGCTGCTTTAATGTGAGAAAATTCATTTGAATTCTTTCCTTGGTCTGTTCCTTTAGCTTCCCGTGCTTCATCTCAGTACTTAAGGATAAATTGTTGATTTCTTGTGAAGATAGAAAGAGTGTTATTTTTGATTCCTTGAATATGAAAGTATATATGGTCATTAGTATGTTCCACATTATTTGACAGGAGAGTGTACCTCATTTCCAAATGGTCCCTGACATAGCTTGGAGATCACAGCTTAGCTCCCAGGGGAGTCATGTTCTAAATATTTACACTTGCAAGCATTTATTTTTAAGAGCATATTTCAGATTTAAAGCTTTGTGAAACTGACTTGATGCTCATATGAATTAAAGATTGATTTTTAAAGGAAGATGCATCTAGATTAACATATTAGAAACCTAACCACCACATCTACTGTGTGAACCTTGAATGATGGCAGTTTAGGGGGGTAAAGCTTATGAAAGACATTCTCTATATTCAGAAAATTTTGTGTGGATTATTAAAAGCTGTTGTTAATATATTTACATGTCATGACAGTATTGTAATTCTGTAGAAATCTCTTAGGTGCTACCAAAGATTTCAAAGTACCTGAGTACTTTCAGATTTAAAATGTAAAAGAAAACAGTGGCAGCTAAGGGATGTCATAGTGACTAATTTATTAAACTTCAAAATATCAGGAAGAAAATATTCCATGTGTTTAATGGAAGTCATGGCATCGTATTAAAATTGAGGGAGACGGTAATTAGTCTCAAGATTTCTGCAGTTTTTTTGTAGATTAAGCAAACAAGTGTGTGTGTGTGTGTGTGTGTGTGTGTGTGTGTATAGATAGATGAATTAATTATGGCAGAATGAAAACTAGTCTATCTAGGTAGAAAACATACAGATGTTTATGATACTATTTTCAACCCTTGTATATATATGAAAACTTTTATGTAAATATTAGTTTGGAAACTTAGAAATACAGAAAACACAATTGATGTTCTAAATCATAGCACAGAATTCTTTCCCTGGGCCTTGTTGCTGCTTAAATATATATATAGTCAGAGTGATTTAGTCTTGCACTGACATAGGCTCACTCTTCATGCCAGTTACTGTGATATTCGAAGATCTAGATGTCAGGTCTAAGATTTACCTTTCTCTCATTTATCCTACCACACACCCTCTGCAAGCATACATATAAATAATACTTGCTGGATGTATTAAATGCCGGCTGCCTGGGGTTAGGAATTTTAACTAGAATTTGGGAATAGGAGACTCAAATGGTTGTTAAAAATAGGCCTTAAAGATAGGCCTCCTAAAGGAGATAATGAGGAAAATGGTCAAGAAATCAAACAGTCCATTGGCAGTACTTGAGCATTATTACTCTAGAAATATGCACAAGAAGTAAGGACATGGTGGGGAGTGGTAGATACCTCAGCTTGGAGGAATTTCGCTAGATTGATACAATTCTTTTTGGTCTCCTACCCTAGCTCTCTTTACAATTTCTCATTATACTTTCTTATGGTTATTTTATAAGTAAACATACTTGCTTAATTTTCTGTCTTTTCCCTAGACTACTCCAAGGAGGCTAAAATTGCTGGACAGGCAACAGGAACTGTGTATAAATAATGTAAAAAGAGAGGGAAAAAGAAGAGATGAGTTTGATTTTGTCCTTGGACACCTTTTGGATTACTGTTCAAGTACATCATTTGTTTTCTGATTTAGCTTGAAAGAAAGTGACCACAAACTTGAGTGTCCTGATATGTGTCTATTACTGCTTTAGGACACATACCAATAAAAATAAAATTATCTTGGACAGTGGGGCATGTGTGAAAAGCATGAGATATTTTATAATAGTTTGTGGTCCTCCGAAGTTTAAGATGTATCAAAGTTTCAAGACATTCTTTTTCAATATTTATTTGAGGAGAAACAAGATTTAATGTTAAATATATTTTAGGTTTTCTTCTTAGGATTGATAATGGAAGAAAGATTGAGAAACCTTGGTCTATCTAGACTAGAAAACTCAGAGTCAGGAACTGTACCTGTAGTACACTGAGGTATCCCCAAAATTTTCTACGGTGCCTGGCATTGAGTATGTACACAGTAAATTCTGGTGCCCTCGTTCATTTGTTCATTCCACAAAGTGGGGAAAACGTGGCCAAGTGGAGAGACCAGCATGTGACAGATGCAAGAGTGTGTGATGCATTGGGAACCTGGTTCATCCACTGTGGTAGGCAAATAAGCTGAGGGGTGGGAGCAGCAGGAGATAAGGCTGAGAAAGGACAGGAGCCTGTACCTTGAAGGGTCTCACGTAGGCCATGCCCAGGGGCTTGGGGCTTTCAGATGAAGATGGGAGAGTAATTGGAAGTATTTAAGAGGGTGACTGGGGTGTGCTTGTGCTCCAGGAAGAGTGGAGCAGGTTGTGTGAAGGATGGGTTAGAGGGATAAGAGGGTGCTTGGAGACCCATTAAGGGGCTTTTGTGAAAATGTGGGTGATAAAACAATGAGGCCTGAACCAGATGCAGTGGAGGATTCATTAACTGTGAGGCAGAACTGACAGGACTTGGGGGCGAGGGTATAGAAGAAGGAAGGTGAATCGGAGGAGATGGCCTCCATTTCCAGATTAGGTGACTTGCTGATCAGGGTGGAGCCAGCAGGTCCCAGTTAAGAGTGTAGACAGCCCTGTGTGGAGGGGAGGAGGAAACGAATCCGGTTTTGTATTTGAATGGGGGTTTTGGCTTAGTGTGCAAATAGATCCTTTGTTTTCTGAACTTGAGTGAGTGACCTGTTACACGCACATTAGTTTGGGGGCATTAGTTTTGGGGCGGTGTGTGTCTCAGGGCTGCAGTCTTGGGTTGAATTACCAGCTCCGCGGCCCCGGAGATCTGTGGGCGGCCCTCTGCTGCCCCTTAGTGGCAGAGTATGTACTCAGCAAGGAGGAGGACACGGAAGCCGTCTCTGAGAGCTTTAGTGGCATGCTCCTAGTTAAAACTTTCCAGAAGTTAATAGGAGTCATACTGATGTGATGAGTGGGTATCTCAAAACATATCAAGTTAGAATTTTAATAATTCCATTTTCATATGCTAGCAAAAGATAAAGTGTTGGTCTTGATTCTTGGAGGGTTTTTTGTTAATATGTAACAATTTATAGTGCTTTTTTTAAAAAAAAAAAACTAAATGGTTGACTATAAAATTATTCTCTAACCTCACTTTGATACAGTTTTACCCACTTGTTGTATGGAAGCAGATAGCTAGGGATGCCCGGGTGGCTCAGCCGTTGAACGTCTGCCTTGGCCCCAGGGCGTGATCTTGGAGACCCGGGATCGAGTCCCATGTCGGGCTCCATGCATGGAGCCTGCCTCTCTCTCTGCCTCTCTCTCTGTGTCTCTCATGAATAAATAAATAAAATATTTTAAAAAAAAGAAATAGCTAATTGATGAGCTAATCCCTGGGTCTTTTTATAGAACACTTTTTTTTTTTTTTAAATAAACAGCTTATTTGGTAGAACCTTTCTGGAAATACCGAGTATATTCTTTATACAGAAGGTGAATTCTATGGTAGCTTGTTAGAGTTCATAACACACATGATAATTTTTTTGTTATTCGGCATATTATCATTTATGTTTACTTTTGAAAGCTAGTATTTTAATTGGCATAAACCTTATGATCTTTAAAATTATTTTCTTTTCTAGACAAGCTCCGAAGAAGTATGCCTAATCTAGCTCGGATGCCAAGTACAACTGCTGTCAGCAGCAGTGCAAGTTCTCCAGTCACCGTGAGAAATAGTCAGAGTTTTGACTCGAGCTTGCATGGCGCTGGAAATGGGATTTCAAGAATACAGTCTTGCAGTAAGTATGACAATTTGTAATTTTTTTTTAGTAAGTTTTAGTTGTAACACAATTAGAAAAATATCTTACTCCATGTCAAGAATATGGCAAGGAAACTTGTTACTTTTTTTTTTAACTTCACTAGTACAATTTGGTATTTTCATCAGTGTATATATTAATGAATTAAGTAGCAGTAAATTATATTCAATCTTCTCTACCCAAGAATAGCAGAAGTAGTACATGTTTGATTTGCTCGCTTGCCGTATAAACAAAAATAACCTGTTTCCTTGCAGATCTGTCTTTTTCTAGCTGTATCTGCTTGATGCCTTTACTCTGAAGAAGGGATACTTGTTCAGTCTTGCTGTTACTTTGGCCTTATTTTTCGCCAGTCCATAGGTTTGTTCCTCCCAACATGAAGTTCTATTTTAGTGTGTAAAGTAGTACTTACCTGCTCTCCTTCAGCTTACCACATAGTCTGCCATTCATTCTCTGTACGTTTTACTCTGCAGTGAGCAATGTGATGTGTGTGAAATCTCACATTCATGTGTTTTTATTCTGTGTGGGGACATGGTGGTTCCAGGTTCCCCCTCCCATTCCGACTCATGCAGTTTATGTGAGTAGTTGGGGTCAAGTCTGAGAACGGCCCCTGGGGGGCAGACTGAGGGTCACAGTCCCAGTTAACAATGTGGCCAAAATGTGGGAGACTGATGTGTCTTTGGAGTATGCTGGTGGCCAGGAGTCATCAGCCAGATGTCTAAGTAAATCTACACCCAGAGTGGTTTGAAGCCCTTCTCCCTTGGAGCCAATTTTGGGGCCCAAGTGATATTTCCCCTCCATGTGACAGTTTTTCATTTTGAAAGGACATTTACTCTGCTCAAGGAACTGTGCTTATCCAGTTTATGTCTGTTGTCTTGGTTCTGCCAACAACCCTGTGAGGCAGCTGTCTGTCCTTGTTCCCATTTTGCAGATGAGGAAACAAATCATGTTACCATTTACACAAGGCCACGCAGGCGAAGGAATAGAGCTAGAAATGTTCTGGTTACCCCAGAGTTTATGCTTTTAAGTACAAACATATTCTGACTCTCACAAGCTCTTCTTCTCCTTTCTTTATGCAGTTTATTGCTATTAACCTTTATCCTGCAGCCAGACACCACACACTCTTTAAATGTTTGATGACCCTAATGGGCCTCCCCATAAACCCCCAAAACATCCCTAGGAAGGATTCGATTTTTGTTGCTTACCTTTGTTTTTCAGTGTGTCGTATTTTACGGTCCTTATATTCATCTTGCATACTAGGTTATCCGCTCCCTCTGGGCTTGGGCCCTAGCTTGGATGATTTTCTGCACCCTGAACCTGGCATGCTGCCCAGTATTTAATGAGTTTGCAGCAAATGTTTGAATGCATGAGTAAACGAATGTCATAGGGCCATATCTTAGGGCTTGATCTGTTAATATTGGAATAAATGACTTGTGTAAAGACACAGAAGACAACCTGTGAAATTTGCTAATGGTGGGAAACGGAGAGCTACTATTTTATGTGAGGCAGTTGGGATAATTGCCCAGATTTTGATGAAATTTAAAGTAAGTACACAGTGCTATAGTTGAGTGCAAAAGTTGATAGTATTAGTGTAGAATGGGAGAATACAATTTTGATGGTAACAAATGCGGTAATGATTTGGAATTTGTGTTAACTCTGACTCCATGTTTTATGCATCATAGTTAAATTTATTCCTAAATGTCTGATTTTGAAATTTTTTATAGGTAGCATTCTTATAAGTTTTAGTTTCTACTTTGCTGGTATTTAGAGATAGTTGATTTTTGTATTTTGATGTTGTATTCAGTGACTTTGCGAACTTCATTTATCCTGAATACAGAATTTGGAACATAGCATACATAATGAGTGCATATGAACCCTGAAACACATTCAAGAATGTTCACAAAACCCCAAACTGGAAATAACCCAGCCTTTCGTCATCAGGCACACAGATTTGACATTCATATAACTGAATACTACATAGCAGTGGAAACAATGTGGTTGAATCTCAAAAACATGATGTTGAGTGAAAGAAGCCAGAGAACGTACTGTATAATTCCATTTGTATGAAGTTCAGAGTAGGAATAACCAATCTGTGGTGATAAAGTGAGAATCACTGTTACTATTATGGGAACATTGCATGGGAAGGGGGATGAGAGCCTTCTGGGATGCAGGTAATATTCCATATCTTGGTGTGACTAGTGGTCTACATAAGCATGTGCACTTTGAAAATTGAGTGCTAGACTTAAAATTTGTGTACTTTATATTTTTAAAGAGAAGTTGAGCCAAATTCACATTGAATTTTTAAGTTTAGACTTTTTTTCTGGCAGTTTTAGATTTACCAAGCAATTGAGAAGTAACAGAGTATCCATATATTTCCACCTATCCCTTCGTTTCCTTGTTTCCCCTATTAACCCCTTGCATTGGCTCATCAGGTGTAACAAATATACCATACTAATGCATTGAAAGATTCATGGTTAATAGCTACCTTTTTAAGGAATTGTAGAATTGGTTGGAAAGGAACTTAGAGACTCCTGAGAAGTTGTACTGTGTCACAAAAACCCGGTAGGATCAAAACTACAGCAGAATCTTGCATAGACCTATTTGCATTGAGCTTTGACTACATGTGCATCAGCATTCCTGTGTACAGATTTCACGTAATATACACTAAAAACTAATCATTAAGGAATAATTCAAAAGACAGTAAATAAAACTATGGACATCTTTTTTCTTTCTTCCTATCTTATGGTTAAGTTCAAAATCAACTAAACTGTTTTAGAAAATGTTGGGTGTGTAAGTATATTGACACAGTTTTTAAGAGTTCTTACCCAAGGAGCTCTCTTCATTTTACAGATTTTGCTTTCGTTATCAAGGTAATAGTAGCACTAGTTGAGTGGTTACTAAGTGTCAGGCACCACTCAAAGGCTTTGTGTGGATTAACTCATTTACTCTTCCCACCAATCCTAGGAGATCAAATGCCATGATGAAAATATTTAACCTGTAATGAGCTGTTTGTAACCTATTGATGTCAGCTCTGTCTTGCTGTCATCCCTGTATTAATTGTCTTTTTTTTTTTCCATGCAACCATCAAGAAAATCCTAATGTCTTCCAAACAAGCAGGAAAAAACTGTCCTATGAGAACTCAGATGGTTCCATTTGTTAAAGGAAAGGAAGTTGTTGTTAGATGTAGCTTCTAGATCTAGTTAGGTGCTCAGAAACATTGCTGATTGACAGGACAGGAGATTCTTACCAAGAAATAGAATTTTCTAGTACTAAATGCTGCCTGGGACCCACATTTCTTTTCTCCGTATATTACCGTTCTGCCTTTATTGGTCTTGAATAAAGGTGCATTTCCTAAAAGTTGGGTAGCAGTATAGGTGCCTCTCCAATACCTGTCCTTTCCTTTCTAGTTCCATCCCCAGGACAGCTTCAACACAGAATCCACAGCGTGGGACATTTCCCTGTGTCTGTGCGACAGCCTCTTAAAGCCACGGCCTATGTGAGTCCCACTGTTCAAGGTGGCAGCAGCATGCCCGTATCCAATGGCCTCCAATTGTACGCCAGCACGGGGATCCCCACCCCAAACAAGGCTGCGGCATCTGGGGTGATGGGCCGCAGCGCTCTTCCAAGACCTTCACTGGCAATAAATGGGAGTAACCTTCCTCGAAGCAAAATTGCACAGCCTGTTCGGAGGTAGGAACCTTTGTTTGCTCTGTAACCTCTTTTGCAGTTTGAAATTGGAAACTGCTTGGGAAACCATCCTCACTTTTCCGGTCTCTGGCATGCTGCCCTTTAGGGCCTGACTTCTGACCTCCTTCCTCTGGAAAGTGCTAGGGTGGGGGCGTCCCTTCCTCCCTCCTCACTTCTCTCCCAATACACTGTTTGCTTTAGTCTACCAGGTAAACTCCATTGCCAGAGCATTAGTGTACTTTCCTTTCCCCATGTTAGGCACAAGGCCTGTTCTCCCTCCTTCAGGACTTTGCCCAGGTGACCCCTCTTCCACCAGCACAACTCCAGTGGTGGTTGTAACTCCTTTCTTACTCTCCTCCTCCCCCATAGCATTTATCACCATCTGAGGGACTATAGACTGTCTTCATTTATCAGTTAATGGTCTGACTGTTCTCTCTAGGATGTAAGCTCATGGGGACAGGGGTGGGAGTTTTCACGAATATAAAACCCCAGTGCTAAGGACTATGCCTGGTACAGGATACAATTGTAAATACTTGTTGGAGCAATAAACTTTGATCAAAATAAGCAAATATATTAGGCACATGCATACTCTGCCCCCAGGTGTACCTGAAAAAGCACCTTAGTGATACTAAGCTGGGCCTTCGTTAGCTTATGTTGGTAAGTTTAGTATGGTCCAACTGGAATATTTTTTTCTTTTTTTTTTTGCTCTTTCAAATTCCAGATTTAGTTGTTAGGCACAGATTAGACAAGCTCAGAATCATGATGTACCTTTCTAGAACTGGATATCTTGAAGTGTTGTAGGACAACAAGAATTCCATAGAAGTGGGTTGAGGATAGTTTGGAAAGGGAGACAGTGGAGGCAGTAACCACAGATATCTACCCCCGAGAAACTAGGCTCTAAAGGAGAGGAGAGGGATGGACCTAGCAACAGTATGAAAGGGATGTCCAAACAGTTTTTCCTTCCTTATGTGTCTGTGTGATTAGTTTTTGTTTCTGATTAGAAGTAACAGGTGCTCAGATCAAAAACAAATTCAGAAACTATTTAAAAAAAAAAAAACACACATAAAAGTAAACAAAAGTGAACCCATAATCCTCTTCCCCAGAGAAAGCATTTTGTTACATGTTTAATAGATTCTGGCCTATTCTCCCCCCGGCTGAAAATGCAGATGTGGGTTATATTCATGCCGGAATAGAATCACATTATTTGATATACGTGGGTAATTATGATGGCTCCCTTTGTTCTTGAGTAGGTCTCCAAATTAATCTCCCATAAAGGTGGTCACTGCCAGGCCCTAGGAGAGGATGTTTCCCCCAAACCTAGGCAAATGCAGGGTATTATTCTTTGTCGATTCTTTGCCAGTGTGATAGGGACATCTTTATTTATAAGACGGACATTCTCTGCATGTGAATTTACTTTTTGTATTCAAGGAAGTAATCATTTGTTTTTAGACAGTTTATCTTTTTCTTTGATTTTAAAATACTTTGTCCAGTAAGGATACGTTGCAACTCACGCACACACACAACACGCACAGTGGTGTGCCAAGAATGGGATTTCCAGCCAGTGAGCATGGGGTGAGGGTCACCGCGTGAAGCCCTGGCACGCTCTGGGAAAGTGCTAGTAGGTTGTCCCCACTGGCGCGGGCGTGGAGGAAAGCAGCACAGAACAAGTGGCCTGCGACTCCTGGGAGTGTCGTAACAGTCTGTGTTTCTGTCTCTGTAGTTTCCTTCAGCCTCCAAAGCCTCTGTCTTCGCTCAGCACCCTGAGGGATGGAAGCTGGAGAGACGGTTGCTACTGATGCGGTTGCACGCGCCCTTGGAGCCCAAGAAAGGAGTGGAAATGAGGGTCGAGTTACCTAGCTGGCTAGGTAACCGTGAACGTCGGGATATTCTTTCCCTTCTGCATTTTAACATATTTACTGCATTGTTTTTCAACGGACCGAGCGCCAGAGACTAATGATTGCACTTAATTATTTGCCTGAGAGAATACCGCCCCAATCTCACATCCATGGCTGCGGTATCGTGACACTTAGATCTAGGAGGTTTTTTGTAGAACTGCTATGTCCCTGAACACTTTTTGAGAGAATTGAGATGTATCAATAATGCTTTCTTTGCCATGATTTTTTTTTTTTACAGTAACTTGTTCCATATACTTACGTGTTCTAGACATCCTTTCCTTATGTGTTCTGTTTTTTAATACATGGCATATTTACAACTAGGTTCTATAATTTATGCTTTGAAATTTACTTTTTTATAGTTTACAGGAATTTTATTTTTTGTGCCTATTTCTTTTTACACCTACGTGAACCACTATGGAGCAACTTAAATTTTGTGCCATAAAAATATTTTTGTGGTAAGGTACTATTTTTTTAGCTCTAGGGATAGATCAGTGAAAATCCACCATACACTTTGAAAGACCTAATTTTATGTTGAACGAGCACAATATAAGCTGAAGCATTGCAAGGAGACAGCCAGACAGCAGTTAGATCGTCATGTCTTTTTCATTGTTAATTTATTGTCCTACATGGGTTTCAGATTTATAAAGGCATCACAGGCTCATTGCACTTAATACCTGCAATGTTTGCTCCTGTACCATGATTGATTTTCAATACTTTATTACAGAGGATGAGAAACTGTAATGTTTTATTAACAATGCTTCTGGAAATGGATGCATTTTAAAGCAAATAAATCTTTTTGATAGACCTTTTACAAAACCCATTTGCACTAATGAATGCTTTCTTATGGTATATGACTTAATATTTGTTACTGTGTACACTGCTCTTTTGGAATGTTCAGAAATAAAGACTATTTCAGCAATATCAGGTCACGCATGAATGTGCAGCATGAGCAGTATAAATACCACTTCTGTGTTTCACTATCATTGTGAAAGCAGTTGCTGTTGCTATGTTCTTGTGTAGAACATTTATAGCTAATGTTGTAGGCAAGGTGTTCACATTTCACCATTTCTCTAGACTTCTCTTGATAGGGAATGGAAGGTTTTGGTTTTGCAGTGAGGTTTAGGTCCCATTTAGAAAGGCCATCGAAACTCAGTCTCTTGCCCAGAAATTTACCTACAGATGAACACTGTCCATGGAGATTAACATTTCATGGGGGTTGAACTTGAAGTGTTGTCTCCATATCAGCAAAATATTATTCTGTTACATCTGATAAATGTTGGAAAACTTTTCACCTGAAGGTACTATGGAAAGGTTAGGCAAAGGTTTTAATGTTAAATATTAAAATAGAAACTTACACATCATTCCAAAGTAATATTTGAGCACTTCATGAGGTACACTATCCTGGAGAGAGATTTCCTGTGCATTTGTCTATTCCAAACCACCCACTGTTCTCACCATTTACAAAATAAAAACACTGAGCCAAAGTGGCAAGTTAAAGCTAATAGTGAAGCTGACTTATAAATCCAAGGTTAGGTAATCTCAAAAATCTGTTTTCCCCACTTCTCTGCTCTCTTCCAGTGAGCACATGTATTCAGTACGCCTTTAAAAAATGAGCTACTGTTCTGAGGAAATTATTCATTTTCAATTTAAATATTTCCATTCAAAAGTCTGTTCAGCCCTTGGGATGATAAAGAGCTCTGCGCTGTGGATACTCACATCCTAGTTGGAGGGAGAGACGGTAAATGAACAAGTGATTAACGGACAATTAATGGATTCACTCGAATCACAGACTAGGTCCATGCTACTCTGGGACGGAACAAAAGGTGCTCAAAGTAGGGGGGGGGTGTTCAAAACAAGAGCAAATCGAGACAGGGAGAGATCACACAATTAAATGTCACCTGGCTAGGTCTCCTTAAGGACTTGACCCTTGTAGACTTGGGAGATGGAAAGTTAGTTCTAAAATTACTTCATACTCTTTTTTCCCCTGAAGTTCTACAGAACACAAAGTGGTATCCCTGATTATTTTCACAATCCTCCCTAGGGTGGTCTATAACAATTATTCTAGATGCACAGGAGAAAACACATTGCATACACTGGATGGGATCTATTAGAAATGCAGATTGTCAAGCCCCACCCCCTAGACCTATGGGACTTGCCCTCGGGTGATTCACAGAACCTCCTCTGAGAAAGACAGCTGGAAAGGAAGGAACCACACCCCCACAAAAGTTTAGGATGGAGCAGGCCTGGTGTGCTGGAGGAAGAGCAGAGAGGTCAGTGCGGCTGCAAGCAGACCAGCCAAGAAAAACTGGTAGAGGTGAGAGTGAGATCATGTAGGGTGCTATGGGCCACGGTGAGTTTTGTTTTTACTCTGCAAGGGGGGCTGGGCACCATTTTGAGCAGCAGAGTTCATGATTTGACTTAGGTTTAAATATATCACCCTGGCATTTGGTAACACTAGAAGATGGCAGTAATCCAGGCAAAAGAGGAATTGGACCAGAAGGGTCACAATGGGGGTAGTAATAATGCTCAGCTTTGGGGTGTATTCTAAAAGAGGAGCGTCAGGATTTCTTTATGGCTTGCATATACTCTGTTCAAAAACGAAAACAGGTACTTCAGGCTGGCAGGCAGAAGGATGGAGTTCCCCACGATTGGGACTAAGATCATCACAGTGAGTCTAGATCGGTAAGAGGACGAAGGACCAGGAGCTGGGCATGTGTGCCTTCTAGCTTCTATTCAGGTAACTGAGCCTGATGCAGGAGGAGGACCTGAGAGCTTCATTTTCACAAATGGAAATTTGCATTAGCAAATATATAGTGAATATATATTTCACAATGTAACCAGTTCCCACAAGATTTAACGGCCTCACACAGTATCTCACAGTTTCCATGGGTCTGAAATCTGGCCCCAGCCTAGCGCAGTCCTCTGGCATATGAGGCTGCGGTGGTGTGGAGACGGGCCTGGGCCAGAATCCTCTCCACGCTTACTCACAGGGCTGTTAGCAGGATTCATTTCCTTGTGTACCACTGAGCAGAGGCCGTCCTCTGTTTCTCCCACACAGACCTCCCCTTGGGCAGCTGATGGCACAGTGGCTTGCTGCTTCAGAGTGAACAAGTGAAAAGTACAAGAAAGTGAACCGGAAGTACAGAAGTTAGTCTTCTATAACTTAATCTTGGAAGCAATATTCCATTACTTTTCCATATTCTGTGTTTTGGAAGCCAGTCACCTCGTCCAGCCCTCATTCAGGATGAGAGGATGACACCAGAACATTAAAACCTGGAGACAAGGATCTTACAAACTGCCTGTGAAACACTGCCTCCAAAACATTGCCATCAACTGTACTAGATAATGCCAGTCTCTTTTCCAAAGTGACTGTAACACCGTATCTGTACACAGTATGAAAATTCCAGTTACGATACACCCTCTGTATTATTTATAGTGTCTTTGCCTTTTTAACCTATGGGTGGGTGTGCAGTAGTGTGTCACGGTTTCAATTTGCATTTCCATTGTTGCTAGTGGAGATCAAATACCTTTTCAGCAGATATACTGAACATTGGTATATCTTCCATGGATTCCTTTTCAGGTCTTTGGCCCATTTTTCTGTTGGAGTTTTCTGACTGGTTTATAGTAGCTTTTTGTTTTTTGTTTTTAAGATTTTATTTATTCATGAGAGACACAGAGAGGGGCAGGCTCCCTGTGGGAGCCTGATGTGGGACTCCATTCCAGGACCCCGGAACTACAAACTGAGCCAAAGGCAGTCATCAACCACTGACTGAGCCACCCAGGTGTCCCTGTAGTAGTTCTTTATAAAGCCTGCTCTCTGAGTCTTTTGTCAGTTCCAGGTGTCACATCTTCACACTGTGTAGTCTACCTTTTAATTATCTTTATGGTGTATTTTGATAGACTTATTAACTTTAATATAGTACCACATACTCCCTTTTTAAGATTAGCCATTTTGTGTTTTAAAGAGTATTTTCCTACCCTAGAGTCATGAACTTATTCTGTATTCTCAAAGATTTATTATTTTCCTTTCCACCTATATTTTTTATTGTCCATATGGTTATCTAGTGGTTCTAAAAACACTGAAAACTCTATCCTTCCCCCAGTTTTTCTTTGTCATAAAGCAAATGCTTTTGTGTGTGTCTATTTCAACTGTCTGTTCTTGCAGAATTCCAGAACTGTACTGTTTTAAGAACAGTACTGTGGCCTTATAATAAGTTTTGCCAAACAGCAAAGCAATCTTGCTATCATGTTTTCCCTTAGGAGTGTCTTGGGAAGGATTATTCAAAAATATATATAGACTTATAGTCAATGACATTCCAGAAAGACATCCTGTTGGAATTTTGATTGGAATTGCATAGAGCTTAATTTCAGGGAAATTGATTCTTTATAATATTGAGTCTTATAATCCATGAACATGGTGGTCTATGTCTTTCATTGATTGAGGTATTCTTTAATCTCTCAATTGTGCCAAGTTCTCCATAGAGTGCTTGCATACTCTGCTAGATTAATTTCTAGATACTTGGTATCTTTATGCTATTACAAGGGATATTTTTAAAAATTTCATTTCCAACTTTTTGGTTTGAATGTTTTATTCAACAACCTTAAATTTATGTCAGTTATATTAATTTATCCATTGGGAGTCTTTACTTACACAAACATATGCATGTGTTTTATTTCTTCCTTTCCTGTCCTTCTATCTTTGCTTTTTCTTGACTATGGTCTTCAGTGCAATATTAAATATAAAGGATGATAAAATTTTTCTTTTTGCTTATTTCAAAATAAAAGCTTTTATTTTACCGTTAACTTTCAAATTTGCTAAGAGCATTTTTAATTGCAAAAGTGAATTTTAACAACCGTTTCCTGCCTCTATTAAAATATCTCTTTTAGTCTTAATATGTCAACTTTATAATATATATTGAATCAATCATGAAATAGAGATAAATTCAACTTGGCCCAGATATTTTATTCCATTTTAAAGATAGATGGATTTGATTTACTAATGCTTAGGACTTTTGTCCAAATTTTGAGGAAAATTGATCTGTAATTTTTCTTAAAATATCTCTGTCAGGTTTTGGGATTAAGATAGTGTTGGGCTCATAAGATGAGGTGGGGGGTACTTTGTGTTCTATTTGGATGAATTTGTTTAATAATGGATTTTCTCATCTTTAAAAACAGGTGATAAATCTTGCTGGTGAACCAGTTGAGGTCTGGAGCCCAGGTCATATTTTAAAATCTCTTCTTGTGTCTACTTACTGTACTTCCACAAGCATTATGAGATACACCTACCTCAGTGGTGGACCTCTGCATACTCATGGTTCTCTCAAATTTTGCTTCATGTCTTTTGAGGACATGGGATTTGGTGTATATACATGTGGATATATTTTATCTTCCTCACAGAATGAACCTGTTATTGAAACTCTATTTTTTAATGTCTAGAAATCTATTTTTCTGATATTAAGTAGCTATATCAGATTCCTTTTAGTGTTTGTAGGATATATATTTTTTAAATTTTCACTATTTTTAGTCAAACTTTTATCATTGTTATGTTAAAACAGCATGTAGTTCAGTTCTTAACCTAGTATGAAAATCTTTGCCCTTCAGTGTGAGCATTTTAAGCCAGTGGTAGATTAAACGACTGACAGCACACCTGGGTGGCTCAGGTGGTTAAGCATCTGCCTTCAGCTCAGGTCATGATCCCAGAGTTTTGGGATCGAGTCTCACATAGGGCTCCCTGCTCAGCAGGAGTCTGCTCCTCCCTCTCCCTCTGCCCTCCCTCCCCCCCCTCCCCCCCCCCCCCCCCCCCCCGCTCATGTGCCTGCTCTTGTGTTCCCTCCCTCCCTTCCCCTCTCTCTCTCTCTCTCTCCCCCTCCCTCCCCCCAAATCTTTAAAAAATAAAAGTGACTGACATTTAAATATTCATTTATGAGCTATTCTTTACATCTGTTAGTTTTCTCTATTAGTTTGATAATTCTACCCTAATGATTTTTTGTTGTCTTTTAGTGGTTACTCAAGGAATTACAATTTTCATCCTTAACCTATCAAAGAATACTGATCTCAACTTTACCATCCTCCTAGGCAACACAGGGATATCCTTAAATCTGATCTAGTGTCAGACTAGACATTAGCCTCCTGACACCTAATCTCTGTACATGCAATTTAGGTCTCAGGGATTGGGGAAGAAAAATCATTATGTAGATTTTGGGGCTCTCTGAAATTCAGAGAAAACAAAGTTACCATGTAAACAATGCAACATTGTATGATTAGAAAATATTTAGAGAAAGAGACACAGAGAAATGATGGGACAAAAGAAATGATCAGCATGTGAAGTCAGAAGTTCCCCAGGTGGTTAATTATTTTACCTTAAAACAGGCCCTTAGTTCACTTGCCCAGCAAATATTTATTGACAGCCTAGTATTTGTCAGACTTTGTGCTCAATGCTGAGGAGATCAGAGTCAATAAATCTGATGTGGTCCCTGCCTTTAATGCAAGTTGCATTGTTGATTCAAATGAGAAAGAGCTTAAAACAAAATATCATGTCCTTCCTACAAACAAACAAGGGAGGCAGTAAGATCCAGAATAGAGGTCAGAAGGGGAGGACAAGGATGATTTACCTCAATGGGGTGCTCCAGAAAGGCCTGAGAAGAAGATATTTAAGCTGAGGATGTATAGGATCAAATGAAGAGAAGGGAAAAGATTATTTCAAGCAGAGATGGGGAAGAATTTGGAGTGTAAAGAACCAAAAGGCTGGTGAGTCTGGACCTTAGGGTGCTGGTGATGGGACTGGCTACATGAATTTGGGATCCAGTACAAAACAAAACGCAAAATGAATATTGAAAACATGATGAACTTCCAGATGGCAACAGCAGAGCATTAAACTCATCAAGGGGCCCTTGTGAGCATGGGGCTCAAGATCAGAAGCCAGGATGACTGGGTGGCTCAGTTGGTTAAGTGTCTGCCTTCAGCTCAGGTCACAATCCTAGGGTCCTAGGATTCTGTGGGAAACACAGAGTACACAGTTTAGGACTGGCTAGTTTGAATACTTCCAGTGGGTTTAGGGCTCTAGAGGTGGTCTCTAGTTAGCTGGTACTTGGCCGTGGGATGGTTTAGGGCAAGGGAGATTTGGTTTGGTGTGTGAGAATTGCCTGAGAAAGCAGGTGGGGGCTCAGCCTGGGATCAGCAGGTCTTCACAGAGAAGCTAATTTGCAGGAGAGAGGTAAACACTTTGATGAACCGAGGTCAAATAGAATGACAAGTCTAAGAAAGCACAGCTAGCATGCCTACTGAGGTAAGTGCTATTATCGCCATTTTATTTTTGTGTGTGTGCCATCCTGTGACTAATTTTATAAGTGGAGATTTGGCCTTTCCACACCCCTACTACTAATTTTGCCCACTCCCCACCCTCTGTTTCTGGTAACAACCTTTCTGTTCTTGTATCTGTGAGGTTTTTTTTGTTTGTTTGTTTTGTTTTTAGATTCTACATGTAAGTGGTGAGATATACAGTATTTATCTGCTATTCCCATTTTAAAGATGAAGAAACTCAGGCAGAGAGAGATTAAAAACCTCACCCATGGCTACAGAGCTAGTCAGCACTAGAGCCTGGCTCAAAGTAGGTTACCAAAAAGCAGTCATTTAGACCAATGTGAATGTAAAACTCACTTTATGTGGGGGCACAAGGAAGATGGTGGTGGAGTAGGAGGATCCTGAGCTCACCCTGTCTTCCCTGCCCTCCCGCTCCCAGACACACCAAGAAAGCAGCTACATTTGTGAAACTGACTCTGAAAGCCCTCCCCCCCCACCCCGAACACTGGCACAGCCCACCTTGCCCAGTTAATGCCAGAGGGGCAGAGACATGGTTGGGAACCAGACTAATCACAAAGTGGGGGACACCATGAGCACAGAAGCCAGAGGATCAAATCCTATGCCAGGAACTCTAGTCATGGGGAGCCACACTGGGAAAACAGGTCTCCATAATACACAGCTTTGAAAACTAGTGGGTCTAACTCCAGGTAATTTTTTAAAATTATTTTTTAATTTTAATTTTTTAACTTCTTATTTTAATTCCATTTAGTTAATACACAGTGTAATATTAGTTTCAGGTGTACAACATAGTGATTCAACACTTTCCATACATCACTCAGTGCTCATCACAAGTACACTTCTTAAAAATTAGCAGAGCTTAACTCCAAGAGAGCCTGGAGGGTGATAGGAAACAGAGGCCCCACTCTTAAAGCATCAGCATAATAACTGCCCAAGGCATAGCACAGAAGCAGCAGTTTGAAAACACCTGGGGATGTACATGAAGGACATTCATTTACTAATCTCAGAACCTATGCAAAGGAGCAGGGATCCTCAGGAGATTTCTCCAAGAATGGAAGGGCTGATAGGTACCATTTCTCTTCCCCTCCCCCAGCCTAGATAGCTAGACATTCGCAGGAACCAGCACTGTCTCCACTCTTGCTAGTGCCATGTGCCTCACTGTCCCCTTGCAGCCCCACTCTATCCAACCCTCCAACCCACCTACCTTGCCTGGCATCCCTACAAAGCAGCCCTTGCAGGAACTGGCACCATCTAAAATGAGTCCTGCCCTGGGGAGAAGAGGAGATAGCTCTCCAAACCAGCATGCCCACAGTTCAAGCAACCAAGGCTTTAGCTGGCTGCACAGGGAGCAAATGTGCTCACAACTGTGGCAGAGAGGCTAACTGCAGACAGCTAGCTTGACTGCTGACACTGCCTCGTACAAGCCCTCAGCATCCTCCTATAGGCAGGCCCCTCAGCAGCAAAAGGATCAAACCCTGACCAGTGTGCTAACAACAGCAAAACACGTCATTGTAGCTAAGTGGGCTAAAAACAAATGTAGTTCAGCCACAGGAGTAGGACACCTGCAACCGAAATAAGACACTCCTGGAGCTCCTGGTTCTGGCAGCTAGGGGGAACTGTGCTACAGCACACCACAGGACCTCTTCCACATGGCCACTACTGTCAAGACCATTTATAGCTGACCTTCCTAATACATGGAAACAAACTCAGATAAAATAAAGAGACAAAGGAAAATGTTCTACATGAAAGAGCAGACAAAATCACAGCAAAAGAGCTGATACAGATAAGTAATGTGTCTGATAAAGGACTCAAAGTAATAGACATAAAGATACTCACTGAACTTGAAAAAAGAGTGGATAACCTCGGTGAGAACTTCAACAAAGAGCCAGAAAAACTTGAAGAGCTCAAAAATTAAGTTAAAAATACATAGAGGGAATCAACAGGGGGGCAGAGGATGCAGAAGAAAGAATCAGTGATCTGAAAAAGTAATAGCAACCGAGATGAACAGCAAAAAGAATTTAAAAATGAGAATAGGATAAGGGGACTCAGTGACATCAGTAAGCATCACAGCATTTGTAATTTAGGGATCTTAGAAGGAGAAGAGCAAAGAGAGGGCAGAAACTTATTTGAAGGAATGATAACTAAAAATTTCCCTACTCTAGGGAAGAAAGCATACATCTGGGCCTCAGAAGCACAGAGAGGCCCTAAATGATTAACCCAAGAAGATCTACACCAAGACACCTAATAATTAAAATGGCAAAAATGTAGTAATTAAAGAGAATTTTAAAAGCAGTAAGAGAAAAAAGGGTTACCAACAAGGGAAAACTCCATTAAGGCTATCAGCTGATTGCTCAGCAGCGGCTTTGCAGGCCAGAAGGGAGTGGCAAGATATATTGAATAAGGAAAAAACTGGAAAAGGAAAAAAACTGAAGCCAAGAATACTCTAACCAGCAAGGCCGTCACTTAGAATAGAGAGAAAAAGAATTTCCCAGAAAAAGAAAAGTTAAAGGAGTTCATCACCACTGAATTGGCCTTACAAGAAATATTAAAGAAAATTCTTTAAGTGGAAAGGGAAGAACATAGCTAGAGCAAGAAAATTATGAAAGGAAATATTTCACAGGTAAAAGCAAACATTAATAAAAGTAGATTAATTACTTAAAGCCAAAATGGAGGTTAAAACACAAAAGTACTAAAACCAATTATAGCTATAAAAATCAGTCGAGATACACAAAAGACATAAAATATGATATCATATACATAAAATATGGAGAGATTTAGTGTTTTTAAAATGTGTTCAAACTTAATCATCCTCTTAATAGTTACTGAACCTGAACATAAGACTGCTATACACATATGACACTATACATGAACTTAATGGTAACCACAAATCAAAAACCTATCATAGATCCAAGCATAACGCTAAAGAAAACAATCAACCATAAGAAAAGAAAGGAAAAGGTATGAACAGAGAACTACAAAAACACCAGAAAACAATGAACAAAATTGCAATAAATATATACCTACCAATAATTATTTTTATTTTTTTAAAAAAGATTTTATTTATTTATTCATGACAGACACACACACACACACACACACAGAGGCAGAGACACAGGCAGAGGGAGAAGCAGGCTCCATTGCAGGGAGCCCAACGTGAGACTCCATCCCTAATCTCCAGGATCAGGCCCTGGACCAAAGGTGGTGCTAGCTAAACCGCTGAGCCACACGGGCTGCCCCTCAATAATTACTTTAAATATAAATGGACTAAGTGCTTTAATCAAAAGACATAGCATGACTGAATGGATTAAAAAACAAGACTCCTCTATACACTGCCCACAAGAGATCCATTTTAATCTTTTTTTTTTTAATCTTTTTTTTTTTAAATTTTATTTATTTATGATAGTCACATAGAGAGAGAGAGAGAGAGAGAGGCAGAGACATAGGCAGAGGGAGAAGCAGGCTCCATGCACCGGGAGCCTGACGTGGGATTCGATCCGGGGTCTCCAGGATCGCGCCCTGGGCCAAAGGCAGGCGCCAAACCGCTGCGCCACCCAGGGATCCCAAGAGATCCATTTTAGATCTAAACATACACACAGACTGAATGTGAAAGGCTGGGAAAACATCTACCATATAAATGAAAGCAACAAGAAAGTAACAACAGACTAGGGTGGCAATATTTATATCAGAAAAAAAATGTACTTTAAAACAAAGGCTATAACAACAGACAAAGGAAGGCTTACATAATGATAAAGGGAACAATCCAACAAGAAGATAGAACAATTGTAAATCTTGATGCACCCAATATATAAAGCAAAAATTAACAGACATATAAAAAGAAATTATATATCTGTAATACAATAATAGTGGGCACTTTAACAGCCAACTTGCAGGAATGGAAAGATCATCCAGAGAAAAAGTCAACAAGAAAACAGAGGCTTTGAAAGACACGTTAGACTAGACAAACCTAACAGATATATACAGAACATTCCATCCAAATCAAAATACACATTCTTTCCAAGTGCACATGGAACAATCTCTAGAATAGATCACATATTAGGCCACAAAACAAGTCTCAATAAATTTAAGAAGACTGAATTTCCATCATGCATCTTTTCAGACCACAACATATGAAACTGGAAATCAGTTATAAGAAAAAATCTAGAAAGAACACAAATACATGGAGGTTAAACAATATGCTGCTAAACACTGAATGGATCAACTAAGAAGTCAAAGAGGAAATAAAAAAATATGAAGACAAATGAAAATAAAAACACCATTGTGCAAAATCTTTGAAACACAGCAAAAGCAAATCAAAATCTTTGAAACACAGCAAAAGCAAATTTAAGAGGTAAGTTAATAGCAATAAGGCTGAGCTCAAGGAACTAAAAAAAATCCCCAAATAAACAACCTAACTTTACACCTAAAAGAGCTAGAAAAAGAATAAAGTCCAAAGCTAGCCAAAGGAAAAAATAACAAAGATGGGAGCAAAGATTAAAATAGAAGCTATAAAAGCTCAAAAACAGACCAATGAAACAAAGAGCTAATTCTTTGAAAAGATAAAATAGACAAAATTTTAGATTCATCAAAAAAGGCTCAAATGAATAAGATCACAAATAAAGGAGAAATAACCACCACATAAAAAAAATGGGTTATAACACAGTATTATGAAAAATTATGTGACAACAAATTGGATAACTGAGAAGACAGAAATTCTTAGAAACATCTTCCAAAACTGAATAAAAATACAAAATTTGAACAGACTGATTACTAGTAATAAATAAATAAAACAATAAAATAAAATAAAACAATAAAATCGCCCAACAAATAAAAGTCCAGGACCAGAAGGCATCACAGATGAATTCTATCAAAGAAGAGTTAATATCTACATTTCTAAGACTATTTCAAAAAATAGAAAAGGAGAATTTCCTATTTATTATATGAGGCTAGCATTACTCTGATACCAAAACTAGACAGAAACACTGAAAAAAAAAACACAGAAAAGAAAAAAAAGAGAGAGAGAGAGAGAGAGAGAACCACAGGCCAATATCTATGTTGAACATAGATGCAAAAAATTTTTTTTAAAGAGTTTATTTGGGGGAGAGAGAGAGAGAGATGGTGGGGGCGGGGGAGAAGGGCAGAAGGAGAGGGACAAGCAGACTGCACTGAGTGTGGAGCCTGATGCAGGGCTCCATCCCATGATCCTGAGATCATGACCTGAGCTGAAACCAAGAGTTGGACACTAAACCAACTGAATCACCCCAGACAGCCATAATGCAAAAATTCTTAACAAAAGCTTAGCAATCAGAATCCAAAAATACATTAAAAAGTCATTTGTTATGATCAAGTAGGATCTATTCTAGGAATGCAAGAATGGTTCAGTATTAATAATTGAACACAGATGTAATTATCAACACCACATTGGCAAAAAGAATTCAAAAAACTTAAAAATTCATTTACCACAATCAAGTAAGACTTACAGGGATGCAAGTGTGGCTTACTATTTGCAAATCGGTCAATGTGATACATATATATCACATTAATAAGACAAAGGATAAAAACCAGCTGAATTAATGCAGGAAAAGCACTTGACACAATACATGCATTCATGATAAAAACTCCCATAAAGTAGGCTTAGAGGAAACATACCTCAACATAATAAAGACCATCTATAATGAACAGAAAGCTAAATCATATTTAATGCTGAAAAAATGAGAGCTTTTTCTCAGAGATCAAGAACAAGACAAGAAGAGGCAACAATCACCACATTATTTCAACATAGTACTGGAAGTCCTAAATGCACTAGTCAGATGAGAAAAAGAAATCAAAGTAACTTAAATTGGCAAAGAAGGCAAATAAAATAAAACTGTCATTAAGCAGATGACATGGTATAGTTCATAAACAAAATTCAAACTGCTCCAAAAACTACTGAAACCAATTAATAAATTCAGTAAAGCCAGAGGATACAGAAATGTAATTTTTATACACTAATAACAGAGAAACATAAGCAGAATTTTTGAAAAAAATCCCATTACCAATTAACAAACATAATAAAATACCTCTGATTAAAAACTAACCAGCAGGGGAAGACTCGTGCTCTAAAAATGAAAAAACAGGTGAAAGGAATTGGGGATGACACACACTAGGGAGTGATATAACATGTTCAAGGACTGCAAGAATGAATACCACGAAAATGATCATACTACTCAAAGCAAGCTACACATCTGATGCAATTCCTATCAAAATACTGACAGTTTTTCAGAGAATTAAAAAAAGAATCCTAAACTTGGTACCAAACCACAAAAATCCTCACACAACCAAAGAAATCTTGAGAAAAAAGAAGCTGGAGGTATCCTAGTCCCAGGTTTCAAAATATATTCCAAAGCTATAGTTGCCGTATCTGTGGTGTGTGTGTGTGTGTGTGTGTGTGTGTGTGTGTGTGTGTGTGTAATGTCACTGGCATAAAAAATAAACACATAGATCAGTGGGAGGAGATAGCCAGGAAACAAACCCAAGCTTATATGGTCAATGGATCTACAACAAAGAGGCAAATATAGGCTATGGGGAAAAGACAATCTTTTCAACACCCGGTGCTGGAAAAAATGGACAGTACGTGCAAAACAACAAAACGGTAAAATGGGACCACTTTCTGACTCCTTACACAAAAATACACTTGAAATGTATTAGAGACCCACATGTGAGACTGGGACCATAAAACTGCAAGAAGACATTGGCAGTAACTACTTGGATGTCAGCCTTCGCAACACTTTTCTAGATAGATCTTCTCAGGCAAGGGAACCAAGAGCAGAAATCAACTACTGAGACCACACCAAAATGAGATGCTCTTGTATGGCAAACAAGACCATCAACTAAATAAAAGGTAACCTATAGAATGAAAGATACATTTGCTATATCTGATAAGTGGTGAATATCCAAAGTATTGGAAGAACTTACATAAGTCAGTTCAGGAAACCACCAAATCACCAGATGAAAACATGGGCAAAGGCCAGTTGTGAATAGACATTTTTCCAGAGAAGACATACAGATGGCCAAAAGACACATGGAAAAGTGTTCAACATCACTAGTCACCCAGGAAAGGTAAATCAAATCCAGAGTGTGATATCAGCTGACAACTGTCAGAATGGGTACAACCTAACGGGTAAAAATACCAAGAGCTGCCAAGGGTATAAAGAAAGGAGGAACCATCATGCACTGCTGAGGGAATAAAATTTGGTGCACTTTATGGGAAAATAGTCTGATTATTCCTCCAAAATTATAGAGAAATAACATGTGATCCATTATTTCCATGGCCATGTATATTCACCCAAAGAAAATAAAAACAGCAATTTGAAGAGATATAATTACCTCGATTTTGGTTGCAGCATTACCCACGATAACCTAGATATTGAGGGGACCCACGTATCTACTGACAAGTGAATGGATCAAGAATAAGTGGTGTACACATACAATGAAATATTACCTGGCCTTGAAAAAAGATGTTTCATTTAATGAAACATTAATGGCCCTAGAAACTCTTATGCTAAGTGAAATTAGTGAGACAGAATATGACAGGTACCATAGAATTCTCCTTATATTTGGAATTTCAGAAGCCAACCAACCTACCAAGAAGAATTTAAGAAACAAACAAAAGCAGACTACAACATGCAGAGAACAAAGTGGTGGTCACTAGTGGGATGGTGGGCACAGTTTGGGGTGAAATGCATAAATGGTATCAACGGTTAAAAAACTTTCAGTGACAAAATAGATACCAAGTATGTGGAAATTATCGCATAGGGGATATAGGCAATAATCCTATGATAACACTGTTTTTTAACAGCTGGTGACCACACTTATCATGATCAGCAGTTAGTAATATTTAGAATTTTCAGATCTTTATGTGTACAGTTGACACCAATATAACATTTTATGTCAATGGTTCCATTAAAAACTCACTTTATATTGAATTAAAGAGTGCAAGATCGGAAGCAAGTACAGAGTGATATGTGCATATCTTATAAAAGGAGCTGTATGTACATAGAAACAGTATGTGCAAAGTAAAGAAGTGGCAAAGCTTGGTGAATCCAGAATTGTCTCATTAACTGCAAAGTGCCAGGGAGTGTTAGGAGAAAGCAGCTCAGGAATGGGCAGGATGCAGTTTTGGGATGTCCTTTATCCTATCCAGTGTATAAATGGAGAGCCATATTTCTCCAAAGTCAGGCTTGAATGCAAGAATATCATCTAATCCTCTGTTAGCCAGGGTTTAGTCCAGGGAGCACAAACTATTCTAGCTGTTTTGAAGCAAAAAGTATTTGCTAGTAGAAAATAGTACCTACCAAATTGTTGGAAGGGCAGTTTGGTGGGGCCAGGCTGGGCATCTGGGAATGGCTGTCAACAGTACTGCAGACCAGGAGACGGGGAGATTGTAAGACACTGGGAGGTGGGTAATTGGAACCACTGGCTTCACTAACACACTCTTAGCTTTGGTCCACAGGTCAGGCTGCATCCAGGCTGTCATCATGCCTTCCATATCTGCACCAACAAAGAACAGATTGGCCGTGGGTCTCATGTGTCCCACCTGTGAAAACAGTGACCAGATAGGGGGATCTCTGCTAATGCTGCTACAGAATAAAGCCAATGTCTCCCTGGCTGTACTTGTTGATGAAAACATCAGACTTCCCTGAATGATCACTTTTTACTACAAGTGCATCTGAATGGTGGACTCTGAATTACTTCCAGAATCCATCCAGTAAGGAACTCTACAAGATGAGGTTTTTAGCTTTATTTCTCTGCACTGTAAGGAGAAATACCCAAAGGAGGCCCACATTCACCATGGAGATGACTGCATTCACTGAGTAGACGGTAGGTAGACTGGAAGGAAAAGACTGGAGAGACACAGAGAAAATAAAACACACAGGATTTAGTGACTTATTAGACTTTAGATTAAACAGAGCTAAGCCAATTTATCAGCTTGTGATTGAAAGATTCATTTAGTGAACACCATGTCCAGTGACTGACTGGAGGTAACTTAGGGAGGTGATATGCTCTCTCTCCCAGCCTCCCAGCAAGAAAAATTATTGGAGGCTACAGCTGTACCAGATTTTTTGCCACAGCATTACAAGGATCTCCATTTTTCCAGCTTCGATGCCATTTTCCTAATCTCTCACTGCGTGACTGCTAAGCCAATAGCATACTGAGATGGAAACTGAAGGACTCCATAAAAATCTGCTTTTCACTCCTTTTCATGTTCTAGTCTTGCTAGGACCTGCACCCCCACTTTACACATGCCTCATCATGCAAATAGTGGACACCCTCCTTGTAAGGGACAAGTTGTTAATGATTTCTTTAGAATAGGTAACATCTAACGAAGACCAGGTGAGAATGGCCAGAGCTATCATATGCGTATTCCAGACCATGAGCTTAGACATCTTAAGGCCAAGATCCCTGGGCTCCAAGGAGGAACACTTAGCCCCCCGTCTTTGTTCTAACTAGTTCCCCATGTACAGCAGACCACCATCCTCCATAAAATCCCCAAACTTTGAGCAAAGACTCATGCTCCTTTCTTTTCTGAGTCTCCCAGACACTCCATCTGTATCTGCTCTCTCCATATCATCAATAAACTCTGCTCTCACTTTCTGCTGGCTCACATTTGATTTCTATCCTGTGCAAAGCCAAAGACCCTCTTGGCTGGTACTGTGGAACCCCCCTGGGTCCTCAGATCTGGCATGCCAGCACCAACACCTTTTAGATTTTAGTACAGTTAGTTTCTCCAGGACATCTAAACTGTCTCCTAATCAGCTAAATACGGTAACATTTGTCAGCCAGTTTTATGTTTCATATGATTTATATTATTATGTCTCCTAATTTCATTACAAATGGAGAAGTTTTTGGTTTCTGTTCTTTCTGCTGATTTTGGGCAATTCTTGAAAAGGGAAGTGTTAAAAATGTCTTGAATTGTCTGAAAAATAAAGTCTTGCTTTGTTAATTTTTAATAATTTCTTCTCAAAATATTATAATTCTTCTAAATAACAACTTATGTTTATATATATAATTTTTTGACCTGGAACATAGTTTTTATCACCATTCAGTAAACCTCTCCACACATTCATTTAAAGAAACAGAGTTAACAATTGATATATGGGAACAATTACTATAAAGGAAAAACAATTTATATCAAATATAATTTTGATATGTAAAAACAAGTATAGCAATAAACACAACAAAAACAACAAAAAAAGCAACCAGGTTAAAAAGTGGTCAAAGGACTTGAATAGACATTTTCCCAAAGAGCAAATGGCCAATTAGCACATGAAAAATTGCTCAATGTCACATATCATTAGAGAAATGCAAATCAAAGCCACAATGTGATTGTACTTCACACCCATTAGATAGCTTTTATAAACAGAATAAGATTACACAAAACAAGATTTGGCAAGAATGTAGAAAAACTGGAAATCTTGTGAATTGCTGGTAGTAATGTGTGACTATTATGGAAAACCTAGAGGTTTCTCCAAAAAGTAAAATAGAATTACCATATGATCCAGTAACTCCATCTCTGAGTATTATCCCAGAGAACAGAAAGCAGAAACTTAACCAGATATCTGTACACCCATGTTTATGGCATCATTATTCATAGTAGCCAAAAATAGAAGTAACTCAAGTGTTTTTCAGCAGATATATGGGAAAATTATTATTTTTATTTTTTTATATATGGGAAAATTAATTGTGGTATGTACATATAATGGAATACTATTCAGCCATAGAAAGAAAGAAAATTCTGACACATGCTTCAACATAGGTACAACTTGAGGACATTATGCTAAGTGAAATAAACCAGTCACAAAGAGACAAATGTATGATTCTATTTATATGAGGTAACTAGATTAGTCAAATATATAGTGGTTGCCAGTGGATAGGGAGCTTCTCACTGAGGAGTGAAAGGATTGAGCACCACATTGGGTAACCCAACTTTTAAGACTTGCTCAACAGAGACAAGCCACCAAAACATTTCGTTTTTGAAAATCAACAGTGCTTGTATCCATGGGACCAACATTGAGAAATGGCCATCGTAGGACCTTTATTCTGGCCTCATTCACCCCAGAGATCAGTACAGAAGCAGCTGATTGAAAGGCACCCAGTCTTATTTTCTTATTTTAAGCATTGACCTGAGGGCAAGGCATCTAATGTAACACATGTGTAGGAGGTTGCTGGGGTACTCTCAGGGGATAGAAGCTGGCAAGTGTTGTTATCTTTGCATTCTCCCTTTGTCATGTTCTGGAGTGCAAGTATTTCCCAGAGGAGAGCTTTTGCACATATCTGGTGCTTTGGTTTTTATGTCTGTACCACAGATTTTATGGCTGCTGTCCAGAGGACACCCTGACTGCCTGGCTCTGCTGGCCAAGGGCCATGCATTCTTGGATCCAATGTGACTATAACAAGTAAAGAGACAGTACTTGGCAGGCTACCACTCCTAGGGCACTGCACAGACCTCAGACTGAAAGTCACCCCAGTCTTTCTAGAAAATAAGCCTATTTGCTTGTCCTCGAGATTTGGCATGAGGGGCAGTCATCTGATTTGGCACACATCTAGGAACATACTGAAGTGTTCTCTGGGGACAGAGGCTGGTAGGTGCCATCTTTGTGCTCTCCCTCTGCCTTATTCCAGGTTACCAGTATCTCCCAAAAAGGAATTTTTACACTTTTCTGTCATCCTGATTTGCTGACTGCCATCTAGGGAACATCTGTATACCATCTGGTTCCGTAGTCAGTGGGATTTCTGCTTGTGGTCCCACAGACTGTTTATATGTGCATACCTTAAAAACTGCTTCCTGAGGGTAAGGTCTTGGCATAGCCTCAAATATTGGGAACCACTTAAAAAGACAAACAAAAACAACCCCAGTCTACTTGGACAATCACAAAGGTTTGAGAGACCACAAAAAACTAGGGCAGGGAACAATAAGTTTCATCTCCTACAATAAGGCCACTACTTCAAGACTGAGAGGTGTCTGTTTTATCTAATGCATAAAACCCAACATAGGCAATCAAGCAAAATGAAAAATGGAATATGTTTTAAATTAACAGCAAGATAAACCTCAGAAAAAGTCCTTCATGAAATGGAGATTAGCCACTTATCATTTACCTGATAAAGACTTTATTTTTTTATTTTTTAAAGATTTTATTTATTTATTCACAAGAGACACATACACACACAGAGGCACAGACACAAGCAGATGGAGAAGCAGGCTCCATGCAGGGAGCCTGATGTGGGACTCCATCCCAGGACCCCAAGATTACGCGCTGAGTTGAAGGTGGTGCTAAACCTCTGAGCCACCTGGGCTGCCCCCTGATAAAGACTTTAAAACAATGGTCATAAAGATGCTCATCAAACTCAGAATGAATGAACACAATGAGAACTTCAACGAGATAGAAAATAGAAGAAAGCACCAAAGAGAGGTCACAAAGTTGAATACAATAGCTAATGTGAAAAGCGGATCAAAGTGGTGGCACTTGCACTGTGGCCATGGAGATGAAGGTCCTCCTCACACCTCCTCCTGATCCAGGTCATGCTTGCTGTTGCTCTCCTCTCCCCACCCCCATAAAGAAGATGGAGCTGATCCAGGAGGTGAAGCTGGCAGAGCAGGCCAAGCGCGATGCAACAAAAGCTCAGGCAGGGCTCTGCTCTGACCAACAAGGAACACAACCTGCTCTTGGTGGCCTAAAAGAAGATGGTTGGGGGCTGAAGGTTATCCTGGAGGGTCATCTTGAGCATTGAGCAGAAAACCAACACCTCCAATAAGAAGTTGCATATGATTAAGGACTATTGGGAGAAAGTGGAGTCTGCGCTGAGGTCCATCTGTACCATGGTGCTGGAATTTTTGGGTAAATATTTAATAGCCAATGCAACTAACCCAGAGAATATATGAAATGGATTACCTCCAGTACCTTGCTGAAGTTGCATGTGGTGGTGATCGAAAACAAAAGATAGATAATTCCCAAGGAGCTTGCAAGAGCTTTTGATATAAGCAAGAAAGAGATACAACCCATACACCCAATTTGCCTGGGGCTGACTGTTAACTTCTCTGTATTTTACTATGAGATCCTTAATAACCCAGAGCTTACCTGCACACTAGCTAAGACAGCTTTTCATGAGGCTATTACAGAACTTGATCCACTGAACAAAGACTCATACAAAGACAGCACCCTCATCATGCAGTTGCTTATTTGCAAAGACAGCATCTAATATCATGGACATCAGTGCAGGAGAAGAATGTGATGTATCAGAAGAGGCAGAAAACTATATACATACAGTGTCATCCTTCTTCCTCTCAAGAAACCTTTTTACTTATCTCCATTACTTGCTTGGATTTCCTATAGCAAAGAAACCCATTCATGTGTATGGAACCAACTGTTTATAGTCTTTTCACACTGCAGCTTTGGGAAAATTCCATTCCTTGATTTGTGTTTGTTTTGGTCTTCCTGGTGTGCAGCTATTGTTGTAGGAAAGCATTAATAGCTTCATTTCATATCAACATAAGTAACTCCCAAACACTTACATAGAGAACAAAAAATGTATCTGGTATTTAAGTAACCTGAACCAGTTCTGCAAAGTGACTGTGTTTTGTATTAGTGTGAAGATATGAAAATGTAGTTCATTATAATTTAAAAAGTGTTCTACATAACTTCTTAATTTCTACATTCCCTCCTTTACTCTTCTTTGGGGGTTTCCTTTCAGTAAGCAACTTTTCCATGCTTTTAATGTATTCCTTTTTGGTAGGAATCCAGAAATATTAGATTGAACGGCAAAGCATTTGGCATTTCTGTGCTTGGCGGGGGCGGGGTGGGCACAAATCAAAATGCCTCACATATCGTATATGATGGAGGTCTTGTGTATCTGTGACAATAGGAAGCTTCCTAATTCATTCTTCATTTGTTGCTGTTTAAGTTGACAATGTCCCCAACAAAAATTCACTTATGTCTCCTGCCTTTGTAGTTCTGGTATTCACTTTACTACGTAATAGAAGTAGCACGTTGCTGCCAGAATGCAAGCATCATTTTTGGCAAATTACAGTGTGTGTAATTTCTTACTATCCTAGAAAGTGGAATTAAAGTACACAAATTTCAAGTCTAAAACGTTAATACTTTTCCATACAGATTTGTGCCTATGTGAGAGGGTGTCCAGTTTGTCTAGTGATTGTCATGTAGAGTAGGATCACTAGCGTACATTGCTAATCATTGACTATAGTCCCAAAAAAGCCATGTGAAAATGTTATGCCCTATGTAACAGCAGAATAACATAAAGTAAATCTCATTTTATAAAACAAAACCAAAAAGCTAATCTGAAAAAAATGCAAGAGTGGTTCAATAGCTGACTAAATGAAGCAGAACAAAGTATCTGTGAACTTGAAAACAGGGCAGTTGGACTCAATCAAAGCAGCAAAATGAAAAAAAAAAGAATAAAGAAAAGTGAATCTAGCTTAAGAGACTTCTAAGATAACATAAAGCACATTAACATTCACAGTATGGGGATCCCAAGAGAGAAAAAGGGGCAGGAATCTTATTTGAAGCAGTAATTGCTAAAAATTCCCCTATACTGGGGAAGAAAATAGATATCCATGTCCAGGAAGTTCAAAGAGTTTCAAATAAGATAAACCCAAAGAGACCTACAGCAAGACACTTTAAAATGTCTAAAACCAAAGACAAAGAGATAATCATAAAATAAGCAAGGGAAAAACAACATGTTACATATAAGAGAATCTCCATAAAACCATGAACAAATTTTTCAGAAGATAATTTTCAGGCCAGAAGGGAGTTGCATGACATATTTAAAATGCCAAACAAACAAACAAACAAACAAAACAAAACAAAACAAACAAAAAAACGGAAAAAAAACCTTACAAACAAGAATATTCTGCCCAGCAAGACTATCATTCAAAATTAAAGGAGAGATCAAAAGTTTTTCAGACAAACAGAAAGTAAAAGAATTTATCACCATTAAACAAGCCTTATAAGAAATGTTAAGGAGACTTCTTTAGGCAGAAAAGAAAGGGTGCCAATTAGAAATAGGAAAACATATGAAAATATAAAATCTCACTGGTAAAGGTAAAAAGTAGTAAAATTTAGAATAGTCTATTGTTCTTAAAAAAAAGAATAATCTAATGTAAAGGTGGTGGTGAATTAATCCCTTATAAAGCTAATATGAAGGTTAAAACACAAAACAAAATAACTAAAATGATAAAACAACTATGGATGCCTGGGTGGCTCAGCGGTTGAGCATCTGCCTTTGGCCCAGGGCCTGATCCTAGAGCCCCGGGATCGAGTCCCACATCAGACTCCCTGTATGGAGCCTCCTTCTCCCTCTGCCTATGTCTCTGCCTCTCTCTGTGTGTCTTTCATGAATAAGTAAATAAATAAGATCTTTAAAAACAATTATAAAATAACTAATTTTTAAAAATTTATAATTTTAAAATTTATAATAATTATAAACATAAGAGTATAAAAATATAGTTTTAGAATGCATTCAAACCTAAATTAACAATTTCAAACAGAGTGTTTAAAGTTGTTATATGTAATCCACACGGTAACCACAAAACCAGAACCTATAGTAGATACACAGAAGATAAAAACCCTGGACTCTAAGCATGCCACCAAAGAGAATAATGAAATCACAAAGTAGGAGAGCAAGAAAAAAAGAACCTAGGAACTATAAAATAGCTGGAAAATAATTAACACAATGACAATTAGCATATACTTTTAAATAATTTGGGAGGCAGGATCAAGATGACAGAGTAGGAAGATCCTGAGCTTCTCTTCTGCCATGGACACAATTACATATACAACAACTATCTCTAATAATAAATCAAAAACTATCCTAACAGATCATACACAATAAGAAAAAGACATATTGAGATGGGTATGAGGGATGGAGATGTGGGTTAGTCAGGATCCACACTCTGGCATAAAAAACCCAAGAGAAAGAGATAGTAGAACCTTCTACTGGGGACAAGGGTCTGAACCTCACATTGAGCTCCACAGCCCAGGGGACCTGCACCAGGAAGAGGAGCAGTCATAACATTTAGTTTTGAAAACTAATAGGTATTATTGTTTAGGAGAGCTGAAGGGTTGTGGGAAACCAAGACACCCTTCTTCTTCTTTTTTTTTTTTTAAAGATTTTATTTATTTATTCATGAGAGACACACAGAGAGAAGCAGAAATACAGGCAGAGGGAAAAGCAGGCTCCTTGCAGGGAGCCTGATGTGGGACTCAATCCCCGGACCTGGGATCATGACACTGAGTCACCCAGGTGTCCCCCAACACTCTTCTTATAGGGTACATACACTATCTCACTCACTGTGAGTCCTGTCAAAGGCAACAGTATGAAAAGACTCGGTTACACATGATTCATTGACTAATTTTTGGGCATGTGCCTGAGGGGAAGATATCTGTTGGATTACTCTCTGGGGACAGAAGCATTAGTGAGCACCATTTTTGTTTTATTTCTTCCCCATCTCTACCTAGCTGCCCTGATGTTGGTGTAAGCCATTTCAGATATTCTCCATCTAATGTGCTTGTACCATTCACCCCATTTGGCATTTCCTTGCAAACTCACCCTGCTAAATTGTCCACTTAGCCCAAAGACTGTCCCAAGTGGGCCCTGCCATACCACTGCTGGTGCCCACCCAAAAGAGACCCTCCACCCCACCACACCTGGCAGATAGCCTCAGCAGGAACTGGAGCCCCTCCCACACTGTGTTATCCTGAGGGACCAGCCACATAACCCTAGAATTCCTACAATAGTCACAACAGGACCTTGCAGCAAGCCACACCACAGGTCAGTCCTTCCCACCAGCATGCCTGCAGTTGTCACAGCTGGGCCTCACAGCCAGCCAAACTGGGAACCAATCCTACACACTAGCATGCCTACAAGTCATGGCTGGGCCTTTCAGTCAGACAGGTCAGGGGCCACACGTATTCACCAGAACACTCATAGCAATCATGGCTAGAATTCAGAGAGACCCAGGCACTAGTTACTTTGCACTACTCATGAGGAAACTATAGCAAGAGGGTGCATGCAGTCTACACAGGGTTCATTGAGCTCAGATGACCAAAGGTGTTTGCACTATTTGGTCTCACAGATTATCTTTGGCATAAAGCCACCCTTTAAAGACTAGGAGATATAAATGATCTACCTAATGCATAGAAACAAAAGGTATTAAGCAAAATAAAGAGACAGAGTAATATGTTCCAAAGAAAAGAACAAGACAAAATCTCAGAAATAGAACTAAATGAAATCGAGATAAGCAATCTACCTGATAAAAATTCAAAGTAATAGTCATAATTATGCTTACAAAACTCAGGAGAAGAATGGATGAACAAAGTAAGAACTTCAACAAACAGATAAAAAATATAAAATAGGGGATCCCTGGGTGGCACAGCAGTTTGGCGCCTGCCTTTGGCCCAGGGCGCGATCCTGGAGACCCGGGATCGAATCCCACGTCGGGCTCCCGGTGCATGGAGCCTGCTTCTCCCTCTGCCTGTGTCTCTGCCTCATTCTCTCTCTCTCTCTGTGACTATCACAAATAAATAAAAATTAAAAAAAAAATAAAATAGAACCAACAGGAGCTGAGGAATACAATAATGGAAATGAAAAATACACTAGAAAGAATCAACAGCAGATTAGATGGTACAAAATAATGGATCGATGATTAGGAAGATAGCATAGTGGAAATCACCCAATCAGAAGAGCCAATAGAAAAAAAGAACAAAAACAACAACAGAAACAGAATGGTTTAAACACCTACAGGACAATATCAAGTGTACTAACATTCACATTATAGGTGTCCCAAAAGGAGAAGAGTGAGAGAAAAAGAAAGAGAAACTATATGAAGAAAAAATGGCTGAAAACTTTCCTACCCTGGTGAAGAAAATAGACATTTAAGTCTAGGAAGTACAGAGAATCCCAAAGAAGAGGAATGCAAAGAGACCAAGACATGCTATAATCAAAGTGTCAGCAGTTAAAGAGAGAATCCTAATAGCAGCAAGAGAAAAATAAGACTATGTACAAAGGAACAACCAAAAGGCTATTAGCTGATTTTCATAGAAACTTTATAGTCCAGAAGAGAGTGGCACAGTATATTCACTATGGTGAAAAGAAAAAAACTTCCAAATAATATTCTATCAGCCAATTGAAGGAGAGATAAGGAGTTTCCTAGGCAAGCAAAAGCTAACAGAGCTCACCAATACAAAACCAGCCTTATGAGAAATGTTAAAGGGAATTCTTTATTTGGAAAAGAAAAGGCCATTATAAGAAATTGGAAAATTATGAAAAAATCACAGTGGTAAAGGTAAACGTATGGTAAAGGCAGTGGATCGACAACCTGCATAGCTAGTGAGAAAGTTAAAAGATAGAAGTAGTAAAATCATCTAGACTTGCAATACTTAGTCAAAGTATTCATGAAATAATAAGGGATAATATACCAAAACCATAAAACTTGATGGGGAAACAAAAATGTAGTGCTTTTAGAACACATGTGACCTTAAGCAATCATCCACTCACCGCAGACTGCTATGTACATTATATGTATGAATCTCATGGTAGCCACAAACCAAGTACCTAAAAATAAAGAGAAAGGACTCCAAGCATAATATTAAAGAAAGCCATCAAACAGTAAAGGAAGAGAGCAAGAGATGAATAAAGGAACAGAGAAATACAAAAAGTCAGAAAATAATGAACAAAATGGCAACAAGTACATACTAATCAATAATTACTTCAAATGTAAATGGACTAAATGCTCCAATCAAAATAACATGGTAGGGGAATATCTGAATATATACTGCCTGTAAGACATTCGCTTCATATCTAAATACACACACAAACTGAAAATAAAATGACAGGAAAAGATATTCAATGTAAATAGAAACAAAAAGAAATCTGGGAAGCAATACTTAATCAGACAAAATAGAGTTTAAAACAAAGATTGTAATGACATAATGATAAACAGATCAATCCAAGAAGGGGATATAATACTTGTAATTATCTATTTACCTACTATAGGAGCACCTAAATACATAAAGTAAATATAACAGATATGAAGGGAAAAATTGACAGCAATACAATAGTAGAAGACTTTCACACCCCATTGACATCAATATCATCCTGACAGAAAATCAATAAGGAAAATAAACCTTAAATGACACATTAGACCAGATAAACTTAATAGATATATAGAGAAAATTGAATCAAAACAGCAAAATGCCAATTCTTTTTAAAGCATATATGGAACATTCTTCAGGATAGATCACATGCTAAGCCACCAGGTAAATCACAATAAATTTGGAAATTTGAAATCATGCCAGGCATCTTTTTTTAACTACAAAGTATGCATCTAGAAATCAATTACAAGAAAAAAGATGGAAAGAACACAAGCACATGTAGACTAAATCACATTCTACTAAACAACCAATGGGTCCAGAAATTCAAACTGCTATAAATAAAATACTATAAGACAAATGAAAATGGAAACATAACAATCCAAAATCTAAGGAATGTAACAAAAACAATTCTAGCAGGGAAATTTATAGTGATACAGGCCCACCTGAAGAAACAAAGGGAAAAAAATCAAACAGATAGTCTAAATTTATACCCAAAGGAGCTAGAAAAAGAAGAATGCATATAGTCTACATATAGTCTGCATTGTTAGAAGGGAAATAATTAAGAGCAGAGTGGATAGAGACTAAAATCACAATAGAAAAAAAATCAATGAAACTATTATCTGGTTCTTTGAAGAGACAGAATTGATAAACCTTTAGCCAGATTCATAAAGAAAATGAGACGGGATTCAAATAATAACATCAGAAATGAAGGAGAAGAAATGACAATTGACACCCCAGAAATACAAAATAAAATAAGAGACTAATATGAATAATTATATGCCAAAAAATGGGCAACTTAGAAGAAATGGATAAATTCCTAAAACACAAAATCTCCAAGACTGAATCAAGAATAAATAGAAAATCTGAACAGGCAAATTACTAGTAATGAAATTAAATCAGTAATCAACTCCCCCCAAAACCAAAATCCAGCACCAAATGGCTTCATAGATGAATTCTATAAAATATTTAAAGAAAAGTTAGCCTATCTTTATCATATGATTCTAAAAAATTGAAGAGGAAGAAAACTTCCAAAGTACATGAGACTAGAAGTACTTCAATATAAAAACCAGACCGTAACACTACAAAAAGGAATATTACAGGCCAATATCTCTGATAAATACTGATGCAAAAATCCTCAACAAATTCTTTAGCACACCAAATTGAACAATACATTTAAAGGATCATACCCTATGATCAAATGGGATTTAATCCAGAAATGCAAGAATAGTTCAATATCTACAAATCAATGAATGACACACCACATTAAGAGAAGGATAAAAATCATATGATCATCTCAACAAATGTAGAAAAGCATTTGATAAAATTCAACATCTATTTACTATAAAAATTCTTAACAAAATATGTATGTAGTGGACATATTTTAATATAATAAAGGCAAAATGTGACACACACACAGGTAACATAATACTTAATGGTGAAAAGCTGAAAGATTTTCCTCTATTATCAGGAATAAAACAAGTAGATGCACACTTATCCCTTTTTGCAAAAATAGTTTTGGAAGTCCTAACCATAGCAACAGACAAGAAATAAAAGGCATCTAAATTTGAAAAGAAGTAGTGAAATATGCTAAGTGAAATAAGTCAGAGAAGCCAAATACTATATGATCTCACTCATATGTGGAATTTAAGAAAGAAAACAGATGAACATAAGGGAAGGGGGAAAAGAAAAAAGGAGAGAGGGAAACAAGTCTCAAAAAACTCAATCATAGAGAACAAATTGAGGGTTGATGGAAGGAGGAGGGTAGGGGATGGGCTAGATGGGTGATGGGTATTAAAGAAGGTGCTTGTGATGAGCACTGGATGTTGTAAGTGATGAATAATTGAATTCTGCTCTAGAAATCAACATTGTGCTATATGTTCACTAACTAAAATTTAAATTAAAACAAAAACAATACAAAACCAAACCAAACCAAATCAACAATTAGTAAAACTGTCACTATTTATAGAAGATATCATAATGCATTTAGTAAATACGTATGATACAAAATTAACATAAATAAATCTGTTGCATTTCTATGCACTAATAATAAACTATCAGAGAAAGAAATTAAGAAAACCATCACACTTACAATTGCATCAAAAATAATAAAATATCTAAGAATACCTAATACATGTAAGGACCTGTGCTCTGAAAACTATGACATTGATAAAGAAATTAAAGACAACAGAAATGGAAAATTAATATTATTTTCATGGAAAAAAGAATATTGTTAAAATGTCCATACTACCCAAAGCAGTATACTGATTCATTGAAGTCTCTATCAAGCTCAAATGGATTTTTTTTTTTTTACAGAATTAGGATAAATAATTCTAAAATGTGTATGGCAATACAAAAGATACCAAATAGCTAAAGCAATTTTGAGAAAGAGCAAACCTGGAAGCATTAGTAATCAAAATCATATAGTATTGGCATAAAAACAGGCACATAGATAATGGAATAAAATATCCCAGAAATAAAGCTGCATATATATTCAATTAACTTACAACACTGTAACCAAAAGTATACAATGGGACAAAAGACAGTCCTTTCATACTTTCTTAGATCTGTTTCCTCAGGTAAGGGTAACAAAGGCAAAAATAAATAAATGAGGCTACATCAAACTAAAAACCTTTTTCATGGTGAAGAAAAACAGATTCAAAAATTAACCTATCAAATGGGATAAAGTATTTATAAATTATATAACTAATAAGGGGTTAATATCTAAAATATATATAGAACTCACACAATTTAATGTCAACAACAATCTGATTTAAAAAATGAGCAGAAGTCCTGAATAGACATTTATCCAAAGAACCTTCTGGAAGGCCAACACACACGTGAAAAGAGGATCACCATCACTAATCTTTAGGGAAATGCAGATCAAAACCAAAATGAGATACCACCTTATACCTTATACCTTATATACCATAATGACTAATTATGAATACAGGAAGTAACAAGTAGTGGTGAGGATGGGAAGAAAAGGGAACCCTACTGTGCTGCTGGTGGGAATATAAACTGGTGTAACCACTATGGAAAACACTATAGAAATTCCTCAAAAAATTAAAAACAGGTGTACCTGGGTGGCTCAGTCAAACACCCAACTTTTGATCTCAGCTCAAGTCTTGATCTCAAGGTTATGAATTCAAGCCCCATCTTGTCCAGCATGGAGCCTACTTAAAAAAAAATTAAAAAAACAGAACTATCATACAATCCAGTAATTCTACTTCTGCTATCTATCCAAAGAAAATAAAAACGCTAGTTGAAAAATATATATGTAAAACAAAAACACAGAAGCATATATGCACACTTATATTCACTGAAGCATTTACAAAGCCAAGATATATAAGAAACCTAAGTGTTTGCCAATAGATGAATGGATAAAAAAGATGTGGCATATATATACACAATGGAATATTACTCAGCCATAAAACTGAGATCTTGCCACTTGTAACACCATGGACGGAACTAGAGGTATTTTGTTAAGTGAAATAAATCAGAGAAAGACAAATAGTACATGATTTCACTCATACCTGGAATCTAAAAAATGAAACAAAGCAGAAACAGACATAGATACAGAGAACAATTTGGTGGTTACTAGAAGGAAGGTGGTGGTGGTGGTGGTGGTGTATAAAATAGGAGATTAAAAGGTATAAACGTCCAGTTATAAAATAAGATTCAGAAATACAATGTACAATACAGGGAAGATAGTTATTATTAACATTATTAACAACTTTGTATGGTGAGAGATAGTAGCTAGATTTATAACTTTGTAATGTATATAAATGTTGAAACACTATATTGTACAACTGAAACTAATATTGTATGTCCGCTATGCTTCAATAAAAAAGAAAATAATAATTTATTTAAGCAGAAAGGGCCTAAATTCTCCAATCAAAAGACACAGTGTGGCTGAATGAATTTTAAAAATCTAGGGGCAGCCCCGGATGGCTCAGTGGTTTAGTGCCGCCTTTGGCCTAGGGCATGATCCTGGAGACCCGGGATCGAGTCCCATGTCGGGCTCCCTGCATGGGGCCTGCTTCTCCCTCTGTCTGTGTCTCTGCCCCTCTCTCTCTCTGTGTGTCTCTCTATTAATAAATAAATTTCTTAAAATAAATAAATAAATAAATAAATAAATAAATAAATAAATAAATAAATAAATAAAAAAAATAAAAATCTATAAGCTGCCTACTAGAGACTCACTTCAGATGTAAGGATGCACACAGAAAGTAAGAGGTAGAAAAAGATATTCCATGCAAATGGAATCCAAGAGAAAGCTAGGGTTGCTATACTTCTGGTAGACAAAATAGACTTTAACACAGACTGTTGGTAATGTCAGCATCATGGTGGCATGAGAGGTTCCTAATTTCTTTACTGTTTGATTTACAGCTAATTCGACCTCCATAATTGAACAAAAGTACTTCTGTACAGCACACCAGGACACCTGAGAGGCCATCCATCTGTGCATCAGAAACCATACAAATGGGACCTCAGAAGAGGCTATAGAACCATGGAAACCATGGTGGTAGTAGCAGTGGCAACAGCTTTTAAAAAGGAACTGAACAAAAAAAAAAAAAAAAAAAAAAAGGAACTGAACAGTAAAAGTGGGGAGTGAAAGTCTACCAAGCTACAAGGGCTGCAGCTGGAAAGGACCTGTTTCTCTTTCTGAGGGGAAACTTGTATAATTCAGGGGAGGGGAAAGAGAGAGGGAAAAGGCAAAAACAAAGGGAACTGAAGGAATGGGTCTTCTGCCATCTGTTGCAAGATTTCAACAAGAAGTCTGCCAATGAAACTCTGGTATTGACAATTCAAAGATCCAAAGGCCTTGGGCATGCTCAAAGCCCCAGGTGCTAAGCCCACATCTCCATCTCAGTGTTACAGGTTCTCCCCAAGCCCCCTCCATGGAAAGTTCTTTTATGTCTCACTTCTGTTTGTGGTTCACATATTATAACTCTGCTGTCTAAATAACAGAGAGCTACTGAGCTAGTAGAATTTCTTTATATCTAGATTTTTTTATAGAAGTGTAGTTGACACAGTGCTACATGAGTTTCAGGTGTACAACAGAGTGATTTGACAGGTGTACATATTAGACTACACTCATCACAAGTGTAGCTACCATTCTCACCATACAAAGTTATTACAATACTATTGACTATATTTCCTATGCTGTACCTTTACCCCATGACATTCATTCCATACCTGCAAGCTTGTATCTTCCTTTCCCCTTTACCCATTTTGCCCCATTTCCCACAGCAACCATCAGATTATTTTCTGTATTTATGGGACTGTTTCTGCTTTTTATTTGCTCATTTGTTTGTTTTGTTTTTCTGATTCTATATATAAGTGAAATCATATGATATTAATTTTTCTCTGTCCAACTTATTAGTATAATTCCCTCTAGGTCCATTCATATTGTCATAAATGGCAAGATCTCATTCTTTTTCATGGCCAAGTAACATTCTTCTGTATATCAATATATATTCCACTTTATCAATTCATCTGTGATGGACACTTAGGTCACTTCCATATCTTGGCTACTATAAATAGTGCTGGAATAAGCATAGGGATGCATATTATCATTTTGAATTAGTGTTTTAATTTTCTTTGGTTAAATACCCAGCATTGGAAGTACTGGGTCATATGGCATTTCTATTTTTAATTTTCTTTTTTTTTTAAGATTATTTATTTATTTATTCATGAGAGACACAGAGAGAGAGAGAGGCAGAGACACAGGCAGAGGGAGAAGCAGGCTCCATGTAGAAAGCCCGATGTGGGACTTGATCCCGGGACTCTGGATCACACCCTGAGTCAAAGGCAGATGCTCAACTGCTGTGGCTGAGCCACCAGGCATCCCTTAATTTTCTTTTAAAGATTTATTTATGAGAGACACAGAGAAAGAGGCAGATACATAAGCAGAGGGAGAAGCAGGCTCCCTCTGGGGAGCCTGTTGTGGGACTCCATCTAGGACCCTGGGATCATGCCCTGAGCCAAAGGCAGGTACTCAACCACTGAGCCACCCAGGCATCCCTCTATTTTTAAGTTTTAAGAAACCTCCATACTGTTTTTCTTTTCTTTTTTTTTTCTTTTTCTTTTTTTTGTTTATTTATTCATAGAGACACACGCAGAGAGAGACAGAGGCAGAGACACAGGCAGAGGGACAAGCAGGCTCCATGCAGGAAGCCTGACGTGGGGACTCGATCCCGGGTCTCCAGGATCACACCCAGGCTGCAGGCAGCGCTAAACCGCGGCACCACTGGGGCTGCCCTCCATACTGTTTTTCAAAGTGGCTGCACCAACTTACATTTCCACCAACAGTGCACAATGGTTCCTTTCTTCCTGCATCCTCACCAACACTTACTATTTCTTGTCTTGATTCTGGCTATTCGGGCAGGTGTCAGGTGATATCTCCTTATGGTTTTGATTTGCATTTACCTTATGATTAGTGATGTTGATCATCTTTTCAAGTGTCTGTTGGCCATCTCTATGTCTTCTTTGGTGAAATGCCTATTTAGATCCTCTTCTAATTTTAAAATCAGGATGGTGGTTTTTTGGTTTTGGTGTTGAGTTCTAGAAGTTTTTTTTTTTTTTTTTGGTAATATATATTGAGTATTTACCCTTTGTTGGATTTATCATTTGCAAATATCTTTTCCCATTAAGTAGGCTGCCTTCTCATTTGACTAGTTTCTTTGCTGTGTAAAAGCTTTTTATTTTGGTGTAATTCCAAGAGTTAATTTTTTCTTTTGCTTCCCCTGTATAAGGAGACCTATCTAGTAAGATGTTGTAAGGGCCAAAGTTAAAGAGATTATTATCTTTTCTTCTAGGAGTTTTATGGTTTCAGGTCTCACATTTAAGTTTTTAAATCCATTTTGACTTTATTTTTGTGTATAGTATAAGAAAGCAGTCTAATTTCATTCTTTTGCATGTAGATGTCTAATTTTCCCAACACTATTTATTGAAGAGACTGCCTTTTTCCCCCACTGTATATTCTTGCTTCCTTTGTGGTAGAATAATGGACTGTATAATCATAGGCTTATTTCTGGGTGCTCTATTCTGCTACACTGATTTATAGGTCTATTTTTGCATCAGTACCATATATTATGATTACTACAGCTTTGGAATAAATCTTGATATCTGAGATTGTGAGATCTTAATCTATTCTTTCTCAAGATTTCTTTGGTTATTTGGGGCCTATTATAGTTCCATACAAAATTAGTATTATTTGTACTAGTTCGGTGAAAAATGCTGTATTTTGATAAAGATAGTATTTAATCCACAGTTTGTTTTGGGTTGTGTATATATTTTAACAATATTAATTATTCCAATCTTTGAGCATGGTGTATCTTTGCATTTGTTTGAAAAACAATTAAGATGACACAATGTTTTATAGTTCAGGTATATTTTAGAGTACAGGTCTCTCACCTCCCTGGTTAAGTTTATTCCTAGGGTATTTTATTCTATTTGTCACAGTTGTAAATGGGACTGTTTTATTAATTTCTCTTTCTGCTTCTTCATAATTACTGTATAGAAATGCAATGGATTTCTGTGTTTTTGTCTTTTTTTTAATACACCAACACACATGCTCCCAATTTTAGCAGTAAGTCAACTCTGGCAAAACAAACCAAAACCTGTAGCATCGTCTGGAAAACAGAATTTTTCTAATTATCAACCTATTGAACTCTTAGAATCAAAGTAAATGAACCTTACCCAAACAAGAATAGTGTTCGCAACTTCAAAAAAGGTGACAGAAGCACATTTCATTAAATGCTATAAAAAATCAGGGTAATTACAATATCACAAAAATAATATAGCAAATCTCCAGCAACAGATCTCAAAGACACAGAATTTTATGATCTGATTAATAGAGAATTCAAAATAGCTGTTATATAAAAAATTCAAGGTGCTATAAGAAAACCCAGAAGGTAATTCAATGAAGTCAGGGATAAAATCAATGAGTAGAGAAGTGCTTTACCAAAGAGATCAAAATTATAAAAAGAACAAATTCTAGAGCCAAAGTACTCAATAAATGAAATAAAGAATTCATTAAAAATAATTGAAAATATAACAGATATAAGACAGAATAAATGATAGTAATGCAAAAATGATTTATGTGGAAGAAGAGAGAGAATTAAGATAAAAACAAACAAGAAAAACCTATGAGAGTTATAAGACCCCATTAGAAAAGCCAGTGTAAGAATAATGGTTATACAAGAGGGAAAAGAGAGGAAGAAGAGGACAGAATATTGATTTAAAGAAACAATAGCTGAAAACTTCCTAAACCTAGAAAAAAAATTGGACATACAAATCCATGAACCTAATAAAATAAATACCTTATCAGTTCAACGCAAAAAGATCCTCTCAAAGATACCTAATGAGGCTGCCAAAATTCAAAACAGGGATGCCTAGGTGGCTCTGTTGGTTGAGCATCTGACTCTTGATTTTGGTTCAGGTCATGGTCTCGGGTTGTGAGATTTAGCTGCACACTGGGCTCGGTGCTGGGTATAGAACCCCCTTAAGATTATCACTCTCTCGAGCAGCCCCCGGTGGCTCAGCGGTTTAGTGCCGCATTCAGCCCAGGGCCTGATCCTGGAGCTCTGGGATCAAGTCCTACGGCATGGGGCTTGCTTTTCCCTCTGCCTGTGTCTCTGCCTCTCTCTCTTTCTCTCTCTCTGTGTCTCTCATGAATAAATAAATAAAATCTTAAAAAAAAAAAGATTATCTCTCCTTCTCCCTCTGCCCCTCCTCCCTGCCCCTCCTCCCTCTCTGTCTCCTCCTGTTTAAAAAAGAAATTCAAAGGCAAAGAAAGAATCTTAAAGGCAGGAAAGCCCCCCTCCCCCCCAAAAAAGTAAGATACAAAGGAACTCCCATTAGGATATGAACAGATTTCCGAACAGAAGTTACACAGGCCAGGGATGAGTGGAATTACATAAGTATTGAAATATAAAAATTGCCAGCCACGAATATTCTGCCTGGCACAGTTATATGAGGAGAAATAAAGGCTTTCCCTTACAAATAAGAGCTGAGGGAGTTCACCACCACTATACATGCCTTGAATGAAATGTTAAAAGGAGTCCTTTAAGCTGAAATGAAAAAAACACTAATGAGAAAAATAGAAAATGAAATACTCAAAACTCTCATAAAGGGGATATCAAAAGTCAGAAAGCTGTAATTCTATTTTAGAATAGTGTGTTAAACAATTATAATAAAGAAAAGGCATTCAATAACTAACTACAGCTTAACAAATTTAAAGGAAAAAAAGAGTTAATTTGTGGCATCAAAAAATATAAAAGGGAGGAGTAAAAGTATGGAACCTTATCAAGTAAAAGATGATACGTTGCCATCAACACAAAAGGGACTGTTTTATCTATGAAATGTTTTATATAACTACGGTAGCCATAAAAGAAAAATTTGGAATGAGGCATGAAACATAAGAAAATGAACGACTAAGCAAATCACCAGGAAAACCACCAATTTACAAAGGTAGGCAAAAAGGCCAAAGATAAAATGGCAGTAGCACATCTTACACATCAGTAATCATCCTAAATATAAGTGGACTGAACTCACCAGTCAAAAGGCACAGAGTAGCTGGATATATAAAAAGTAAGACCCAACTATATGCTGCCTGCAGGCAACTCATTTCAGTGCAAAAGATGCACATAGGCTCAAAGTGAAGGAATGGAAGATGATATTCCAGCAAGTGAAAATCAGTAGAAAGCAGGTATAGCTATAGTTCTATCAGACAAAATAGATTTCATGACAAAAACAGTAACAAGAGATAAAGAAGGTCACTGTATAATGACAGGGATCAACACATCAAGAAAGTTTAACAAACAAAAATATATATGTACTCTACATCAGAGAGCCTAAATATATTAAGCAAATACTAGCAGATCTTAAGAGGAAATAGACAACAATACAATATTATAAAGGATTTTCATACCCCATTATCAGCAATAGATAGGTCACCCCAACAGGAAATTAACAAGAAAATATTGAGTTGAACCATACTTTAGAACAAATGGACTTAATGGATACATATAGAAAATTCCACCCAACAGCATCAGAATATACATTTTCAGGATAAATCATATGATAGTACATAAACAGTTTTCAGTACATTTAAGATTGAAATCATACCAACTATTTTTTCTAACCACAGGAGTATGAAAATAGAAATCAATGATAGGATGAAAGTGAGAAGATTTAAAATAATTATAACTAAGCAACAAACTCCTGAACAACCAGTGGGTCAAAGAAGAAATCAAGACCTAAAAAAATTATCTCAAAACAAATAAAAATGGAAATACAGTAGATCACAGCTAAAGCTGTCCTAAGAGAAAGTATATACTACCAAACATGTGTATTAAGATATCAAAAAACCTCAAATAAACAATCTAGCTCTATTCCTAAAGGAACTAGAAAAAGAACAAGTTAACTCCAAAGTAAACAGAAGGAGATATCAAAAAACCTCAAATAAACAACCTAGCTCTATTCCTAAAGGAACTAGAAAAAGAAGAACAAGTTAACTCTGAAGTAAACAGAAGTAAAATAATAGAGATCAGAGTAAAAATAAATTAAGAGATCAGAGAAAAATAGAAGGAATCAATGAAACTAAGAGCTTATTCCTCAAAAAGATAAATAAAATTGACAAACGTTTATCTAGGCTTAAAAAAAGAGGATTTAGATTAATAAAATTAGAAATGAAAAAAGAGAAATGACAACAAATTCTACAGAAACACATAGGATCATGAGAGACTACTATGAATAACTATATGTCAACAAAGTATAGAATCTAGCAGAACTGGATACAATTCTAGGAATACACAACCTACCAAAACTGAATCAAGAAGAAATAGGAAATATGAACAGACCAATAATAAGAGATTGAATCAGCAATCAAAAATCTCCCAACACAGAAAATTCCAGGATCAGAAGTCTTTACTGTTAAATTGTACCAAACATTTAAAGAAGAATTAATACCAATCTTCTTTAAACTCTTTAAAAATATTGAGGAAAATGGAACACTTCCAAACTCATTCTATAAGGCTAGCATTACTCTTATACGAAACCAGATAAGGAGATCACAAGAAAATTATAAACCAATATCCATGATAAATATATCATGTCAATATATAGGTAAAATCTATATAAATATCATGTAAATTATATGTAAAAAATCTCAGCAAACTATTAGCAAACCGATTCAAGAACATATTAAAGATATTATACATCATGACCAAGTGGGATTTATTCCTGGGATACATGGATATTTCAACATATTCAAATCAATAAATGTGGGCAGCGTGGGTGGCTCAGTGGTTTAGCACCGCCTTCAGCCCAGGGTGTGAGCCTGTGGACCTCGGATCGAGTCCAACATTGGGCTCCCTACATGGAGTCTGCTTCTCCCTCTGCCTTTGTCTCTGCCTCTCTCTCTCTGTGTCTCTCAAGAATAAATAAAATATTTTAAAAATCAATAAATGTAATACATTGCATCAATAAAGTGAATGGTATAAATCACACAATCATATTAATAGATGCAGAAAAAGCATTTGACAAAATATCTCTTCCTGATTAAAAAACCTTAACAGAATAGGTATAGAAGGAACAAAACTCAACATAATAGAAATCACACACAACAAAACCACAGCAATATTATATACTTACTGCAGAATAATTAAAAACTTTTCCTCTAATATCAGGAAAAAAGACAAAATGTTCTGTCACCATTCACATTCAATATAGTAATGGAATTCCTAGAGAGCAATTAGAGAAAGAAATAAGAGGCAACCAATTGGAAAGGAAGAAGTAAAGTTGTTGTTATTTGCTAATGATTTTATCTGTAGAAAATCCCGCAGACTCCATCAAAACACAGTTGGAATTAATCAACAATTTCAGTAAAGTTGCAGGATACAAAATCAACACACATAATTCAGTTGCAGCCCTTTCCACTAATGATGAAAATCTGAAGAAGAAATAAAAACTATCGGGATCCCTGGGTGGCGCAGCGGTTTGGCGCCTGTCTTTGGCCCAGGGCGCGATCCTGGAGACGCGGGATCGAATCCCACATTGGGCTCCCGGTGCATGGAGCCTGCTTCTCCCTCTGCCTGTGTGTGTCTCTGCCTCTCTCTCTCTCACTGTGTGCCTATCATAAATAAATTAAAAAAAATTATTAAAAAAAAAAGAAATAAAAACTATCCCCTTCACAATACCACCAGAAATAATACTTAAGAATAATTTTTTACTTATGAATAAATTTAACCAATGAAGTAAAAGAACTGCATAATTAAAACCTATAAGATTTTGTGAAAAATTTGTGAAGACAAAAAAATACATCTGTATTTATGGATTAGAAGAATAAACATTGCTCAATATTAAGTGTTCAAAGTATTATTGTTCAAATTAATATTGCTCAAATGGTTATTCTTTGCAGAAATAGAAGAAACAATCTTAAAATTTGTGTGGCACCACAAAAGTCCCCAAACAACCAAAGCAATCTTGAGGAAGGGAAAACAAAAACCCAAACTAGGAAACCATGCTTCCTGATTTCAAACTATATGACAAAGCCATAGTAATGAAAACAATGTGGTACTGGCATAAAAATAGACACATAAAACATGGAACAGAGAAGAACCCAGAATATAGGGTTAGCTATTATTTGACAAGGAAGTCAAGAAAACCTAATGAGGAAATAAAAAATGATGTCTCATCAAAAAATGGTGCTGGGAAAATTGGAGATATACATGAAGAACAATGAAGTTGGACCCCTATCTCACACCAAAGAGTTGACTGAAAATGTATCAAAAATTTAAACACAAGACCTAATCTCATAAAACTCATACAAGTAAATATAGGATAAAAGCTCCTTGACATTGATTTAGATGGCAATTTTTAGAAAATGATATCAAAAGCATGGGGAACAAAAGCAAAAAAAATCATCAAATGGGACTGCATTAAACTCAAAGGCTTCTACACAGCAAAAGAAGCCACTAAATAAATAAAAAGATGACCTATAGGATGGAAGAGAAATTTGTAAATTATATAACAGATAAGGAGTTAATACCCAAAATATATAAAGAACTCATACAACTTTATAACAAAAAGATGAACAGTCCAATTTAAAAATGGGCCAAAAAATCTAACTAGACATTTTTTTCCAAATATGACATCAAAATGGCCAATAGGCAAATAAAAAAATGCCCAACATCACAAATTATTTGAGAAACACAAATTGAAAGCAGAATGAAATGTCACCTCACACCTGTTAGAATAGTTATCATTATAGGGCACCTGAGTGGCTCAGTTAGTTAAGTATCTGACTCTTGATTTTGGCTCAGACCATGATCTCCAGGTCATGAGATCAAGCCCTGCATCCAGCTCTGTGCTGGGCATGGAGCCTGTATAATGTTCTCTTTCACCCTTTCCCTCTGATTCTCCCACCTGCTCACATTTTCTCTCTCAAACATATATATATATATATATATATATATATATATATATATATATATATATATATATATATATATAAAAGAATAGTTATCATCAAGAAAACAAGAGGCAACAGGTGCTGACAAATGTGGTAAAAAGGGAACCCTTATACACTGTTACTGGAAATGTAAATTGGTCCAACAATTATTGGAAATAATCTGGAGATTCCTCAAAAAACTAAAAATCGATCTACCCTGTGATCCAGCAATACTACTTCTGGGTATATACCCAAAGGAATGAAAACACCAAGATATGTACACTTCCATGTTTATTGTACGACTATTCACATGAGCCAAGACACTGAAAGAACTTAAGTGCCCATCAATGGATAAATAGGTTAAGAAGGTGTGGTACAAATATGCAAAGAAATTTTATTAGCTATGAGAAAGGAGGATATCCTGTCATTTGTGATATCATGGATATTGAGCCCATTATGAAATGTGAGACAAGTTATTTAAAGCATGTATAGCATAATATCACCTATATGTAGAATCATAAAAGAAAAAAAGGGAATAAAAGGCATAGCATAAATGATATTATGTCAATGATATTATAATAATGACGTAACTGGGACAGATGATGGCTACATTTGTGGTGAACATAACAATGTTTAAGCTTGTCAAATCATTAACTTGTACACCTGAAACTAATACAACATTGTGTGTCAACCATACTAAAATAAAAAAGAATTTAAAAATTAACATAAAAAATAGTATAATTGTGGTTATCATCAGATAGGCATGAAGGGATAAGACATGTTTAAGAGTAAGAAAATTACAAGTAGTAAATAAGCCATGGAGATCAAGTGCATAGAATAACAAAGACAACAATATTATATTACAATAAAACTTTCTTAGAGTAAAACTTACCTATCTCAACCACTGAAATGGATAATTATGTAATGTGATAGTTATATTGTTATAGTAGCAATCTTACTGCAATATGTAAATGTATCAAATTAACATGTCATATGCCTTAAATTTACATAATGGCATATGGCAAATGTACTCAATAAAAGTAAGTTATTAAAATAGAACAAGGACTGTAATAAGAGACAAAGCATTACATAATAAGGGGGTCAATCTAATAAGAAAATATAATATTTATAAGTATTTATACACTCAACATAGAAACACTTAAATATTGGCATTACATATTATTGAAAAAGTCAATCAGGTATTTACTGATCAACTGAATTAATCAGTTGATCAACCAATTGAAAAATCAATATGGAACATCCAACCTTAAATGACACCTTAGACCAGATGTACTTAACAGTAATTATGGACATTCAACCCAAAGGACCAGGATACACATTCTTCTCAAGTTTAGATCATGTTAGGACACAAGACAAATCTTAATAAATTTAAAAAGACTAAAATTATGCCAAGCATATTTTTGAACCATAATGCTATAAAAATAGAAATCAATTACAAGAAACTTGGGAAATTTCCAAATATGTGAATATCAAACAACACACTACTGAAAAACCACTAGGTCAGAGAAGAAATAAAAAATGAAGTAGAAAGAAAAAAACCTTTGAGACAAATGAAAATGGAAATACAACATACAAAAACTTATGGGATAAAACAAAAGCAGATCTAAGAGAAAATTTCATGGCAATAAAGTTTTTATCAAGAATCAAGAAAAATCTCAAATAGACTTGAAATTTGGGAAGATGGTAGAGTAGGAGGATTTTGAGTTTAACTTGACCCATAGATACACCAAGGCAACAACTACATTCATGTAACTAACTCTGAAAATGACCTAAAGACCAGCAGAACAAATCTTCTACAGCTAGCTATAGAGAGAAGAACACATCTTAAAGGGTAAGAGTGTCAGAAATGCAGTTGGGAATCAAATCCCTGGCATGATTAACCATAAACAGGAGGATACAAGCATGGAAGAGCAAGGAGGATCCAACCCCACACCAAGCACCCCTGGCTCTGGAGCTTTAAATAAGTAGGGCTTAACTCTGGAAGATCTAGAGAGATATAGAAAACTGAGTACTCACCTTTAAAGAGCCAGCACTCCAAATAATGGTCTGACACAGCACAGAAGCAGCAGTTTGAAAAATACCAAGGGTATATATGAAGGAGATTTATTAACTAATCTCACTAGAAGGGCAGGGATCTGTAGGAGATTTCTCTAGGAACAAAAGGGCTGGTGGGTGCCATTTTTCTAGCCCTCCCTCTGCCTAGATAGTCAGATGCTTGTAGGAGCCATTTCCAATACTGTCCATCTACCTTCTTAGCTGTGTGTGCCCTACCCCAGCATTCCTCTGCAGGCCTGCCCCACCAAACCTGCCCACTATAGCAGGCATCCCTCCAAAGCAGATCCTGCCCTGCCACACATGGCAAGCAGCACTGGCTGGACCAGTGCTGCCCTAAAGGATTCCTGCCCTATGGAGTTGGGGGAGAAAATCCACACGTGTAGTTCTTGTAGGCAGGCCTCTTAGCTGGCTACACAGAGAGTAAGCCCTGCCCTGTGGTGTGTGTGTAGCTGTGGCAGAGGCTAACTGCAAAGAGATAGGCTAAATGCCAGCTCCACCCACCAACAAACCAAAGTTAGCCACAGCCAGGCCTCTTGACAGCACAGGGAGCAAACTCTGCCCAGTGCTCCAGAGCAGGGAAGGCAGGTCATTTCAACCAGCCCCACTCACCAGCATGCCCACAGCAATCATACCTCAGCTACAACAGGGCACATGCGGCCCCACAGGAGACACCTGTGGGGTGCCTGGTTCTGGTGACCAGGAAGGATTAAACTACAGGGCACCAAGAACCTCTTCTACACAAGAGCACTATTTTCAAGACCAGGAAACAGCTAACATCCTTAACACAGAGACAAACTGAGGAGACAGAGGAATGCACTCCAGATGAAAGAGGAAAACAAAATCACAGCAGAAGAGCTAAATGAAATAGAAGCAATATTTCTAATAAATAATTCAAATCAATGGTCATAACTGTACTGAACTTGAGAAAAGAGTGAATGAACTCTGACAACTTCAACAAAGATAGAAAATCTAAAAAAAAAGTGAGAGAAAAAAGCATTCAATAACTGAAATAAATATACTATAGTGAATCAACAGTGGGTCAGAGGATGCAGAAGAAAGGACCAGTAATGTGGAAGGCAAGGTATTGGAAAGCAACCAAGCTGAGCATCAAAAAAGAAAAAAAGGACAATGAAAAATAAGAATAGGTTAAGGGAACTCAGTGGCATTATGAAACATAATAACATTATGCATATAATTGCATTATAGGGATTGCAGAAGGAGAAGAAGAGAGGAGGCAGAAAACTTACTTAAAGAAAGAATAGCTGAAAACCTCTCCAATCTGGGTAAGAAAACAGACATCTAGTTCTAAGAAGCACAGCAGCCCTAAAGAGATTAATGCAAGGAGGTCCACACCAAGACATGTAATCATTCAGATGTCAAAAAGTAATGATAAAGAGAGAATTTGAAAAGCAACAAGAGACAACAGTTACATACAAAGGAAATCCCATAAGGGTATCAGCTGATTTTTCAGCAAAAACTTTATAAGTCAGAAGGGTATGTTATGATATATTCAAAGAGCTGAAAGGGAAAAAAAAAAAACCCTGAAACCAAGAATATTCTACCCAGCAAGGTTATCATTCAGAACTGAAGGAGAGAGAAAGTTTCCCAGAAAAGACAAAAATTAAAGGAATTCATGACCACTAAACCAGCCCTACAAGATATGTCCCATTTATGGGACTCATTGATTGGAAATTTCATAATAAGTAAGAAAAGTAGGAAGCACAAAAGCAGTAAAAATAAGTATATCTGTAAAAGCAGTCAAAGGACTCACAAAATAAGATATAAAGTATGACGTGATATACCTAAAATGTAGGTGGGAGGGGAATAAAGAATGGGTTCAAACTTAAGTGACATCAACTTAATATGGACTGCTGTATGCAGAAGGTGTCATATACAAACCTAACGTAAATCCCAGATTAAAAACAGTAACAGATATGCTAAAGCAAAAGAGAAAGGAATCCAAGTAGACAACTAAAAAAGCCAACTAATTGTGAGAGAAGAGAACAAGAGAAGAAACAGGGAAGAACTAAAAAAAAAACAAAACCATAAAACAAGTAACAGAATACCTATTACAAAATTACTTTGAATATGAATGGTTTAAATGCTCCAATCAAATGACATAGGGTGATGAAATGGATAAAAAAGCAAGACCCATCTAACATGCTGCCTACAAGAAACTCATTTCAGACCTAAAGCTGCATTCAGATTATAAGTGAAGGGATAGGAAAGAATTTATCATATAAATAGAAGTGAAAAGAAAGTCAGGGTAGCAATACTTGTAAGGGACTGAACAGAATACAAAACAAAGACTATACTAAGAGACAAAGAAGGACACTGTATAATCATAAAGGGAACAATCAACAAGATGATGTAACAATTATAAATATTTATGCACCCAATGTGAGAGCATCCAGATACACAAAGCAACTGATAACAAATATAGAGAAAGTACTTGATAGTAATATGATAAGAGTAGGGGACTTCAACACCACACTTACATCAATGGACAGATTATCCAAACAGAAAAATTGACAAGGAAACAATGGCTTTGAATGACACATTAGGCCAGATGGATCTAACAGATACATTCAGAACATTCAATCCCAAATCAGTAGAATACACATTCTACTCAAGTGCACATGGAACATTCTCCAGAACAGATCACATGTTAGGCCACAAAACAAGCCTCAACAAATTCAAAAAGATCAAAGTCATATCACATATTTTTTCTGACCACAATACTATGAAACTAGAAATCAATCACAAGAAAAATATCTGGAAACAGCACAAATACATGAAGGTCAAATAACATACCACTAAACAATGAATAAGTTAACCAAGAAATCAGAGAGGAAATTTAAAAATACATGTAGACAAATAAAAATAAAACACAATTCTCCAGAAATCTTTGGGATGCAGCAAAAGCTATTCTAAGAGGAAAGTTTATAGTAATACAGGCCCATCACAAGAAGAAAGAATAATTTCAAACAACTTGACTTTACACTTAAAGGAGCTAGAAAAGGAGCAAAACACAAAACCAGTAGAAGGAAGGAAATAAAGATTAGAGTAGAAATAAGTGAAATAGAAACCAACCAAACAAACAAACAAACAAAACCAATGGAATAGATCAGTGAAACAAGGAGCTGGTTCTCTGAGAAAATCAATAAAATTCATAAACCTTTACCCAGATTCATTAAAAAAAAAAAACAAAGACAAGAGAGAAGACTCAAATAAGAAGAATCAGAAATTAAAGGAGGGAAGTAACAACAAACTTCACAGAAATTCAAAAGATTATAAGAGAATATTATGAAAAATTATATGCCAACAAATCAGACAGCCTAGAAAAAAATGGATAAATTCCTAGGAACATACTATCTTCCAAAACTGAATCAAGAAAAAATAGAAAATTTGAACAAACTGGTTAGTAGTAATAAAAATGAAATAATAGTCAAAAAACATACAAACAGAAGTCTCACACATGATGGCTTACAAGTGAATTCTACCAAATTTTTAAATAAAAATGAATACCTATTTATATCAAACTATTCAAATAATAGGAGAGGAAGAAAAAACTTTCAAATTCATTCTATGAGGCCAATAGTACCTGGATAGCAAACACAAAGACACCACAAAAAAGGAAATACAAGCCAATGTTCCTGATGAACATAAATGCAAAAATCCTCAAGAAAATATTAACAAATAGAATTCAATCATATATTAAAAGAATTGTTCACCATGATCAAGTGGGCTTTATTCCAGGGATGCAAGGATAATTCAATAAATGCAAATCAAACAACATGATACATCACGTTAACAAAATGCAGGATACAAACCATATTATCCCCTCACTAGATGCAGAAAATTCAACATCAGTCCATGATTAAAAAAAAAACAACAACCCTCTAAATGATGTAACTTTAGAATATATCTCAAAATAATAAAGGCTATATATGACAAATCCATAGCTAACGTCATACTCAATAGGTCAATCCTGAAAGTTTTTTCTGTAACAGAGGAACAAGGCAAGGATGTCCACTCTTACTGCTTATAGTTAGCTTAGCACTGAAGTCTCAGCCATAGCTATCAAACAGAAAAAAAAAGGCATTCAAATTGGTAAGGAAGAAGTAAAACTGTCACTATTTGCAGATGACACAATACCATATAGAGAAAACCCTAAAGACTCCACCCCAAAAAATAGAATAAATTTGGTAAAGTTGCAGGATATAAAATTAATATACAGAAGTTGATTGCATTTCTATATATTAAAAATGAAGTGGCAGAAAGAGAAATTAAGAACACGATTCCATTACAATTGTACCAAAATAATAAAATATCTAGAAATAAACTTAACCAAAGAAGTGAAATATCTGTAACTCTGAAAACTATAAATCTTTAATGAAAGAATTTGAAGACAATAGAAACAAATGGAAAGCTATTCCATGCTGATGGCTTGGAAGAAATATTGTTAAAATGATCATACTACCCAAAGCAATCTATATAGCTTTCATGCAACCCCTATCAAAATACCACTAGTAGTTTTCATAGAACTAGAATAAATAATCCTAAAATGTTCATGGAACCACAAAAGACCCTGAATAGCCAAAGCAATCTTGAGAGAGAACAAAGCTGGAGGTCTCACAATCCCAGATTTCAAGATATACCATAAATCTATAGTGATCAAAACACTAATGCACTGGCATAAAAACAGACATATAGATCAATGTGGAACAAAATAAAGAGCCTAGAAGTCAACCCACACTTAAATGATCAGTGAATCTACAACAAAGGACATAAGAAAATGCCATGGGGAGAGACAATCTTTTCAATAAATGGTGCTGGGCATCCTGGGCAGCTACATGCAAAAGAATGAAACTGGATCACCTTTATACCATATACAAAATTAAACTCAAAATGGACTGAAGACTTAATTGTGAAACCTGAAACCATAAAACTAAAAGAAAATATAGGCAATAATCACTTGGAAACCAATCTTAGCACTGTGTTAATGGCTATGTCTCCTCAGGCAGGGGAAAAAAACTCAAACTATGGAAATACACCAAAAAAAAAATTTTTTTTTTTGCATAGCAAAGGAAACCATTGGCAAAATTAAAAAGCAACCTACCAAGTGGGAGAAGATATTTAATAATCAGATAAATGATATATTTGATAAGGAGTTAATATCCAAAATACATTAAGAAATTATACAACTCAACACACACACACACACACACACACACACTAACAATCTGATTTTAAAAATGGGCAGAGAACCTTAAAAGACATTTTTCCAAAGAACACACTACAGATGGCCAATAGACACATGAAAAGATTCAATATCACCAATCATCAGGAAAGTTCAAATAGAAACTCTTCAACACCAATGAAAATGGCCAGTATTGAAACATAAGAAATAAGTGTTGGCAAGTTTTGGGAGAAAAAGGAAGCTACTCGTGGTTCTGTAAATTTCATAATCACTGAGAAAAACAGTATGGAGTTTCCTCAAAAAATTAAAAATATAAGTCTCACATGCTCCAGGAGTATTATTACTGGTATTTATGCAAAGAAAACAAGAACACTGTTTCAAAAAGATATATGTAACCCTGCATATATTAAAGCATTATTTGTGCTAGCCAAGGTATGGAAGCGACCCATGTCCATTAATAGATGAATAAACAAGATGTAGTATAAACATACAATGGAATATTACTCAGCCTTAAAAAATAATGAATTCTTGCTATTTACAACAACATGGATAGACTTAGAATTATACTAAGTGAAATGAGTCAGATAGAGAAAAAAAAATACCATATGATTTCACTTAGCTGTGGAATCTAAAAATCACAACAAACAAAAAACAGACTCATAAATACAGAGAAGAACTATGGTTATTAGAGGGGAAGTGGGTGGGGGAATTAGCAAAACAGGTGAAGGAGATTAAAGGGTACGAATTTCCAGTTCTAAAATAAATCATGCGGGCAGGCTGGGTGGCTCAGCGGTTTAGCGCCACCTTCAGCCCAGGGCCTGATCCTGGAGACCCGGGATCAAGTCCCATGTCCGGCTACCTGCATAGATCCTGCTTCTCCCTCTGCCTGTGTCTCTCCCACACACTCTCTCTCTCTGAGTCTCTCATGAATAAATAAATAAAATCTTTAAAAATAAATAAATAAAATAAATCATGCAAAGGAAAGTACAGCATAGGGAATATAGTGAATAATATTATATCCTTGTGTGGTGACAGATGTTGACTACACTTACTGACCACACTGATTAATGTGCAGAACTGTCAAATTACTATGTTGTATATATAAAAGTAATAGAACATTGTGTGCCATTTATACTTCAACAATAAAAAATCTAAATAAAAGCTTACCAAACTCATTCCGAAAAAAAGAAACATATCAAATAAACAACCTAATTTCACATTTCAGGGCACTAGAAAAGAAAAAGAACAAATGAATCTCAAAGGAAGGAAATAACAAACATCAAAGCAGAAATAAATGGAATAGAGACTAAAAAGACAATAGAAAAAATCACTGTAATTAAAAGCTGGGTTACTGAAAAAAATAAAAAAAATATTGAGAAATCCTTAGCTGCATTCACCAAGAAAACAAAAGAGGAGATTCAAATAAAATCAGAAGTAAGAGAGGACACATTACAACTGATACCTTAGAAACACAGAGGATCAGGAACCTGGTTGAGCATCTGTCTTTGGCTCCGGTCGTGATCTTGGGGTCCTGGGATCAAGTCCCATATTGGGCTCCCTGCTGGGATCCTGTTCCTCCATCTGCCTGTTTCTACCTCTCTCTGTGTCTCTCATGAATAAATAAACAAATAATCTTTTAAAAAAAAAGAAATGCAAAGGATCATAGGAGACTGTTATGAATAATTACCACCAACAACCTGGACAACTTGGAAAAAATTGATAAATTCCTAGATATATAAACCTTCCATGACTAAAACATAAAAGAAACTTTGAATATATCAAATATTAGTAAGGAGATTGAATCTGTAATTTAAAATCTCCCAAAAACCAAAAAGTTCAGGACCAGATGGCTTCACTGGTGAATTCTACCAAAAATTTAAAGAATTTCAATTCTTATGAAATTTTCCAAAAATAAGTGGAGGAAAGACTTCTAAACTCATTTTTTTGATATCTGCATTACACTGATCTCAAAAACATACAAAAGACACGGAAGAAAGAATATTATAGGTCAATATCCCTGATAAACATAGATGGAAAAATTCTTAGTAAGATGTCAGCAAACTGAACTCAACAATACTTTAAAAGGATCATGCAACATTGTCAAATGGGATTTATTCTAGGGATGCAAAAATGGTCAACCTTCATTTATCATTCAATGTGAGCACATTCATAAAATGATGAAATCCAATGATCATTACAGTAGATGCAGAAAAAGCATGTGATAAAATTAAACATCTGATAATGATAAACTCTCAACAGTGGGTATAGTGGGAACATACCTCAAAGTAATAAAAGCTATATATGATAAGCCCATAGTCAAGATTTTACTCAATAGTACAAAGCTGAAAGTTTTTCCTCTAAGATTAGGAACAAAGCAGGATACCCACTCCTACACTTTTGTTTCAACATAATAGTGCATATTCTAGACAGAACAATTAGACAAGAGAAAGAAATAGGGGCATTCTGATTGGAAAGAAAGAAGTAAAACTAATTGCAGATGATATTATATATAGGAAACCGTAAAGACTCCACCAAAAGCTGTCAGAACAAATAAATGAATTAAGTACAGTTGTAGGATACAAAGTCAATACATAAAAATCTGTTGCATTTTGATACACTAGTAACAAACTACCAGAAACAGAAACTAGAAAAAAAACTTATTTACAATGACATAAAAAAGAATAATATATCTAGGAATAAGTTGAACCTAGGAGTGAAGGATTGTATGCTGAAAAAATACAACAAAGACACAAATAAATGGAAAGATATTCCATACTTGTGGATTACGAGAATTAATATTGGTTAAAATATCCATATTACCCAAAGCAATCTACAGATTCAATGTAATCCTTATAAAAAACCAAGAGTATTTTTCATGGAATTAGAACAAATAATTCTAAAATTTGTATGGAACCACAAAAGATCTCAAATAGCCAAAGCAATTTTGAGAAAGAACAAAGCATGGACGCATCATGTTCCTTGATTATAAACCACATTATAAAGCAATGGTAATCAAAATTATATGGCATTGGTATAAAAATAAGCATAGCAATGTAAAAGAATAAAGAGCCCAGAAATAAAGTCACATATATGGGACTGAGTGGCCTCATGCAAATGAATAAAACTAGGAATATTATCTTACACTATCCACAAAAATAAAGACTTGAATGTAAGACCAGAAACCATAAAACTCTTAGGAGAAAACCTATGTACTAAACTACTTGACATCAGTCTTGGCCTTTTTTTTTTTTTTTTTTGGATTGGACTTTAAGAACAAAGGCAACAAAAGCAAAAGGATCAATAAATGGAAGTATGGCAAACTTAAAATGTTCTGCACAGCAAAATAAACCATCAACAAAATTATAAGCAACCTATAGAAAGGGAGAATATGTTTACAATCGTATATCTGATAAGGGGTTAATATCCAAAATATATAAAGAAATCATATAATAGCAAAATATACGATGTAATTAGAAAGTTCAGAGGATCTGAACAGACTTTTTTGAAAGAAGATATGCAGATGGCCACTGGTACATGAAAAGATGCTTATGATTACTAGTCATCAGGGAAATGCAAATCAAAACCAAGATAAGATAGAGTGGTTATTATCAAAAGGACAAGAAATAAGTGTTGGTGAGAATGTGGAGAAAAGGGAATTTTCATGCACTGTGGTGGAAATGTAAATTAGTGTAATCACTATGGAAAACAGTATGGAGGTTCCTCAAAAAATTAAAAATAGAACTACCATATTGTTCAGCTCTTCCATTTTGGGTATTTATTCAAAGAAAATGAGAACACTAATTTGAAAAGATATATGCATCCCTATAGTTGTTGCAGCATTATTTACAGTAGTCCAGATATGGAAACAACCTAAGTGTCCACTGATGGATGGATGAATGGAGAAGGAAGATGTGGTATACACAATGGAATATTACTCAGCCATTAGAAGGAAACTTATGACAACATGGATGAATCTTGAGGGTATTAAGCTAAATTAGATAAATAAGCTAGAGAGAGACATCTTATATGTGTAATGTAAGAAAACAAAACAAATGACAAAAAGAATCAAACTAGATACAGACAGCAGATTGGTGTTTATCAGAGGGGAAGGTTGGGGTAAGTGTGAGAAGAGTGAGGAGGGTTGATTGCATGGTGACAGATGGTAACTAGACCTATGTAGGGTATGTATGTGACCTATGTCACTTTGTAGGGTATGTATCAGACTATTATACTGTACACTTGAAACTAGTATACTGTTATATAACAATATGACCTTGATTAAAAAAAAGTTCTTCCCAACTTCCAGATTATAAATGCAGTTGCTTAAATCTTCCTCTAAAATGTTTTCTTTGTATCTTTAATCCACATAAAACTTACTTTATATATGGTATGAAACAGAAGTTTAACTGCTTTTCTACTGAAATAAAATATCTTAATCATATTAAATGACCAAATATATATTTTTTCTCTGGATTTGCTATTCTTTTTTTTTTTTGGATTTGCTATGCTATTCAAGCTACAGGTCAGGACTCTTTGTTGCTTCTTCTTTTTTTTTTTTTAAAGATTTTATTTATTTATTCATGAGAGACACAGAGAGACAGGGAGGCAGAGAGACAGGCAGAGGGAGAAGCAGGCTCCACGCAGGGAGCCCAATGTGGGACTCGATCCCGGGTCTCCAGGATCATACCCTGGGCTGAAGGCGGCGCTAAACCTCAGAGCCACCCGGGCTGCCCTGTTTGTTGCTTCTAAGATCAATTTAGTAGGCTTTATTTGGCATTTTAGGAAATATAAAGTAGAAAAACAAAATATCAGTGTGCATCATATGTAATGGGGTAAATGTTTCATGCAACTTTTATTTCCGTTTTTAACACACATAAACATACATTAAGGGTCATTCTGAATATAAAGTGTATTTCTTATTGTGAATTATAATAAAGTTGGAAAAAAAAGACACAGAAACAAACCAAATGTCCACTAATGGGTAAATGGATAAAGAAAAAGTGGTATATATACACAATGGAATATTTTTTACTCAGCCATAAACAATGACATCTTGCCATTTGTGACAACATGGATTTTGAGGGCATTATGCTAAGTGAAATAAATCAGAGAAAGATAAATACCATATGATTTCACTTACATGTGGCATCTAAAAAAAACCCCAAAACAAAAACTGAACTTAGAGACACACAGAACAGATTGGTGGTTGCCAGAAATGGGGGTGGGCAAAATGAATGAAGGGAGTCAAAAGGTATAAACTTACAATTATAAAATAAATAAGTCATGGGAATGTAGGGTACAACATGGTGACTACAGTCAATATTATACTGCATATTTGAAAGTTGCTAAGAGAGGCACGCCTGGGTGGTTCAGTCAGTTGAACATCAACTCTTGATTTTCACTCAGGTCATGATCTCAGGGTGGTCGGACTGAGCCTTGTCTCCAACTCTGCAATCTGCAGAAAGTCTGCTCCACATTCTCTTTTCCTCTCTCCCTGCCTCGTGCTTGCTTACATCCTCTTTCTCTCTCTTTTAAATAAATAAATCTTAAAAAAACAGAAAGGTTGCTAAGAGAGTGATGTTAAAAGTTCTCATCACAACAAAAACAACAAAAAATGTGACTATGTGGTAAGTTCTTGTGGTGATTATTTCACAATATATGCATATTGTATATATTGTGTATATGTACATATACATACACACATGTTACATATACATATGTTACATACTTGAAACTAATATGTTTTATGTCAATTATGCCTCAATAAGAATAAATGTAAAATATCCAATATAGTAATAAAAATTAGGAGATGTTTGATGTAATAGGAAAATAGGAGTATCCCATAATTTATTCCAACCCATTCATACTGAATTTAGGTTAAGATGCTAGGTTAAGATGTTAAATTCAAAAAGACTATAGTTATCTGATTAATAAAGAACCGGGTAACTATAGTCTTTTTGAATTTAGCAGAACTTTTCCTTGTTCTTAACCTAAAATTATGATAAACTTACTGAAATAATAAGATACATTTATTCAATGTAAATGAATAACCTAGTTATTTCATGTAATAAATAAGCTGCAATGGTTTATTTTCTCCCTTGGGGAAACTAAGTTTAAGTCAATAAATGATTTTAGATTTTTAAAAGTGAAATGGATTTTTAGCTTAATATTAGATTTCTGTTCTGAAAGGTAATGATTAAAAGTTTGAGACTGAGAAGTGATACCCAACACTTTGTCATTTTGTTTAATTTCTCTTCAGTAATAAGGTTCTCATGAGTATGTTGCAATAATGTTGAGAAATGGAGTAACTAGGGCAATGACATTCTAAATCTTGGTTGACATAACAACAAAGTCTTTTGGAACCACTGAACATGTTAGACATTTTTGTCTTTCAATTTCTAATTGTATTAAGAATGTTGAAAATGTCAAATATGCCCATTTTGTTACCCAAATACTTTGTTTTTCCACAAAAAATATGCACCATAAATTGAGTTCATATGCTCTACTGTCCCTTATGATGACCAAAAACTGATATGGTCCAGTAAGTGGTTATGTTTAGTTCCAGTCTCTGAAGAAAAAGGGGAGGAGGGCTATTCTCTTAATAAAACTAGCAAATTTCACTGGCTTTCAATATACTATGACAGAGTTCCTTTTTTTTAAAGTTTAAATTCAATTAGTCAACATACAGTACATTATTAGTGTCAAATGTAGTGCTCAACAATTTATCAGCTGCATATAACACCCAGTGCTCATCATATCAGGCGTCCTTCTTGATGCCCATCACTCAATTACCCCCCACACCCACTTCCCCTCAAACTGAGCAACCCTCAGTTTGTTTCCTATAGTTATGAGTCTCTCATGGTATTTCTCTCTCTCTGATAACTTCCCATTCAGTTTTCCCTCTCTTTTCCATGATTCTCTGTGCTGTTTCCTGTATTACACATGAGTGAAACCAGATAATTGTCTTTCTCTTATTGATTTATTTCACTCAGCATAATACCCTCCAGTTCCATCCATGTTGATACAAATGGTAAGTATTCATCCTTTCTGATGGTTCAGTAATATTCTATTGTGTGTGTGTATATATATATATATATATATATATATATATATATACACACACACACACACACACCACATCTTCTCACATCTTCTTTATCCATTCATCTGTTGATGGACATCTCGGCTCCTTCCACAGTGTGGCTATTGTAGACATTGCTACTATGAACACTGGGGTGCAGGTGCCCCTTTGGATCACTATATTTGTATCTTTGGGGTAAGTGCCTAGTAGTGTAATTGCTGGGTTGTAGGGCAACTCTATTTTTAACTCAGAATTCCTTTAGATCTGAAGGAATGGTAACTGTGCATATGACAGTGATTCCAAATGGCACTCTTATTAATAGCTTAGAGCAATTTTACTAAAATTGTAAATTAGTACAGAAGATAGATTACTACTCTATCACTTGTAATTCCTTTAAATTTTCTGTTTAATTAAATTTACCAGCAATACTCTCTCCCAACTCTGTAAATACATTGAAATTCAGTTAAGCGTATAATTTAAACAACACAACAAATTCTTACAAAACAATCCTGCCACACCTATCTGACAGAAACTCAAAGTTTTGCAGTTTTCAGTGAATGTGTCAAGTTGGATCCCAAAAGAATCTGGACAAGACTGAAACAGTGTAAGTTTTGATGATTATTATGCAATAGGACAAACCAATTGTATTTTGCTACTAATAGGAGATACAGATTTTTGCATATTAGCACAGAAAGTCATAGAAAACACACCCATACATGTCAAAATAATTTTATTTTGCTAGCACCTGTTTCTTCCTTTGCTACATGGTAAATATAAAGCTTTCCATTAGTTGTAGAATGGCTAGGAAATAGTTCCAGGAGCCTCATTATTTTTCTTAAGTAATATTTAGGAGACTTAATAAATTCACATTTTGTGTTTCCAGGTGTCTCGTTAATTTTGTAGTGGGGTAAGCTTTCATTTTTAAGACTCTTTTAAAGATTATAGGGCAGCGGGGTGGCTCAGCGGTTTAGCGCCGCTTTCAGCCCTGGGTATGATCCTGGAGACCTGGGATCGAGTCCCATGTCGGGCTCCCTGCATGGGGCCTGCTTCTCCCTCTGCCTGTGTCTCTGCCTCTCTCTCTCTCTCTCTCTCTCTCTCTCTCTGTGTGTGTGTGTGTCTCATGAATAAATAAATAGAATCTTTAAAAAAATTATACACTCTGATTTGTTATTTTCATTGCACAGTGAAACAATATGAGATAGGAACAAAGAAAGAAACAGACTCTTAAATACTGAGAACAAGTTCAGAGGGGAGGTGGTAGGGGTATGGGGGACATAAAGGGGATTAAGAGATACAAACTTCCAATTATAAAATAAATCATAGAGGTGAAGAGCACAGCGTAGGGAATATAGTCAATAATATTGTAATAACGTTGAATGGTGACAGATGGTGACTGTGCTTGCAGCGGTGAGCACTGAGTAATATATAGAATTGTTGAATTACTATGGTGTACAGCTGAAACTAATATAACATTGCATGTTAATTATACTTCAATAAAAAAACAAACATGAGATAATATTATAAAACATTCCACTTTTTTCTTTTTAGGAGACTCACATGAAATCAAAATTTGCTGGGACACCTGGGTGGCTCAGTGGTTGAGTGTCTGCCTTTGGCTCAGGGCATGATCCTGGAGTTCTGGGATTGAGTCCACATCAGGCTTCCTGCATGAAGCCTGCTTCTTCCTGTGCCTATGTCTCTGCCTTTCTCTCTCCCTGTGTCTCTCATGAATAAATAAATAAAATCTTAAAAAAAAAAGAAATCAAAATTTACTGATCAGTCAACATTTTTCTCATAATACACTATACTTTCAGATCCAGCAGTGATGCTTGAACTTAAACATACCTCTGTATTTTACATGCCATTGCTCTTTTTACCTTTTTATTAGAACAAATTATCAACTTGAAGGACAATCAGACTATTTCATGACAAAGTTACAACTATCAGGAGCTTAAGGCAAGTGACAAACACCCTGAATTAATACTAAAATAACCCTAACTTAGTGGCAAGTCCCAACATTTTTGCAGGCAGGATACAGCTGTGCTGCATTTTGTTTCACAATTAATTATAAACTATAAAGTTAAGTTGTGGGACATTAAGTACATTAGTTTTCTACTGCTTCGTTAACAAATTGCCATAAATTTAAGGCCTTAGAACAACACAAGTTTATTACTTTACAGCTTGTCCTGGGTAGAAGTCCAGGTTGGGAGGAAGTGGGTTTTCCACTCAGTTTCTCAAGGCAGAAATCAAGCGTTTGGTGGTTTGCTTTCCTTTCTGAAGCTCAGGGTGTTCTAGTACCCTCATTTATATTGTTGGCTGAATTCACTTCCTTACAGTTGTAGGACTAAGTGCCTTGTTTTGCTGGCCTAGAGTTAGCCTAAAGGGTCGTGGGACTCCCTCCTTATGCTTCAGATCTTTCTGGAGGGGCCCAGGTTCTTTTAAGAGCTAACAGGATTAGATTTGGCCCACCTGAGTAATCTCCCTTTTGATTAGCTCACAAGTCAACAGGTTAGTAATCTAATTATTGGAGTGATACTCCGCGTTACTCATGTGTTTGGAATGCACTCAGGAAGAAATCATACTAAGGTGTACATCAGGTGGCAGTAGAGTTCTGGAAGGCCGCTTAGAATTCCACCTACCAGCTTGCTTCATTATGTTGATGCTCAGATTAACTATTACATGACGGAAAATCAAGCGACAAACCAGTGAAGATCAGATGACCTTCCCTGGCTAAGAAGTGGATTGATCACATTATTCAGTTAGTGGAAATTTACACCACTTGCACTTCACAATGACCATTACTTAGGGTGTTTGGATGGGTCTTGCTAAGGATCAGTGCAATCCTTTTTTTAACGTTTTCTACTTATTCTTTTTTTTTTTTTTTTTCTACTTATTCTTTTATGTTCTACTTTATAATGTTTGTTAGCAAAAGCTGATCATAACTCAAAAAATGGATTTCACAAAATAAGTTTCACAATCCATGATTTGAAAAACATGGTGTTAATAGACACGATTTATGTTAATTAGTAATCTTCAAAGTTTTCTTTAATAGAAATAAACACTCAAATTTATTTATGCAAACAATTATTTCTGAATAAATTAATATATATTAAATTTATAGGTGCGGTTGAGTAAACAAATGTATAATCTTCAAAAGTTTGCTTATTATTATGAGACAACAATACCAGTACAGTCCACAGGAGGGCAGCATGTGTTCTAGGTATATTTTAGGCTTCACTAAAATGTGCTGTTTTCTAGTTGAGTAGGAATTCTCAGTGAATTATTTATAGTGTAGTAGTATAAGCACTGGAAGAGCAGAGAGAACTCATGCTCTGAACCGTGGGCACATGACCTAGACCTTGAGTAGAATTTGAAGAGGAGGAGCATCATATTCTGAAAGAAATGGGGAATAACAATGCCTGGTGGGAAAAAAACCCCAAAACTACAAGTTTGTTAGAGCTATGTGTTCCTGGTTTCAATTGTACTCCAAAATGCAAGTTCCTTTTTTCTTTCTCCTCTTTTAAAAATATCATTATAAAACATCACATCCTTCAAAAAAAAAAAAAAACTTATTGTAACTCTTCTGAATCACATCCCTCCCTTCACATACACTCACCCAGGTCCCAGAACCTAAAAAGGCAGTCCCAGACTCTGATCCCACCAGCCACGTAGTGGCTGGTTTCCAGGAACATCCCAGCCAGACCCAGCCCATCTCTACTTCTTTCTCAGAAGTGACCTGTCGACTAGACTAGGGTTGTTGATCCCGAGGTCTGAGCAATCCCTGTGTTAAGACTGTTATTTCAGGGCTTGAAATAGAAATAGCCTATGTTTGGAGGAGTTGGTTCAGGACCTGCTACACAGGAACATAGAATAGCATATATTTCTATAGTTAGAATCAATCATTGTACTGTTAGAAGCACAGTTTGAATCCCAGAAGCAACCATTTTATTTATCTTATCTTTATTAAGATTTTATATATTTATTCATGAGAGACACACAGAGAGAGTCAGAGACACAGGCGGAGAGAGAAGCAGGCTCTTTGCAGGGAGCCCGATTCCGGGCTCGATCCTGGATCTCGGGATTATGCCTTTAGCCAAAGGCAAATGCTCAACTGCTGAGCCACCCAGGCGTCCCAAAAATCGATCATTTTAAGCTGCAGTTTAAGGAGGTCTTGGAAAAAACCTTATTACTAAAACCCAGAAATGAGCCATAGTCTGAAAATTGTATAGTTTCTCATCTATGAATACAAACATTCTCTCTTTGGACATGGGATAGAAAAATCTTAGAAAATAACCATCATAAAGTTAATGAATGAATTCTGAGTTGCTTTGCTGCTATCACATGTGATACTTCAGTTGATGTAAACCAACTGAGTTTTTCTTAGTTCAGAATAAGTGGGAAGGTTCAGATTGTTATGGATGCATATGTGAACATCAGGATGAAGGATGGGTTGCACATTTCTTCTTTATTTATTTTTTAAAGATTTACTTATTTATTTGAGTGAGTGCATGCACAGGTGTGGGGGGTGGATGGAAGAGGGAAAGCAGAGGAAGAGAAGCAGACTCTCTGCTGAGTGCCCAGCCCCACGCGGGGCTCTATCTCATGGCCCTAAGATCGTGACCAGAGCCAAATCAAGAGTGAATTGCCCAACCAACTGTGCCACCCAGGTGCCCCAACATTCGTCCTTTAAATTTCTTTTATATTTTGTTTTTCATAGCTCTACCTAAAAGGAAAATGATCAAGTAAATATCTAGAAAAGGAAGAAATATATATAATATGTGAAAAGATCCAAGTATAAGAACACTCAAAGAAGTAATTTTTATAATAGTAAGAAATAGGAAACTATCTAGATGAGCATCAGCAGAAATATGGGTAGAAAACAAACAAACCATGAGACACATTGGAAAACTATATGGTGGTTAGGTTGAATAAGCTAAATTGTACGAGGTAACATGGAAAAGTCTTAAAAACATAATATCTTTTCAGGTCTAATGAGATATAATTGACATGATGAGAATAATTTTGAATGAAGAAAGCAAGTGGCAAAAGACATGTAAAATGAGAACATTTATGTAAATGGTAATATCAAAAAATATAAATTGTATATATTTATCACACAACTTGAAAGTACAAGAGAAGATAAATCCCGAAATCAGGACATTGATTTTCTGGGGGTGTGAGGGGAAGGAGGTGCGGGATTGGGATTGTAGCTGGAGCTATAATGTTATATTTTAAAAAACAAAATTTTAAAGCTAAAGTGACACGTTAAAATTCATTAAAGTTTTGTGATAGACACGTAAGATTTATTGTATTTGTTCCTTTCGGTGGTTTTGAAATATAAAAATAAAATTAAGGAGACATACAAAAGTAAGCATCTGAAAACAGTCTCAGATAATAATTCCTGTCAAGAGACTCAGTTTATCAGCAATTAGCTCTTTCAGATAGAAATTTTGTTAAGTTGTGCTTGATGTGATGCTGCACCTCTTCTTCTTGGGGGAAGAATCACAGGAGGAAAGGAGAGGCTGCAAGAGGGAGTGGAAATGCAAGCAAATGCGAGTCTTTGGCCACCAGCAGGTTTTTTATTTCCTCCCAAATGGGAACTCTTTGAGCCTTTGATCTTCCTGTACCAATCCAGCATCTCCAGCCAAGTGCCAGGAACACAAAGGCAGCTAAAAATATCAATAACAAAACTTTAGGTTATTCTTCCAAACAGCTCTAAAGTGAGTTCACGCGGATTCTCTCCTGTTGCTTCACTGGGGTCCTGGGAATCTGATTCGGATCCTATTACCAGTGCCCCTCTGTTGAATCACCATGGCCTTGTCCCGTTCAATATGGAACCAGAAGGGCTTTGTTCTAAGAAAGATGACATGGGAAGTCCTGCTGAGATAGGTTAGCCTGTATTGCATTTGGCTCATCTCATTACTGGATTGGTAAACGTCGAGAACAATGACAGTGTGTTTCTCTGTTGGATTTTATTGAAAGAAACTTGCATTGGATACTTCTGACTGTGACAGAGCCTTGGCATATTTTCTCTCAGTGCCTGCCATAAAATTTCTAAGGGTTTTCATGGTTGCTGTCCATAAGCCAGAATTTTAAGGGTTCTCTCTGTGAAAAATGTATAAGAGTTGCCTCAAGCTGATTCAGGAAAACTAGGAATCCGTGCTTCTCAGGCCCACATTACTCATTCTTTCTGGGTAAGAGAAGCAAAGATCAAGTTAAGCACTTCTCTTTAGAGTTAATTATTTATATCACAGGTTAGCTATTAGAGAGCCAGAGAGGACCAGCATGCTGTTTGTTTTGTTTACAGATATATTTCTGCCGTTATCATTTCAATTTCTGATAATTATCTTTTGATTCATAACGAATGGTTTGATTTTTCCCAAAGGATAAAGAAAACACCCTGGATATTATAATGCAAGTTTTATAGTTTGTTTAAGCTGGTGATAGTGGTCAGGTGAATGTGGGTTCTACTGTAGGCCCAGCTACCTCACTAAGAAAACAATGATTCTAAAGAATGCAGAAAAATTAAATTCATCAATCTCTTTGTTGATGGCAGGTAACAAATTTTGATGTAGGGAATTATCTCTGTGGGGACAGAGTGATAGCCAAGGAGGAAGAAATGAAGGGTGGACCCCTAGAGCTCTTATAGTGGAAGCACCCATGAGGTTTCTGATCTAAGGGATGGGGCCAGGTGGCTGGTGAGCAGTGATTGTGTGGGAAGAAAATGGGAAGCCTCCACTTCATGCCTATAGATGTAACATTTGGTCAGACTTTAATTTTGATACTCACTGAAAAGAAAGAGAAAGAAGGTTAGTTCTTGAGCTCTTATTATTTCTAGGCAATTTACTGAGTATTTAAAAATAAGTTTTAGGGGCTCCTGAGTGGCCCAGTCAGTTGAGAATCTGACTCTTGATTTCAGCTGGAGTCATGATCTTGGAGTCATGGGATTAAGCCCCACAGCAGGCTTGGTGCTCAACAGGGAGTCTGCTTGAAATTCTTTGATTCCCTCTCCTTCTGCCCCCCACCCCAGGCTTTCTTTCTCTTTCTGAAATAAATAAATATATATATTTTTAAAAAGTTTTGAATCCGCTTATCAGACATATGATTGTATTTTATTATTTTAGTTATTTTAGAGGAGAAAGCCAAACTTGGAGAGATTTACTTCCCTAAGTTTACATGTTTAGTGAAAGGGGGAGGTAGAATTTAAATCTAGGTTTGTACTTGACTTCACAGATATGTTTATTCTACTATTCAACATTAGGACCATAAAGTGGATTATAACGCAAATCAGAGCATCCACAGGCACAAACAATATTCACTTACAAGTGCTTTCATTGTGTTTACAGAAGGGATTTCCCAAATAGGGTGCATGTCCCCTAGGGGGTACACAGGCTCATCGATTGAGAGTATGGGAAGTAAATATTAGAATCTCCATTTGTATTTTTGTCTCAGCTTTTTAAAATTACTACTTTGGATATCTATTGTAGTAGATATACTATATGATATACATTATTTATATCATATATAATAAATGTATAGGTATAAAATGTGTATGTGCATATATGAGGTGTGTGCTCAAAATATTTGGAGAGTGTGGATACAGACCAGAGGTTGGGAATTATAGCCTGTGGATCAATCTGGCCTATCACTTGATTTTGTAAATTTTCATGAGACACAGCCATACTCATTTGTTTTCATATTGTCTATAGCTGAGCTGAGAGTAGTTGCATCACAGACCAGATGGCTCACAACGCCTAAAAAGTTTCCCAAGTGGCTTTTACAGAAAAAGTTTGCCAACCCCTGATTTAGACCACAAAGTAGAAGTAGACGATTAAGTTTTGAAACAAAACTTTGACCTTAAATATAAACTGGTACTTGATCACTGCTCTGCCTGGAAGTGGATAGAACCCAATGTCTTATCTCAGTGATCATGACTCAACATTTTAGTGCCTGATATGCCATCACTTAGAATCCTGCACCTTAGCAAACTGCTTTTGTAAAATAGGTCATGATGAACAGGCATGTAGCATGTGCTAAAAGAATAGCACAGAAAAACTAAAGGGAAATGTACGATAATGAACAAAAAAGGATACTTTCTATGAAAGCCAGCCTTATCTACCTGCCTGGGATGTGGCTCTTTTGCATACCCCCTCCAATTTACTGAGTAGCAGGACATTCAGAATTTCAGCTATGAGCTCAGTCTTGTTAGTTGCCTTTAGTCAGTCCTGACCAACGTCCTGACCTCAACCCCACTGACAGGAGTTTCTGGTGTAATTCTAGGATTTGGTCTGCCTGGGGTCCAGGTCCCTCTGTTATAAAGCTTCAACCATAATCTACAAAGCTCAGGTTGAGGCTACTTTTTAACTCTACATGCTCTCCTACATGCAAATATCCTGTACTGATTGTATGGTGTCCCCGTCCCCCACATGTGCCTCTAGCACATTCTTTTCAGATCTACACTTCCCTTTCTCTGACAGCCCATTCTGAGTCCCTAAACTTGCCTTGCAAATAAGAACATAAGGGTTTTGTCTGTGGTCTTCCCGAACAGTAAAATATGAGCTTCAAATATTTGAAATAAACGGGGTAACAAAACATTTACGAGACAAATCAGTCACAGCTAAGATATTTCTCAAATAATCAAGCATCTTACTGCTGTTATTCCAGTTCTTCATGTGAGTTCCTAACAGGACTGAGGAGTTGCTAGGAGGTATGGATGCTCTTAGCATACTTCCCCATAGCAGTGACTCCTCTACCTGGTGGAGACTGTGGCCTTGCGTTGCAACTCCAGACCTGATAGGCTTTTGTCAAGATCCTCAAATAAGAGAATGCCCACTTATGCTGCCCAATCAGTTCAGGGAAACACAGCACTGATGCCCCTTCTTCTACAATGTTACATGGAGGTGGGGCTGACCAGGCAGCCACTACCAACATGTTAAGGATGACCACAGAGCATTATCTTGCTTTTGGTTTGAACAACCTTGAGGGAAAACTATTCCCTGGAATCTAGTTCTCTATAATTCTTGTAAAGATTCACCACATCACTAAGAATGCCTTCCAGAAGATGCCTGATTTTGTCCTTGGCCTCACTTCTTCCACTCTTGTCCCTCTAGGCAAACAGATCCTTCAACACATAAATCATTATATTTCTTCTCTGATTAAAATCCCTCATAGTTCCCCATAGCAATAATTAGAGCTCATGAGACCCTGCACTGTCTCACCTGTGATTGCTTTTTCCATACTCTTTGCTGCACTCCCCATGTTTTAGTCACATTGGACTTCATGTTCATTTCTACCTCAGGACCTTTGCAATTGTTGATCCTTTGCAGTTGCTGATTCTTGGGGTGCTCTTCCCCAAGATCTTTGTGTGGCTGGCTTAATCTCATTACCTATGTCTTAACACAAATGATGCCTCCTCAGAGAAGTCTTCCCTGACCACCCTAGCTAAAATATATATCCCCAAGAGCCACTCACTCTCTTCCCCTATTCCCCTATTTTATTGTCTCCATAGCACTCATTATTCTTTGAATTTATGTTATTTATATCATTTATGTCATTTTATTGGTTTGATTCTTTGTTTATAATTCACTCATTTACTTATTCCCATCTGTATTCCAAAAGAAAAAAAATACAAGTAGAGCTTCATTTGTCTAGTTTACTAGTTCATATTCAGACAATAGAGATATGTTTTCAATAAGTATTTCTGGGTAAAGCATGAATGAGTAAATGAGGCAATGGCTAGTTTTCTTGACTACTTCTTCAATCACTTATTCATCTCTGGGAGCTTCTTAGACCCATGTTTGGAGTCAAGCCTTGGATTTCACATTATGCTTTCCAAAAAACTCCTAAATTGACTTTGAAGTCAAGACCTACCACATCTTTACAGACAAACATAAAACTCAACTCAATAGCCCTGCTATTCTAAAATGCCAACAAAAACTTCTATATCATTAATCTTGCTCACAATATTTTTAAAGATTTTATTTATTTATTCATGAGAGACACAGAGAGAGAGAGGCAGAGATATAGGCAGAGGGAGAAGCAGGCTCTCTGTGGGGAGCCTGATGCAGGACTCGATCCCAGGACTCTGGGATCATGACCTGAGCCAAAGGCAGATGCTCAACCACTGAACCACCCAGGTGCACCTTGCCCATAGTTATTGAGTAACCTCCAAAACTTTCTCTGCTAAATGTTTATATATTCTTATAAATTTATCAAATTAAATAATGGAAGTGAGCAGGACATGAAAAGTTTAAAATGTTGTGCAAATTAAGATTACATGGGTTTCAGAGATAGCTTCTTTTATTGATTTTGAGAATTGTGCTACCTTAAAAGAGATTAGTAGATACACATGGTAGTCAATAATAATTTTTTAAATGTATCTAAATCATATGTTATTAAGTGATTTCAGTATAATTAGTCACGCAGATGTGTCAGGAAGGGTTTGATCAGTGGAGAATCCCACTGAACTATAAAAAGGATTTCTTGTAGGGATTTGACATTATGTGGTTATGGGAGCCAGGGAAGCTGTTGTGTGAGCATGCTGCCCTTGTGGCTGAGTGCTGGACCCAGGTCATCTGGGACACCAGAATGGGAAGAGCATGGGATGCAGAAGGCCACAGACTGAATGAAACCCAGGAAGATGAACTGGAACTTGTGTTGCCTGTCACTGGAACTCTTGGTGGTCTCTGACTGCTTCCAAGCTTCCTACTTTGATGCTATGGCTGACTGCAAAAGAGGTGGTGTACTTGGCCATGGAGAAGCTGAAGGAAATCTGGAAGGAGCTGAAAGAATTAAGGACTGGATATTGCCCGCTGCCAACAAGATCACCCAGCAGGCCTGTGACAACGTGCATAATGTGAGCTGCAACAGTGCCTTACTCTCAACCAACCCTCCTGTAAACATGGCTGCTGCTTCTCTTCCATTTTCTAAATCTTGAAAAATTTCTCTTTTGGCCAATCCTAACTCAAACCATGCAAGGAAACACTTCTGGCTTAGCCTATTTTATGCAACACTAAGTCACCACAATGGGCAATAGATTTTACTAAGCTCTATGATCCATTCATACAAAAATATGTATTTCTTTGAAGCACATTGATTCCACGTAAGAGCTGGGTACTAGCTAAGACTTCACCTCCAACCAGCACCTTACCTTTTGGCATCACTCAAACACCTTGACCTTAAGATAACACATTGGCTAATTAAGGGCATTGAGTTTCTATCTCTAAATAGCTTTCCAAAGCCATGATGTCCTGACTCTAAGATTTACCTTCTTACTTTTTTAATTTAAAAGAGGAGAGTATAGAAAATTCAACCAATAAACATGATCTTTGATAAATGTGACTGTTTATGTGCTGGTTCTAAATCTATGAAGTTTTAAAATACATCTTATTTTTTAGAGATATGCACTGAACTCTTTATGGATGAAATGACATGATGTGTGGGATTTGGTTCAAAATAATAAGGGAAAGAAGGAAGCTCCAGGGAAGGAGGGGAGTAAACATGAAACAATAGGCCATAAGTTAATAATTGCTGAAGTTTGTTATTCTTAAATGTGGGTATTGTTTATTATATTATTTTCTCTACTTTTGTACATGTTTGAGATTCTCCATAATAAAGTGTTTATTACAAAATTTCATTCTGAAGAGTTTTGGATGTTACATTTTGGTTTTCCTCATTTTATTTTATTATTGACTATAAAAAATGAGGTAAAATTGCTTCATTGTATGGTCTCCAGGAAGACAGAGCCTTCTGCCCATATGATAATTTATATCTACTAGTCTCTATAAATTATTCTCCTCCCACCTCCCAGGTTGCAAGCTCAGGCCTGGGAACTTTTATTCTCTCACAGGGAAGAACATTAAAACATTAATATACAAAATTAATACAATCCACTTGTTTTCAGTGAGGTACTTCATCTTTGCCCCTGGCAGAGCCTTTCCAACATTACCAGAGAATAAACCTGTTTTATATTGCATTGGAAGGAATAGTTGGCCAGCTGTAAGAGTCGGGAGTGGATTTGGAAGTCTGGCCATTTCTTATAAGGATTTGAACGGATCCTGTTTGATCAGCCCCCTCCCATACCCCCGCCAGTCCGGTGGGGATCAACTTCAGTCAGAGAGGGGTCTGTTATCTGGGCTCTGTGGAGTCCTTGGGATTTCCACCTTCTAAAATGTTATTGACATATGTTGTTTCCTATTATTTCATCTATAATTCTTTTTGTTGTAATTAATTAGTATCATTCTTATCCTACCTTCTAAATTTTAGGGCTTAATGGGGTGCTAGAGACAAATACTATTCATTGAATCTGTCCCTTCAGCTGGAAATCTCTGCTTGAGGATATTAACTCAGGTCATCATATTCTCTGTTTTCACAGAATTCATTTCAGGTATAAGAATCTATCTTCTTCCTTTCTTCCTCACATCTGAACTGGCTGCGTATTGTAAGACATGCCCGCCTTGACTTACTGGATCTGCCAGGCTCACTTGCTGAACCAGATTCCTAACTCTGAGAATCTTTTGCTCAGCCCTGTCTCTCTTGATTTGAGTAATGCTTCATTGGATAGAATTATTACGCTAGCCTAACCAAATCCTCAAAGTGATTATCACCATCAAAGCATCCAGATGCACTACGGAAGACTACACTTGTCTGTGTTTAAAAGCAGAAGCCAGGCTAATTCTACCTTCTGGAAGTTTACACTGCCAAATCCTGCTTAAGCAAAAGAGGCAGTGACAGTGCTTGCACTTGTGGCCATTTTCTTAGTAGTGTGTAAAACATCTTTAGTGAGTGGTAGGCTTCTAGAGGTGATAATGATAACTCCCTTCTCTCACCTCGCAGGTGTTTGGTGAAGAGGCAAAGCCAGGAAAAGATGCTGCTGGTGCAGCCATAGGAGCCCTGGGAAGCCTTGCAGGGCCCAGCAGAACAGAGCACCTCTTCCATCTCCTACCTTTGCTCAGGTCCGCCAGCTCCAAACCCAATCCCAATTCTGTTGAGATCTGAAAGGAATCGTGATACTGTGCCAATTTGCAGAGCTGCTCTTTGAATGTATACTTTAAAATCTCTGCTTTGATTTAGACAGTTGCCTTCACTATAAAGAGAGTGGTTCTGATGTAGCAATTCAGGCGAATACTTAAATGAAGAAAGTCCCAAATTCTTTGGATTCATGTTTTCTCAGAAGTTGTTATTCAGGTAAGAAGAGGAGAAAATGTTTCCAAAAGGGCCAGATTTTCATATTCCATCCTCATTTAGAATTGCACCCTCCATGCTCTGCTTCACTCTGTCTCTGTGCAAAAACACTGTCATCATCATCCATGAGCCTTCCAAATTCATTTTTTGCTACTCACATGCCACCCACATTTGTTCAATCCCCCTTTAATTTTTCACAGAGGGATGTGTCATCCTTGGTTTGAGTTTCTTCGTCCTTAATTAGGAAGTCTACTTGAAACCCACCCTTTTTTTTCTTTTCTTTTCTTTTCTTTTCTTTTCTTTTCTTTTCTTTTCTTTTCTTTTCTTTTCTTTTCTTTTCTTTTCTTTTTTCTTTTCTTCTTTTCTTTTCTCTTTTCTTTCTTTTCTTTTCTTTCTTTTCTTTTCTTTTTTCTTTTCTTCTTTCTTTCTTTCTTTCTTTCTTTTTCTTTCTTTCTTTCTTTCTTTTTCTTTTCTTTCTTTCTTTTTTTTTCCTTTCCCCTGAAAGACAACTGACTGCAAATGAGCTTCTCATCTGTTTCATATTTCTGTGTGCATGACTCCTGGGTTAGAGTTAGTTTCTTCCATTATCTTCATTGAATCCATCTTCTGCATATAAATATTTTGAAGGGAAATGTGATTGTGCAAGGGAAGGCAAGGACTTTGAGTAAGAGGACTCATTTTATTTATTTTTATTATGTTTAAAAGATATATTGATTTATTTGAGGGGAGGGGGCAGAGAAAGAGGAAGAGGGAGGAAAAGTCTTCAGCAGACTCCTTGCTGAACACAGATCTAAAGGTGGAGCTGGATCCTACCACCCCAAGATCATGACCTGAGTAGAAACCCAGAGTCAGGCGCTTAATCGACTACACCTAATCCCCCCAAGATGCCCCCAGGCCTCTTTTTATTTTTAATTGGTTAGGTATTCTATGCTACTCAGGCATGCTTTTGCCTCAGTTTCTCAAATTGGAGAATTGCTTTTAGTGTAATGGCTCTGTTTATTTCATGGATGATGGAGATAAGAAAATACTTCGCTTCTAGGCATGCGATGTTGCCATCTATGTTTAATCTGCTTTTGAGATTGTGCAATGTCATGCAGTACAGTTTCCTGTTGCCATGTTATGGAGCAGAAAGATATAGTGTTTCATACTCTGTGTAGTTCAGTGTTTATTTTGAATGTATTAATCAGCTGCATGCCTCCATTCTCATTCTGGGGGGGGAGGTTATATCGCTTTGATGAGATAAAATAAATGAGTCCAACTTGTGGAGATAACTTCCCATGCCTTATGATAGCCTCTCTTGTTCCTTTCACACCAGGGCTTTGCTTCAGGATCCATAGATATATCCCCTCTACCTGCTCCAGGGGAAAGTAACTTTAAAAAGTTGACAGTGTAGTGAAGTTTTTCTCCTTGAACAAATAATAAAAAATATTTAGGTCCCTAAATTTCAGAGAATAAAAATGAGGGGTAACTCTTCCATGTTAAGACTTTTTCTTTTAAATCTACTTAGCTCATAGCTGGAATTGTTTCTGCTCTTATCCCACCTCAAGAGGAAAATCTGTGCCCATAAAGTAGGGGCAGTTCCACTGATTTTTTTATTCTATACAATTGAGGATTACTATAATGCCTTAAGAATATTATTTGATTTACCAAAATCTGTTTTGCACACAGATTTTAAAGAAATGGCGTGAAATCATGCATATCATTCTTCATAAAGCAGTTATCTTTTAAAACATTAATTAAATGATTCTTTTCTCCCTTTAAGATCCTATGCAGGTTTTCTATTGTATTTAAAAGAGAATCTACACTACTTCCTGTGGCCTTTAAAACCCAACATCATCGGACTCTAGCACACCTCTGCAATGTTATCTCTAATCAATTTCCCTTTGCTTAGTACATTCTTTTACACTAACTTGTTGACTTATTTATTCACTTAGCAACTTATATTTGAAGGACATAATCTGTATTAGGCATTGTTCTATATGCTGTAAATACCACTGAGAAACGAACGGTACAGCAGTCATTGTCTATATGGGTTGGTGCCTCAGTGGAGGACAGATAATACAAAAAAACAATATGTAATATGTCGGAGATACATCGGGTGAAACCAAATACAAGATGCACTTCAGGGTAAAGATGGAAGAAGTTATCTTTGTCTTGGTGATTAGGGGAGACCTCTTTAAGGAGATAGCATCTTAAAAAAGGCATCAATGAAATGAGAGAATGAGTCACTAGATTTTGTGGAAGAGCATTCTGGCAGAGGGAATAGCAAATGCAAAGGTCCTGAGGTAGAAATGAGTATGTGAGTTTGATGGACAACAGGAAGAGGAATGTTAGTGGAGAGGAATGAGGGAGGGGATCATGGGAGATGAGATAAAAGAGACAGGTAGGGCAAGATCATGTAGGAATTTGCAGGCTTATTAAGTTGGAATAGACTCTAAAAGTGTAAGACAGGAAGCCAATGGGAGAACTGTTGCTGTTGTATAGATGAGGGATGATGGGATTTGGGATTAGAAAAATAATTGTAGATTCTGGAAAATTATTTGAATTATGGGAATGTATTTTAAAGGTTGAGCCAAAAATATTACTATTGGATTTGATATGGTACACACCAGAGTGACTGTATAAATGAAATTTCCATTTACTAAAATTGGGAAGACTAAGAGGGAGGTGTCATGATTTGAAGAGATGGCAGTTTCAATTTAGGTAAGTGGAGTTTGAGCTGCCTACTAGTTGTCTATTGAGAGATGTCTTGGCAATTCAAAACATAAATCTGGAGCTTATGGGAGAGTTTTCAAGTGGGGTATCTAGATGGTATTTGAGCTGAGGCAGTGGATAAAATCCATTAAGGAGTTGATGTGGCTGGAGAAGAGGATGGAAGAAGAGATACTGCATGCAACAGCAGACTGTAGAGAATCATCAACTGAGGCAGAATGAAAAATGGACTGTGTAATGCTCTGCAAACCAACTGAATAGGCTTCCAGACTAGAAGAAATAATCAACAGTGTCAAATGCTGTCAGCTATGTCAAGTGAGATGAATACTGTCCTGACAACTGGAGTTGGTAAGATAGAATCACCACTGGTCACCTTGACAAGAGTGACTGAGGGGTAGTGGTGTGGTTCAATTGAGCCAATTGATATTATTTAGTGATTTATCAGCCAGTTAAGAAATACATTGAATGAAAAAGACCCCACAAAACCCGATAGTCTTTTTACATTTAGCAATATTCTAATATAAAGACTAGAATAGCTGAGGTTGCCAGAATTCAAGGTCTTTGTTAGGGTACATGAAGCTTGAGTTCATAAAGTAAATGAACATGGAGGGAGGGTTCTTGATATATGGGTGTGCAGGTGCACAGGCAGGGTGGGATAAAGAGATAGTACACAATTTTCAGAACCTCATGATCTGAATTCGAATTCTAGCTCTCCCAGCTGTCCTAGCTCCCTTAGTCAACCTCTTGAGTTTTGAGTTCTTTATACAAAAGTAGGAATAATATTAACTACATCAAGACATTGCTGCTAGAATTAACTAGAATAACATATGCAAAGTGATTAGTAACATGAGCTTCCTTCTCTAAGGACTTCTTGAAAAGTCTCATGAACATTCTATGTCATTGAATGCTGAAGTTCACAGCAAAGGGCTTCTATTTCCTTGGATTTCTTTTATCCTAGAGAAGTAAAAATAGTTCAATAAAAAAACATCAGCTTTAGCTTCATCCAAGGGTGAGGAAAATTTATCGTTACTATACTCAGGACTTTTTCCTAGAAGGAGCTATTCTAATGTTTTCTTTTTGAAGCAGCCTCTGCCTCTCTCTCTCCTTCTCTCCCTCTCTTTCTTTCTCTCAATCTGTACATTTCTATTTTCTTTTTTCTTCTTCCTGTATTCTATTTCCCTTCATTTTCTGATTTTATAAATAATACTTCTTTATTTGGGAGGGAGGCATAAGGAGATACTTTTAATTCATAAAGAGATGGTTTTAACCAGTGATGGCCGTGCCAGGTAATCCTTCCCTAGGAATTTCTCACCAAGTGACTTCTTGACTCTCCTTTGGCTGCTCCTGCTTTCATGATGCTGAGGGCAAGGGGGCTCCTTCCTGTTCTCATGTAGCAGACAGTGATTAGATATGATAAAAGACTGCTGTGGAATCTTCTATGGGTTTTAACTTCATAATGTCTTTCAAATACCTCCCTTTTCCCTACCACATTTACCTTTCTGCATAGTATCTATGCATTTGGGGAATCTGAGTCATCAGCTACTTGTGGAGCTGCTGAGCTCCTGCTCTTCTTGCCTGATTGACCAAGGTGTCATTCAGCTGTATTTGTCCTCCATACCCAGCTCCCAGATGCTTCCCACTGGCCAACTTGCTGCCCATTACTGCTCCTTCACAGTCATTGCTCAGGAGGCAGAAAGACTTCCGGGCCCTGTGACAAATGATGACATTTCAGGAAGCTGAGTCCTGGAGCACTTGGGGAAGCAATCACTCTCCTGCGAGAGTTGTGGGTTGGACTGCCTCTTTTGTTTATTGTTTCATGGAGGTAAATGAATCTGAGAGACAAGATGTGTTCCAAGTTGTCTGTTGAACAAATTTATAAGCCCTTGTTTTTTGTTGAACTTGTGTTTGTCACACTCAGCTGCCGCTCTGTAAAGGGGAAGGAGGCTGGCTTTGCTTAGGACTGATTCAGAGGTGCAGGAGGAGAGGGGACCCACACATTAACTGGAAATGGACTGCTTCTTGGAACCAAGCAGGTTTTCTGTGCACATGTTCCCGTGGAGCCTTCCAGCGCTTACATGAACTTGACAAGCACCTGTGATTTATATTTTGAATCTTGCCCAAGTTTGTGCAGTACACTTTTGGTTTAGTCTGTGGGAGAGATTGTGAGTTTACTATGAGAAGGCTGCTTGAAAACCACACGATATAAGGTGATGTGCAACTGCTCTGAGTTGTTTTTAAATGAAGGAAAACACAAAGTTTTAGAAAGAGATACTCAGAGTTGGTGTTGAGATTTTTGGCTTCGGAGCAGGTTGGGCTGGGAGAAACTTGTGAACTCTGAAAAACCTTGCCTACTGTCATGTTATTTTCCATTCAGACTTCAAAAAGAAGTATGTGTGATATTAAAGCTTGGAAGTCCATCCATGTTACCAGATCCTGGAGCTCACATCAGATTGAATGGTGAGAGAAATCCAAGTGGCCAAATGCTGGACCTCATGATTTCAATCAAGTTCTATTAGAAAGCTTTATTTTTCAAAATAGTTATACCTTTGGAGGAAATAACTTTAATAATTTTTATTTCCACAACAAATTAGGAAATATTTTGAATTTTAAAAAAGTTGCATCTTTTGACAAAACATGACCCTGATGGTGTCAGCTTCTCAACATTTTGTAGCAGAGACAAACAAATGTATTTATGGTTTTAGTGGACCACTCGGTCACATGAAATATGCGAAGGCGAGGTTTGGTCTTTCAAAGGTAATATCAAAAGTTTTAAATATCCAAAGCAAATTTACCCAGCTCTTTATAGAATTCTGATCAACAAAGGCTTGCCTGTTTTCAGAATCCCATGATAAATCAACTTCATGTCCTTCATATGAAAGTCCTAAAGGTTTTTTTTAATATTTTATTTATTCACGAGAGACACAGAGAGAGAGGCAGAGACATAGGCAGAGGGAGAAGCAGTCTTCCCACGGGGAGCCTGAAGCGGGACTGGATCCCAGCCTGGGATTATGCCCTGAGCTGAAGGCAGATGATCAACTGCCGAGCCACCCAGGCGTCCTGAAAGTCCTAGTTTTAAAGCAGAATGTTAAAAGCAAGATTTCAAGGACTACTCTGGCTGCTATTTTTCTACATAAAATGAATTTCAACAACAGCAATAAAGAAATAAGACCGAAACCCCAAACCCAACTGTCCAACAACTGCCAGATGGTTCTTATCTCATAAAAATTCACATAGATATTCAAAAGTCACATCAGCAGACAGGCCTGTCGGTTTTCATTCTTTGTCCTGTCTCCATCACTTGTTATCTTAACTATAAATTTTCTATAGAGTGGGGAATAAATAGGATCCTTCCTTCCACATTTGTATCTACTCTAGGAATTGAGGGGAATCCTACCATGTTTTTCCCCTGAGACTATGAAAAGTGAAGGCTGATGAAAAACATTGTTTCAGAGCATCAGATTCTACTAAATGCAGCAAGAAATGCTAATTTGGGGCACTGAGACATGACTGAGGAAGCAGTGTTGGGAGTGTTCCTACAATGAACTTCTTGGGGCTCTCAGGGAGATACAAGCTTCTGTAGCCTGAAGTAGAACCAGATGTGAGAAGCAACATTTTAATTGTTGCTTCATTTTTTTGGGTTGAGATCAGAAATATTCTAACTCAGAGCATATTCAACATTGGGAAAGCCCACCCTGTTGATGGCAGAAAGAAAGAATCCAACATAATTCTAGATGCTTCTGATAGTTCAGTCACACAGGTTGGGCTACTGGTGACTTTTCTCATTTAACAATGAAAAGCCTCTGGCGAGTTTGAGGCTATTCAGGATGCTGGCTATAGTTTAAATAGTATAAAATGATCAAAAGGCTTCATGTTCTCCCAAAGCTCTCTTACAATTGTTAGTTGTTGGAATAAAAAGCTATTGATTTCCTAAAGGGTCATTTTATATAGAATTTTCCAGACATTTTTTCTGTATATCCCCCAAATTAGAGTGTTAGTAAAACATGGCATATGCTGCATATTATTATTCAGCTTTTGTAGAGTAGTAACTGTACCTATTGCGCTGTAGTAATTTCTTTTTTTTTTCTTGTGCATAGAACTTGGCTTAGTAATTATCAGGAAAAGTAGAGGCTGTGTTATGGTTGTCTTTTTTATTACCCTTTCCAGAAGGGGAAACAGAGCTTGATTGGCTCCATACTGGAGATTTCATTACTACTGAAGGTGTGAGGCTGAGGGCAAATCTTCCTCGGCTCTCCCTCCTATTTTTGTAACCTCATCAAGATCCAGGACTTCATGTGGACTCTGGGGGTATATTGGTGACACCTTTAGGCACCCTTAGCATAGGTCCTGCTTGAATTTTGTGCTCAGAGAGCAAACGCTGGCTGCCTCTTTAAGGAAGCTAATATTGCCCTACTTTATCTGTCACCTTTCTCACGTTTTGCTTAATGTCTTGGCTCACAGTATAAATAAAAGAAGCATTTCTTTTTCTTTCAAGGGGGGCAAAAATAACTCTAAGCAATCTCTGTTTACCAGTATTTGCTTACAAATGTTGCAGTATAGTAATTAACAGCTGCCTTGAAAGAAGGCTGACTATATGCCAAGAATAGAGAAAAATGCCATATATATCCTCTTTCCTTATGACCTTCTTTGTGTTTTTTGATGGCAACAAATGGATTTCCACCTTATAACCTTTAAATTTGTCCATGGCTTTGCCTGGACCCCTTTGAAATGCTCTTCCCTCTGCTTCACACAACTGGTGCTACCCATCACTCAGGTCTCAGCTCAATGTTACCTTCTCGACAAGACTCAGACAACAGACTTCTCTGTCACAACATTCATAGCATGTATCGCTATCTGAAATGATCTTGTTTATCGGCTTACATGTTTATTTTCTGCCTCCCCTCATGAGACCATACACTTCTGAAGAGAAGGAACCTCGCCTCTCTTGTTCCCTCCTCTATCTCCAATATGTGGAACAGTTTGTAGTACATGTGGTACTGTATCTATATACTGAGTAGAGTATAGTAGTTGCTCTACTGGTTGACAAAATTAATGATCTCATCAAATATTCATAACAATTGTTTAAAATATTATCTCATTAAAAAATAAAGAAATTGGGACTCAGAGAAGTGAAGAAATTTCCTTGATGATGCATAGCCAACAAATGGAATTTTCTTTTCTTTTTTCTTTTCTTTTTTTTTTTAACAAATGGAATTTTCTATGTCACTGACTTTTTCAGATTTTCATGATCATCAATAATGATATCTTTTTTTCTCATCTTTGCCTTTGTCATCTTATCACAAGAATTACCTGGGAGAGTGAATGACTGATGTGCTTAGCCCTAGGACATTCATTCATTCATTCATGCCCTGACATGCTCTAGTAAAATTTCAGGTGGCTCAGAAACACAAGCTCTGCAGCTAAATACTATCCATGGTCAAATAAGTGAAAGAAGAAAAGTATCCCTAGAGTAGATGAGATCAAAAATGTAGGATGAAACCAGGAATGAGATCAGTACATAAAATGCTCATCAGAAACTGGTGCATGTTGTGAGGGTAAGTTGCAACTTTGGCTTTACATTGTCCAGAAGAGAAAGAACAATTAAATTCTTCGTGGTGTTCATAAAGCAAAAATTAACCAGTGATTTAAAAGCAGAAGAATTGGGCAGCCCCGGTGACTCAGCGGTTTAGCACCGCCTTTGGCATGGGGTGTGATCCTGGAGACCTGGATCGAGTCCCACATCGGGCTCCCTGCATGGAGCCTGCTTCTCCCTCTGCCTGTGTCTCTGCCTCTCTCTCTCTGTCTGTCATGAATAAATAGATAAAATCTTAAAAAAAAATAAAAGCAGAAGAATTTTGAGACCCCAGAGAAGTATCCTTGGTTTTTCTCATAATGAAGACATTGTGTGATGTAAGAAACAATATTCTCTATAACATCTAAATGGTAAATATAGCCAAAATTTTCATTTTCCCCCTTGTAATATGACAGCACATCAAAGCCTAAGTGAGGAAAAAAAACCAATTCTACAGGGACCCCAAAATAGTCCTGTTCGGTTGTCCAGCTCAGGGCTAGGTGGCTTAACACAAAGGATATGTTTTAGGCCATTTTGGAAGTATCAGGTTTATGTTAGGTCATACATACTGTTCAGTACTGATCAGCATTTGATTGAGGGAGGGTGGAATACACACACACACACACACACACACACACACACACAACTTCTGGCAAACTACCTAGAGTGCAAAGACTCGGACTCTGATATTGGTCACACATGTAATCATAAACTTTGAGAGTTAATGTAACTCAAGAGGCTAGTAGCCCTGGCACAGATCATTGCATCTGGGGTAGGAAATCTTGGGAATTGTATTTGAATTTGAAGAGTTATTAATGTTAATGCATTATTAACTTGTGCAATTGGGAATATTTTACAGCAAATTTCTGTGTTACACTCTTTTCTACTACCTCCTGGCAGATCTAAGGCATTGGGGGCAACTGCTTGGCATCCCATTTATGAATGGTTGCTCATTCCAGTCATAGTTTAGGGAAGGTGGAACATCTAATTGTGGGCCTGAACTGACACTTCATCTAATCTTATGTAAGTAGTGATTTAATTTTGGCTAAATTAATTGAATCACCTGGATGGCTCAAAATATTAAACAGTTCTAATGAGGTTTCCACACCCCGGCAAGTCATTTTCAACAGTGGATTGATTATACAAGATGGAAAACCTTTGGTGTGTCAAGCATCTGTACAGTTGCTGGGAAATAAGTCAAGGAAACACTAATCAGTTCATTTAGGAACTAATAACATCAGCCCCAAGGCTACAAGAGCCATTCAGACTGGGCTTCCTCCGTGAGGGGCACATGGTCTCTCTGAACTGGTGGTAGAGTGGATTTCATCAGATAAGCTGTCAAATGCTTCATAGAACATGCCTTGGAGAATTAAGCTTCCACTGTTCATATAATTTTATCAGACACCAGCAAAGTAGATTTTCCAGTAAAACCGGAAATTGCCCTAAGGCCATGCTTTTGAACATTTATTCAAGATGTACTTTAAGTGCTGTTTCAGCTGTCATTTATTGCTATCGGCAGAAATGTCTGCTTTTGTTGCAGATGAGCAGTTCTCTTTAATCATCAAAATCAACTAAAGTGCGGAGGAAACAAGAACTATAAAATTAGAGTGCGTGCAAGAAGGGGTGAACTAGGTGAGTTTGACACAAGAGCAGTTGAAGCTGATTCGGAACACGAACAAGATCCTGAATTGGCAACAGAGAAATTATAAATTTATCTCTTTTCATAAGGTTAATCAGATACACTATATTACAATGCATATGAGGGAAGCATAGCATAGTAATTACATGCATGAACTCTGGAGACAGACTGACTAGTTTTAAATACCAGTTCTACAACTTCTAACCTTTGGACTTTGAACAAATCCTATTTCTTAGTGCTTCAGTTTAATTAAGTGGGGAAGCTGTATCACTCACTACATTGCGCACCTGAAACTCACATAACAATGTGTGTCAACTATACTAAAAAAAAAGCTATAAATAAATAAATAAACAAACAAACGAATAATGAGAAAAGTACAATATTTAGTAAGCACTATCTCATTATTTATTATTGCTATAATAGTTCTCCATAAAATTGGTAAGAAGTCATATGAAAATTGGAATATAAACATATTGACTCTATGTAGCAGTTCAAAGTGTCAAAACTGATACCTTCTGAAAGGTATATCAATTTAAGATTTTAAGAACCAGTATAAAATTCCCAGCTTTGTTTGGGAAGTACAGAATGTATGTGAATGAAATATGAAATTAATATACAGCAAAGAGAACCCTCAGTTTTTGAAAAGTAAATTATAGGATAATCATAAACTTCACATCTTTCAGTAGGAAATAACCTGGTAGATATAGGGTAAGTTATACAAAATATATACAAATGGCTTTATCATAGTCAATTAATGAAAAAAATATAGTTATTTCCCATTTTATCACTAATGAATCTGAGCCAACATCTCAGGAAATGACCAGCTGACTTCATGTGGGATTCATGTGGTTCTCTACTTTCTTCTAATCTGAGAATAGAAGAGCCATTAATGTCTTTTGCCTTGAGTCATTTTTGAGGAGCATCTGTTCATTTCTTCAGTATGGTAAGAGAAAATGAGGTTGCCTTTTTGACATTTGTCTTAAAAGGCAAATTTAGTATATAAATGACAGTCCAAATATGTAGGTTTTTTTTTTTTAATTTTTATTTATTTATGATAGTCACAGAGAGAGAGAGAGGGAGGCAGAGACACAGGCAGAGGGAGAAGCAGGCTCCATGCATCGGGAGCCTGATGTGGGATTCGATCCTGGGTCTCCAGGATCGCGCCCTGGGCCAAAGGCAGGCGCCAAACCGCTGCGCCACCCAGGGATCCCTAAATATGTAGGTTTTTTACTGCTAGAGAAGCAAACTGTTTCAGATCACTTCAGTGTCAGTGTGGATAACATAAATGATGCTGACTCCTATATGAACAATGATTTATCTTTAAACTACACATCACCAGACTGGTACACTTTATATGGAAATGTTGACTTTTACTCAATTACTGGGCTTATTCTGGAGATTACAAAATATATGTATGGACAAAGAACAGTCTTTGATATGCAAAGAATATAACTTTTTTTGAAGTTCATAAGAGCTCACTCCTCAATTTATCAGAAGGACTTTCATCTTGGATGGTCTGTGGAATATTATGTAATCTTCACACTATACATGTCTGGTCAGGAGATAAAATATTATCCCCATTTTAGAGAATGTAAAAGAAGGGCCATATAAACCTCAGTGGTTTACCTACATTGCATACCACAAGGAGATCATAACCTGTTTTCTGGCTCAGAATCTCACAGTATCATTTTAATCTAGCCTTCCTTGGAAACATTAAAGAATGTCGCTTCATATAGAGTCTTCTGCCTATTTGCAAATATAAATTAATAATATTTCACACTACATATATAATATAGAAGTCAATTCTGCTGTAACACTTATTTTGCAAATATGAGTGTGCTTCTGACATAATTAATATATTAGAAAACCATTCAAACATGAACAAATTTCACATTTGTATAAGTGAATGATCTGCATGCCACATAGGGTTCTTTTGTAATGTGATATATGCATTCCTAAAAATCACCGTGCTATGTTGCATCTTGCAATATAAACCACAGATTATATGGGAAAATATGGGGCTAGGTGTACAACATTTATCAAAGACACAAAAACAAGATAAGAAATTTGGTAAAAACAGTAGCACACATTAAACAATTGTTTAATTAAACATTGTTTAATGTGTGCTACTCAGAAGCATTAGGTAAAGACAGAAAATTATACTCAGCTGGCCCTAGCAGCATAGAAATACACAAAACTCACTCCACATACCTCAAACATCTACCAGCTATCTGGTCTCTGAGTGCATTATAAGATTCCCATCTACACCTGTCATTGTGGCTTTCCCTCCAATTTTATTTTATTTTATGCTTTTTAAAAGATGTTATTTATTTATGAGAGAGAGAGAGAGAGAGAGAGAGAGAGAGAGAGAGAGAGAGAGAATGAGCAGGGGAGAGAAACAGAGGGAGAAGCAGACTCCTCGCTGAGCAGGGAACCCAATCCCAGGATCCTGGGATCACAACCTGAGCCCAAGGCAGATGCTTAACCAACTGAGCCACTCAGATGCCCTTCCCTCTGATTTTAGAAAACCTCTCTTCCACCATTCCACAATGACTCACAAGCTGCAATTCTTCTAGACATAATTTTGGCAAGCAAACTTCAGATCTTTTTTCAAGTAAAGTACCATATTTATTGTAGTATTTAAATATTCTAAAACCATTTAACATGAGTAAACTGTTCAACTGTTTAATGTGTGCTACTGTTTTTACCAAGTTTCTTATTTTGTTTTTGTGTCTCTGATAAATGTTGTACACCTAGCCCCATATTTTCCCATATAATCTGTGGTTTATATTGTAAGATATTACATAGCACAGTGATTTTTAGGAATGCATATATCACATTACAAAAGAACCCTATGTGGCATGCAGATCATTACACTCTTAAACTCCATACTTAGCTAGCACTTGTTATGTCAGGCACTGGTGCTTACATGGTGAAGGATACAAAGACACCATTTGGTCCCTATCTTCTAGGATTATGTGGTCTGTCAGAGACTGTTATGCATATAAACATCTTTAATGATAAGTTGTGTTGTGCTCATTAATGAAGAGTTACAATGGGAAGGTGGAAAGAGAAAGTTAATTCTACTCCAAAGGGTCTATAAGTTTTTCTTAGAAGACATGAGATTCAACTTGGCCCAGTTGGGTGACTTTAGCAGACAGGTGGGAAAGATATTGAAAGTAGCATTTTCTGGTGTTCCCTCATGACAGTTTAAAAATGTTTCCATCAATAGTTAATGTTGAGTCCTGAGGGTAGAATCTTTGAGGAACAAAATGACTGCCAAGGAAGGATCTCTATCTCTATGCATCACAGTGTTGGTTTCCTTAAGGGGATAGTGAGTTAGGAGTCTGAAGTAGGCAAACCCTCTTGGTATCTATCCGCCATCCCTTCTCATTTTTGTTGTTGCTTTTCCTCTGACTACTAAAGGTTTTTTGTTTCTAGTGGTTGGTACTTGCCTGAGTATTATTTGATAATGAAGCTGTCACTTAAAAAGAATGTGACCTTCTCCAGAAAGACTATTTTAGAGAAGAAACTGGAAGGAAAGTAGAAGCTTAGAAAGAAAAAAACTTGTTAAGCACCTACCATGTGCCATGCCTTGTGCGAATCAGTTTTATGTGCATGAACTTGACTGTTGTAATAACTCCATGAACTCTTCTAGTTCATCCTTCCCACTGAGGAAGAGATAGAGATGCTTGCTGAACCTAGAGCAGTGGTTCTTCAGCTTGGTTGCATATTAAAATCACTTGGAAGGGATTCTAATGGAGGGGGCTTTTAAAATTTCTTTGCCTACACCACATTTGGCATAATGGAATTGCAATCTGGTGTGGGTGGGGGGCAGGTATTGGTATTTTTTAATACTCCATAGGTGGTGCCAATGTGTCCCAGGTTGAGAGCTACTAACCTAAAGGAAGATCTCATGTCTCTGCTATACCTGCCTCACAGTGAGAGCAAACTCATCTGTTTGATTTAAATGGCACTTTTTAATAAACTCTAGCTCATATTTATAAATAACTCATATTTTAATATGAGAGAAAAGGAATTCACAAAATTACTTTAATTTAGAAATTTTAGAAATGTTGTGTTTTAGAGTTTTGTGCAGAAAAATTGCCAGGTTCCTGTCAAAATAGATACATATGTGCTGAGGATGAACCTGTTATTGGACATTTGGATAGTTTAAAATTTTTTTGGCTCTTAATGAATAAAGCTGCTGAGAACATTTGTGTACAATTCTTCCTGTAGACATTGGTTTTATTTCTTTTGGGTTAATACCTAAGAATAGAATAGCATTATAATATAGCAAGAGTATGTTTAACTTTATAAGAAACAGTTTTCCAAAGTGGCTGTACAATGTTGCATTCCCACCAGCAATGTATGAGAGAGTTCCACTCTTTCCACATCCTTTCAAATACTTAGTATAATCAAGGCCTGTAGTTTTATCCATTCTAATGGCTATGCAGTGATATCATTGTGATTTTGATTCATTTTTTTCTGATGACTAATGATGTTGAGCATCTTCTCATATTGAAAACTCACGTATCTTCTTTGATGAAATGTATCTTAACTATTTTTAAATTAGGCTATTGTCTTCTCAGTATTGAGTTGGCATTCTTTCTCAGCGGAATTTCTGTGAAAGAATAAAACACTTATGCCCAAAGACATCTAGCATGTGTAACACATTAAATACCGTCCAATGGGGATCCCTGGGTGGTGCAGCGGTTTGGCGCTTGCCTTTGGCCCAGGGCGCGATCCTGGAGACCCGGATCGAGTCCCACGTTGGGCTCCCGGTGCATGGAGCCTGCTTCTTCCTCTGCCTATGTCTCTGCCTCTCTATCTGTGTGTCTCTCATGAATAAATTAATAAAATCTTTTAAAAAAATACTGTCCAATGTTTCTATAATGGTGCTAGTGATGCACAATTTTTGGAAGATTATCTTGGGAGAATAAAGAAAATAGTCACACAAATAAATTTCTGTCCTCTGTGTTTCAGATGAGAAATTGTGTTGAACTCATTTTCACACATATGTAGTGCATAATATGTTCTCACAGTTGGTGTCTTATCTTTTCACTTTTTTCTTGATCTCTCTTAGACATTTTCAATTTTGATAAGGCCTAATTTATCATTTTTTAATGGTTCATTTTTTTGGTCATTTCTTAGAAATCTTACATACCTCAAATTTAAAAATATTTTCACCTAAATTTTCTTCTAGGAGTTTTATAATTTTAGCTTTACATAGAAGTTTATTGATTGGTTTAAGTTTAAGAGCCAAAGCTCATGTGTTTTTTTTTTTTTTCCATGTGAAGATTAAATACCATTTGTTAGAAGAGTCTGTCTTTCCCCATTGAGTTACTTTGCCATTCATCTCTTTTAAAAATCACTAACTTTATATGGATGGGTCTATTTGTGAACTTTCTTTTCAGTTCAATTGATACAAATTTCTGTCCTTATACTAATATCAAACTTGTCATGACTACTATAACTTTAGAGTACATTTTGAAGTCAGGCACTGTAAGCAGTCCAAGTTGGTTCTTCTTCTTATCATAATTGGGCTAATAGTGAGAATAGATTTTAAAAACACTTTGTTACTTCTTAAGAAAAAGCAACTGGTGGGATTTTTTATCACACCAAACCTATAGCTCATTTTGGGAAATATTGGCATTCAATAATATTGAATGTTCTGATCCATGTGCATGATAGTATTTCCATCTCTTTGGGTCCTCTTTAATTTCTTTTAGCAATACTTTGTAATATACATTGAACAGATTTTATGCATATTTTAAAAGTTTGTCCCAAAGCTGTTTATGTTTAGGGAAGTTATTGTAAGTGGTATTTTAAATAATTTTATTTTCCAAATATTTATTGTTTTCCAAAGTAGCTGTATAATGTCATATTCTGCATATGTAGATATATAATTGATTTTTGTATGTTGGCCTCATACTGCAGCTTTCTTAACTCCATTTATTAGTTCTTGTAGCTTTTCTTGTTGTTGTTGATTCTGTCTGTAGATTTTACTACATAAAAATAGTCATGTTGTTTATGGGAAATAAACCATTTTATTTCTTCCTTTTCAATGAATTTGTTTTCTTGTCTCATTTCTTTGGCTACATCATTGTGGAATAGCCATAAAGAAAGTATAATCTTTGCCCTGTTCCTGATCTTAAGGGGAAAACATTGTCTTTAAATATGACATTAGCTGTAAGATTTTCATAAATGACCTTTATCATGTTGAAGAATTTTTTTTCTTAGTTTGCTGAAAGTTTTTATCATTATGGGTGTTGAACTTTATCAAATTAATTTTCTCTGCAACTTTTAAATGCCACTTTTGTCCATCTTCACACACACACACACACACTATATATTTATTATATACCTCATGGAAAAAAAAAAACCAAAAACCTGCCATCTAGTGTTAGTGTGGCTCATCTCCATATAATTTTTATTATTTTTTTTATTTTATTTTATTTTAATTTTTTATTTATTTATGATAGTCACAGAGAGAGAGAGAGAGAGAGGCAGAGACACAGGCAGAGGGAGAAGCAGGCTCCATGCACCGGGAGCCCGATGTGGGATTCGATCCCGGGTCTCCAGGATCGCGCCCTGGGCCAAAGGCAGGCGCCAAACCGCTGCGCCACCCAGGGATCCCTCCATATAATTTTTATACCCCTATACTCAGAGTAAAAAACGGGCAAATCAAATTGTATTCAAACTTTTAAAAATCTTAGACTCTATCTTTTAAATAATAAGAATAATGAAACATACAATAATGAAACATACATGAAAACGTTCTTTTCTAAGCTTCTACATCCCTACCTCATGATTCACAGATATTTGGAGACACCTGTAGTGGATTGAGTAGTGCCTCATCCCCACTCCTCCTGCAAATAAAATATGTTCCCTCAGAACCTGTGAATTTGATATTATTTGTTGGGGGGAGTATCTTCAGATGTAGTTAAGTACAGGATCTCAAGATGAGTTCATCGCAGATTACAGTGAACCCTAAATGCAACGACAAGTTTCTCATGAGGGAAGAGAGAGGGAGATGTAGAAGACAAGATGCTGTGAAGCCAGAGGCAGGGGCCGAAGTGATGCATCCACAAGTCAAGGAACACCTAGGATTTCTGGCAGCCACCAGAAAGTTAGGAAAGAGAAGTACAGTAGGTTTTCTCTCAGAGCCTCTAGAAGAAACCAACACTGCTGACACCTTCATTTTGGATTTCTGACCAACAAATGTGTGAGAGCACAAATGCCTGTGTTTTTTGAGCCACTAAGTTTGTGATAATTTATTACAGCAGAAACTACATTGTATCTCTTATGTACCAGATTTTGAAGCCTTTGAGGCTACAACTGACCAACAGATGCATACTATCCTATTTTTGCTGCTCTGCAGAACTAATGATTTTATTTTTTTCTCTTTCATTTAAAAAATATTTTGAAGTTCTATATGTGGAAAGTTTTACTATAGTGATATTTTAGAAAGAGAACAGAAATTTGAATCTTCATAGTGTTCTTTTATCTTGGAAATGAGTCTAATATTTAAGTAAAAACCCCTTCTTTAATTTATCAGTCTGTCTGCTTTAATCTATAGCAATAGTCATTAAAAGAGAAAGAAAAAGATTGACTTGATATATTAGTATCATTCTGACAAGGAGGAACTTGATCAGCTTTTGAGCTACAACTACTTCTAATGGTAGTCCTTCTATGCTAACCTTTAAGTAAATAATAACCAAATGCAGATTTCACCAACTCATTGGTGAATGTAGATTTTAAAGTCATGGGAAAAAAGACACAGATTTTGCCTTATTTGTTCTGTTTAAGAGAATAAACATTTTTAGTTTTTTCAAATTTAAACCTTCACGCTTCCCAAAAGAAATCAATAGAATGTGTTGCTGGCATAAGAATGAAAAGACAATGGAACTTGATATTGCGTTCAGAAATAGACCCACTTACATCTGGTCACCTGGTTTATGACAAAGGTGACACTGTCCAATAATGGGCAAAGAATGCTCTTTGAATAATGTTTCAGGATGAACCTGTTATCCGCATGGGAAAAAATGAACTTTGACCCTACCTCACGTCTACGCAAAAATCAATGTCCACATCAACGTCTAAATATGAAAGGAAAAATAATAAAGCTTTTAGAAGAGAACATAGGCTACATCCTTATGACCTTGGAGCTGGTGCAAATGTCTTAAACAGGGACAAAAACCAAATGTCAAAAACAAAACTCTAAGACAAAAAGGGAAAATTGATAGGTTAGATTATGTTAAAATTAACTTCTGTTCATCAGAAGACACCACTAAGGAAGTGCAAAGGCAACCTACAGAATGGGAGAAAATATTTGTAATCATACATTAAGAACTCCTACAAATTAATAAGAAATAAGCACTAAAACTAATATTAAAATGGACAAAATACTGGAACAGGCACTTCACAAAAAATCCAAATGGTCAATATGTATGTGAAATAGCGCCTAATTTTATTAGTCATTAGAAAAATGCAAATTAAAATCATAATACGATGCAACTATACATCTGCCAGAATGGCTAAAATGGAAACAAAGAACAAAAAAAAAGCCAGAAATACAAAAAAACTGGTGATGAAACAAAGCAACCAGAATGTTTCTACACTGCTGGTTGGACTATTAATAGGAATAGCCATTGGAATATTCTGGAAAAAAAAATATTTGGTATATCAGTAGGCGTATCATATGACCCAGCAATTCCACTCCTACTTACATTTCCCCAAAGAAATGCAAAAACATATTCACAAAATGACATTAACAAAATTGTTCCTAGTGGAGTTACTTATATTAGTTTTGAACTAGAAATTTCCCCATTGTTCATCAGTAGAATCAATAACAAGTTGAAGTATATTATTGTAATATAATAGCATGAAGCAATGAGAATAAATATAGTATGTCTATATGTAACTATATATATGAATTTCAGATACCTAGTGTCCAAAGAAAGAAAACAGACACAAAAGAGTGAATACTCTTTTTCGACTTGAATAAACTTTGAATTAGTTAAAGCTTATGTATGGTGATAGCAGTCATAATAGTGTTTATCCTTGAGGATAGTAGTAGAGACTGGAAGTGGGAACAAGGGTGACTCAGGGATGCTAATTATGTTGTTTCTTGATCTGAGTGGTGATAAATAGGTGAGTTCACATTTTAAAAAATCATCAAGCTGGACACTTATGATCTGTGCCTTTTTCTGTGTGTATGTTAAACTTGAATAAATAAGTTTTTTTAAAGTATATCTTTTGAAGTCTAAAATGTTTTCATTCAAGTTTTGGTTATGAGTATATCTTTTAATGTTGCTTCCATTATAATTGATAAAAGGGTTAAATTCTTTGATGATGAACAATATCTGAAGATAATAGGTAAATTGAAATGCCCTTCAGACCAGAGGATCTTAAACTTCCTTGAAACCCATCACAGTACCATGAAGAGGCTATCCACATAATGCTGTTGAGTTTTTAAAAAAGAACAAGAGCTTTTACACAGCCTGATATTGATTGTAGTCTTGGTTCCAAACTGTGCAAGCTAATTAACCATTCTGAGATTCAGGGTTCTGATATATAAAATGGGGATATGATATTGTTGTGGGGCCTCAATGAGATGATGTTTGCAAGGTATAAAGTGCACTTATTAAGCATTTTTCTCCTCTAGATGTCATGCAATATATAAAATTGAATAGCATCTACTTTTTAGCTCTTATGAACATAGGTTTGTGAGAAATATGAAATATGTAGTTATTATAATGTAAGCTAGAAAGTAATGAATTCCACAAGAGGAACATTTAACGTCCTTTGTTCAGATAGAAGAAAGCAGTAGAGGGAAGGAGACACATTTATGGTCTACCATATACCAGATACTTCACAACTTTATAAAATCTAAAGATAATGGAGAATGTTTTGAAAAGGAAGTGGCGGGCAGCCCAGGTGGCTCAGCGGTTTAGCACTGCCTTCAGCCCAAGGCATGGTCCTGGAGACCCAGGATCAAGTCCCACGTCAGGCTCCCTGCATAGAGCCTGCTTCTCCCTCTGCCTGTGTCTCTGCCTCACTCTGTGTCTTTCATGAATAAATAAATAAAATCTTAAAAAAAAAAAAAGAAAAGGAAGTAGCATTGGAGTGCGGCTAGAAATGATCACTTGGGATAAGGATATAGAATTGTTTGGACATATATAAAGATAGTGGGATATTCATTATAGTAAAAAGGTAGTATAAAGAAAGTCTTAAAAGCAGAAAGTACGGGGTGTATTTCAGAGGTAAAGGGTAAATGAGTTTGGCTGGAATATTACGTGTTTGAAAGAAAAGCAATAAAGAATAAAGTTGGAAAGGAAAGTAGGAGCCAGAAGGGGCCAGGCCTTGACTACTATGTTGAGTAATTTTGTCTACAGTTTATAAAAGGTGAGAAGACTTCAGAGATATTTGAGTGGATGGATTCAGTGTTCACAGCTGAGATTTGTATATTCATTCATTCAAGATTTGTATATCAGCATTATGATGTTAGATGATTAGATGCAGGCAGGGAAAGTGGTAGAGAATTGATGATTGCTTTTATCTAGAAGTACAGCAACATAGACTTGAAGAAAAGTAATTAGTGAGAATACAGAAAAAACGGACAAAGTACTTGCAGACTCTATGGAATTTAGGAGTTAATCTATGTGGAGCACAATTATTCAGTTCTGTTTATCTGAGGCTGGCACAAATTTGGTAGAAAGACCAATCAAGTGAGTCAGTTGCTGGGTCAGGTAGAGTCAGGCAAGGTATTTATTTCTATGAAGATGCTGGAAACAAAGAATAGTCAGATGGCAGATATAAACGATGCCCTCAGTTGAGCCAAATTTAGTGCCGGAGAAGTGGGATCTTACATTAATGGATGCAGCACTGGCCATGGGATCCAGAAAGGATCAGGAAGGACATTTTTAGGCGAAAAGAATCAAACTTCTCCAGGACAATGGAGTGAGCAAAGCACAGTGCATGGGGCTAACTCTTGTTGGGTGCTCATGTACCTTCAGGTTGGCTCTCAAAAGTGTCGAGCTCTGGTTTAGTAGATAAGGAGGAATCCAGGATGATGATGTGACAATGCATTCCTCAGACTATAGTATTATAAAGTCCATTATTAGGATTGAGGAGGACAGAAAGAACAGGTGTTTGGTTGATAGTATGTGTGTGTAAATTTGGTGGTTGGCTTAGGTGAGGCATGATATGAGAGCATCTAGGTAAGGGAAAAATTATGTTTGTTTTTGGTACATTTTAAGTTTGAAATGCTGATGGTTCACCTCATGGAGGTGTTTGGAAGCAGAAAAAAATATAAATTGTTTTTCTGGGTTTCGGTTGGTCCCTGAAGTACACTGACTTGCATCTTCATCTAATCCTTATTGGTAAGTGTTCCTTCAGAGTCTGAGCTCCGTGTTCAGCCACCAGTGGACTAGATTTGTTGCTTGTCAGTCCCGATCAACACCTCTAAGTACTCTATCTACAGCATGGGGGCCATTTTTTCGAAGCCAGTCCAAGCCAGAGCCATTTGGAATGGCTTGATGAATTTTCTATTGAAAATTGGAGGAATTTATAGTTTCCTTAGGAACTTACTCTGAAGTTTCTAAGAATTTAAAGAAAACAGACTGGGAGACTACACAGCTTTTTGCCTTTTCTTGGGTTTTATTGGTTCTTGGTGGTTATGCCTGTCGTCTCTGTCCTTCCCACAACCTATTCTCTTCTCTGCCCTGTTTTGTGCCCCAGAAGGCTAATGCCTGAGGACTGCTCCCTTTCTGGATTCGGGTTGGCTTCAGCCAATGGAAAACACTGGCAAGAGATGAAAGGGTTGAAGGAGATATAATCAGGGCATTTCATCTCCACTCCCTCCATTCTTTGGTAGCCTGTCTTTGGCAGTAGCTGAAATACAACTCTTGCCTTGCACATCCTCCTCTGTTGCTCTTTGCTTTATTGTGCTTTATACCACTATAGACTGAGAGTCTGATAAAAAGAGGGTTTTTTTTTAAAACAAGGTAATAGGCCTGCTCACAATGGAGTCACCTATGCTAAGTCCTATACCACAAAACTGACACTTAATTACAATTTTGGCTTTCTGAGACATGGAGTCCTTAGCCAGGAAATCAGGAATCGCCTGATCAGTACTACTTTGCTAATCTGCCTGATAGACTGCTACCATCCTCTAAAGGAAGGTCACCTTGTAATTATCAGCCTGCTTTTTGCCTAGTGTAACTTCCTTGTTCCTGCTCTCCCTTCTCCTATGAAATTCTTTCATTTTGTGCGGCTCCTTGGAGCTTCTATCTGCTAGATTGCATGCTGCCTGATTTAAGTAAATTTTTCCTCAAATAAACTCTTAAAAAATCTTTAAAAAACCCCAAACCCTATTTCCTCTCTTTCATTCTTTAACCAAAGTAATAATAATAATGACTTCCCTTTGTTGCTAATATCCCAGTGCCTCAGTATCCCCTGCTGGTTCCCTTAAGCCTGCCCTCTCCCCTGTAATTATTTCCTTTATTCAATCTCTTCATTTGAACGATCTGGGGAGTGACTTCTGTTTCTTGCTGGGATCTTGACTTATACAGTTGTCCCAAGGACAGATGGATACTGTGCCCAGGACACTCTTTTTTTTTTTTTAAATTTTTATTTATTTGTGATAGTCACAGAGAGAGAGAGAGAATGAGGCAGAGAGACACAGGCAGAGGGAGAAGCAGGCTCCATGCACCGGGAGCCCGATGTGGGATTCGATCCCGGGTCTCCAGGATCGCGCCCTGGGCCAAAGGCAGGCGCCAAACCGCTGCGCCACCCAGGGATCCCCAGGACACTCTTTTTTTTTTTTTTATTTTTTAATTTTTAAATTCTTTTTCGCCTGGGACACTCTTATCTCTAAATGAATCTCATAGCCCAAAGGAGCCCCGGATTTGAACAGAAGACCACATCCAGCCACAAGGGGTTCTAAAGTTTGATAATATAGGCATAGGCATATAACATAGTGCCCAGATTTACAATTATGTTTCCTACTTGTAGTAAAATGAGATTATCCTTGAGAATTACATTATCTGAGATAAAAGTTAATTACCATATTTGACAATATAATCACTCTACAAACATCAGATAAGATGGTGAAAAATCCGAAAGATCTTTTCGGTGGCATATTTTTTGATCTAGAGATGGAAAAATTACTAACATATCTACTTTTAATGATGTGCTAGCACTTTGTTTGAACTGAAGTCTTAGATTCCCAACCAGGGATTGGCTTACTCAATATTTTTCCATAATGGTTATTGTAAATAAGTTATTCATCTTATTCAATCTAATGAAGAGTTTCCCCCCACAGAATTAAAGACAGGAGTCTAATTGAATGAGTTTCCAGATTGGGACTCATTTGGGCTTTACCAACACATGATATAACTCAATGCATTAATCAATCAAGAATTTTGTCAGACAGAGCTAGGCCTTTATTTTTCCACTACAGAAATATGTTGTTGTACATTTAGAGTTCTAGAGAAGACTTTAAAAAGTTGTTGTTGTTGTTGTTTTCACAAGGATGAAAAGCCATGTACTTAATTACATATACGGATTGCGCATGTACTGGCTGCCTCAGTTCAGCAAACACTCAGTAAACATCTGAAAATAATTATGAATCAATCCCTTTAAAAAAAGTTTTACTATATAAAAATTCCTGGAAGTAGGGAAACTTCCTGGTGTCCTTAAAAGAATTAGGATGGTTTAAAATGAAAATAGCAAATTGATGGGTCAATTAATACATGCATGATGAAGCAACAAGTACAGTTTATTCATTTCCACTGTGGGAATAACATGAGGTAAAACCTCTGTTTTCAGGTCAGGTCCTCTCTCATCCCTTAGCTGGAATTTCTCATATCCAACACTTTGTTTCTCTATCTCAATGTATTTTCTGGGCCAGGCATGGCTGGGGACTTGGTGGGGGCTCATTCTGAGAGGCAAATGTGACAGGCTAACACTGGGGTACCTTACAAGATCAGGAGTTCAGTACTGAGGGTAGCCAAGTTCTTTTTACAACTGGTATGTCCAACTTTCTGTGTTTGCTCTGCCTCTCTGGTTCTACAGTAAATTTCTTGAAGTCAAGGAATTATGTCCTCATTTCAATTCTCCACAGCATCGCATAGGAGCTTGATGCTTATATTTTTCATAAATGAGTCATAATTAAGTCAAAGTTACACTATAGACATTAATGCTGACAGAAATCAATAGAATCCATTTCCCCTCTTTTGAGCACAAATTATCTCCCAGTTTATGTAAATGAGGAGGACAGTACTTGTGGGATGAAGTTTAAATAAGATTATTTAAGATCTCTTCTGGTTCTAGGATTCCAGAGTTATGTGGCAATTAGCATAGCCCTATTATGCTGACATCTAAAAGAACTGATGACTTTGACTTAAGGTATGTATATGGAGTAGATCGATGCTGGATACTAAATCCAGGTCTAGAAGCCATTCTTTCTCTAGAAGTCTCTTGAATAGGTTACACATGTTGTGTTGGGTGAGACTGGGCTTTCAAATGGGGATGAGAGACAAAAAGTAGTCTTCTTTCCAGTATTCATGTGATTGTTACCAATGTTCAGGGCTCACAGCAAAAGCAGGCTGTAGAGTTGATGAGAGAGCTGGTTGAAAAGCCCCATTAGAGGTGAATAGGGTCCTCTCCCTGTTCCTCATTTGCACTGCTGGTAGAGTTAATGTTTTGAGTCTGAAGGACACTATGACTGTTATCAGTTTTATTGGACAAGTGAATATAAAGGTAATTAAAGAGACCATGCCTAATAACCCAACTCTTACAATTTAAAAGTAAGAAAGAGGCCTGATAGGGTACCAGGGATATACCTATCATCCTAATTAAGTGCTAACAAGACAGTTGTCCTCACTTTGGTAACTTCAGTGTATTCCCTCTGTTAACTGTCTCCATCCAGTGGACTCATCTACAATTCTTAATTCTTCTCCACAGTTACCCTTCTTCATTCTCCACAGGAGCAATGTTTCTATAGGTTTCTGTGTTTAGCAGATGGTGTCCCCAAAGCACTCACCCCAAATTGCCCATCCAGTTTATTCATTCATCACCTTTTCACACCTTCCCCTTGAAGTTGAGATTTGGCCAAATTGCCATGCAGTTTGAACTTGTCATCCCTTCTAGCATTTCTACTTTATTAAGCAAGTGCATCTCATAAATGGAAACAAGAGGATATGTGTGGCTAGCCCACTCACTTTTTATTTAAATTTAAAAATCACCTCACCAACTTGCATTGTTTCAGGGAGGTGGGTGAAGATAGACTGAATATTTAAATGAATCAGGAGAGGATAGACAAATGAACGTGCATTATCAAGTGACAGTTTTCTAAATCAGAGGAGCCTCTTGCTCTAGCTATATTCAGATTTTTCAGCATTCTAGTTAGATGTTTCTAAAGACAGTAAATACTGTTTTTAGAAATAGAGAACAATTGTTTCAGATGTTTGTTGTGTGCAAGTCAAATAAAAACTCTTTTTGTGAATTACCTGAAACCTCCTGATTTTATCTGAGAGTTTGTTCATCTTCCTTTTAATTATAAGAACCTTGAATCTTGGAATGGACCTGCACTAATATTTTCTGTGAGTAGATGAAGAAGATGAAACCCACACAGGCTGATAGATCTGTCGATATTTGCTGAATGTTAACTCTTCAAGAAAATGGACAGCCATAGGCCCAGGTGTAGTTTCAAAGACACAGTAGCTTAAATTGAGGAGTCAGTGGTGAAATCTTGATGCTTTAGTCCTGGTCGTAATTTACAAAGGATACTTTTTTTAGGCATAATGAACCACTATTGTGTGCAACAGTACGTGCTGTTTCATAAGGCTTAGATCCCACAATAATCTTTCTAGTCTCTCTTTGTAATGCCATTTACTACTGTTCCATTTATGGAGAGAAAGCATTTGAGAAAAATGCTACTCTGTTTTAACTAGTAAAATATTGAATTCATGCTAAAAAGTCATTTTGATTTTGGAATTAATCACTCCTCTACGTAAATACTTTTAATTCCTATTAATTATCATTTCCTTTATTTAAAAAGTACTTTCTTTTTAGGAACTTTGTTAGGCCCCAGTAATTCCAGTTCCCTAGTAAACTGTGAACGTACCTTTCTATTTCCTGGTTGATAGCTGTTTGCAGAAGTGGTCCAGGCTGAATAAAGAGTTCATCCTACTTTTCTTCCCAAAGATGGGCAGTTTGCGTCTACCTCCTGCCAGCCAGATTGCAAACAAAATATGCTCTTTGCAGCTTCAATCAAAATGTATGTTGTTTTAACCTGGAAATGATGTTTGGTAAAGTTCTTTAGCTTAAGGAAAAATATTTTGTGCTCTGTCATACTTAAAAATAGCTCCCATATGCTTGAGTCATGTTGATCACATTCAGGGATTTTTAAAAGAATTTGTTTTTCTGTGACCATAATCAGTAACAAAATGCAGGAAGAGGACTGGACTTTTAATCTGTACTCTGCCATAAAGGCAAAATGAGATTCCAATGGGGGGAGGAAGAATAGTCTATTTAAATTTAAATCTTGTTAGAGCTGCTTGTATCTTGGTTTTATTTTGCTGTCTCCATGCCTCTATGGGTCTGTCTTTGTTGATCATCTCCGAGGAGAACTGCTGGAAGGCAGGGACCTGGTTGATGTCACTCTTTGTGCAAGAACAATGAAACACTTGTTAAAACTAGTGGATGCGATGTCTAGAATTTTCAGTCTGGAGCTCTCATTTGAGATGCATATGGCTACTTGAGCAGAGAATCTTGGAGTCGTTTATTCATTGGGCACAAGACCTTAAGGGTAGCTCCTATGTTCCAAACAAACATTTGTCTGATCTTAGCAATAATTTTTTAAGGTTTTTATTTAAATTCCAGTTAGTTAACATACAGTGTAATATTAGTTTCAAGTGTACAAATAGTAATTCAACACTTCCATACATCACCCAGTGCTCATCACAGATATCTTCCTTATCCCCTCAAAGGCAATTTTTGACTGACTTACCCTTCCTTATCAATCCCATATGATACTCATATATAAGTTAGATTATCAACTAAATAATGGAAAAATATATTAGTCTTTCCTTCCTAAACTGCCTAGTAAATTCTTGCTATTTGAACTTTTACATAATTTCTCTTACATATGAATATCCCCATTTTATTGATGAAGAAATTGAAGTTTAAAAATATTGAATAAAACATCCATATTCACACAGCTCATATACAGCAGATTCCAAGATATGAATTGAAGTCTATGTAGCTTCAAAGTTACCATTGTTCGTTTATTTATTTATATTTATCACATTGGAATATACAGTTTTCTGGTCCATTAACTGCCTTCTTTCCCTATAGGATAATCTTCATAGAGAGCTGTGTTATATCCAGAAGTATTTAAAGTCAGAGTTAGAGATGTATTGAATGATCCATTACAGGGCGACTGTGATTGAGCAACTTAGCTGAATAATTGTATTTTGTCTAAAGAGATATATCTACCAAGGAGTTCAGTGTTTAGTTTCGTAACTTAGAGCACTCTTTCACCTGTACAGTATTTGAGATACTTTGAGATTTTTCCTTTTTGGTCTCCCCATTTTTGTTAAACCAGTAGTTCTCTAGACAGAGCATGGTATTACTGATCAGGTAAGGAGGAACACTGCTGAGATCCTGAAAGTGGCAGAGCAAAGGAACACAAATCCCTAGTAATATCATTAAATCACTGCATCCTTCTAGGGACGGCTTATTTCCAAACCACTTAAAAAGAAAATAAAAAAATATGTTTATGGTTTATGTTATTGTTAATTGAGGTTTGGTTTGTTGCCGTTGTTATTTTTTTTTGCCACTGTTAATTGAATTTTCTATGATTTGTGGCTTAAAGTTTTCCTAACACACTGAACTTCATGAAAGTGCAGAAGAGATATGCTCTGCCTGAGTGTATTAAATACAAACACTAAAGAAGTCATCTCCATGATGGTTTTGCATTGCTTATCCTTTTGCTTGGCTCATAAAATCTGGTTTAGGCTACAGGAGAAAGTTCCAAGGTTGTAGATTTTTTCCAGTATCTGAAAATACTTTCAACTAGAGAGTCGCTACTCTAGAATGGGCTGCTACATGAGAAAGTGATCCTCTGTCTCTGGAGATACCCAGGTGGAGGTTGGATAACCATTGGTCATGCATGTTGTGGAAAGAATGTCTACTGGCTGGAGGGGTGGACAAGATGAACCTTTCTAATTCTAAATGGCTATGATTTTCTAAATCTTGATGCCTTTAAATGAAAACGGTCTCTTCACCAGGTAGGCTTCCCCAATGAGAACAATTTGGATAAAGGAACCAAACCTAGGCTTTGGTTCTACTGATACACAGCTTTGAGGCTATGAGAAAGTGTTTTCCTAAAGTTGTAGTTTTCTTTTCCATAGAGTGAGGAGATTTTCTCTTTTTTTGGGGGGGGGGGGGATTTTCACTTAAAAAATTATCAGAACACTCTCTTCTTTTATTTTAATAGCTCATTACATGGAGCTCTCATACTCCGACCCACAAAAAGATGAGTTTCTGTGAAAACATTGGCAGATCTAAAGGGCAAGATAGACAATAACAATAATAAAATAACAGAAAGAGACTTTGATAGCCCACTATCAATAATGGATACATCATTCAAACAGAAAATCAGTAAGGAAACAGCAACAGCAGAGTTGAACAACACTATAAACCAAATGGGCCCAACAAAAACAGTTACAGAACATCCTATCCAATAACAGCAGAATGTGTATTTTTCTTAATTGCACATGGAACGTCCTCTAGAATAGATAAGATTCTGGATTACAAAATAAGTCTTTTAAACATGTTTTTAAATATTTTATTTATTTATTAATGAGACACACAGAGAGAGAGAGAGAGAGAGAGAGAGAGAGGCAGAGACACAGGCAGAGGAAGAAGCAGGCTCTATGCAGGGAGCCTGATGTGGGACTTGATCCCAGGACTCCAGGATCAGGCCCTGGGCTGAAGGTGGTGCTAAACTGTTGAGCCACCTGGGCTGCCCAAGTCTTTTTAAATTAAAGACAACAAATCAATCCAAGAATTTTTTTCTGATCATAGTAGACTGAACCTAGAAATCAATAATATAAGGAAAATGGAAAATTTACAAATAAGTGAGATTTAAACAGCATACTCTTAAACAACAATTGGGTCAAAAAGGAAATTTTTCTATTTTGAGACACACTAAAAAGAAAAACACAACATACCAAAACTTAGAGGAGGGAACAAAAGCAGAACTAAGAGGGATTTTACAGCAACAACACCTACATTAAAGAAGAGATCTCAAATAAACAATCTAACTATACCTCAAAGAATTAGAAAAAGAAGAGCAAACAATCCAGCTTTAGCAGAAGGAAGGAAATAATAAAGATTAGTAATAAATGAAGTAGAAAATAGAAAAAAAATCTACAAAACTGAGAGTTTTTTTTTTTTTTTTTAAAGATAGAACTAACATATCCCTGGACTAAAAAAAAGAGCAAAAGAAGGGATCCCTGGGTGGCGCAGCGGTTTAGCGCCTGCCTTTGGCCCAGGGCGCGATCCTGGAGACCCAGGATCGAATCCCACATCGGGCTCCCGGTGCATGGAGCCTGCTTCTCCCTCTGCCTATGTCTCTGCCTCTCTCTCTCTCTGTGTGACTACCATAAATAAATAAAAATTAAAAAAAAAAAAGAGCAAAAGAAGACTCAAATAAGAAGGACATTAAACTGATGCCCTAGATATAAAAATGATAATAAAGGACTATTATGAATAATTATACACCAACAAATTGGACAGCCTGGAAGAAATGGATAAATTCCTGGAAACATACAACTTAGCAATACTGAATCAAGAAGAAATAGGAAGCCTAAACAAATAAAGAACAAGGTAATTGGAATCAGTAAAGAAAAAACTCCCAAAGAACAAAAAGCCCAAGACCAGATGTCTTCATCAGTGAATTATACCAAGTATATATTTTGATTTTACTTTTAAAAAGATTTTATTTTTAACTAATCTCTACGCTCAGTATGGGGCTCAAATTTACAACCTCAAGATCAGGAGTCACATATTCTACTGACTGAGCCAGCGAGGCACCTCCTCACCAAATATTTAAAGAAAAGTTAATACTAATCCTTCTGAAAATCTTTTAAGAAATTAAAAAAGGAGGAAAGCCCTCTGAACGAATTTTTCAAGGCCAGCATTGCCCTGACACCAAAATCAGACAAGGATACTATAAGAAAGTAAAAGTACAGGTCAATGTGATTGATGAATATGGATGTAAATATCCTCAACAAAATATTAGCAAACTCAATTCAATAGTACATAGATAGGATCATTCACCATGATCAAGTGCGATTTATTCCAGGGATACAAGGATGGTTCGACATATCAACAGAATGAAAGATAAAAATCATATAATTATCTCAATAGATTTAGGAAAAGCATTTGACAAAATTCAACATCTATTTGTGATAATAATTCTCAACAAAGTGGTCACTGAGGGAACATACCTTAACCATGATAAGGTGACTATAAAGGGAATATACGTTAACACGTTATATGATAAGCTTACAGCTACCGCACTCAGTGACTTTTTCTCTAAGATCAGGAACAAGACAATGATGCCCACAGTCTAGCCACTTCTATGCAACATAGAAGTCTTAGGTGAAAGAACGAAAGAGCATCCAAATTGTAAACGGGGAAGAAAAACTGTCACTATTTTCAGGTGACATGATATTATACATGGAAAACCCGAAAGCCTTTTGCAAAGGACTATCAGAACTAACAAATGATCAGTAAAGTTACAATACAGCAAATCAATGTACAACAGTCCGTTGAGTTTCTACACGCTAATATTGCACTATTAGAAAAATGGTGACATTTCCTTTATTTATTTTTCTGATAGTGAGTGTAGTATCAAGAAGAACAAAATACCTAGGAATAAATTTAACCAAGGAGGTTAAAGATTTATACACAGGAAATTGAGACATTATTAAAAGAAATTGAAGAAGACATGAATAAGTAGAAAGATGTTCATTCATGGGTTAGAAGAATTAATATTGCTAAAATGTGCATAATATCCAGAGCCATCTACAGATCCAGTGTAATTCCTATCAAAATTCCAAAGGCATTTTCCACAGAAGTTGAAAAAAGAAAATTTTTATAGAACCACAAAAGACTCCAAATAGCCAAAGCAATCTTTAGAAAGAAAAACAATATGGAAGCATCTCACCACTTGATCTGAAACTGTATCACAAAGCTATAGTAATCAAACTGGTATGATATTGACATAAAAAGAGACACATAGATAGAACAGAATAGAGCCCAGAAATAAGTCCATGCCTATATGGTTAATGAATTTACAACAAAGGAGCCAGGAATATACAATGAGAAAAGGACAGTCTGTACAACAAATGGTGTTGGAGAAGCTGGAGAGCCAGATGCAAAAGAAAAAAATTGGACCACTATCTTACACCGCACACAAAAATTAACTCACAATAGATTAAAGACTTGAGAGGAAGACACAAAGTCATAAAACTCTTGGAAGAAACAGTGTATGTGGGGGTCAAATTATCACTTGACGTTGGTCTCAGCAATGGTTTTTTTTGTATCTGACACCAAAAGCAAAGGCAGAAAAAGCAAAAATAAACAAGCTTTGACTATATTGAATTAAGAAGCTTCTGCCAAAAAAACAAATAAAATGAAAAGGCAACCTGTGGAATGGGAGAAAATATTTGCAAATCATATATTTGATAAGGGGTTAATATCTAAATATATAAAGAACTCATACAAAATAGCAAAACAAACAAACACAATTTGATTAAAAAATGGGCAGAGGAACTGACTGGATATTTTTCCAAAGAAAACATACAAGTAGCCAACAGATTTGTGAAATGGTGCTCAACATCACTAATCATCAGGGAAATGCAAATCAAAACCAACATGAAATATAGCCTCACGCTTGTTAGAATGTCTATTATATATATAAAAAAGATGTAAGTATTGGTCAGGATGTACAGGAAAAGGAAACCTGGTTGGAGCTGTTGTCCCCAGTGACCGAAGAAAGTGACGAAGTTTTTATCAGGGAGCCATTAAATTAGTGAAGTCATTTTGTTTACTTCTCAGGCCTTATCCACATCTTGGTATGTGGCTGGCGTGAATGTAAGTTTTCAGACTGTTCTGCTACACTGCCCTTCCCTTTACCACCATTCGAACCCACAAGTGTTTGCCACTTTCCACATAATGAGGCTTTTTAGGTCTGATACAAATGATGCTATTCTTAAAATTGGGGCAAAATAACCTGCTCACATCTCCTCTATCTGACCTAGCACTTGCCCTCTTTCTGAATGTAGGCCTTGAAGTTAATATGTAAAGCAAAAATAGGAATTCCATTCTTAAAGAGATTTCTTTATGCTTGTTTTATATCAGTTTTTTACTCCACTTGCAAGTTAAAGTCATAAAATGAATAGACATGGCCTTTGAGGATCTGGTGTGCTTCTATGTGAATATAATTTCATCGGCAGCATTTGAATTGGGAAAATCCTTTGTGTGATTTCAACAAACTTTTTGTCCAGATAGCTAAATGCACTGACAGAGCCTTTTGACAGAGCCAAGAAAATTCTCTGCTGAATGCTCAATCAGTTCCTAAGTTGGCTTGCTTCCACTTCTTTCTTCCAGACTATGTTGCTATACTACTAGAGTGTTTTATTTGTGGCTGAGAGTTTAAGACTAAATAACGTTGGGCATGGGATCTGTTATTTCCATCACACACATTCACTGTCTTATACACACACACATCAGTATGTTGAAATTTATGCTTATACTTTGAAAAATAGGTTTATGTTTTTATAAATGCATTCTTTTACATTCGGTAGGCCATTCTTAGTTATTTTACAAATAAGATGATTTTGATATCTCTGAATATTAACACAGAAATCAAAATCAGATCGGATCCTATTTCTTCTAGGGATCAAATAGCCTAACACTATTGGGCAAAGAAGAATTCATTGAAAATTGACGTCAGACACAATGAGGAAAGACACAGTGACTTTCAAAATTCTCCATCTCTTTTTCTAGGGATTCATGGCAGAAACTATTAATGGCAGATTTAGTGAACCAGGACAGGCAGGCCATAATCTTCTGCTGTGAGTCCTCATCTATCAGATATCTGGAGTGAGTGGAGCGGACTCCACTGGCTGACTGGCTCTTACTTTCCATCTACTAAAGTAATCAAATCGACAACATATTTTACTGTTGTGATCTCATACATAAATAGACTTCCCCTGAGTACTCTGAGTCTTTTGAAGAAGAGGTAAATTTTGCTGAGGTTCCTTACTTAACTGACATAGGAAATGCTGGTGCCCATTATAATACTCCCAACTGTTTCTTTGGCTCTTAATTTTAATATGGAGAAAGAAAGTCATTTTCGTTTAAAAGAGGGTAGAATTTTGGAGAAACATTGCTTTGAGAGTTGCAACATGCGTTACAACATTAAGACATATTCGGCCAGATGTATGCAAGACAGAAAGCCACGTGACTAAGCAAGCCATGTGAATGTTCTTGAAGAAGAAAAAACTAGAAAAAGAAAAACAAACATGTGTCAGATATTTCCTTTTTTGCTGCATATTATTTCAAATCATATGAATGCCTTATGTTTGTAATTTGTCAATTATAACTTTCCCCTTATGTGTACTGAAGTCAGGGATCACTGTAATTTTGGTCTTGCATCACAATCTTGCTCTGTTTATTTTAATCTATTTAATTATGTGGTTACATGTGAATGCAGCATCCAGAGCTCCCCAGGTATCTGTTTTGGAAGTTGTAAGAATATCGTGAGAAATTATTCCTTACCACCTACGACAACTAGTATATGGATCATATTTACTCCCCTGGGATCTTGGCCCATATAATTGAAAAGTGTATGCACTTGACAATCCTGAGCAACACTGGAATCATTGAATTAATTTATGTTTCTTTTTCTTTGTGTTAACAATCCCACTGTGAATGTGAATAAGTATTCACTAAGTGACCACAGTGTAGATCACAGTTTCTTGGCCATATAGGGATGGTGGGGTTCCTCTAGGGATGTCCTTACCTGAAGATAAGGGATCAAAGCACTATTCAGGAAAGAGAAGGACAATCCCATGTGGGGGAAATGGTCATGGATTTACTGTCACTTCACTCTATTTTTAACAACCCAATCACTTCTCTGGTGGCTGCTACCCCACACAGCCTCTGGCATATGGTTGATACTCAATGCATAATTGCTGAATGAAAGAATGAATTCAATCTCAAGGGCATCCATTTCCATTTCTCTGCAGCTATACCATCGGCATGGCAACAGCCCAGTCAGCACATTATTTTAATAATTTTTTTCTTTTTTTCTTCTTAAGCTAGTTTCCATAGACAGTGGTCCATACAATTTTTAGTCCTACATCACTATTAATGGGGAAGTTTTGTGCATGCACTCCCAAAATAGCTATTTTATAAATAAAACATTATGTTATGTTATAAAACATATTTAATAAGTTGAAGAATGAGATTAAGTAAGTTAATAGAAATTCTAATATTCTAGTAGATTTTCTTGTTCACCATTCTTGTCTCTATTCTGGAGACTAGGCTACAAGGGGTAAAAGAAGAATAAGATGCAATTATATATATCTCTATATCATCTATCTATCTATCTATCTATCTATCTATCTATCTATCTATCTATCATCTATCTATCATCTTATTTGGTAGACCAGATGAATAAAATGACATATAATCATAGAGAAGTTATTTTTATGGCATGGTGTATTAGAAGAGAGTCCTGAACAGAATTTTCCTGAAAACACAAAATTTAAAACATATTACAACCTTTGATTTGTAGTAGGATATTTCTTATGCTCTAGTGAGGTCAAGCACACTTGGATCTTTTCAGTAGATATACTCTATTCTCTTGGAATCACCTGCACTTAATATTAAAAGGCACTTTTTTTTTTCATGTTAAATGTTCCTCTTTTTTCTATCCTGAAAAATATGTTTACTTAAACGTGGCCTTTGAATCCCCTGGATCAGTAAATTTTAGCTTTTGATAAGACATTTTTTACTTGAATTTTCACTCTGATGTGTTTTATAAATTACATTCTAAATCTACGTCCATTTAATTCAGGAATGCAGGATGATGTAGCAATGTATTTACAGATCACATGCATAAGCACAGTGATGCTGTAAACAACCCAATCATCTCAAGTTTTGTGGCTGCCTTAATGTGTACATCTCTCTTCAGGGATCTTCATCTCTCACTAGCTAATTGCTCAATTCTCTTTCTTCATTCCCACTTCTTGTCTTCTATGATGTTAGGTCTTGTGTATCTCTTTTTAGCACAATGTGGTTCCCAAAATGAAGGATGAGGTCAATCATTTAGAATAAAAGTAGAAAATACATAAAGCAGAGTCACGTAGTCATTTGGAACAATCTACCTTAAGAAATGGTCTCCACACAAATTCCTTCCTAGAGTCTACTAAGTGACTCAGATATATTTGTAGGGAGAGAACGATGTAACATTTATCTACTCATTTGTGCTGTACCTTGGCTATTTAAAGTATTATGTTGGGGTGCCTGGGGGGCTCAGTTGGTTAAGTGTCTGCCTTCAGCTAGGGTCATGATCTCAGGGTTCTGGGATCAAGCCCTGTCTCAGGCTCCCTGCTTATTGAGGAGGCTGCTTCTTCTTCTCCCTCTGTACTCCTTCTCTCTCTCTCTTTCTTAAATAGATAAATAAATAAATAAATAAATAAATAAATAAAATATTTTTAAAAATGGTTATGCTAAGAGGATTGCGGTCTGCATTGAATCGGGGGGGGGGGGAAGAACTAAAAAGCTAGGATTAATGAATATGTCTCTAGGAGTAGTTAGTCTCTAGGAGTAGTTACCCTGAATACCCAAGATGATATTAGTTATTTATAGGTTATAGGTGTCATAGTAAATGAGTATACTGGCATTCAGGCTTATACATGCATCTCTTATGAGCTTGAATAATGTGTATTTGGTTACTTGAGCAAAGTTAATTTTATGCCCACAATACAAAGGGCCAGAACCTACCTGTATCATGATGAATCTACTAAATCACCACACAATGAGAAGCTTTTCCTGAGGTTCCAGCTGACCTCTTTGATATTGTTCTCTAATATTGATAGTGATCCTCTTTCTCTATTTGTTTTGACTTCTATCATAAGTATACTATATCATTAAGGGGCAGCCTGGGTGGCTCAGTGGTTTAGTGCTGCCTTCAGCCCAGGGCCTGATCCTGGAGATCCAGGATCAAGTCCCATGTCGGGCTCCCTGCCTGGAGCCTGCTTCTCCCTCTGCCTGTGTCTCTGCCTCTCTCTCTCTCTCTCTCTCTCTCTCTCTCTCTGTCTCTCATGAATAAATAAAGTCTTTTTTTTAATAGAAGTATACCGTATAATTTGTTTTATAGATCAATTTCTCTCTTTGAATAATTATAACATATCTCTAATGTATTGGTTATGGTAATGCTAGCTGCTATCAGATACAAATCCCAAAATTTTAGTCATTTCACAGGATACATTATTTCTTTTTGTTCACATAACACTCCACTGCCGATGTTCCTGGTGGGAAGGTGGGGTGCCTTGCCCCATTCAATTGGGGTCCAAGTGGCATCTTCAACACATGGCTTCCCAGGTCTTGCATGTTGACATCTACCAGAGAAAGAGAGCAGGAAAAGTCACACACATTTCTTAATCACCTGAGCAGAGCAGTGACATACATCACTGCGGCAAGTCAGTCAGTCACATGTGTAGATGTAGGAGGAGGGGAGTAGGGACTGTGATCTCTGGCAGGACAGCCACTTCCCAACAACTGCTCCCCACTAAGGAAAGAGGGCATGAAGCTTTGCAGAGCACCTAACCTGTTCTTCCATAATCCATGACATGATGGAATGTCCAAAGGACAAGAAATGTAATCTTTAGAAAATCCTTTGTTTTGCAAAGTAAACCTCTGGTGCAGTGTTTTAAGCTTAAGAACAAGGTGTGTATCTTACACTAGCAGTGAATGTTTAAATTACTAAACACGGTGTTTAGACTGCTTTTAAATTTTTTTTTAAAAATTACTCATACTTTTTTTTTTTTTTAAAGATTTTATTCATCTATTCATGAGAGACACAGAGAGAGAGGCAGAGACACAGGCAGAGGGAGAAGCAGGCTCCATGCAGGGAGCCTGTCATGGGACCTGATCCCGGATCTCCAGGATCACACGCTGGGCTGAAGGCGGCGCTAAACCACGGAGCCACCAGGGATGCTTTTAATATACAAAGTAATGTCCTCATCTGACAACCAACTGTTGAATTTCATCAGTGTAGACAACTGACTCAGATAAACCTAACATGATTTTTAATCTGTATTATCTAACTTAGTTTATTACAACATTATAGATAAATAAAATAAACTTTCTTTTATATTTCACAAATATAATACAAATATGCTTTCTCTTCTTTCCATATTTGTTTCTAATTGATTAAAAGAAAACAAGTTTAAAATTTTCCAGATGTGTAATAGAGCGGAAAAAAATCTCAAACATTTATTTTACAGTTGTTTGTTTGTTTGTTTTTGATTAGTTCATAGAGATATTTAATAGTGTGGAAAGAAATTCTGTGTGATGTGTCAAGCTACAGAAAATATCACCTAAAGACAAATATATATATATATATATATATATATTTAAGGAATATATAAATACATATATATATATCTGTATATATATGTATATATTCTTTAGTGCAAGTCACTTTAGAAACTCAGAAATATTTAATGGGCAAAAAATGGACTGAAGTAAATATTGAAGTTACTTTTCCATAAAAAGACTTGAGATCTGTTTTAATATATAGTCTAGTATGTGCCCAGTCTTCTTCTCAACGCATTTTTTTTCTTTGCAGGTGCTTTGACTATTAATTCTATATTCAATGAAAGCAAACATGAAACTAAACAAAATATTTAAAACCAACTTTTAAATATTTTAAAATATTTAAAAACCAACTTTTGGTTGCAATGGTCTTTTTCTATTTAATTTAATAATTAATTTTTAAAAACAAATTTTATTCTAATTAACTGAATTCCTATCAATCTGTTAGTAGATCTGATGGTGAAACCTTAAGCCATAATGTGGCCAGTTGGGGGCAGGGAGAAGAGACTTTCTCAGGGACAGATGGACTTCACAGCTAATCAAACAAGCGAGGCGAGTGCTGTGAGTCTAAGGGTTTGAGGGATGAGCATGGGTTATGCAGGAGTGTGAGAGAATATTCTATAATAGATAGCTGCATCTTTGTTAAGTAATGATTAGCACAGCAGCAGAGGTCTGGCCTAGGACGGTGAGCCTGTGTTTGTGAAGGCAATAGGGGAAGATTCTGGGTCTACTATCTTCCTCCAAAGCTACGTACACCGAACAACTAGAAGTAGGATGGAGATGCAATGATTCTAAGTGTCGTCAATTATTAAGCACCTTTTTTTGTGCTAGGCACTGTGTTGGAAGATTAAAATATGCTTTTACTAATTTTCAGAACAACTTCCATTATTCCTGTCTTGTTGATGTGGACTCTAAAGTGTGAGGAGGTTGAGTGTTTGCTCAAGGCCACATAATTATTAGCAGGAGAGATGGGATTCAACCCACTTGGATCTGACCCCCACACCCTAGCCCTTTTCCCTGGGTGAACCCTCTGCTCACAGTAAAATATCCACAACAAACTTTTTGGATCTGTAGACAAGTTTATCATCACACTTTTGTAGACTTCGGTCTTCCCCTTGCTCTGACATTAGTGACTGCCCCAGGCACTAGCATTTCACTGCACACCGCAGCAATTATTTATGACTTGGAGATTTGCAGCCTAGGGCTGGTTTACCGGAACTGTTTTGAACAAAAACAAAAGGAACTCTTTTCTCGGATGTTCCAGGATTCTTTGATTCTTTGATCCAAAGGAGCTCTGTCTTCTATAGGAGTTGTGGAGGAAGAGTACACAGAGAAGAAAGGCCTTTTCCAGGCCAGTGGCCTTGCTTGTTTTGCAGGAGTTTAACTTTCATACGAAATCTCATCAACTTGAGCAGTTTCTTTATGATTCCTTAAAACTCCCCGGAGGCGTACAGGTGGGTGCGGATAACTGAGGAATGAACGGCCTGGTCTCCAGGCCTTGGTGGGCAAATATGCATCATCCCCCAAGTGAATTTATATTAAATCTTTGTCCCTGGAATGTTACAAGAAATGACTACCAGTAAGACATATATCCCCCTTGCAGCTGCCCTCACCTTCCTATTGTTGCTCTTCTAACTCTGACCCTTTCTTTAAGACTTAGCTGATGCTTCACCTGATCAGGAATCTTTTAGGATCTTTTTATGCCCAGAGCTAAGTGGCCAAATTATGTTCCCCTGGTATTCTTGTTGCATTTACCAGGTTAGTATGACAGTAAGCATTTATGCCTGATAATAATTTAAAACATGGGACAGGGAGTATGTCTTATTCATGTTTGTACTCCCAGTACACAAACATCCTAAAACTTCTCAATATGTGGTTTTAGAAGACCTGGATTGAGCTTTATTTATTTATTCAATAAATATTCAGTGAGCACCTGCTATGTGAAGATACAAAGGAGAGGAAAATCAGACACTATATGCCTGGCCTTTTTTTCTCCTACAACCTATCAGTTAATGAAGGGATGATGACTTAAATAAAGTATAATGCACAAGTTTGGTTAAACCAAGGGAAAACCAAATCATTATGATAATAATAATAATAAAATAATAATAACAATTACAATTGCAAGACATTCTTTTACTTCATTTTGTACGTACCAAATTAAAAATCTGCATTGGGCTTTGACATCTGAAGCCATTCAGACTTATCTATAGAGCTGGTATCTTTCCTTCAGTTAAGCACCCACTCGTATAAGGATCCCAAGTGTGGACAACTAGAAAGATACCCAGTAAGATATTTTTCTCAATAAGTAACTAATAATCAACTAATCAGTTGTTATTGACATCTGTGTACAAGATTAAATGTGGAAGCACTTTGTAGGCACATAAACATAGACACCAAGGTAGAAGACATGCTGTCAATTGAGGTTCAAGTATGATCAATCTCTTCCCCAAGTCTAAGGAGAAAACTTACTGTGATTTTTTTTCTTTCTGTCAAGTTTTTCAGGACATATAGGAAACTTCAATATTAATCTGCTTAAAATTAAATCATTGGCAGAACACATTTAAAAATCCTTTCTTTCTTTCTTTCTTTCTTTCTTTCTTTCTTTCTTTCTTCTTCTTCTTTTTCTTTCTTTCTTTTTCTTTCTTTCTTTCTTTCTTTCTTTCTTTCTTTCTTTCTTTCTTTTTCTTCTTCTTCTTCTTTCTTTCTTCTTTCTTTCTTTCTTTCTTTCTTTCTTTCTTTCTTTCTTCTTTCTTTCTTTCTCTTTTTCTTTTTTTCATAATGTGATAATGTGAAAGGCCTCCCATCCAATCCTATTTCGGGCCCTCTTACCTTAGCTCTGTCATTTCCTCCCTTATACACTATGATCACACCATTCCAACTGCTTACAGTCCTCCAACTGGATCACAGTTAATTTCCCCCCAGTTTTGATGCTTCTGTCCTTGGAGAGCTCCACTTATCCCTGTCCTCCTCTCAAGAACTTTCCCTGAGCTACCTTGCACTATAAATGTCTGCAAATGTTACACTCATCCCATACCACTATATCCTCTGCTTGACTGCCATATTTTGAGATTTTAAGAAGACAGGAATCATGTCTTACTTTTCTTTGAAATCTTACTGGCCAGTGACAAGTACTTCATTAACCCTCTGTGATTATTTAATAAATAAAAGCATTTTGACTTAGATTGTTCTACTGCAGTCTTTTGAGAAAAAGAATATTATTTACCTTGCAATTGCTTTTCATGGAACTCACAGACCCTCATCTCAGAGGTCACTTATTTCCTGTATCTACTTTTATTGAAAAATATATTCTGCTTTTTAAGATTCAGTTATGTAAGAAATAAAAAGAGAAGATCACTGTTTTATGCCATCCCCATTTGTGGTCTCTGCCCTGGTCCCCCAGTCCTCCCACCTGTTAGGGAAAAGTTTTCTTGGTGACAGTACGTCAGAGTTCACTGTAGTGTGCTTCGACCCAGACAGACCTGATTCAGGTTCTGTACCACTTACTCTTTACTAGTTATTCAAACTCTCTGAGCCTCAATTTCCTTGTCTGTAAAATGAGAATAATAATGTCACCCTCAAAGATTCTTTTTTAGGTATCAGCGAGCCAATAAATAGAAAACACCTAGACTAAAACCAGATTCCTGGACACAATCAAATTGAATTCCTTTCTCTTCTTCAGCTATTTGAGTTCATCTTGATCGATTTTTGGTGTACTTACATTATAGCGTTTGAACTATGGGCTCTGGAATCAAAGTTAGTATTCATCTCCTCTGGACTATCTACTAGTAACTAAATAACTTAGCAAATGAAAACTCGTTTTGCTCCCCTGTAAACTAGAAGTGATAAAACTATCACTCTGTGAGGTTGTTGAGAAGACAAAATAAGATTACATCTCCTTCTTCAAGGATTTGCTGTTTGGTTATTATTTTTCACCCCTGGATTTATATTTTAAAAGAAGTTAGGCTCTTTAAAAGAATCTAATGATATGCTTCCCTTTTAACAATTTTTTTCATATTACTGAGGACTCTCAGAAAGGCTGTTTTCTGAAATTTCACTGTTTAAAGAGGTTTTCATTTGCCATAAGCATATTTTGTCTGCCTAGTTCTATTTTTTGTGGAATAGGTATCTTGCAAAACTTTCTAGGAGTCACATTCAAAAAAGTTAAAAAAAGCAGGCAAAATTAATTTTAATAATATGTAATTTAACCCAAATTATCCCAAACATTACTATTTCAACAAGTTACCAGCATAAAGGCTATGAATAAAATATTTTACATTATTTTTCATACTAATATTTGAGACTGTGTAGTTTACACTGACAGTATGTATCAATCTGGACTAGCAGCATAACAAATACTCAATTGCCACATGTGGCTAGTGGCTACAGTATTGCACAACACAAGTCTAGAGTAAACCTCCAACCTTGGGAGGAAGACAGGGAGGAAAAGGTGGACTGGAAACAAATCAAGGTGAAGCTAAGCTGTTCTACAGGGCAATGGGGGTGAATTTAGGAAGATTTCCCAAAAAGAGAAAAATAAACCTAGACCATCTCTTTAAAGAGTCTCCACTTTGAGCTAGAAGTGAGTGGTGGTGCAAAGAGGATGCCAGTCCTGACTGGACAGATATTGAGTCTTCTTATCTATTGTGTCATGTTGGTATAAACAAATACAAAAAAAATGGTGTATTTTTAAAGTGGATTTTTAATTTTGTATATACTTAAGGTGTTTTGGGAAATATGGGAATGTGAAATGAAGTTCGAAAAGCTTGTTCTAAAAATGTGAAAATATTTGAGAGAAAAATTTATCTTTTTTATTATTTAGGAAAGGATTTTGAACTGTTTATCAATAATGGAACACAAGACAATACTTCTCTATGCATCCATGGAAAAGCATAACAAAATAGGTTTGTTTACTTACCATGTATCTAGAAGTTCACAAAAAGAGATCCAGAACTAACAGAATACATGTATAGCTTTGTACTTAGGTATATCCAATATCCAAATATTGGAAGGTAATATCCAATATTTTCAAGAAGCAATGGTGATCGAATAATATGTCATTAACACTGTAGACTCTCAATGTTGTGAGAGTTTGTCACTTCTAGTTAGGAATCACCCATCCATTTTGATGAATGGAATAAAACAAGCCAAAGTAGATGTCTTCAGGAATATTAATGAAGAAATCAGAAAAGAAGTAGCCAAGACATGAAAAATAGCAGATTACACTGGCAGGACTGTGGGCTAACAGATTCTAATAGATCGTATCATTTGCAGTCATTGTGTAAAAAGCCTAACGGCTTTAAAGGAATTGGTACTAATAGGAAGATAATGCACAAATCTGTTTATGGGAAAGTTTTAGAATCTAAGATAGCACATACATAACCATGGGCTCTTCTTTCAGAAACTTAAATTAGATTAGATTCAACCATATGAGATTGCTATTTTTGAGATCATACTATTAGCCATTTCATACAGTTAAGTATATGAGATATTAGAAACCTTATATTATCAGGAATATAGGGGAGTTTAGAAAATGCTCTAGTTCGCATTAATCTAAACAATTCAAACGAAGTAATCAGGCTGGCTATTTTATTGGGAGACAGCATATGTGCACTGCTTTACAGATGGGAATCTGAAGTCAGGCTGCCTGGGTCCTGGCTCCACTAGTTACTTACCTTATGCTGTTGGGCAAATAATTTAAGTCCTATCTGATTTGGTTTCTTTATCCACAAATGGGGTGTTAATAAATTATTTATTTCATTTTCTCCAAGATGTTGTGAATGTTTAATTTATACACCCATAATGTATAAACATTGTACATTCATAATGTTTTGGGGAAGATCAAATAGGATAATTGATGCAAAGTAATCAACACAGTGCTTGACACTTAGTAAGTGCTCAATAAAGATGAGTTATTTTTAAATGGCTTCATGGAGGTATAATTTACACCATAAAATTCTTCCTAGGTGTACAATTCTAATTTTTCAGAAATTTAGAGAGTTGTGCAACAATCACCTCAATGTAGTTTTGGGACAGTTTTCTTTGGTCTGTTTGCAGTCGATTCTAACTTGTATTCCCAGCCCAGATAAATGCTGATCTGCTTTCTGTCTCTCTGGAGTTATATTTTCCTAAAGTTTGTATAAATTGAATCATTTAATATGTAGTCTTCTGTGTCTGGCTTCTTTTACTTAGCTTAATATTTTTGAAGTTCAATTATGTCATGGCAGGTATCAGTAGGTTGTTTCTTTTTTCTTAAAGATTTTATTTATTTATTAATGTGAGATACAGAGAGAGAAACACACAGAGAGAGAGAGAGAGAGAGAGAGAGGCAGAGACACAGGCAGGGGGAGAAGCAGGCTCCATTCAAGGAGCCTGACGCAGGACTCCATCCTGGGACTCCAGGATCACGCCCTGGACCAAAGGCAGGCGCCAAACCGCTGAGCCACCCAGGGATCCCCAGGTTGTTTCTTTCTATTCCATTATATTATATACTGCATTTAAAAAAATCTATTCACCATTTGATGCTGTTTCCAATTTAAGAATATTATTAATAGGCTGCTGTGAATGTATATGTTTTATGTGGACATGTATGTAGATTTCTCTTGAGAATTACTAGGTTGCATGGTAAGTTTGTGTTTAACTTTTTAAGAAACTGTCACATTGGGGTCGCCTGAGTGGCTCAGTAGGTTAAGCACCTGCTTTTGGTTTAGGCCATGATCTCAGATTGAGCCCCATGTTGGGCACCCTGCTCATCAGGGAATCTGCTTCTCTCCCTCTCTCTGCCCCCGGCCCCCCTCACCGCTTGTGCTCTGGTGCTGTCTCCCTCTCTCTCAAATAAATAAATAAAATCCATTAAAAAAAAAAAAAAGAAAGAAACTGTCAAATTGTTTTCCAAAGTACCTGCATCATTTTATGTACTCAGCAGCAATGTCTGAAGGTTATAATTTTTCTGTGTTCTTGCTACCAAATGTTATTTTGCCTTTCTTATTATAGCCATTCTGTGCAAAATTGTATCTCATTGTGGTTTTAACTTACATTTCTCTAAAGACTAATAGTATTGAATGTTTTTTTTTCGTATATTTATTATCTTTTGGTTTGTCTTTCTTTTGGTGAAATATTCATTCAAAAATTGTCCATTTTTAATTGGGTTGTTCATCTTTTAGTTATTGAATTGTAAGTGTTCTTTATATATTCTGCGTATAAGTCCTATAAAATGGATGATTTCTAAATATTTTCTATGGCTTATCAGTTTCTTAACAGTATTTTTTGGAGAGCAGAAAGATTTTAACTTAGATAAAGTTGAATTTATCAATTTTTAAATAGATCTTTCCTTTTGTGTCATATCTAAGAAGTTTTTATATATTCTAATATCACTATACTTTTCTTTTTTTTCATTGAGATATAACTGACATATAACATTATGTTAGTATCAGATGTACAACATGACCCGATTTTTGTGTATATTGCAAAATGGTCACCACAATAAGTCTAGATTTTTCTTGTATAGAAAGTCTCCTTCTATCTAGGAATTATATAGCTTTAGCTTTTACACTTGGGTTTACAGTCTATTTTGGGTTTTTATGTTATGGTGTGAAATAAAAATCTAAATGCTTTTTTCTTTCTTTTCTTTCCTTTTTTAAATATATATATGTATGTATATATATATATTTTTTGGTCTTAGCAGCATTTGTTGAAACTAGTGTCCTTTCCCTCAATGAATTGTGTTGGCATCTTTATTGAAAGTAAATTAACCATAAATATTAAGATTTATTTTTGTACTATTCTTATGCCAAAAAATATTCTTTTACTGCTTTAACCTTATAGTGAGCTTTAAAATGGGATATTCCCAATTTTTTTCTAATGTTTTTCTTCTTTTGCAAAATAGTTTTGACTATTTTTGGACCTTTACATCGCCATATGTATATTAGGATCAGTTTATCAACTTATGCAAAAAGAATACTAATGGGATTTTGAGCAAGATGACATTGAATCTATAGATTAATTTGGGAAGAATTATAATTTAACAATATTAAATCATTCAGTTCATGAACATGAAATATATTTTAATTTAGATCTTTAAAATTTTTTTCAGTAATGTTTTTTTAGTTTAGGGCATATCTCTTACACTTTTCTATTAGATATATTTTTAAGTATTTTATCCTTTGATTCTCCTGCTAATGAAATTCTCAGTTTTATTTTTGATTGTTTCTTTCTAGTGCATAAAAATACAATTGACTTGTGTCAGATGAACTTTTAACTTGTGAATTTCCTATATTTGCTTATAAGTTCTAGTTGTTTGGGGTGTGTGTGTATGTATGTATATATATACATATATATACGTGTGTATATAAATATATAACTTTGTACATTCAGGATGGTGTCATCTTCAATAAAAAGTTTTACTTATTTCTTTCTAATATGAATACCTTTATTTTTTTTTTACTTGATTGTAGCGGCTAGAACCCAGTATAACATTGAATGAGAATAGTAAAAGTGGACATTTTGCCTTCTTTCCAATCTTCTCTTTAGCCAGTAATTTGTTTTTTTTTTTAGATGCCTTTTTACCAGGTTAAGGAAGATCCTTTCTGCTTCCTTCTTGTGTGTTAAGAGCTTTTTTTTTTTAAGACTTATTTATTGATTGATTGATTGATTTGAGAGAGAGAGCGAGAGAGCGAGAGCAGGAGAGCACAAGTGGTGGGAGGGGCTGAGGCAGAGAAGAGAGAGAATCCATAAGCAGACTCCCTGCTGAGCATGAAGCCCAAAGAGGGACTCCATCACAGGACCCTGAGATCAATACCTGAGCCAAAACCAAGAGTCAGCCACTCAACCAACTGAGCCACCCAGGTGCCCCTTCTTTTGAGCTTCTAACATGAATAAGTGTTGGAATTTGTCAAATACAATTTTATCCTTTATTTTATTAATATGGCATATTACATTAATTGACTTTCTGGTTTTAAGCCAACCTCAGACACTTGAGATAAATCTCATTTGGTTGTGTTGTACAGTTCTTTTTATATGCTGCTGCTTCTTTCCATCTTTGGTATCACAAGTATCCCAATTGTGCAAAACCTTCTTAAAGTAAGTCAAATAACAGCTGATTTCCAAGGATCATGATTTCTTGTCTCCAGCGTGCTCTAAAGCAATCTAGTTGGAAGATTCTGGATACCAGAAATGGCTGCTCACTGCTGTGACACCTTGTTCTCCACTCACACCCAGATGTCTTTGTCCTGTGGCTTTGTCTTTTCTTACTTATTTCTCAGTGAGAATTCTGCTTGCTGTGGGAGCAGAAGAGCATTTGAAGCATTCTTCTCAGAAAATAATGACTTTCGATCTGAAGTCTTAACTGAAAATAGCCATTTTTGGACTGTGCCCTGATATCTTGTGCAATGCATTAAAAGTGCCATAACTGCTTAACTGACTTCCATTTACATGACTTTGTGGTTCAGCTGCCTTTCTCTATTACCTCTGTAAATAGGTTGACCATTGCTCACGGCATGTTAAGCACTCACAGGGAACAGGATACTCTCTGCTATATACCCATTTTGTTTCCCACCATTTGAATTATATGGTAGCAAGAGTCAGTTGTGCAAGTTCTTTAAACTGTTTATTCCAGATTATTTGTTATTGTTGTTAGATAATTTAATTAAACATTTAACTTGATGAAATGTGAAAAGAAAAATTTTCTGTGGAAAATAAATGTAGAATATTGGGAAGATATCACAAAGGAGAGGGATTTTAAAAATTATATTGAATTAAAGGTCGATGAAATATTTGTAAAGTATTGGGGGAAAATGAAAAAGTATAATTCTGTATTAAATTTGCTCTTTGTATGCACTGGTAAATTCTAGTTTCACTTAAAAGATTTTTAAAAATAAACCCTGAAATTCATAGTTAAGTGTTTATGGTAGTTTTGTAGAAAATAGGTCCAATTAGCACACCCAAATTCAAAAATTCACAAGACTTTGGTTCTTCATCAGGAGACTAGAAAACGAAAGTATAACAATATTAAGCTAAAGTACAATGTGTTTCTATGTGTACATATATTTCTTACATCAAATGAGTTTTTCAATAAACAATGATCTGTAAATCATAATTGTGTCATTTTGTCAGGTAAGAGGTCTAGTACTAAGCCTCCAAACCCCCCAGGGTTTGGATGTTGTGGCCATCATTTAGTTATTTTATGTCTACTTAACCTACTTAGTATTGGCTACACAATATGCCTTTAGATTGGATTAAGGAACAATAACAGAGCATGTAATTTAGAGAAGGTAAACTGTGCTATGTTACTTTGTCTCTATATTTAAATGTAAGGAAAAATATGTTAGGACAAGTAACTAACTTACAACTTAGATGTAGTTGTGCCACTCTCAAGGGAGAAGGGTTTTTGAGGATGATGATGAGCTATTGAGGTTTCTTTGTGTCATCAGTGGTTTTTGGAAAATGAGTCAGAGAATGAAATAGGATGATGAGATCTGAGAGCATGAACAAATGATAATAGGGATGATAGAGTTAATTTTTAATTAAAAACAAGACTCCATGAAAGCAAATTGCAAACCAAGTGAAAGAGTCAGGCTACCTGATGGTAATAAATACTCAGTGAAAAGGAGAGTTGGTCTAAGAATTCATTCTAGTGTCATTGCCCTATTATGTAGAGAAATATTCATCTAAAGCCAAAACTCCATTTTCTGTGTCTTTGCATATTCCTTTTCTGGCAGCAAGTTGGCCAAAGGCTTTTGGTAGGTTGTACACATTTGAGAAAAAGACCATTTTGTTAGATAGCATCTTTCCATTTAATTAAGAATCAAGTCTCATTGCAATCTGATTAGATGACTGTCTTAATATGATAAAGATAGGAAATAATTGTTTTAAAAAAAGGCAAATTGCTAGAGACAAGGAAGGACCCCTTTGCCTCAGTTAAACCCCATTAATAACGTGTGAAGAAGCAATAACAAAGCACCCAGTGTTCCCTTTACAGGCTCCTTAAGAGCAAGTCTGTCTGTAAGAAGCTTTCTTTCACTAATGTGGGCTGAGTCACTGACAAAGGCCATTGTTAGTGGTCGGCTTCAAAATCTAATCCCTGTAAGGGAAGCATTTCCTTGGCTAGTTTTGTAGCGCGCTTGTCAAACATTTTAAACCATTTAACAGAAAGAAGCATTGTGATGACAAGACACAACATGGCCAGTTCTTTGGATGTATCTGCCAACAGAGTAATGCAATGATCCTTTCGGGCTCCAGTGGCTCAGGAACAAATGCAAACTCATTTGTGGAGTTCATTTTTGCGACTGGGTTTGATGTTTTGCCTACAAACAATTAGTTTTGACAAGACTTATTGGCTTTTTTTGGATCTGTTTCCTCAAAGAATATATTATTAATGTTTTATCCTAAATAACATTCTTTCTTGTTAATCATAAACTACTTTTAGAAGGCTAGTAAAGTCATTATGATAATAAGCATGTCTTTTTGCAATCTCAAAACAACATTGGGACATTGAAAAATAGAACTGGATGGAATCTCCCTTTCTTCTGTCAGTCAAAATACAGTAAATATCTTGATAGTTCGTTCCCAACTAGAATACTGAATCTAATACTAATTTATTCAGGGGACTGATGTACCTATTGTTGTAACCTAGCAATGCATTTGCTTTATGACTGCCAAGGATTGCTCTATAAAAGCACACTAACCACACTACCGATGACGATTGCTGGGCTCAAAGATACGACTCACAGTATCAAATGTCACTCATTCCCAAGAACCAAAGATGATACATATTTTTATCCATCTTTTAAATAAACAGAAAGAGAAAGATGGAAGACAAAGAGGCTTTAGGTTTATTATTATTATTTAAAGATATTGTTTATTTATTCATGAGAGACACGATGAGAGAGACATAGACACAGACACAGGTATAAGCAGAAGGAAAAGCAGAATCCCTGCAGGGATCCCGATGTGGGACTTGATCCTAGGATCCCGGGATCACGACCTGAACCAAAGGCAGACGCGCAACCACTAAGTCACCCAGGTGCCCCAGGCTTTTGGTTTGAAAGCAGGAATGAAGTTCATTTATATACATATTAACATGTTTATCCTCATACCATCTGTAAGAACTTAAAGGGGGAAGGAGCATCTATGACTTCTTGCCAGAAGTTATAGAATACATCATTAGCAGTGGAGGGAAGAAACAGAAATGATGAGGAGTAGTCAACTCCAGAGCCATCCGTTCTCAGAAATTCTCCAGCATCTGCATCCCTTTATTTATTGTCTCTTTCCTTCCCCCCTCTCTCTTTTGTTCTTTTTTCTCTTCCTTTCGTTTCCCTATTTATTTTCTTGCCCTTTTCTCTGACTTTCTCATGTTCTCAATGAAACTTTTCTTTCCCTCCATGTTGCCTATGGGTGATGAGTATTGCTTAGGCCTTAGGAACACTTTAAGAATCAGCTGGCTATCAATCCTAGGGACTGGACAAGTCCACATCCTCCTTCTCTTAGTTTCATAATCTGTCAAAATTCCTTTTTGACCTACCAGTTATCATTCTTGGAATTGAGATCCGAGGGAAAAAAAAGTGTTCCAGTGCCTGGTATTGCTAATACGAACTCAATACAGATGTTTGGAAATTATTAACAATTAAGAATTATTAATGCAGTACTACTCACTAGCTTTCTCTTGTTTTCCTGAATGGGGAGAAAGAACTAGAGCTTGGCCACAATTCACAGCTGATCTTATCTATGCTTGCAATCTTTACAGAGCAAGTTACCAATCAGTGGCTTTGTGAATACCATATTTGAAAGAGAAATCGGCAGATCTATTAGCTTTATTCTCTGAATTTCATAGGACTGTTTTCAAAATCAGAGGAGAGTGTCAAGTAGGTATTCCCAGAGTCTGGTAAGCTTACCCTCTACAAGTTGCCCGTTGTAGATACTCAATACATATTAACTGCTGAAAGAGTGCAGAATTGTCATTATCTGTGTGTTTCAGGGTAAGAACTGCTCTCTTTCCTGCATCCTAATCATTCTTGACTCACACTCACATCAACTTAATATTCCCTCACTATGCTGAAATTGCAGTTTTTCAAAATTGGTATTGATAGCTCAGTCTTGATGTCACTTGAGGATAATGTTCGTATTACCCACCTGTGTGTGTGTGTGTGTGTGGGTGGGTGGGTGCGCGCGCATGCATACCTACATGCCTCGTTCTCAAGCACAGACACAGGAACTGCACTTACTTCTGCCATGAATCCTTTCATGTGTCTTTTATGCTGTTTTATGAGACTTGGCAGCAGTTTGGTGGGCAGGAGCTGTGTTGTCTTGTCTTCCTAAAGCCTACAAGGCTGAACAAGCAGACCTTCGTGGTTCGTAAGCATTCTACTCTTGGAGTCACCTTGCTGTGTCATTGCAAACGCATTTCAATGCATTCATTTCCTACATCAGCAGAGTTATTTTTGTTGTAAACATTTTTATAGACTTTAAAATTACTTGGCTCCAAAATTACACATTTAATTTATGATTGGTTGGTATTTCCCGGCAATCACTGTCAATTGTCAGAGAGCTCCATGAAGCAGTGAAGCTCAAGCTCCTAACCTGCAGCTCTTTGCAACTATGATGTCTTTATACACTTCAATTTACTTCAACAATTAATGCTATTGAATCACAATAGAAATTTAATAGACAGAAGCATTAACTTAAACATTTATTACTTCATCTTTGTATTTTGAAGCTCATAATATTTTTCAGATCTCACACATTTCTGTAGGCCCTTGACAAGCTCACCGGCATTATTAGACACTGAGCCCGGGGTGCTTACGGGATAGAACGGGACTGCAGAGCAGGGCTCAACCAACAGCTGACACCCAGGGGGCCAGATGGCTGTCCCCCAAGGCAGAACACTTAGGTGTGGTTGCTGCTTTTGGGGAGAGCATTTGGTGTTGGGCCTCCTCTCATCAGTGCCTTTGAAGCTGGAAGTTTTCTAAGAGGAAACAATTAGGGATGAGGATAGAGACAGACTTCCTGTCCGAGGACCCTGACACATTGCTGAGCATGGATAGAATGAATGAGTAGGGGGTGTGGTGTGGGGCTTGGTTCCCACCAGGAAGAATTCCTATAACCAGTTTGGATGGTGAAATGGAAAGAGTCATGTTACACACAGAAAGGCCTGTCACTGCTATCATTGTTTATTTTAGCGGCATCTGCTAGGTTCAAGATTAGAACTGGATGGGACATTTACACTGATGCTTTGGTGTGCTTAGACTTCATTTTATATTAACTCAATGATAAATATTAATTGACTAGTTAGAAGATATACAATTCCATGGTTGGAATCTCTTTACCTCATATCTGGAGTGATGTCATTTTTCTGTTCTTTTTGTTCAGACTACAGATCTTTATCTACACGATGCATTAAAACTCATTTATAGCTTGTCTAGAATAATTAGATGATTTGATCTATGCAGTTCTTTTGCCAGATCTATGTCTTACTAAAGCAATTAACATAGTAATTTTTGGAAGTAAGCATTTAATGTCTTCTCTGCAGCGGTTTGAGAGTTTAAATTTTGATGTCTAGTCTTTGGCTATAATTAAAGGTAAATTTAAATATTTAACACAGTAGTAGAGGAAAAACAGCTACAAAGTTTACTTGAAAATAAAGTGAGTCATTTCACTGAGCCATTTATCTCTGCTTGCATGCAGACCAACAGAAGTTTGTGTTTTGTCCTCAATTCTCTTCCCCGATAGTCAACAGCTGTTGCTTCCTTCAAACTGTAAACTCCATCTTCCTGTTTTACCTTAACTCTTCTGCCCAAACTGCCTTAGATATGATGGCAATTTGAAATCTGAGAAGTTTTTGTAAATCACAGCAGTTACATTGTGAGTAACAGCTGCTAGGTGATACTATGGATCAGTCAGGTCTTCTAACAGCAGCACAGTTAATTCAAGTAGTGTTTCCAATCGTAAACCATTTAAAAAGAAAAAAACAAAAAACAAAAAACAAAAACTCGAAGCCTAGCCTGGAAAGAATGTTTTCAGAATGGGATTAAAAATGATTTTCTTGTCTGAGGACAATGTAGGAGGCTACTATAGCTGACATCTACCTGAATCTATAAAACTTCCCTTTTATGTTAGCAGACCTAATTTGTCTACATCAGACACATCACAAGAATTAACTAGTGCAGAAATTTTATTTCAGTTTTTTTTTAAAATTATAGCAATGTGTTTATTCCCTCTGTAGTTGTTTTAATATCTTATACATTTGTTGGTCATGTCCTAAATACTTTTGGCTTAGATTTTATGTCATCCATAAAATAATAATTTTCTGCAGACGTTCAAGTAGAATACATCATTTAGATCCAACGTTGCACTTAGGATAAGGTCTTATACTTCGATGTACATAAATATCTTCCTTTTCTGACAGAGGCATCCATTACCTTGGGGTGTATTGCAAATATTGCAGCAGAGATGACAAGAAAAAAGTAATAGGTGAGATTCATCACTTCAGTTTTAAAATAGTGATTTGAACTAAAAGCAAAGAAAACAATTTTGAATGCCAAGGCTTTTGATTTGCAATAACTGGCTTTTTGATAGACCCAAAGTTTTTGAGTTCTGAAAGTCTGGTTTTGGGTATCCAGAGCAAAGTCCTAGAGGAATCAGAAAACAAAGTTAATGGGTTCAGGACTATCTTTGGAAGAGAGCAGAGAAGAGCCAGATAATCTGTCCTAGAATTGTTTTGGGAAAGATAAGAGATAGGAATCTCACATTTAGCTTCCGCCTCCTCCCATGAGCCCAGAAAATACACTTAGCTAATACTTGTAAGGATGAACACTAACAACCTGAGTCTAGAGGAGACATGGAGATCATGGTGATTTATAAAAATAAGATGAAAGTTCACATATATAGTTTTTGCACATCTTGTATTTTTTACTGTGAAGTAGTATATCCTAATGTGATACTGTAGATTAAAAGATAATAGTTTATTAGTTTTTTTTCCATTAATAGGATATGTCAAAGAATATTGTGGAAGGCTTTGAAATGTACAAATAACCTGCTGGGTGTGCTGTCTGTGCACTCTCCTGTATTATCTATGCCTTTTGTTGTCTTTAAGCTAATTTGCAATCTAAATTGTATACTGATGGAACTAACTTTTGTCTATAGAAATGTAAATGCATTTTATCAATGGAAATGAAATTTGTTATTTTCCTGTGGAGGATATTAATCAATTTTGAATCTGTTCATTCGTTTCAGCATTCGTTTCAGCATTTCCGATTGCCTGTATATATGTACATATTTTTTGAATTCTTTTTTTAACTGGTTGCAACATCTTACTGGTTCTCTCATTTATTATTGAATTAAATAAATTCTTCAACATTTTTTTAAAAAGATTTATTTACTTATTCATTCATGAGAGACACAGACAGAGAGAGAGAGAGAGGCAGACACAGGCAGAGGGAGAAGCAGGCTCCATGCAGGGAACCCAATGTGGGACTCTATCCTGGGTCTCCAGGATCATGCCCTGGGCCAAAGGTGGCGCTAAACCGCTTAGCTACCTGGGCTGCCTGATTTTATCCTCTTAAAAAATATCATTTAACATATACTTCTTAGTGAACAAGACATTTCTAGAGATACATCAACTTCTTTTACATCTATGAGTGATGATGGCCATCTGAGGCATCTCCCCCACAGTAGGGGAAATAGTTTGTAGAATAACAAGTAGAACTTATCTATTGTTACCTCTCCAATCATAATATCTAGCTTTTGTGTGCTTATGGACAAACGCCTTTCTCCTCAGTTTTGTGTTTGCATAGGAAGGTTTTCCATTGGGAATAAATCCTCCTGTCTTCTTCACTCCTTTATTCAGTGCTCACTAAGGGAGATGATGTACTTTTCTAATTGGAAGGACTGAAAGAAAAAATTGGACAAAATTCAGAAGGCACATAGCTCAATCCCTTTTTCCTGGTATGCTTTAGGATTAGTTGCTTTCATTTTAGAGATTTCATAGGGATAAACACTAAAATTGAGAGGGCTGCCATTAATCTGCATTGCCAGTGAAGTCCACCGGACTAACAGACTTAAGGCTCGGTTTTCCGAAAGTGTTATCAGTAATAAAGCTGATATTTTGAGTTCTATTGCTTGCATCTATCACTCAAATGGTTTAGAGCATGGATGAGAAAAGAGGAGTTATTCATTAGTTTCTCAAACTCTAGATCCAAGAAAAGGAACTGTTGTATCTGTCTTCCATATACAAATACATAAATTAATGTTGGAATGTTTTAACACCAGTTAATAAGATATATCCCAGGAGTGCCTTAGTAGAAATCAAGGTGATTACAGAATAAAGTTAAATGAAAAAGCAACCTTGCAGAATAGACATATCTAGTTAAGTCTTTGGCATTCAGTTTCAGAAGACAAAAGACTTCCTCTATTTATATTATGTCAGAAAATGTATAAATTTTTTTTAAGCTGTGACTTATGGGGTGAGTCCAATGCCCTGTATACTTTCTGAAAGCACAGGGATATTGCTCACTATGATAAGTTAATCAAGCTAGAGGTGTTGCAGATTTCTTAATATGGTGATAATAGAGGTTAGAATACTAAATAGAACAACCCAATGCTGAAACCATGAAAAGCCTTCAATGGCTTTATGATGACATAATTTATGTCCTGTAAAAACTACCTAGATGAAGGTTTCATGCAGCACTTTTTTAAGTTAAATTTTATCTTAAATTTTAAGTTAAATTTATCTACTTAATCCAATGAATAATTTACTAAGGAGTTATAATTATAAATGTAGTATATAGATGAGAATAACAGACATAATTAATAGCATTGGTTACATAATGTAAAGGAGGGTTATTTAAAGTTTACAGTGTGCCAATGAATGATTCCATTAATCCCAAAAAAGACAAGCAAAATAACTTGTTCATAAAGCAAAGCCAAGTTATTACCTCAGTAAGAGAGACTCCTACCTTGAGATTCTTTGTACCTTCTCTGGAGAGGAAGGATAGGTGGTATATTTATAAGATTTTGAGGGTATTGGTTTAAGGTACATCTATCACTGTGGACTAGGGGGCTGACTGAAATTGAGGGAAGTTTGTAACAAAATTGCTCAGAATCAGTGGACACAGTTAGGTGAAGATCAGAAAGTAAGTTTTGAGAAGTAAACAGTTGGTTGATGAGCTTCATGAAGCAATCCTATGTCCTGAGAAGGGGTATTTACTCTGAAAAGTGTTGGTTGAGTAGCCTGTTAGTGGAACAAATGGATTTTTGGAAAGTTCCTCCAAAAAACAATTAAGTTATTTGCAACTCCTTGTTTCTGGGCAAGAATTTACTGGAACAGTAAAGTCTCATTAGAACAGATAGTTTAATTATAAAGTCATTTTGATGTAAACAGTATGCTATGTGATGACAGATAATTTAGGTTCTCTACAGCAAGTTTTTATAATGTAATCTTCAGTAACAGTTTTTTTTTTTTGGCCATTTGTTGATTATCTCAGATTATAAATAAACAAAATTTATTGGAAGGGGCAATTTAGAAAATATTGTTTAGTATTTCAGAGCTGGAAGAAATGGAAGCAGTAAAAATTTGGACTTCTTAAATGCCAGAATAATCCTGAAAAGATAAAATGGAGACTTTTATAAAGTAGAATCATTTTGCTAGTTATTTTCCTTGGAAGTAATTTATAGTTTGTCTGTAATTTGTGGTACTTCTAAAATAGAGATGTCACTTTCCTCATACCTTGCTCACACCAAAAATCTTTATAGACAACAAGCTTCTTTATGTATTTTTATTTGATAATTTTCTAAATAGATTCCATGCCCAGTTTGGAACCCAACATGGGGCTTGAACTCACAACACTGAGATCAAGCCTTGAGCCGAGATCAAAAGTCAGATATTTAACCAACTCAGCCATTCAGGTGCCCCACATGTTTTTAAAATTCATGTTTTCTTGTTAAATGTTAAGATAAATTGGTGTTTTTATTAATGCTTCTGTAAGTTTAGAATTGGCTTTTTGGCAAGTCTTTTGTATATGGATATGCCTCATCTAGTTCTATCTTAAGCATCCATGCATTTGACTGAAGCTACCATAATTGATTTCAGTTTCATGTAGATAGCTTTGGTATCAGAGTAAAAATCAAAACATAAAATATCTCAGAGAATTGAAACAGGATTTGTAGTCCTTTGGAAAGAGGTTCCATTGGGATACTTTATTTTATTTTATTTTTTAAATATTTTATTATTTATTAATGAAAGACAGAGAGAGAGAGAGAGAGAGAGAGGCAGAAGCAGGCTCCATGCAGGGAGACGGATGTGCAACTCAATCCCGGGACTCCAGGATCACGCCCTGGGCCAGAGGCAGGCACTAAACCGCTGAGCCACCCAGGGATCCCCCCCATTGAGATACTTTAGATGTTATTCTGAGCATTGCACTAGGAATTCCAGAGTTGGTGTGTCTGTCTTGTGATCTCTGTCTCTTTTTCCTCCTTTTTACAATTTAGCTTGAAAGTTTTCAATCCTTTTGTTTTATTAAGTAGCTAGCATAGAAATCTAGATCTTTACTTTCTTTTTTAATTGATGATTATCAAAATTTTTAGAGGTAAGTGAATTTAGTAGCTAAGGCAATCCTGAGAAAAAAGAATATAGGCAGAAGGACCATGCTTCTGGATTTCAAACTGCACTAGTACTAGCCATAGTATAAAATAAATTTTCAAAGGACATAGTAATAAAAACAGTATGGTATTGATACAAAAATACATACAAATAACCATTGGAACAAAATTGAGATCCCAGAATTAAATCCTGGCATATACAATCAACTAATATTTGACAAGGGAGCCATGAATACCCAATGGGGAGTGGATAGTCTCTTCAAGAAATGGTACTCGGAAAACTGGAGAACTAAGGAAAATGCAAAACGATGAAATTGGACCACTCATTAAAATTAACTCAAACATGTGTCAAAGACTTAAATATTAAGATCAGATGTCCTAAAACTTCTGGAAGAAAATGTAGGGAACAAACTCATCAATATGGGTCTTGACAATATTTTTGGGCATAAGCCAAAAGCACAGAAAACCAAAATAAAAATCAACAAATGACCCTATATCAAACTCAACATCTTCTGCACATTAAAAAAAAAAAAACAATTAACAAAATGAAAAGACAACCTATAGAATGGGAATAATGCCACAATAAACATGAAAGTGCACATATCTCATTGAGTTCCTGTATTCATTTCCCTTGAGTATATAACCAGAAGTGGAATGCTGGATCATATGGTATATGTTTATTATGGCATTATTCATAATTGCCAAGATATGAAAGTAACCTAGATGCCCTTCAATGGATAAATAAATGGGTAAAAAACGATGTGGTACATATACACAATGGATTATTCAGCCAGGACAATGTTTCAGGCCTATCTACAACAACACAGATAGACCTTGAGAACACTGTGCTAAATGAGATGTTAGAGAAAGACAAGCACTATATAATTTACATGTGGAATCTAAAAAAGTTAAGCCTGTAAAAAACAGAGTAAAATGGTGATTACTAGAGGATGAGAGATAAAAGAATAAGAATGATGGTATTTAAAGGTACAAACATGAAATGAGTAGTAAAAAAGCTAGAGAGATCTAATGTACTATTGAATGAATATGGACAATAATATTGTACTATGATTATATAATGTGATAAATATTGCTACATGGGTTATCATATTATTATATATAAATATGTCAAAATAGCATGCTGCACACCATAAACTTATACAATGTTATGTGTAAATTTATTTAATTGAAAATTTTTTATTTAAAAAAGAAAGCAAAAAAAATAATAAAAATAAAATAAAAATAAAATAAAAAAGAAAGTGTATGATGAAAAAAATTGTTAATTGTACAATTGTACATTGTGCAATTAATCTATAATATTATCAAGGCAAATGGATAAGTGTTTTTGTTGTCTTCTTAGGCTTCTGTTATGGAATATTGTTTTTTTAGACTAATTTTAATATTAATTGTAGACTGATTTTACTTGAAAGAGAGAGGAGAATGGAGGGGAAAGATAGCATAAAAATAGGGATGTAACAAGACAGACTCCATTGTAGATTCCTAGGGATGGCCCAATCTTTAAGCTACTTTCAAACTGAATGTTCAGTAAGAGGATTGTCAATTTCTCCCCAAATATTCAAGTTTGTCAGTGTCCTAATACCAATTCACACTACCAATGTCTGTTCATTCAATTAATATTTATTGGGCATATACTATATTTATAATATTTTATGACAGGTGTTAGAGACAAAGTGGTTCCTACACCTATGGAGCTGACACTCTAGGTGGGAAGGCATATGAAACTGATGTACTAGGTCTAATACAGTTGCATGACTAATAATGAAGAATATGAAAAAAATTAAGCAAGAAATATTTCAGTTGAATTATTGACTGCCAGTTTTGTGACTAGTGAAAATTTCTTTTTTTTTTTTTTTAAAGATTTTGTTTATTTATTCATAGAGACACAGAGAGAGAGAGAGAGGCAGAGGGAGAAACGGGCCCGATACAGGAAGCCTGACATGGGACTCGATCCCGGGTCCCCAGGATCACACCCCAGGATGCAGGCAGCACTAAACCGCTGCACCACCGGGGCTGCCCCTGAAAATTTCAAATTACTTCTTAAGTTTCTTTGTTATAGGGAAAATATAAATTTTTGGTCATATAGCTATAATGAAAACAGATACTTACTCTCCTGTGGGAAGGATAGAAAAATTTACTTACTTTTAGCTTCACAAAGGCCATTTCTCTTCATATGCTTGGTGTTATAGTATCAGTGTTGGGAATTTTCAGACCAGTCTGTGAAACTTCATGGAAGAAAAGGATCAAGAACCTCAGATTTTGTCTTCTAAGAATCACTCCAGAACCTCTCTAATGAATCAAGATTGTCCTAGAGGGAATTGCTTCCAGAATGGCAGTATGAAGTACTTCATAGGTCCGTTTCCCTGTAATACAACTATAACTGGTGAAACTTGTTAGAAAAACCAATTTTTCAAAGAAAAAAAAAGAAAGTTTGGAAATCATCTAAAGTCATACAGAAAATGAAGAAAGGTTTATTTAAGAAACTCTACGATTACGGGCACTGGGTGTTATTCTGTATGTTAGTAAATTGAACACCAATAAAAAATAAATTAAAAAAAAAAAAGAAAGAAACTCTACGATCTCAGTAAAAACAGTAAAAATCTGTGGCCCTTAGCTATGACTTGTTCCCTCTTTTCCTTCCCCTTTAGCTCATGACAGGAGCTCCACTCTGGATGGATGTGGCCAAAACACAGGGCTTCTTCTGTCCCCATAACTTCCAGTCAAGGGCTTAAGTATCTCCCCCAAGAGAGAGAGATCATTAGCCTTTTCATTCCCCCCAGTTTTGTACTGCAGAGGGAGAAATTTTAGGTGGGTGTGGCTGAGAGGTTGGAGGCTCACCTTCCTCCACTCAACCTCCTCTAGGGGTGGAGGTTCTACACTAGGCATGACAAACTGAGGACACAGGGGCTATCATCACTCTAGCCTTGACTTGCTCGTAGGGTTGAAGACTCACCAGGAATCAGAAGCTGAGAAGACTAGAGGCTACAGGCTTTCTCTGCTCTGCTGATCATAAAGCAGAGATGTCACTCTGAGAGTAGCAGAACTATTCTGACTCCCAGATCTGGGGCAGTGGCTCAAAGATTTTGCCTAGGATGAAGAAGCAGAATGGTAAACAAGGCACTGACAATCTTCCTAAAAGAAATGATTTATTTCTGACAGAATGTGGGGAATGTAGCTTCCTTATCAGAGAGAATCAGAGAAAGAGAAAGATAAAAAGAACTCTCTTGAGGCCTGAAGAAACCTCAAAGTCTAGCCTCAAAAACTATCTTTGCAAAGGGGCCTAAATTTAATTGGATCAGGCTATGGAGCAATTTATGCCCAAGGCATAGTCTGAACAACAGCACAATCAGTCAGCAATTAGTGGAGCTAACAGATGGTTGTGATACTCACAGAGGCAGACAATTTAACAAAGAGATCAGGGGAAAAAGACAGTCAAAAAGAGCCCAGCTAAAACTACTATCATCCCAGGTTGGCTATGCCATGCCCAGGGCCTTGCCCTCTGAGGCTCAACATCAGAGGCTTCCGACTGTCAGGAAAAGAGACTCCACTAACGTAGTACGGTCACATCATTAAACAAATAAATAAGCAAACAACAGCAATCATACTCTGTGGGGGAGATCAGTGCCTACATTTGTTATAATTATTATGATGATGATCTAAAATGCCTACCGGATATTATCTAAAATGTCCATACACAGGGAAAAAGGCAGGCAACAGACATTGACAATGAGAGGCACAGATGTTGGACTTAAGAGTCAAAAACTTCACGTAGCCATTATATCAGTGGCCCAAGAACAAAAGGAAACCATGTTTAAAGACATGAAGAAAGATATGATGACTATGGCTCCTATTCAAACAGAGAACACATAGAGATAGAAATTATTACTTAAAAGAAGGACCAAGTAGAAATAGCCAAGTTGAAAAGTATAATAACTGAAATGAAAACTTCATCATAGTGGTTCAACAGTAGATTAGAAGTGACAGAAAGAAGAATAGCTAATTTGAAGAAAGATCAATAGAGATTATGCAATCTGAAGAATATAGATTCTAAAAAACAAAGAAAGATGAATGAGGTCTCAGAGAAATATGTGACTCTATTAAGAATACCGACATACATGTAGTTGTAGTATCAAAAGGAGAGGAGAGGAAAAAAGGAGCAGCAGTGGGGGTGGGTGGGAGGATATGTGTGTGTGTGTGTGTATAAACTGTATATATATATAATATATATAATAATTATATATATTCATATTAATGGCTAAGATATGAGGACTAGAATTTGTTTTGAGAAAGTCATATGCCTCCATTGACGTTCTGGACCCCACACCAGGCTCTCTGCTGTCTTGAGAAGGGTAGCTCAAGGCCCTGTGTATTTAATGCTGGCAAACATTTTGACTTAGTTGCCATGGTATGGGGAAATGACTCACTTCTTTGAGTAAATGACATTGGAGAGGAGATCTGAATGATAACATGAAAGTCAGGGAGGGTAGAGCCTTTGTGCTCCTATTTGGGACAGAAGGAAATGTGTGCAATGTCTTTGAGACAGAATGGTGTCTTTGAAGACATTGTGTGCATTGAAAGTGAAGGAAAACAGAAGCCCAGATGAAGTTAGGGGTAAGCTGGTGTGAGTCTGTGAGAATTGTAAGTCATGGGAATGACTTTTTTTAAAACTTTAAGTTTGAGATAATTATAAATTTACTTGCATTTGTGAGAAATAATATGGAAAGAACTTGTGTACCCTTTACCCAGTTTCTCCCAGTGATAATGTCTTGCAAAACTGCAGTACGTTTCAACCAGATATTGACCTTGATAAAATCAAGGTATAGAATATTACCATCAACAAAGAGATCTTCCCTATTGCTCTTTTATAGACCTATTCAGTGTTTTGTTTCCACCACCTTCTTCTTCCTAGGCAAACACTAATCTGTGCCCCATTTCTCTAAAGCCATGACAAATAACTGCAAAGGGATATGGTAGAGTTTGAAGATAGATGTCTTGCAGTAGTTACACATTTAAAATAAATCTTATACAATTGGGTCAATACTAGTTTTGGAATGTCAAATAGTATTGGCTACTCTTAATATGAATTTGATATTCAAATTAGAATATGAATAAATTAGAAATTTTGAGTAAAGAAGCCAACAAATGAATTAAATAACAAAACTGATCTGCCAGTTAAAGCTCAGTTAGCTAGAAAACATGTCTGAGAACCTCTCCCGGAAGGTTTCAGGAGGGGTTACAGTGTGGAAAAAATAAAAGGAAATTGAAAAGAAGAGGAAGATGGAATGCTTTGTCATTTTTATTTATTAGAATAAGCAGGGTTTTTCTGTATGTGGGCATCTCTGCTCTGAGCTAGTTGGCTCTTGACAGACTCAAGGCACGGTTTCTGTTAGAAATACACTCAACGAGAAGGAAGGAGGTCCAAGGTGAGGTAGGCAAGTGCCCCTGAGGAATGGACTTTGAGTGAGTCAAGAAATGTATTATAGATGCCAGGTGGCTGGGAAAGAGGCAGGCCAAAAAAGCTGAGGTTGGAAGCAAAACATAACCCTGATTTGTTTAGTAATTTTGTCCATGAACATAACATGTCTTAAGACACAGATAAAAAAAAAAAAGACACAGATAAGGGTGAAGAGAGAGTATGGATCTGTTATTTTCAAATTTGATGCACAGTAGAATCACCTGAGGAGTTTTAAAAATGATCAGTGACTCAGTACCATTGTCAAAGAGTATGATTTTATTGGTTTGGGGTATAGTCTGGGCACCAGGATTTCTAGCAGCTTCCTAAGTGATACCAATGGACAGCCAAGGTTGAGAGACTGGTTAGCTGCAGACCTTTTCAGTATGGTAAAATTGATGGTTTATATATTTATGTATGATGATTCTTTTCTTTCAAAAGAACTTGAGGTAGGGTAAATAATTGAGTTTACAAGTAAGACAATTGGAATTAAAACAAAAAGAGCCCCAACAAATTTAAAACATCTAGAAATGGTCCTAAACTCTCCCTCTCTATGTGAATCACCTCTCTATGTGAATCTCCCTCTCTATGTGATCTCACCCTTAGATCTGGGTTGGACTCTGTCCTGGACATACAGTATTTTTGAAACAGAAGATTCTAATGTGTAGCTAGGCTTGAGAAGTGCTTAAGCAAATTGCAATATCAAATAGATGCTACCAAGCACCTGAAATAAACATATTACCTTATTAAATCTATAAATTGAATTCAAAGTTCCTGGCAGCAAATTCAAAGGGGAAACATGTTACAAGGCTTTCACTTTGTAGATGAAGTGTACAAAACTCTTATTTAGAGATTACATATTTCTGGAATAGAACTTAAAATTGAATTTTCCTGGATTGATCCTCATGTAAGGTCTTGAGTAGTGACTTAGGGCCCACAAAAGACACTAGCATGCAGCTTAAGTGAATAATTGTTGTAGAGAGCTGTTATAGTACAGAGGATATATCCCTAAAATGGGTCCATAAAGAAAGTCTTGGCTAGCTAAAGAAGCAAGGAGACCTGAGAGAAGGTCTTTTATTATTAACCTAATTTAGATATTACCCAGCTATCCCCTTAGAATTATGTTGCTTATCTAGTTCGGGGAGTCATAGACTGCCCACAAATATTCCTGAGACCTGATGTGCACAAATACCTCAGTGTTCCATGAAGAGATTGCAGCTTTGGCTAAGTTCCTTAGTTATTTGAAGTTAATCCATTGCCTTTGGGAGGTAGGAAGGGTGGGCTGGTGAAAGTAATGGAACACTTCAAGGAAAATGCTACCTCTGGTACATAAGAGGGGTGGGATCTGAAGGGACCTGGGTCCCGCCTTAGGACATAAGCAAAAGTGAGCTGAGTGGCCATCCAGAAGTATAACATGAAACCTTACCATTACATGTGCCTCCGAGTATCTGGCTCTTGTTGTAGCCAACAGCTCTATAGCTACCAGCAAGAGAATTTATTCATGAAATAACTTCTAATCGGCACTTGATAAAGGTTCAAAATATGTGAGTGTTGAAAAATATTCCAACAGACAAGTTTATTTTGGCATTATTTAGGTCCTTAAGTTCTGTCCCTAAGTAGTCTTTTTGGTAACATTGGTTGCCTTGTTACTATTGGGTTGTCTCTGTTAATTGGTTTCAGTCATCCTTGAATATTTGGGTACCTGGCCCCACTGGGATTCATGGTAATCAGCTGTTAGTCCCTCTTCCTATTGAAGAATAAGAAAAAAAATCAATAATTTCTATCACTGTGGGAGCTCATATCTTTCTAGCTTAAAGTTTGTAAGTGGCTATTTAACTCCTTTGTACCTCATCTAACTTATTTACAAAATGAGGATAACTGCTCTAACTGGTAAAGTTGTAATAATTAAATGAGATAATGCTTGCCCAAGCACTGCACAATTCCCGACACACAGTGATCTCTCAATAAAAACTAGCTATTTCTGTGGTCATCGTAAATATCTTCCTCCTCCATCTCCTCCTCCTCCCTGGAGTGGAATACAAAGTTTTCCTAGGTAGGCAAGGCAATAAAATGAATGTTTATTTCTGAAGTATCAGTTTTACTAGAAGATTGAGTTGGGATGGGGTGAGAAGCATTTTTCATTAAAAAAAACATAAATGTGTTATGAAATAAGTTTCAAAAATCCCATGGACTTTTAGGCTAGAATATGAGACATCAAAGAAATTTATACTTGCAAAATTTCATAAATCTGCGCAACTTCATGTTAAGCCTCAAAACCTCAGAGGTCACACATCCTCTCTCTTCTGCCGTCAGTGGAATTTTTCTGGAAATTTTGGGAAGTGATTGCTATGAGAACTCTGATTAGTTGTATCTGAAACAGTTCCTTTCTCTAAAAGAGATGTGTGCCACTGTAATTCCCACTGGAATGGATACTGGACTTTGAGTTCCCAGTAATGGTAGTGTTGACATGGTACTTGACGAATCAACTCAAAAGATAGCTTAACAAGCAAGGCACACACACAAAACCTGTGTGTTGGCAAGAACTGCTGCAGGGAGACAGCTGCTGAAGCACTGTCTTCCTAAGAACAGCTGGGAAGAGGGAGAAATCACCAAGCCCTGGTGCTAAACTGCGAGGGCAGTAGCTGTTGACCTGTTGACCAGAACTACCACGGGAAGCAGTAGATGGAGTTAATCCTGAGAGACTGTTCTTCCAGGATTCCACCAAACTCTCCATTATCTCAGTTTAAATCACTCGAAGGGAAAAGGGTGCATGTGTGCACGTGCGCACACACACGTGCATGTGCAAGGAGGAGGACTAGGGAAAAGTTAAAATTAGACTGGTATTTGTGGGAAGTGATATTTTTTCTTAATCATCGGGTAGAGGGACTAATATCTGTGGTGACTAGAGGGACTAGTATCTGTGGTGCATCCGAGTAGGACTGGATGCCTGGGAATTCATTGAATGAAATGAAAGCAAGTCAATAGTGAGTAGGCAACCAGAGCATGGTGTCCAAGGCAAGGGAGAATAAGGAAGAACTTGAAAGAGTTAAGTGATATCAGAATTAGCTGTCTCTTAGATTTTTTCTCAACTCTCAGATATATGGAGCCTTTTCAAGACACTTGATAAAATTCAATTCTCTTTTTGATTTTGGTAGAGCAGGTGTTCTGTGTAGACTTAAAAGAGTGCTGCATTGAGTGGACCCCAGATTTAATCCTGTAGTTCTAACCCATAGGAGAATCTCTCATTTCTGCTATATTTGGGTAGAAGTAGAACCTACAATGGAGCAGAGTTTTGCCCTTCTTGAGTACTTGAACTCATGCTTGACATGGTCCATTAAGAACACTGACATAGCTGGAGACTACCCTCAGGAGTAGTGATTTGAGTCCTGTGATTCTAACCAGTTTGCGTTTTAGTTGCCTATGGCCATCAGTATATGAATTACACAAACATCTGTCATAAGCACATAACGTTCATGTATAATACATACATTTGTAGAGGTATACATATTGAATATATATTAAATATACATACATATATATAAGTATTCAAGTTACATTTTCCTACTCATATTTGCAATCAAGAGTCTAATAATAAAGAGGTTAAAAACATGTTTTAAAAATGAAAATAGTTACATAAGCTGGATTAAAGTTTTATAATTTGTCTGAAATTGAATAGAAAGGAAATTAAAGTCCACAAAATGCCGTGGAGATGAATTCTGATTTTCACTGAGCTTTTCTGTGTTGGCTCAAAAGAATCTGAATAATATCCTGTTATAAGAGGGGATTGAACTGAATGTCTGAAATGAAACAGGTAAATTATTTTGGCTCAAGTATGCTTATGGTGGCTAGACAAAATATGAACTTCTATAGCCTAAAGCTTAAAGTGTGGCTTTCTCAATACTAAACATATAACTCCATTAATTTCATCCAAAATCAGAATATAGTGAAACTTGAAAGGAAAAAGATAAAAATCATTTTATAGTGAAGGGGATCTCAAAAGGCAACTTGTATTTTACCTCATTTTCAGCAATGTTGCTCACTGACGCACTGCCATGAGCATCTGACTGTTGATGGATTTTTCTGCTATTCTTCTTTTTATATTTTATTTTGATAAAGATCAGTTAAACAGGTTACAATGTTATTTCTTTGAATGAGATTGCTATAACAGTATAATTTTACTAAGTAACAGAATATGAATCTTTAAACCAGTGACACCGATATTTCTCATTGCAAATGACAAATTTCCATTAATCACTGGGTAAAGGATGGACTTAAAGTTATGATGTAAAAGTAGTTCATGTAAAATTTTTCACTAGTCAAAATACTTAAATTTTTTTTTGAAAATATGATTTTAAGACATTTCCATGTGAATTTACATATGTCTCTCTCTCTTTTTTTAAGGAGGCTATATGTGGACAGTTGCCCTGTTTGTCTCTCTTTTTATTAAGAGTACTGATAGTTCTTTGTGGGAATTGTTCTTTTACAAATATTGAAGAGTCATAATCTTAAGGACCCATATACAAAATTTATATATGAGCCTCCATTGTGTGCTCACTTGTAGATTGTTTGTTCCCTATGTTAATCAATGTCTCCTAAATATGCTCCATATGAAAAACGTCCTATAATTTAGGATCCAGGAAGACTTTCATCCCCGATAAAATTTTTTTGCTCCCTGATATTGAAAAATGATAAATCAGCATTTTTTTAGAATCAGCATTTTAACTAGTTTCTAATCAACTATTCCCATTCATTGAAAAGATATAGATCTAGATTTTTTGTTCATATTCTACAGATTTTTTCTTTTATATATTCTTACTTCTAAATTATTACCTTTTAAAATTTACTTTCTTTGTTGTGGACTGCCTTATATCTCATGTAGAGATGCAGTTGGTGTGAGTAGAATATCCATGATTTTTTCAGGATCTATGTCAAGGCATAGCTGGGTCACACCAAATTTTTTACTATAACTGGCCAAGTCATAGTAAAGCTCTAGTGTTTGTACAAATAAATGAGTATAAACATGAATAAGGTCCTTTAATGTTTGCTGTCCTCAAAGAAGTTTTTAGGATAACCAGGCTGGGCAGGGCCATTGTATTTCAAAACTTGCTCTCGCGTCACAAGGAAATTCAATTAACCCATCTATGCTAATTATTATATTCTTTCCATCTGACTGTGGTACATTATTGCAATGAATTTGTGGAGACAATACTGCACCCAAAGTATGATGCCAGCATAAAAATATCTAGCACTTTGTAGATTACTAAAGGGGATATTTTACTTCTCCAGTTATCTCCATAGGCATTTTTCTCTCAAATCCTTTATTTAATGACTTAATTAAATGGGTCTTCAGAAGTCCAAAACAATGCATATGATTCCTATTTGTGGCAACACAAATGAATTTTTCATGGTGGAGGAAATAAATCTCTGTAAGTCCAATTCTCATCTGAATGGGTTTTAATGTCTTTAATTTCTACTGCATCTTTGCTATTTAAAAGGCTTTCTATCCAATCTCAACCCACAACTCCTGGAGTCACTGTGAATGTTTGGATAGCTAGTCTGAAAGTGGTTAAGAACAGCTCCAAATCCATTGGGGGAGATTGGAAATCATTATCAGTGGATGAAGAGACAAACTTTTGAGAGACATCTTGTTGTCTATATGCTGCATCTGTTCCATCTCCTGTGACAGCAAGCACTCTGAAGAGCTAGCTTTGAAAAAGGAGAGTGATGTTATCTCCCAGACAAACTTGAAAAGAGTAAACAATGCATTCCTCTCTGTTTAAGTACGTCACACTGCTGATTTCTTGCATGTAAGAGTTTACCAAAGAAAATCTGGAACCACTAAATGCTACTTGCTCAACCAGTACCCTGTAACCATAACATTCAGCTCCTTGAAAGAAAGAAAGAAGAAAGTTGAGGAATATTTTAAATTATCCAAAGTCCCTCTAACTAGCAGATGTACCAGTCTGTCATGAAGGAAGTCAATGATGTTTGTCAATCCTTGTCTATAACTCAGTTTTAAATTTTATAAGTATGATAGGGATGCCTGGGTGGCTCAGTGGCTGAGTGTCTGCCTTCAGCTCAGGGTGTGATCCTGGAGCTCGGGATTGAGTTCCACATTAGGCTCCCTGGGAGGAGCCTGCTTCTCCCTCTGCCTGTCTCTGCCTCTCTCTCTGTGTCTCTCATGAATAAAAAAATAAAATCTTAAAAAAATAAATTTTATGAAAATGATAATGCTATTTTTTCCAGTTGTAAGTGACAGGAGTTAAACTGGACTGCCTTAATATCAGTGATATTTTATCAATGTCTCATAGAATAAAACAAAAACCCTGGGAAAGTGGGTACTACATTTTTAAGAAAATCAATGAATGCATGCTAAGCTTTTTGTCAAAATCAATTCAGTGATTACCTTTCTATTTTAGAGTAAGAAAGCAATAAAAAATAGATTAAGAAAACAATTAAAAAATATGTTAGAACTTTTAGCTACATTGACCTTCAAAATTTTCAGGGAAAATCAAAGGCAGATAAATATTCAAGGCTAGTGAGATTGACCTCATGAAGTGGTTAGCAAATAAGAAGTTTTGGGGAGAGAGTGCTCAAAAGTCCTATTGATACATGGTTCCATTTAGATATCTCCTTCCCCAGTAAACCATTAAGCATTTGTTCTGTTGTTTCAAGACCTAAAGATCCTTTTGATGGCAGAACACGACACACTGACACTTAGATGAAAGGCAAAATTCTATTCCTTACAGTTCCAAAGGAGAGAAGGCTGCTAGGCAGGGCTGTACTAGTGGTTGCACCTGGGAACAGGGTACCAGCTAGGTGGAGCTATAGAGGGGAGTTTATTGTGGCCTTGGGGTGGGATTATTTAGGTTTCTGGGCTCCCTGTGGATTGGCTGATTTGAATGGTTTCAGATCCAGGATTATAGGGGTTGTTCCTAGTTGGTGGGTACCTACCTGGACATGGGGTAATTAGGGCTCTTATAGGAGCCCAGAGTCTGGGAGAACAACAAGGATTGTAGTTGGAGTATGAACTTAATCAGCTATTCAAGAAGAGGAGCTGATTTGAGTCAGAACTCAAAACTAGGTCAAGATAGCATTTAAAAAACAGAGAAACTATGTGACATCTGTGTCCAGTATTGTATACAGGAAACAGCAGGTGTGTGAGAAAATGTGCCACTATTAAAGAAACTCTGGACTAGAAAAGCCAATTTCTGGCAGGACCAAATTCCCATTTATACACACAAGAGTTCTGCAAGGTGCACAATAAAGAGAAGATCATCGAAGGCATCGAAATTACTTCAGACTCTGGTTCAAAAAGTCTGTATGCATTTCTACAGGCTATATCTCTCTACAGACTTCACTAATTTCCTATAAATGTCTACTTTTTTCTTTAAAAACAACTGTACAGAGATATAATTTATGTAGCATAAATTTTATATGATTTAAATAGACGATTTAATGATTTTTAAAGTAAATTTATAGAATTTTGCAACTGTTGCCACAATCCATTTTTAGAACATTCTCACGATCCCAGAGAGATTCCTGAGGCCACTTGTCATCAGTTTTCTTTTCAAACCCCAGTCCTAGACAATCATTAATTTATTTTTGTCTGTATAGATTTGCCTTTTCTGGACATTTCATATAAATGAAATTATACAACATGTAGCCTTTAGATCTGGATTTTGTAACTAGCTTTGACTTAGCATAATGTTTTTGAGGTTCATCCATAGCATAGCATATGTCAGTACTTTGTTCCCTTTGGATTGATGAATAGAATTCCATTGTATGGATATACCACATTTTGTTTATTTACTCATCAGTTGGAGGATATTTGGGTTATTTCCAGTGTAAGGACATTATGAATAAGGCAGCTATGAACGTTTGTATACAAATCGTTATGTGAACATATGTGTTCATTTTTTGGGATGTGTACCTAGGAGTGGAATTATGTAGTCATATAATACATTTATGTACAACATTTTGAGACATTGTGGAAGTATTTTCCAAAGTGGCTGCACCATTTTACATTCTCAGCACCAGTGTGTGAGAGTTCTAATTTTTCTATATCTTCACCAGCACTTGTAATTGTTTATCTTTTTGATTATATCCATTCTAGTACTGTGTGTCAACATTTACTTCTTAGTATTGATTTGATAGTATGTTTGTAATATATATTTACTCTAGAAGTCAGTTCTAGTCCCTGAGATGAGAATATTACCTTCTGTCTTGGAGCTTGTTCACCAACCCCAAGGAAAGCCTTTTGTTCTGGGAAATGGGCTTGCACCTGTACACTATCCTGGCAGGGTCCCAGAATATGTGAGGGACATTTCCCTATTGATTCCATGGTCTAACCAGAAGGTCATGAAAAGGTCATATGATAGAGGGAAAATAAGTGCTTCTTTAAAAAAAAAAAGATTTTATTTATTTATTTGAGAGAGATGGCGAGAGAGAGCAGGAGCAGGGGGAGAGGGAGAAACAGGCTCCCCACTGAGCCAAGGAACCCAACATATGGACATATGGGGGTCAATCCAAAAATGCTGGATCATGACTTGAGCTAAAGGCTGATGTTTAACTGACTGAGCTACCCAGGGCCCCAATAAGTGCTTATTTCAAGCTTCACCTTTGACAAATAATGCAATGGTGGTAAATATCTGAGAATTAATTATTTTTGCTTTGTTGTCCTTAGTTAATTGGCAGCATGTAACAGAAGTACTTAGGAGTGATAGATGGTAGACTTAGATGAGATTATCTGTGCTTCAAAATGGATTTGTTAATGGGGAAAGAAGTTTGTATAATGAAGTTGAAATTAGGGGTCAGAATGTGGATCACTACTTACTGGACCCTTGAGTGGGTTCTGGGATTTAGTTGCCTTATTTGTACAATAAAAATGGTAAAATAATTAGAGGATTCCATACTTTTGTTGTTGAAGAACTTTCTTACCTAGTTATGTTAATCAGAAATAAGAACACTTGCTCTGTTAGAAATGGGGTGAGAAGACACACTCTTGCTAAAGTTTTGCTTTCTCTTAGTTTAGTGCCATTAGTGATCCCTAGAAATCCACAGTAAGGAAATCATTGGCTGTATCATCTGTAAAATCCCCACTCAACAACTAGGAATCTATCAGTATACAAGATTTCCAATTTTAGGAAAAGTTTTCTTCTGTTGTGTTGTGTGGATTTTACCACTGTAAGCAAACAGCTGGCATTAGGGGAGCTCAAAACAAAGCTCAAAATAACTAAAAATAAGCTCAAAATAACTTACTAATATTTTGCATAAAATTCAAATATATAATTCTACTAATAATCCAGAGTATTTTGTAAGGCAAAAATTGTTCCATAAAAGATTGAGAGATTTTTACCCAACTTAACTTAAAGGGTTAAAATGGAAATGCTTACAGTTTTTGTAATAAAACCTCTTGAGAGGAACCACTCATAACACATCATTCTCATGAGTGGACTTGCATAAATTCACCAAACTAGTTTCGTTAATTCACCAAACTAGAGCACATCCACTACTGAACCAGGTACTGGGAAGTCTATTTAATTGATATGAGATTTCTTTTATGTAGGGAAATTGTCTTGGAAGAAGACTCTAGTGGGATTTAATTGGGAAAGGTCTAGCCTTTGTTAATAAATTCAGATTTTTATAATTGTGATGACTCTCCCTTATTTATGTGATGAAATCATCTCTGTCTGTTGACATTCAGCTACCCTAGGAACATTATTTGGGAACCCAGAGTGTCTGATAATATCACAGCTAAAGTAGGAATAAGAGGTGATTTGTGATCCCTTATGGGCAAATGGTTATGATTAAATGGAAAGATGTTGAGATCAGGAAAAAAAGACAGAAAACATGATTAAACAGAAGATTTTGCATGTGTTGGAAAATTATCTTAGGCAAATCTTTTAGTCTCAAGAGAGAACTTAGCCATGCTTCCCATTAGTGCAGTTTGATTATTTATAGTGTGCTAAAGTTCAAAAAATATTAGAATGGCATTTTAACCCAAACTTACATTTCTATTTTCTTTTTAAGAGAAAGGAAGACTAAGCTAAATTCTAGAGAAGGGATCTGAATTTTCTTTATTGTCCTCTGTATTCCCACTCCCATCTCTTATGCCTCTAAGTTTGGCAGGTACCTAGAAGGAGAAGGGAATTCGAATAGTATTTTGAGGGTTCAATAAAAGGTATATTTTATCCAAAAATATATATATAAAATGTGTGTGTCTCTGTTTCTTTCTTTATGAATTTGGAATAATAACCTTTTCTTAACTTGCATACCTCATAAAGATGTCATGAGTTTTTTTTTAATTTTTATTTATTTATGATAGTCACACACACACACACACACAGAGAGAGAGAGAGAGAGAGAGAGAGAGAGAGAGGCAGAGACACAGGCAGAGGGAGAAGCTGGCTCCATGCACCGGGAGCCCGACGTGGGATTTGATCCTGGGTCTCCAGGATTGCACCCTGGGCCAAAGGCAGGCGCCAAACTGCTGCGCCACCCAGGGATCCCTGTCATGAGTTTTTTTAATTACTCACAGAAAAGACTAATTTAGGTAGAGCTTATTATTATACCCTTAAGTTATGTTGCTTATTACTGAGGTAACTAACTTCTTGGATCTAAGTTATCCCATGGCTTAGACTACCATAAAAAGATATCTTTGTTTTTTTCAGTAGGCAGTTTTAGAGTTGAAATTATGGAATATTAAGGAGGTATCTTTACACATGTTTACTTGCTCAACTGAAAAAATTACCAGGAAAAAATACCTTGTTTCTTGTCTCTGAGTTGTTACTTTCTCATACCTTTCAAAGGGACCTGGTCAACTATCCATAATCCAATATCTAAAATGCAAGGAGTGAAGTTCGCTTTCATCACTTTGCAGTTCTTTGATGCACTTTGAAATGTAGAATTGTTTTCACTATAATATAGTTGTTGCCTTCTTGATTTTTAATTTAAAGAATCTAGAAGAATATGACATACCATGTAGATGTTACCTCATGTCTTTTTAGGTACACATGTTGTAAAAAAATATGTTAATTCATCTAAATAATTCCCAGAAACAGCAATCCCAAAGCAGGTGACTGTATACCTACTGGAGAGAGCACAGGACAAGGATTCAGAGTCCTGAGCTTTCATTCTGGCTCTTTGGGCAACCAGTTGCATGATCCTGGCCAACAACACTCAATAATTGGCTTGGAACCCAAAAGGTACACCATAAATACTTGGTGAGTGGATGGATTGACTTAGCTAATATTTGTTACATGTCCACCATATTTTAGACACTGTTGTAGGTGTTAGAATTATAGTAGTAAAGCAAAGATTCCTAGTCCCTGCTCTTATAGAGCAGAGATTCTAGTTGAAGAAGATAGACAACAAAACAATAAAATCTATAGTGGCAGATGGGATAAGCACTGTTATGGAGAAAAATAAAGCAGAAAAAGGAGGTGACATAGATTGAATGTTCGTGTTCCATGAAAATTCATGCATTTAAACAATCTCCAAATAATGGCATTTGGAGGTAAGGCCTTTGGAAGGCAATTAGTTCATGAAGGTGGAGCCCTTATGCCAGAGATCAGTGCCTTTTTAAAAGAAGTCCAGAGAACTCCCTCACCCCTTTTGCCATGTGAGGAGACAGTGAGAAGATAGCCATCTATTAACTAGGAAGAGGACTCTCACCAAACACTGAAAAATAAATTTCTGCTTTTCATAAGCTACACAATCTACAGTATTTTTATTATAGCAGCCCAAACTAAAACAGGGAAAGTGGAAATACCAGGTAAGGGACAGTTACTATATTACATAGGGTGGTCTGGAAAAGTTAACAGCTAAGTAGATGCCTCAAGGATGTGAAAAAGAACACCGAGTCAGAGAGATTATATACACAGGCCCTGGGAAAGAGCATTAAGGGCATGTTCAAAGAAGAGTAAGGAAGTCAATGTGGCTACTGTACAATGAGTGAGAGGTAAGAGGAAGGAGTTGAGAATGTGTCAGTAGCAAGATGTAGTGTCTGTAGGACAGAAAATTGACACAGATTTTACAATATGGTGGCCATGGGTCACCTAAACAAAAGTGTTTTTAGTGTAGTACTGGAGAGCAAAAATTATAGTTATTCTATATAAAAAGTGTTTTTCTTCTTTATTCACTATTTAGTGAAATACTTGGGGTTATAGAAAAATTAAAGCTTTTCTAAGGAGAGGGTTTTTCTTCTCAATTGTGAATTAGAAAACTTTTGGGGTTGGGGTCAAAGGTCTCAGCAGAGAATAATGATCTGATTTATCCCAGGAAATGGTTTTGGGGAAATAAGGACAGAAGCAGACAGGTTACTGCAGTGATGCGGGGGTGGGAGGCGGGGGAAATGAAAATGGTTTAGACCATGAAACTAAGTGTTGGATATGGAGAGAAGTGGTCAGATTCTAGATGTTTCTTGAAGGTAATTTCAATAGAATTTGCTAATTGGCTAGATGTTGATTATACAGGAGAGAGAGAGAGAGTTGGCAATATCAGGACTTTAGTTTTGTTCATGTTAATATGAAGGCACCCAGTAAATATCCAAGTGGATTTATCAAGCAACATTTGGCTATACAAATCTGAAATCCATACAGGAAGTTGAGACAAGCAATGTAACTTTAGGAGTCATCAGCATATAGAGAAAATGTAAAGCCAGGAGGCGAGGTGGGATTACTTAAGGAGTGAGTGTAGAGAGCAGAGATAAGCAGTCTGAGCACTGAACCCTGGACTGCTCCAATGTTTAGTTTTAAAAAATGAAGAATAAAGGGAACTGAGAGGGGAAAAGCGAGTAATATCTTAAAAACCAAGGGAAGATAGTGTTTCAGGAAAGAAAGAATGATTGATCATCTGTGTCAAATACGGCCGCTAGATTTAGAAAGGGCAGAACTGACTATTAGATTTAACCACATGGTAGCCACAAGTGACCTTGATAAGAGTGGATTTAGTGATGGAGATGTAGAGTACATCCTCTACAGGCAGTGGTTCTTTACCTTCCTTCAGTGATGCAGTAATGGATGCAACATGGTATTTCCATATCCGGAGCTCCTCATTTAGTCAGGGGCCACAAACATAGGCGATTATGTGATGATATAATAGAAATATGTATAAAGTGCAATAGAACCATTGATGTTTTTGTTTATTGCATTATTTTTAATATATTGATTTTTAATATATTTGATGTGATGTAACCCATTGTAGTCATTATTTTCTTGATTACTCAAATGACGCTTCTTTGGTTAGGGGGAACCCCTTCAGGCTGGCTCCTAAGTCTTTGATAATTTCCTTGCCCTCTGCTATTATAAGAAGTACCGGACCCACATTATACATATTCTACTTCAGTGCTATAGTCATTCATTTCTACAATGAGAAATCTTTCCTGTGGTTAATATTATTTAGAAACTATAATCTGGACACTTGTGATAGTACATCTTGCAACCGTATTTGGTGATTTTTTTCTAGGGCTTTGTAATAGAAAAAAACTAGAAAATACATATTTTAAGAGGAAATATATTGTGGGTTCATTAGGATATTTACAATTCAATACAGGATTTCAGAGTTTCTATGTAAGTTCTTTGCTTTAGTCTAACTTTTAGTTTAGAAGTTAAAGTAAACAATCTTTACTTGTTCTTTTACCAAAAAATTATGGTTTCTAGTGACACTAACATTAAAGGACAAGGTATTCAAGTTACAAAGTGAAGCTGAAATGGCCCTTCTTTCTACAGACACTGTTGGGCTGAAGTGATTTAGGGACTCCAGGGCATACAGCACTGCATGGTGTGTCAAATGAGACACCCGTTGAAGAGTAGGCAATTAGAATTTTAAATGACATCAATCCAGGTTAGTGTGAGGTTGCTGATAGTATTTTTTAAAAGATTTTATTTATTTATTCATGATAGACACACACAGAGAGAAAGGCAGAGACATAGACAGAGGGAGAAGCAGGTTCCATGTAGGGAACCCTATACGGGACTCGATCCCAGGACTCCAGGATCACGCCCTGGGCTGAAGGCAGATGCTCAACCGCTGAGCTACTCAGGCATCTCATGCTGATAGTATTTGGAGCTAAAGAAGTTCTTATGCAAGTTTAATTCTGAAATTCAGAGATTATATCAGAAGGAAAGGCCTTACTTTGAATGAATGGAATGAAGAAAAGATTCACTGCTTATCAAACACTGAGGGCTTTACAAGATTTTCAACGGTTTGTCTTCTCCAGAAAATCAGATTTACATGTTACAGGCTGCAGGACAAAGGAGGCAGCTACTGAGGGGAGCAGTGTTTTCTCATCCAGGGCTGGGTTTTAAAAATGCTTCAAGGAGTTGGAGGTCAGGGAGTCTGTATGTGAGTGTGTGGTATGTGCATTCCTACATGAATAAGTGTGCATGTATGTGTATGCACATGTGTATGTGTACGTATGTGTGTAGTAAGGTAGAAGCAGGATGGGATAGGTGGTTAAAAATATTCCTCTCAGGGCAGCCCTGGGTGGCTCAGCGGTTTAGCGCCGCCTTCAGCCCAGGGCCTGATCCTGGAGACCCGGGATCGAGTCCCACATCGGGCTCCATGCATGGAGCCTGCTTCTTCCTCTGCCTGTGTCTCTGCCTCTCCCTCTCTCTGTATGTCTTTCATTAATAAATAAATAAAATCTTTAAAAAAAATCCTCTCAGTGCTCAGGTTACAAGTACCATAGTTTAAAAGTCATGATTATGTGCAGGCCCTGGCTGGAGGTGGTAGTTAATAGCTTTTTGAGACCAACTTATTAATATTTGCACATAGGATGAACAGGACATATTTCTTCACATCAACTTTTTAAAAATATTTTATTTATTTATTTCAGAGAGAGAGAGAGAGAGAGTGAGTATGAATCAGGGCAGGAGGGAAGCAGAGAAGAAGGAGAAACAGATTTCCTACTGTGCAGGGAGTCCAACACTGAACTAAATCCCAGGACCCTGGGATCATGACCTGAGCCAAAGGCAGACACTCAACCAACTGAGCCATCCAGGCACCCCTCTTCACATTCACTTTTTATCAACTCCATTTGCACACCACATGTTTATTACCAATATCTAAAGAGGAAGAAAAACATGCAGTACCTAATTTTGGTTTCCACTTTTAGATTGATACTATATATGGTCTTACTGCTTACCCCTATTTCTGGCACAGTTGATTTCTTAGGAATCACAGTATTTGGAAAGAGATGAACTCGAAATCCTTTTGACTAATTCATGACTTTTCTAAGTAATAGAGTTGGAGGTTGTGGCTAATAATTTCATGGAAGTGCTTTTGAAGAGATTCTGCAGTTTGGGGTGTACATTAGGGATAAGAGAAGCAGGCTTGTTGTCCTTAAGTGGCCCATATTAGAGGAAAATTATCATAACACAGTAATGGGTTCTTGGGATTGACACTAGCCTGATTTATTTATTCCCAATTGCTATTGTGAGCTGAATAGCCTATAATTTGTTTTGGATATATTGGGGTTTATCTGAATTTATTATTCTATTTGCCACGCCTGGACCTATTGACACTGGTTTACATCAGAGTAAAAATTTAAAGTTGACATTAAAACAATAATTTCTCAAGCAATAGTCTTGGAAACAAACTATCTAATGCTTTTCTATAAAGTAATTTCTTGGCTCATGTTTTTCTTGGTAAAGGCAAGCTTAAAATGTTTTGTTGGGGTACATACATGCCTGTTACACAAGATATCTGTCTGGGTAGTGGCAAACAATGTTTTACAGAAGAAAATAGAAAAGTCTTATTTCATTATAATATCAATCACTTTCCTTTTCCATAAAGGAAAGGCCATCTATTCATGCAAGTGGTCTGAGTTCAGGTCATGTTGCTCTATTTATGACAAGTAAGATGTGGTGTTTTCCTATGTCGCTAAGTTCAGAATAGGCTCCAGGCTTGAGGTAAAATGAAAAAGTACACTACTAGAATAGTAGTCATTGCTCTCACTGACTATAGTCTATGGATAAAAGAAGAGCCATCAATTCAGGAAAGAATTATAAAACCAAGCAATTTGTTAGAGGAAAAAATTGTTTTTTGGAAGATTTCAGGTAGTTGGGTTATTTTTTCAGAACAAGAGGATATTTAAGGCTGAATAAACAATTGTCTTAAAATTATTTTAGAGAATATTTCTTATAGATGTTTCACTCATTCAATATATATTACTTGTCCACACACGCTAAGCATGCAATGGTGAATAAGATAGGTGAGGATCCTGCCCTTAAAGAGTTTTGCCTGGGAGAGCCTTCCACCCCCAAATCAAGCAAGCAAATCAAGAATAAAGAAATCACAAATTGTGATAAGAGCTGTGAAGGAAGCACACAAAGATCTCAGATAGAGAGTCTAATACGAGAGTACTTTCTTTCCAGTCTCAGCTTAAATGTCTCCTCTAGACTGGGCATTAACTTTAGAGGGAGTAGCATTAAAATTGAGACCTGAAAGCGAAAGAAGGAGCTTGCTATGCCAAAAGTGGCAGAAAATGGCAAGGAAAAAGTCTTCTAACCTCTTTGTAGGTACAGAGGCCCTGAGGCAGGAAACTGGTTGGCTTTGAGGACCCAGAGGAAAACAGCTGTGCCTAGAGGATGCAGACCAAAAGGAGGAGTGACCCAAGAAAGTGGTTGGAAAGATAGGAGAAGTCTACATCATGCAGATATTATAGCTCCTGTTAAAGACTTTGGACTTCTGGGACACCTGGATGACTCGGGTTGAGTGTCTGCCTTCGGCTCAGGGCATGATCCCAGAGTCCAGGATCGAGTCCCACGTCGGGCTCCCTTCATGGAGCCTGCTTATCCTTCTGCCTATGTCTCTGCCTCTCTTTGTGTCTCTCATGAATAAATAAATAAAATCTTAAAAAAAAAAAAAAGACTTTGTATTTCATTTCAAGTGTAAGGAGAGTTTATTGAGGGGTTAAAGTAGGTAGTGTCATGATTCAATATACATATAAAATATTACAATTTTACAAATATGGAAGTGGAGAGACCAATCAATAGACAGATCCAATATCCAGATGATGACAGTCTCTCCCCACCGCTGCCCCACCCCACCAGGCAGAAGCAAGGGAGGGAGAAAAGTACATGGATTTGAGAGAAACGTTGGAGTAGAATCCAGAGATAGAACTTCCTGTTGCATTGGCTGTAAGAAGTGAGGAAAAGGAAGGAGTCAATGTTCCTTAAATTACTGGGTAACTGATAGTATACTTTGCATAACAAGGGATAGAAAGCAGATGTGATGAGAAAATGAAGAGTTTTATTTTAGATATGTCAGGCTTCCTATGTTCATGGGATACTCACACAGAAATGTCAAATATGCTGTGGTAAAAAGAAATGTGGAACAGAAGGGGGGTAGGTTAATGATATAAATGTGGAAGTCAGCAGCTGCTTCAGTGTGGTGGGAATGAATTTAATCAGCTACCAAGAGAAGGAGGGAGAGAAAAGAACCTGCCAGAGACTGAGGTTCCACAAGCACGAAAGAGGCTGGGTCAGGAGTCAGAGGAACCTAAGAATGAAACAGAATGAAAACTGGGACATGGGGCACAGGAGTCACTGGAAGAGTGTTTAAAGGAGGGGAAGATGCCGGTCTCGTTGATTGCTCATTAGAGGTCTTGAGGACAGAGTAATGCCTATTGAGTTTGACAACACTGAGTTCTAGGTGATCTTGACACAGGTGTTCCAGTGGAACAGTAAGGCTGGAAGACCATTTATATTAAGTTGAGGAATTAAATAGGAAGGAAGGTCATGGAAGATAACCTTTGTCCTACTTTCTTAAGACTCAACATATTTGAACATGGAGTAATTTTATGACAGTCAAAATCAATTTCCTCTTTAAAATAAATGTAGACTATCCCTCTTCAAAGCATTTTAAAGCTACTCAGCTCCTGATGTATCTGGAATGCTTAATGGAAAATCCACTTATTAATATTAATTATGTTATGTGACCCAGAATTTAAAATTTGTCATGAGTTGCTGAGTTTGTTGAGTTTGCCTGCTTATCCAAGTCATCTCATACAAAAACTTAAATCTACATATAAGTGACTGGTGAGGTTACAAAAGAGGCAGAAGCATAATCACAAACTTCCAAGGAATTTACAATTTAAACTCAAGCTGCCACTCAATATTTATAGAAAGGGATTAGGTAATTCTTTCTTATAATAATTGCAACAAACTCCTTGTCATCCTTAACATGGTTTATTATGTATAAGGAAATGATTCTGCATAACTAACAAATTAAATATAATGTATTTCAGTTTTCCAAAGTACATTTTGTAAATATATGATTATATTTATCTTAATAACAACTTTTTAGAAACCACAAGATAAGAAAACAGAAATTTGAACCAAAATTAATTGAGTTGTCTCTCTCCTCCTTCTCCTCATATGTCTGTCTGGCTCTTCTCTTCTGTCTAAACTCAAACTCTCCTTTTATGATTCCATATCTTCACACTTTCTCAGAATTTTCTTCTCTCAAATATCTCCCTTCTTCTGTATCTCTGGCCTCTTCCTCTCTAGCAGTTTGCCTCCATCATTAATGTAAACTCTCTCAAGATTCTTGTGTATAAAAAAAAGAAAGAAAAAAGAATAATGTTTTACAAGCCCTTCAAGGCTAAGAAGTGCCAAGTCAAATTCATGTAAATGCTTTTTCTCTCTTCATTTCTGGCACACATGTGCATGCACACATGCACATCCTTTAAAATAATTACAGGCTGCCCTCCTTTTTAAAAAAGATTTTATTTATTTATTCATGAGGGACACACAGAGAGAGGCAGAGACATAGGCAGAGGGAGAACCAGGCTCCACGCGGGGAGCCTGATGTGGGACTCGATCCCAGCACTCTGGAATCACACCCTGAGCCGAAGGCAGACACTCAACCCCTGAGGCACCCAGGCATCCCAGGCTCCCCTCCTTTAACTCTGTTTGTTCTCTATGGTTAAGGGTCTGGAGGGGTGGTAAGCAGAGGATGGGCTAAATAGGTGGTGGGTATTAAAGAGGGCATTCATTGTGATGGCCACTGGGTGTTGTATGTTAAGTGATGAACCAGTAAATGCTACACCTGAACTGATATTATACCATATGTTAACTAACTGGAATTTAAAAAAAAAATTGGAGAAAGAAAAAAACCCAGGCTGGGTTGTCCTTATGAATGGCATCACATGCAATACCGACTGTCTCCTCGCCCTTTGGTGCATCACTAGGTCCAGTTTATTTGCCCTCTATATAGCTCTGTAGTCCAGCTACATCTTTCCAGGACAATTACCCTAGTCTAGGGTAGAATATTTCTTACATAAATCACCTATGGCCTTTTAACTGTTTTCTGGAACTTCACCTATGCTCTCCTCCATTGTCCACAGTGCATCCATGGTGATCTTTCTAAATATACGTCCCTGGATTAAAAGTGTCTCCCGGTCACTACCCAGGTCAAATCTGAACCTCTTACTTTGCTGTATAAACTTCTTTTTGAACTGGCTTTCTTTGTTTGTTTGTTTTTTACTCACCTGTTATTTTCTCCGTGCCTCTCTGATGCTACACACACACACACACACACACTACAGGTACACACACACATTTTCGGAAGTCATGTCCTCTCTCATCTCTAGGCTATGTGCATGTTGTCCTCTCTCCTGGAAGAAATTTCCTAGTTCTTGTCCTCTTCTGGCCAACTCCCACTCACTCTCAGACTTCAGCTTACATGTCACACCCTAGGAAGCCATTCTTAAGTACCATTGATTCTGGGCTTCTCTGCACTTTCCTATCAAAGTTCTTAACCAAACTCCATGTTGTGTGATTGATTTTTGGTCTGGTGACAGAAATAGATTAATAGCAGTTCTTATTTCAGATTTATTACTTGGGTTTCTCCACCATCTTTTATATAAGTACTGAGATAATGCATTTCCATACTGGACTCAGTGTCAATTTAAGCAATCAAATTAAGACCTTCCTAGTCTGAAAGAGCACCAGGATTATGCTTATCTATGGATTGTTGGTTATACTATATCTCAACCTCTTGAAAAAATAGTTTTTATAGTACCACCTATAATGTACTGAAATAAAATTCACTTTCAACTACCCACCATCATTTCCTTCTACCCTGTTTCTTTTGGTTTGCTAAAAGTTTAAACTTGCAAGAATTAACTTAGGAAGGCATTTGAATTTGCCTGCTTATCATATTGAATACATTGTAGTTTTAAAATCTCCTTTGGGATTTATTTGCTTAATAGATCTTTATCCACATAAATGCTTCTATATTGCCTGATCAGTAAAATAACCTGTTTATACTTCTGCCAGCCCCAAAGAATCCAGATAGTCAGCATACAATAAACATCATTGTGATTAATAAGCATAAAAAAGGCTAGCTAGTGTGACTACAGAGCTTATGATTCAGAAATGTGTCCACTTACTTCACTGTACTGCTATTCCAGTTTTTAAGACTAATTTTTATATTTATTAAACTAATGCATCTACCTAATTTACTGTAAAAATGCTTACAATGGATAATAGTAGCTTCCTGCCCCTACCTCCACTCCTTTGCTCTCATGAATTCTACACCCCTAAAATAACTTCTTTCTCATTTTTTCCCAGTTGTTTCTTACTTTTTCTATATTTTCATAGTTTCCTCTTTACATTCCTTAATAACATAGTTTTACTGCTGTTTATTGATTTTTCTTTCTTTTATTTTTAAGATTTCATTTATTTAATTTGAGGAAGAGCAAGTGAGAGAGAGTACAGATGAGGAGGAGGGCAGAGGGAGAGGGAGAAGCAGGCTCTCCACTGAGCAGAGAGCCCTATTGGGGCTTGACCCCAGGACCCTTGAAACATGATTTGAGCTGAAGGCAGAGGCTTAAACACCTGAGTCACCCAGGCACCCATTTCTTGATTTTTCAATTGGATGTTATCTATAGGCTCCTTTTTCTCTTTGTTTTTTAAATTGTGAAATATAACATATATACAGAAAAGGGCATAAGATATAACATTAAGAAATAATTATAGTAAAGAACTTTCTGGCCTGAAATGCCAATAGCAATGAGGTTGAGAAGTCTGTTGTAGAGCATGCCATTTTTTTTATGAATATATCCCCAAATTTGGCTTTTTAAATGATCACTGGTGGAGTTTGTGTTTTTCTATTTTTTGTGTGTGTGGAAACAATACTTCTATGAATATTCTGGTATCTATTTACTGGTCCTATAGCAGTTTCTCCACAGGCAGAAATTTTGGTACTAGACTAGCATATCATCAACTTCCCTAGATGGCTCTGAATTGTTTTCCAAAATGAAGATTAGATTTTTATCATCAAAAACTATGATTTAGCTTTCTTGTATCATAAACATAATGTATTAATTTCCTTCCTCCTTTTCTTCCAATTTATTTATGTCACAATCTTGGTTAAAACAAACTTGAATGTTTATTTTGGCAAAGATAATTTGCTTATATCCAAGGCATGTATCTATGATTTTATATATATTTTTCTCTACAAGAAAAAATTTGGGAGGAAGGGATTAATAATTGCCTAATTACTTTTTCTTAGCTTCTTTCCTATGGAATTTTATTCATTTATTTATCCTTAGATGCTTTCCTGGAACTACAAACTCATAAATATGGTGAAATACAACAGTCAATCTATTCTGTTTTTTTCTTGGAGATATACTTTCTTTGCTCTTTAGCTCTTAACTAGACTGAGTGCACTATGCATGGGTGGGTTGAACATAATCCACCCCTCCCTTCCATTACTTTGGGAATCATTTTTTGAGTTTTTCCTGTTCTGGATTCACCTGTTTCCTGGATTTTTAAATTTCCTTCCTTAGTTTACATAAACGTTCTTTGGTAGTGTAGCTTTACATTCTACTTTCCTCAACTTCACCTTCAAAATTCTTGTATTGCATTTTATTTCTGCTAACCTATTTTCAATTTCCAAGAGCACTTTCTCAATCTTTGAATGTTCTTTTGTTTATATAGCATTCTGATTTTGCTTCTTGTTTCTTATTGCTCTGGGAAGATTAATTTTTGTTTTTTTGAATTTTATTTGGACTCCCCGCATTTTTTCTGTTTCCTCAGTCTTCCCCCCACCTTTTTGTTTGTCTGCTTGTTTTAGGTTCTGTCTTTCACCTCAGAAGTTTTCCTAAAATGTCTACTGGCCTTGGCCTTGGCCTGCTCATCCATATTTAAGAGTGTGGCACTGAGAGGCCAATGGAAATTCTGTTTATGTGGGTAGAATGGAGCAAGCATACAACCCATGTGGGTTCCTCACCCTAATATTGGTATCTATAGGTATTTTCTTCTTGATCTGATTATTTGCTTAGAAGAGAATCTTCAATCTTTTGCCTGGGATGCCTAAGGCTGCTGGTTGCTCTTCTGGGTGCCTGGTGTGGAATGGGGGCTAAGCTCTCACCATCTATGAGGCAGATCTTCACTTCAATGCTATGATCCAGTCACTCTTGCCTCCCTGGCAGACATTTAGTAAAGAGCAATGAAATCTGAGTAAGTTGTCCTTTATCCTCAGGTGTTTATCATACACGGGTTTTGTTAACATTTCTGGTCAGAAGGTGTCTGCCCTTGGAAATCTCTGGCCTTGTGGGTTTATACCTTTTTATTTTTGTTTTGTTTTGGGTTTTTTTGTTTTGTTTTGTTTTGTTTTTTGTTTTTTGTTTTCATTTTAATGGAGTTTTGGAAGAAGGATGAGGAAAAAAGTTTATATATTTCAGACATCATCTTCAGCCAAAAGCTTTACCCTTCTCTACTACTGAAGTGGCATGAACTACAATCTATGTAGAAAATAGGTAGTACTGAGTGAATGGGAGCTGAGGAGATATAGATACATTGTCACCGTACATCCCGCACATGCACACTGGCTGCTTGGGAGGAGGTCCCCCATATGTCTGGAACTGCCAATTTCAAAAGCCACTTTTCATTCTCCTGTTGCTCTGATTCACACCCATCCTTGTTTTTTCTTGGCCTCTCCCTGACTTCTGTGGCCCTTGTCCTCCTTGATTGCTGCAGCCTCTTCTGAATTCCTTGTCTCTGCCCACTCCTCTTGCCTTCATGACTGCTGTTGTTTTATTCTCTATCTCTTCTTTCCTTTTCTCCCTACCTTTTCTGTTTTTCCTTGAGCATTTCATTCATCCCCTTCTTTAATTAGAATCTTGAAACCACTCTAAGCACTTTTTTTGTCCTTAATCCACATAGATCGCCTAAGCATCTCCATGGATGCTCCATGATACCTTTAAGCTCATTATATCCCAAACAGAATTCATTCCATCCTCAGAACACTTTCCTTCTCTCCAGTTCAATTGCTGCCCCTCTTTTCCCTTATTATTATTTATCTAAGTCAAGGGTCAGCACATTTTTCTGTTAAGGCCGGAAAGTAAATATTTTAGCCTTAGTGGGCTACAGGTTTCTGCTACAACTACTCAGTTGTGCTGTTGTGAAAGGCAACTCTAGTCCAATAAATGGGTCCAAACAAATTGGTGTGACTGTGTTCCAATAAAACTTTATTTACAAAGACAGGCCAGTGGCTGGATTTGACCCTTGGGCCATAGCTTGCTGATCTCTGATCTAAGTGAATGGGCTCCAGCCAGAAACCTCTAAATTGAGCTTTACTTTCACAACAATCTGGTCATGATGACTATCTTTTCAGCTGACCGGCCCAGTTTCTAGCATCCCTACAAGACTCTCTCTCAGACCCTCAGCTCTTTGACCTGTCAGTTGCAGGAACTGTTTATTCTGTCTTGCTGCTTTCTGCCTTGTAGTCATCTCATCCATGCTCTATGCGGCTTGCAAAGTAGGGTCTTATGAAAACAGAACTCATCTTGTTACTCCTTGTTTAAAATGCTCAGTGCTGGGATCTCTGGGTGGCGCAGCGGTTTAGCGCCTGCCTTTGGCCCAGGGCTCGATCCTGGAGACCTGGGTTCGAATCCCACGTCGGGCTCCTGGTGCATGGAGCCTGCTTCTCCCTCCTCCCTCTGCCTATGTCTCTGCCTCTCTCTCTCTCTCTCTCTGTGTGATTATCATAAATAAATAAAAATTAAAAAAAAATGCTCAGTGCTTTGCAAATATCTATGCTGCAGGGCTTCCCCAGTTTTAAATCCATAAGAGCTACTTGAAATCTTTGTTAAATTAAATACTTCTGGGCCCCACCCTAGAGGCTCTGATTATATGAATCAGAGCTGGAGGCCAGGAATCTGTGTTGTAAACAGATATTCTAGATGACCCTGTGGTGTGTAGCTCTCAGACATTTGAGAAACACTGGCCATGGGAAAGGACGAACTCTACTGCGTGGAACACAAGCCCACCCCCTCAACGACCCCCGCCTCCAACCTGCCTACCTCTCAGCCCCACATCTCACAGCCTTCCCTCAGCATGCTGGGGTCAAGCCCTTTGCCTGAATTGGCCATACTGGTCCACCCCTTTCTGTTCTCCCACACAGTAGCCATTTATTTGACCAGCTGTGCCATGGACTCTTTGCTTGGCAAACTTCCTTTAAGGTCCAACTCAAGTACCAACTTCTCTAGTTCCCTAATTCTTACCATATATGTCTCTATACCAGTACCTATAACGTATTGGCTGCTTTGTTTATTTGTCTATTTCACCCATCAGATTTCTAGAAGGCAGGGATTACGTCTTCTTCATTTGTATATGCCTGTATTTTAGAGGGTACTCTGATAAGTACACTAGAAATTTGTTGATTTGATATAAGAATTAATCTAGAGATATTAATATCTTTGTAATATTATGTAGTAATTATAGTAATTTTAACCTGAGATAATTATATTGAGGCTCTGAGATGTTCACTGACTTGTTTGAGGTTGATTATATCACCCAAATAATCAAGGATATCCTAATCTTTCTTCCTTTCTTCTTTCTTTTCTTTCTTTCTTTCTTTCTTTCTTTCTTTCTTTCTTTCTTTCTTTCTTCTTTCTTTCTTTCTTTCTTTCTTTCTTTCTTTCTTTCTTTCTCTTTCTTCTTCCTTCCTTCCTTCCTTCCTTCTTTCTTTCTTTCTTTCTTTCTTTTCTTTCCTTCTTTCTTTCTTTTTTTTTCTTTTTTGATTTCTTTTCCATTACACACGCTGCCTTCCTGATGGGGTTATTCCTTGTGCTCATGTGAACATTGAATCCTGGAAGTGTCCAGTGGGATTTCCCAGTTTGGGTATATTCATTCAATCTGTTGATTATTTCATGTTGTCACTTTGAGGCCAATGGCTAAAAGCAAGTCATCCAGAATTATTGCTCTTCATAAGCTTGGCCTCTGTGTTATTTGAATTTCTGGACATTTCCTTCTTAGGACCACCACAAAATTTGGTTTTCTTCCCAGAATCTAAATTATATTTATTCTGCCTACTTTTATGATAATGAAATGTGTGTGCATTATTATTATTGTAACTTGACAACTAACTGTTGAAGAGAAGAGAGGATCTTGTCAGTGGCCTGCAGAGGGTACTGCCTATGCTGACCCTTCCTGTACTTTTCAAAGAGCCCCTGAAATTCTGAACTCCTATATCTCAAATGTGCAGCTGATATAAGGCAGCCGAAATCCAGCAAAGGTGAGGGGTCACTCATAGAAACCTCTGGAACATTAGACTGGGTTTAATATATTATATGAGAAAAGAGTAAATGCTAATTTTTTGCTATTTGTGTCAGAAAAAGAAAGGGATTATGTACTCAGAAACATAACACATGAACCTTGAGAGTAGTCAGTATATGGTTATTTGGTGCTCGTTTCATTTTGCTTTGTGTTAACATTTTGTTATTATTTTGTCTCCTATCAAATAGGAAACTTGTATTTTATTAATTTTGTCCTACCTTGCACATAGCAAACACTCAAAAAAAAGCTTGTGAGATGAAGTGAGTAATCCCAAACTCTCATTTCAACTTTTCGCCTTTGACCTTTGGTACAATAATGATTAACCAGTGAAATGCAAAGATAGGTAGACAGGAGAGACCATTGGAAACTATCATCCAGATAATCAATCTTGCAAAATTGAATGTCTATTTGTATATCTGGTTACTCACAACAATAAAACACAACAAGAACAATAAGGACAATGAAGCCTGAAGACCAGAAACCTGGCATTTTAATGTAACAACTTTTACACTTCCTTGGTTATTGTAATGCTTAACATAAATAATGTCTACCTATAACATTTGTATTACCTTTAAACATTTAATCAATTAGTACTTAATAAATCATTGTACAGTAAAAAATAAGTTGGTCTTTTTTTAAAACAATTTAAGATTTTATTGATTTTGTTTACATAATAAGGAATCAGCAACTACAGTAGTTGCCACTTGAAGTGACTTCAGAAAAACAAAATATATAATTATTTTACATGCTTATATTACAATTTTATAAAGTACACTACAGTATACCCAAGTTTTGCTATCAACTATATCCCTTTGGCCATATCAGTTTTAATTATGTCAGGAAATCATGTTTGTTTCTTAGTAACTTTTATCAGTATGTTAAAATTTTGAAATCAAACATTTTCAGGAAAGCTATGGAATGCAATTTCATTATAAATAGTACACATATATACTCTTTGTGTGCAGTTTCAAAATTTGGCAAGATGATTATAGACCACAGTGTAATATGGAGAAGGACAGGGTCCTGGAACATATATGAAGAGGAAGAACCAAAACTTAGTACATGGTAATAAAAAAGAGCTAAAACTCAAGTAGGACAAAAAATATATTAACAAACTGTGAAGGTATTAGTCTCCCAAAGTTTATTTAAAATCCAAAGCCTGAAATGTCTTTTGCGTTGACAAGTATCTGTAAAAATGATTGGGAAGAAACTAATAAGACCATGAGTGATCTGTAAATAGAATTGATGTCGCATGTGAATCAATTATTGTCCTTTCTTTGTGGCCACATTGTTGGGTTTTGGTTTATTGTATTATCACATTAGATGCTGGCAGAGAATGACACTGCTAGCTCATTTCCAACATGTGGCCCAGGGTTACTTAAAGGAAAAAAAAAGTAGAAACTCTGTTATATTTTAAGACAGAGTTAAAGCTCTTGGGCCCAATTTATTCCTGAAGTCACTCTGAGAACATTGCACTGTGTTTTGCTGGAACAGAATCAGGACCTTTTGCATTGATGTGACAGGGCAATGACGAACGTCAGGCTAAGAATGGGACTGTGTCCCCACGGGTTTCCTCCCACCCCACCTCATTTCCTCTCTCTTCCGTTCTCTCTGGGACATATTTTCACACACATATCATCCCAAGTTAACTTAAGGCACTTTGCTGTGGGGATGAAAGAATTAGGCAAGAATGCACAAAGAGTTCTTACAGTCCCAAAAAGCAGTTTTGGCTGTACGTGGCAAAAAAGCACCACATTGAGAACTGTTGTTTTTTTTTTAATCAGTTATTTACAAAATAATACAAAAATTAGTAATAAGCTTTACAGGTAGCTATTAAATTGATTAATCTGGGTGATTTTAAAAACTAGTACTGTAATTATCATATTATACCTATGCCAGAGACCATTTGAACCACTGCCTGTGGGAGAGGAGGCTGCTTTCTCCTGGGCCACATGGTCATGGCTTCAGGCACAACACATCCTGTCCCTGATGGCATTGCTGGCATTTCTCCATCCTAAAGGTATGAACGCTGGGGCCAGCCCTTTGTTTAATCAACTGCACATCGTATGTTGTAGCTAAGTATTTACAGAGAACAAAACTAAACAAATAGTGTTTGAACTACAATAGGGAAAGAAGAAGAATGTTTTAATAATCCTAAAAAAATTGTAGGTAACGCTTTCTTTGCTGAGTACATACATGAATGGGAGATTTCAAAGCGGTCTTTTGGGATAGTGTCTGCTCTCTCCTTCCCTTTGTGACATTTGATCTTATCTGAAGGAAGAAAGGTTAATGGTTTTCAAAAACCTCAATCTCTCTTTCTGATCCTACCTCCTGGTCCCTTAAATATGTTTGTAATGTCACAAAAATACACCAGCTAAACTGCTTTCACATTATACTCCAACCAATGGTGTGACACCATGAATAAGAAAGTTCTTTTGAAAGATTTAAAAGAAAATTAAATTGAGTAATTTAAACTTTATTTAAAAATTCCATTTTACAGTGACACAATTTTCCTTTATATCAGATTCACATTAATTTAAAAAATAAATCTCTTTAATAGGAATTCAGAGTGAGCTCAGCTTAAATGTAAGTGGTGCATGAATGTACTGGAAGTTTTCAAGAGCTACACTGAAGTGCTGATTATAAAAAATTAAGTGCTTTCATGATGAGGCTTTCTTAATTATCACTGCTTTTCTTCTCGTCCTGTAAACAGCTCACAGAATGTCATGTGTCACTGAGTATTAAGAAAATAATCACTCTTACATTTTTACATTGTTTTTTGTGAGCACACAGTTGTTTCGTTTTGGCAAATGCCTCATTCTTTTAATGACTTCTCTCCAGAAAAAAGAAAATGGAATTAAGTGGATATTCTTTCTTTTAAGATGAGCTGTATTTATTACTGGAACGGAAGTTGTCATATCCGTGATCATTAGCTTTGAACTTTAAGCATGACTGCTTTTCCTCTAAGGACTGTTTTTCTTCAAATGACTGGCACCAGCAGCATAAGCATGACTGTACAAAGCAAAATAACTTGTTACACATTCACATCAGTTACACTGTGATGACTGTTGCTACGCTCTAGGGTTCTGACTTTCTTGGCATGATCAGGAGTTCTCGGCCACTTTCTTTCCATGCTCTCTTATTTTTCCCTTTAACGATATATAATTACATAAGTTGTATATGATAATTTTTTAAACAAGCAAATACAGAGAAAAAAATGTATATCATTAAAATTCATCTTGTCATTAAATTTAAAGAAAGCCACTCAATTCTTGATATTTACTCTTGATTACTTGAGAAAATCTCATAATATTTGATAAATACATAAATCAAGACATTTTCCCTATGCAAATAGAAATATTATACACACACATACGCATGACTGTATATGTGCATGTTTATAGAAGTGCATGTACAATTTATTTTAATAGAACTGTACTATACGTACTATTCCATAGTCTGCTGTTTCTCACTTGACAGTGTCATAAACATCTTCCCACGTCAATGATATTACATTGCCGGCTCTTGTCAGCCACATGTTATGCTCATGTGCCTTTTTGTTATTGTCACACAGTAAGCTTATAAAATATAGAAATGTCTGTTTCCTTCATCCAATTTCTTTTTCTTGGATTTTTTAAAACCCAAAGCTTTGTTCATACTGTTTGCTTTCTAAGAATCTATATGTATAAGAAAGTGAGAGGTGCATTGTTTTCTGTTCTATAAAATGAGGGAGTTGATCTTGATGACCGTTCTCTTCTGCCCTGCAATCCATGAGTTTATGAGTGGACAAGGAATTTAAGACATTAGCTCTTATTTTATCATCTGATATCTGTCAAACATCAATGCATGTACCTTTTGTTAATTTTCTGAGCATTCCTATGAATACAATTGATTGGTTGAGGCAGTAGAGAGTAGTTGATGAGGATTTACAGGCAGAAATTAAGTATAGTAATTTATGAGCAGAAATCATATTTAAAAAAATTCATCCGTGGTGTAATGCAAGGGAAAACTATAAAACAATTTACGAAATGTCTTTAAATAGAAATATGAATAGTTTGGAAAGGTTATATTTGATGCTAGGCCAAAAAGAGCTTTTTATTTTGAAATACTCCTACCTTAAAGCAGTTTTTGAATCTTTTGCTCACCAAATACAGAGCTATAGGATTAATGCAGGAATTCAGGGAGGCCATATTGATGCCGATATAATCCAACACCAACAAAAAGCTGCAAAAAACCACCCAAAATATGTCTGTGAACAATACATTGCTTTAAGTATGTATTCTCGCAAACTTTTGAGTTTTTGTGAAGAAAAAAATTACCCATATCCATAATTTTTGACTTTATCACTGGTCTTTGCTAATGATGACCTCTCTCTCTCTTTCCCCCTCTCTGTCTCTCTCTCTGTCTCTGTCTCTCTCTCTCTCTCTCTCTCTGTCATCATGCCCTTCTGCCCATGCCCAATTCTCTCTTTTACAATAAAATCTCATCTGGAAGTGCTGGGGCTGGCTGAGAAAAGACTTTGTGAGGTGCAAAGGAGAATTGGAGCTGATATTTCCAATTGTGGTACCCACTCAACATTTTGACAGCTCTGGCTCTCCATTCCCAGTGTTCTCATAAGTCGCCTTTATTCCTTTCTCTACAATAGGGGTGAAGATAAAAAATGAGAATCTTGACTCCTTGCTCCCTAAAGACTAGCAAAATGATACTCTCTCTCTGCCTATGAAAGGGATCAATGAAAAAAACTTCTGAATGGCAGTTACCTACAAAACTCTCTTTTACCTTTCTTACCTCAAAAGTTCACATCTATTGGGATCATTCTGATCATAAATAGTGAGCTTCAAAATCCTGCTGAGGTGAAGGGGAAGCCAGCACAGGGCAAAGACAAGGACCAGGCAAAAGACTGTTTTGGCAACTTCCCGTCTCTGAAATAAAACCATAGTCAGAAATTAAATAGATGGTTCAGATAATCACAACGTTCTCTCTTCCCAAATAGAACACTTAATATTGTTTACAAAAAGTCAGTGGTATTTGTAAAAATCCAGAACACTGACCTTTAAATTGAATAGTTAATATGAATTAGAACTAAAATAACTACAAATTCATTTTTAAAGTAATGGCTTTTTCTAGACCCTTTTAGATTATGTAGAATAGAATATCTCTAGCTTGATGATATAAAAAAAATATTCTTTGTCTATTCAAAAATACCAGAAGCAAGAAAAAGGAAATATGCTCTAGTGTATGATAATTTAATTTATCATCATAATAATTTTTTTATTCATAATCATCACTGTAATCATGAGTCAGCACATACTTCTGTTCTCTTACCTGCTTTAAGTGGTCATTTAAAGCAATCTGCATGCCACTCTTCTTTCTCAACATTTCACAGGTCATCAGGGTATAAAAAAAGGCAGTGATGGCCAATGGCAAGCAGAAATAGAAACTAAATAGCCACCAATCTTTAGCTGTCTTGTAAAACTATGGAAAAGAGAGTATTATAAGATTAACATTTCCCTGTAGAAAAAAATCTATATACTAAATGCAAAAGTAAAAAAAATACTCATCAAGGAATAATTATCTTCTAAAGTAGATCCATTTCACAAACACTATATAGAATCTTTCAGGCCACTTCTACTGAAGTAATTAAATACTTATACTAAAAGAAACAAACTTCCCCTCAAGAGCATTTCAATTCTCTAAGGCAGTATGTTGTAATTATGCACAAAAAATTTAAGCAGTTGGGTAAAATTAAAAATATTGGGTTTCCCAAATATTTTTGCCTTTACATAAACAAATGATCTTTAAGGTAGTCTTCATTTGAAATACCACATCTGAATATGTAAAGACATCCTAGTATTTAAGGAAGCTTTCACTGTTTAACAAGTCTGTTTTCCAGAAAAAATTGATGTGGAAATGTCTTTATAAATCATTTTGCTAAGAAATGTAAAAATCTAACTTATTGAGGGCCCCTGGGTGGCTCAGTTAGTTGTGTCTGCCTTTGGCTCAGGTCATGATCCTGGGGTCCTGGGATGAAGTTCTGCATTAGGCTCCCCGCTCAGCAGGGAGTCTGCTTTTCCCTCTGGCCCTCCCTGCTGCTCATTCTCTCTCCCACCCATACCCCCTCAAATAAATAAATAAATAAATAAATAAATAAATAAATAAATAAATAAAATCTTTAAAAAAATCAAATTTATCGATCGGAAAATCAAAGCTGCTTATGACTTATGTCTTTTCTCTTACTCTATTTCTGTTCTTTTTTGTTTTTAAACTGTTGCTCCAGATATATCTGTATCGGGGCACAATTTTTGTAATCTATGCAGTACCTTTTCCTTTTAACTAATAAGAAACAAGAAGTCAGCAACCTCATTCTCAATTTCACATTCACGTCCCTCTTTATTCTTTTCATTACCGTGATATATGCAATCCCTAAAGTTCTATATGGTTTTCTCATATGTAAAATAGAAAATAATCCTCGGCAACACCTGGACCAAGTGCATTAAATCCTCTTGACCCATTCTGTTGGGAAGAGTCTTTTATACTTAAATTAAGATCTATCTCCAAATACCAGCATTGCCATTCCCCCACCCTCATTTCCTGATTCAATATTATTGAATAAATGGCCAAGATGGAAAATTCTTTGTAATGACAGCTTTCCCTTTAGAGAGAAGACAGGCTTGCCATTCAGAATCCATCCACATCAGGGCATCTTCTACCTGATCATTCACTGAACCATCCTACTCCCTCTGATGACTGCTGTGTTGTCTTATGCAGAATATGTGGTAGTTGTCAGTCCTTCTGGGGGAGTTGAGTAGGAAAGGTATAAATTCAGATCGATTCTCTCATGTGAACTTGGTTTATCTGTATCCCTGAGCACCAGGGAATTCTTGCAGAAGTAGTGACCTAGCTTCCTGCAGTGTGGGTCGTTAGTCACCGTAAGCCCCACAGTCCTGGGGCTTACACTCTTGATTTATGCCAAGGACAGTCATAAATCAATAGCTTCCCAAGAAGAGAGGATCAGGGGGAAAGTAGCTAAATATTTATAAGGCAAGAACAGAAAGGAAAGAAAATGGTAAAATTCACCTGCATGAAGGCTGTTTTCTGGGTAGGATGAAGCAAGCAGATTCGCAGGTAACGTCCTTTGTAGTCAATGGTTATCATATCAAAACCCACGGCCTCAGGGACAGCCAGAACCACGGAGACCACCCAAATTAAAACAATTTCTACTGCTGTCCATTTTGGAACCCCAATTCCTTTAATTCGACTCCAAGAGGCAACGGCTCGATATCTGAAGAACAAAATAGAATTATCTGTCAAGCTGGCAGAGCCTGCTTTTACTGAATTACATGGTTTATTTTCTATGTAACATAGCAATCACTAGTATAGTGTTCAGGATATACCTGGCTTAAATTTACGCTCTTACCTGTCGATACTTAGAGCGCATAGACTCAACACAGTGATTCCCACGGAGGCCTTCTGTATGAAAGGCACCAGCTTACACATCTCAACTCCAAAGGGCCAGTCCTCAGCAAGCAGCTGCATTGAGAAGACATGAGGTGTGTTAGGGAGATATTCACACAGTGCCCTCTGAACTGCATTACTTAGTGGACAGTAATTAACATATGGAGTAAGATAAGCAATAATAATTTCTTATTCTTTTCCTCATGGACTACTCCTTTGAAAAGCACCGGTGTTCGATATATGGATTGGGAGAGTGGTTGGGAATAATGAAAGCACAGCCAGTTCATGAGAATTTGTTATGCATACACAGCAGCTTAGGATCAGGATCTCCACCATGGGGCCATCTGAGGCTAGTCTTGTAAGTTCTCCTTAAAAAATTGAATCTGGGGCAGCCCCGGTGGCGCAGCGGTTTAGCGCCGCCTGCAGCCCGGGGTGTGATCCTGGAGACCCGGGATCGAGTCCCGCGTCGGGCTTGTTGCGTGGAGCCTGCTTCTCCTTCTGCCTGTGTCTCTGCCCCTCTCTCTGTCTCTATGAATAAATAAATTTAAAAAAAAAATTCAAAAAAAAAATTGAATCTGGGGACGCCTGGGTGGCTCAGTGGTTGAGAGTCTGCCTTGCGCTCAGGGCACGATCCCGGGGTCCCAGAATCGAGTCCAACATCGGGCTCCCTACAGGGAGCCTGCTTCTCTCTCTGCCTATGTCTCTGCCTCTCTTTCTGTGTGTCTCTCATGAATGAATAAACAAAATCTTAGGAAAAAAAAGAAAACTGAACCTGCTGCCCTGCAAACACGTCTTATATTGTTGTGGAGTTTCACATGCTCAGGTCATGGCCAAACTAAACCAGACGATAATTAAAAACAGATGATAAGCATTCCTCAGTTGGGGAGACTAGACTGCTTCTATAGGGAAAAGGTGTGCATTTGTATACTTATTCTTTACTGTAGTCAACTCATCTGCCCAGTAACTCAGTGGGAATACTCACTGCTCCTTGAACGCACCAGACACACTCCTGTCTCAGGGCTTTCCTCGAGATGTCTCCTTATCTTGGAAGGCTCTTTCCCCACATATCCACTTCACAAACTCCCCTACCTCTTTCAGGTTTTGCTCACAGCTAATCTTTTCAACATGACCTACTTTAACCACATTATTAGTGCAGTAGCCAGCCAGGTTCCCATCTCTCTTACCCTACTCTACTCCATTTTCCTTTTAATCTATAGCACTTATCACCAGTTATTGCATGTACTACAATGTTTACTTGTTTGTTCTGTTTGGTTTTTGCTTTCTGGAATCCCTAGAGACGTGCAACTGCCCTATACAGTTCCTGCTATGTAGCAGATGTTTAATATTCAAACCCCTAAAATATATGGGTACTGCTTCTACAATGAACAAAAAGGCAGAGTTCTTGCTATTATGCATTTATTTCTCTTCATCTGACTTCAGACTATGCAACCATCTATTGTTAAACTCAGTTATTTTCTTTCTTAGGACAACTGGGTGTGCCTTCCACTGGTTAATGAATCACTTTAGGTAAACATCTGGATCGAGTTTTCACGAGGTTTTGAAAATAAAAATATTTCGAATTGATGTTTTTAAAGAATGTTTTAAAGAATAATCTTCCAAAAGTGAAAACTATTTTGAAACACAATTGAGTCTTTCCGTCCTTTCACTAGTGAGGGTTCTTTACGGAGTATAAACTGATTGTTTTATAATAGCACCAAAGGCTGAAATGTGTATCTAGTATGAATATGATTTGGTCCTCCAATATAAGACCCATTCCATTTCTTTTTTTTTTTTCCCCATTCCATTTCTAAGTTAGACATAAAAAGTTACATTTATATGTAGGACGATATTGGCAAACTTACCATAGATATTCTTAATCTAGGGTCCTGGAAATCTACAGGGCCCCGCTGAGGGGTAAAGAAAGTCAGGTATAGGAATGTCATTGGTGTTGGTCAGATAATAGAGAGTGGCAGGGTGTAGTACAAATGCCATCTAAAAGGATAAGCTGCGAAAAACCTTGACATGATTTTTAACAAGAAATCCCAAATTAAAAAAAAAACTCTTGATTTTAGTTAAAAAATCTGGAATTTTTATATAAAACCTCATAATTATAAAAGGTGTCAATTAATTCATATTTTTTAAAAATACAGTCATATAATACTATAGTAACAAAAATATATCTGTGGGTCAGATTAGTCTCTGCTTGTGACTTCTGTATTTATCAGTTGACTCAAAATTCTCATTCATTCATCCAGTTAGCATTTATTGAGCATTCAATATGTGCCAGACACCATTCTGAGTACAGGGGGCATATCAACGAAAAAGGAAAACTTCCTGCTCTCATAAAGCTTACAGTCTAGGGAAGGAAATAGATTTAAAAAAACATAAATATTTAATATGGTGTCACACAGGTATTGTCATCATACGAAGAGAGTATGGGGATTGGAATAATTTCTTGATAGGCTTCTTAACGAGGTCTTTCTGAAGAGGCAATATGTGAGTAAGGGACCTGACTATAATAAGAAAGTGAACTATGTAAAGAGCATTCTACGCAGAGGAAAGAGCAAGTACAAAGATCCTGGGGTAAAAATAAATAAATAAGCTTAGTGAGCTGAAAGGACATGAACAAACTATCAAGGCTATAATGGAGTGATCCAGGCCAAGTGTCTAGGAGATGAAGTTTTAGAGGGAGGAGGTGGAATAATTTTCTGAGGAAATTGCAACTTTTTAAACAGGGAAATGGCATGGTCTTATTTTTGTTTTTAAAAAGATCACTGTGGCTGCTCGATGGAGAATAGAGTGTGGGGTCAGGAAAGGAAACTTTGATGAGAGATTGTGGTGAGTTCGATCCTGTGGTGACCCGGGGCCGAATAGAATGGGTTGTAGATGAAATACATTTTGAAAGTAGAGCCAGAAGGACTTGTTATGGGTTGGATATAAGATATGTGGAGTCAGGCAACTCTTAAGAGGTTTGTCATGTGAATGGTGGAGGCATTTACTGAAATGGGGAAGACTCAGGATACCTCAGATCTGAACCAACTGTGAACTCTAGATACTTTAAAACAACTGCCAGTTGCCCTTGGAAACATAAGAATAAAAAGATTCCAACCAGTTCCAAGGACTCTACCAGACCAGCTTGTTCTAAATTATCCAGACAATATTCTTTCTAATAATTCTGATCGTCCTTAGATGGATTGGGAAAAACAACAACAACAACAACAACAACAACAACAACAAAACAAAACTAACATGTCTCTGGCACTTATGATGGGTTAGGCATTACTCTAAGGACTTTACACATACAATACCCATGAAATCTCCAAAGAAATCCTATGAGATAGTATTACTGATGCCCATTTTATAGATAAGAGGCACTTAGGCACCTGAGGCACTTAAAAGTCTATTAATATGAGATGTTGGTTTTCAATACATCCACAATTCTTTCCTACTCCTCCTTTCAAAAAGTGAAGCCTCATTTCCCTTTTCTTGGATGTGGGTTGGCTTTAATAATTTGCTTTTAGTGAACAGAATATGGTGAAAGGGCTGAGGTGTGATGTCTGAGACTAGTTCACAAAAGGCATGTTCCTTTCTCCTTGCTGCCTGGTGGTCACTTATTCTCAGGGAGACCAGCTGCCATGTTGGGAGGCACTCAAGCATCTCTACGGATAAGCCACCACGGTGAGGAACTGAGCCCTCTTGGAAATGACTGGCACCAATGTCCCAGGTGTATGAATGAGAAAATCCTCCAGCTTTAGGCAAATCTTCAGAAAATTGTAGCCCTTGGGAAATATCTTGACTGCATCCTGAAAGAGAGAGCATCTGAGCCAGAACTACCCACTCTGGTTCCTGAATTCTAGACCACAAACAAAATATGAGATAATTAATGCTGATTGTTTCAAGCCACTAAGTTTCAAGGTTATTTGCTTTTCCTCATTAGACAAGTAATATACTTGGTTGGCCTTGGTTTACTTGGTTTTTTACTCATATGGCTCCTTGTCCTTGTACCTTGGTTTATTACTCACTTAAGGAACAGATCCACATTTGAACCCCCATGGTCTGATTCTAGAGTCTATATAGTGTTTAGGAGAAACTGACCATAGAAAAAAAATGGTTTGGCATGAAATCAACATTAGTATTAATAAACCCATAGCTATGTGTCAAACAGTGGTAAAATATCTTGATGTAGAATAAAATTTCTCCTAATCACCTAGCTATTTTATTAGAGTACTATCCAAAAAAACAGGATATTTTCAAATATCTTACTATCTCAAACTATATCCCCAAATGCAAATATTAGTTTCGCACAGGTACATCCATTGGATGAATCAGGATAAATGAGTGTCCAGGTCACAGAAGGAAAAGAAGTCTGGCCAATGGAAATGGGCTCTGCACTAAACCAGGGCCTGTTTTGAGGTTACTATTGTTTTTGGCTCAGCCTAGAAATTGGATGACTGCTCTTCATACCATTGGGAGGCCTGCAGCCCAACCTCTGACCCAAGTTATCACAGGGGACAGGGAAACACAAACTGAAAATTGTAACCATTCTCTTCAAGTTCAACACAGAGATAGTAAAAAATCTAATCATAAGTGAGGGATTACAATTTCTAATCTACGCTTCCAAGGCAAAAGGAATTGCAAAGTAGGGAGTATTAACCTTCATCAGCTTTCAGCTTTTCAGGGTTTCAGTTCAGACCTTAAATTTGTTGGTCCTGAGAGGCCGCAAAAGATGAGGGACAAAGTACCAGCTGCCACTTCTATTATTTTGTAATGAAAAGGGTGACTTTGGTAACCTCTGCCTCTCTTCAATTAGAAGGCTTTGTGGAGACGCTGAGAAGCCAGACACCCAGCCACAGAAACAGGCCCACTACCCTTGCTCTTCTCGTCTTAACAACTTCCAGGAAGTCTCCCACAATTTAGTGCTGGGAGTTTATTTAAAATGCAAAGACATCAACTCTTTGTTTAACAGATAAACAAAAACCTTAGTGGTGGTGAGGGAAAACCAACTTATGTTTAAAAACAAAAATCACTCTCAACCAAGATGCCTTCTTTACATTTTGATGAAAGAATGTTCTTAGAGATTTTATGATAACTAGCAATTAATTATTTCACTCTGTTGGCAAAAATCATGACATCCAACATCTAAGTTGAAGTCCAATAAGATAGCTTTCCTCTTTGTAGTCGAAATTGATGCCCTTTATTGCAAGAGGAAGCAATTCTCACTTTAAACCCAGCAATAACACATTCTTATTTATTCCTTATGTTTAGTTTTTTTTCCTTTGGATTGTATCCCATTATTAGATAACCTAAGGGCAAGATCTGAATACCGAAGAGAAATCAAGCATGCAATTAAACAAATCTCTCTAACTGCAAAGTCATTGTTAGAGTTCTGTACTGTTTCTAGATGAGATGTCATATGAATTAAATTTTTAGATCCTGCTTAAAATTGTTTGAATATATATTACCTACCATTTATTAAATGTGAGCCAGTTAGAAAATAACCTCAGTAACTGTTACTGGTTTGCACATTGCGATGGCTCATCCAACGAAGAGTTTTGTTATTGTTTTGTCCTACAGCAATGTGGTGTCCATTTGACAAATGAGAACCCATGCTAGTGCTGATCCCTTTCCCCTACTGTTCTTCCCTAGAACATTTCTTTTGAATGACTAAACACGAGTAAGTCAACTAGACTTACTTTCAACTAGATTGAAAAAAGATGTGATCATACTGATTATAAGGTTTCTACTCAGGGATGACCATGACATCATAACTTTACGTTGGAAATAGGTGTTTGAGAAAGAAAAAAGGCAACAGGATCCAAATACATTATTTTTATGTTACATTTAAAAATGATTTTTATATTATAGTTTTTTCCTCAGTTTTTAAAAGGATAAATCATGTGAACAGGAAATAAATATTATTTCTTTGTAAGTATTATCGAGTCCTACAAAATCTCTCCAACTGGGGGATTTACATTTCTCATTTCTCTTTTTAATTAAAAATTACATTCTTGAGAAATTAAATGGAAAAAAATCCTGTTAGTACATACCACTGTTAATGCCCAAAGGAATCAAGCCCCATAAAGTTAGGAAATTAAAAATTTAACCGTCTTAAAAAAAAATTAACCGTCTTGCATTAACAAGTATTCAATTGCCTCATTAAGCACATATGCTATTTTCTTTTGCTATTTTTTAAATTAAGAGTATATACTGAGCTTTAACTGTTTGTTTTAAAATATTCTACAATATTTATAATGTCCAGCATAGTGCCTGGCATGCAGTGATCACTCACTAAAAGCTTGCTGATTAACAGTGAATGAATGTGTGGAGGGATGAGAAGAATGGATGTGATCGTAAGGGAGAAATCTTGTGATAAAATTTTTGTCATGAACTTTCAGTTCTCATATTTGAAACAAGTTCTTTGGAAAACTAAGATGGCTATGCACTTTTTTTTTTTTTTTTGTATCGTCTAGTCCATGCTCTTCCTTCCTCCTTCCAGATCAGGTCTTCCTGACACACGAAACCAGGGCCCTGAAGGGTTGATGGTGATGGTTCATTCTTCTCTTTTTGGAGTTCTGCCTTCCGAGCAGGGTAGAAAAGGTGAAAAGCAATAATTCCTCTCTATCCTCTCCTACTCAAAGCTGCCAGGGAAATGACAGGCATAAAACAGAACCAACTGTTTCTCACTATCTTGTGGGATCCTATGAGGAGCTTTAGCTGTAAATTTGGTGGAGAAGGATGCCCTAAGAATGGAGATGGTGTAGGAGATGATCGTTTCAGAAGCAGAATGAGAAGCATATTAACAAAAATAACTGAGGTTACTTTGCCAGATTGCTGTGATGAACTGTGAACATTTTTTTCAAACAACTGGTATTATAGAGATGTTTTTGCAGTGAGAGTCAAGAGAGGTAAGAATGGAGCAGTTGGATTTCATAACTTTGGGAAAAGGTATATTCTTCTGGGTTATCTCTGTTTCCTGTAGCAGATAAGTTTTTCTGCATTTGAACTGGCATTTTAAAGACAGAGTACCCTCATTCAAGGATTCCTATTTCTTTTTTTTAATCACATAAAGGGACAGAATTTAAAATAAGCTGCTGATAACGTACATAGAAAATATTTTTTTTGACATACATTGTCAAAAAATTGACAATTTGCCCTTAGGGACAAATATCAATTATAAGTTCCATCCTGCATCCATCAAGATGCATTTAATTACTAATAGTTCATGTGGTTTAGAAATATGTGGGTCAGAATTCCCCAGGGGTGACACTTAACCAGACTACAATGTGAACGCTGCCCCATGTAAGACAGAAGCTCTGTCTCTAGCAATCTGTTGCATGTGCACCCGCAAAACAGAGGGTTTTCCATGTTCTGGAAACACTGCTATGACTTGCTGAAATAGAATGATGACTCCATGAAGATGTATTAAGTTTCTTGAAACAAAATCTCCAAATGAAGCAAGAAAAAAAAATAAATGTCTTGGGAGAAAGTTAAATTCACCTTAAATATATTTTCCTATTAGTGTTACAATGAAATCTATTTCCAAGTCTGGAACAGGTCAATATATAGATGCTACTCACCTATTATCTGAACATGAAAACTACACACAGTTTGTGCTTAAAAACTCACTGACACATTACATATTCTGAAGAATTCAACAAAGAGCATTAAGAAATACTCTTTCCAAACGTAGCATATTAGTAGATTTACTTCTCTGAACTGTATCTTCTAAGATCACTGTGACACCTGAAGAAACAAAAATTACAACTTGGTCTCATGGCTCCAAAAGAGACTTTGTGAAGTCCACAAACCTTAGTAAATCATTTCACGTCTTATATAAATCTAATTCTACCCAGACACTATCTTAGGGGACACTGGTAAGCTACAATGAGAAGACATTTGATTACTATGGAATCTAAAATAATTTGAAAATACTGAGTGAGGGGGAAGAAGATATACGTACAATGTAAACATCCAGAGAATAGTTTTCACCCCTTCTGGAAACTACAATGGAACTAATGAGGAAAGAAGTAGAGAAAGGATGGATGCAAGGCAGGAGGCAGGAGTGTAGCTGTGAGTCTTCGGGACAGAGAACTGCTGAGAAATGTGTCAGTCCACTTTGTTAATAAATTTCTGATTCAAGCATGAGCCATTTTCTCTCTCTTCTACCACCACAATTCGGCTGTGTTCTTGTCCATTTACATTTTCACCAGAGGGTCCGTAGGGAAAGAGAAATAATCAATCTCTAAAATAAATGACTGGGAAGAACAGAAGTCTAAAATGAGAGAAGTTGTTGGCTAAGTTATACTCAATACACCACACTCGGCTATTTCCCAAGCATAACCAACCTTGTCTTAACTCTGCAAAGTCTTGAAAGAGAATGTTTCACATCATAAATTACATTTTGAATCTTATTTCATCTCAGGCTTTATCTGTCAACACCTTTTAAAGCACTTAATCATTTATTAGCATTTGGCATGTTTCTCTAAAAATAATCAACTATAGCATATTAGCCACACAGAGATAACCTTATAAGGTTTTTCTTTGAGAAATAAAGAACACGTCTTCTCGGCCTTGCAACAGGGTTTTGGCTCTGTCATCCTCTTGTATAGCTATGCAAATGTCTTCAATCTTGACCGACTCATTTAAAGTGAGCAAAGGAAAGATATAAAGCCTTTGATAGAGAAGCCTTCCCATATTGAAAGAAACATTGCCTTGATATTTTAAGAGGCTTGGATTTATTGAGTGACCAAGTGGCAGATCAAAGGCAAATATAAGAAGAGAGTTAACTTAGGGAACTTTCATTGCCCAAGGCCAAGAGTTTGACAGTCATTTTGTCACAGGAATCCATGTGTGGAACAATGAATTGGGAATATGAATCTTGAGTTTCTGGGTTATGTGAATTATGCTACTGACCTATTATTTAAGTATGACTAATGAATGTCCTCATATAAGAAGAGAAGCAAACTTCCTCCTTTTTTCATCTGAACAGTTATAAAAACTATAATTAGAAAAGTCCACTGTCCTTACATTTTATGTCTAAAATCTTTTGTCAACAAGTATCTGTTTGTTAGGGACTATGTTTTGCAGGCACTATGTTAGGTGGAATGTTGGGTTATTAGTTTTATCTGCTAGCTGATTCTAGGTCATTCAGAGCTAATAGTCTAACTCTTTATTAATATTTTTAAAAGTGAATACTTTAAATGTGTTTAATTGGGGCCCCTTAAAATTTTTCTGCTTTAAGTAAATGAATCTTAAAGTACCTAGGTTCTGTTTTGGTTTCAAAGAACTTGTGTTACTAGAACATCTTTAAATATTACTAAAATTTCAGTAAAATATCTCAGTTACTTTACTGGAGATGGGAAGAGTGTTTTTATCTTGGAAGAAATTAGACTCCCCATCCAAAAATACTTTTACTTCTTGTATTGCTCTATGTGCATAAATGTCCATTCCCTGGCCAGAAAATTGTAATTCCAAAAGTTAAATTTGACCATGTTTTATTGACTTTGACATCTAACTATGAAACTAGTCAATTACACACAAACTTGTTAACTACTAGAGGTGGTCTAAGACTAGAAGTGAGAAAAGTAAATTTGTTCAGGAATACAGTGTGTCACAAGCAGAAAAAGTATCTGATACCTGACAAGGTGACTTCACTCAAAACCTATTTGTGGATTCAGTGAAGCAATTCCACATTTTTATGGGCCAGCATTTAAATGTTAGGTGTACCCTACTTTACCTAGTTAAACATTAAAGATCAGCAATTTTGCCTCTTAGCGCTAGGAAGACAGGCTCTTTGCCTCTAACAGTAGCCTACAGAATCTTAATAGCAAAGTCATCCAGTGACACTCCACCACCACTGGACATCTGATTATACGTGGATCCTTATCAAACTAATGTTCCTATGGTTCATAAGCAGGTTTATTTGCAAATGCAATTTGCTTACACATGAAGGAAGTTATGTTTGAGAATTAACTGTATTAACTCAGTTATCCATGCAAATATAGCACAGAGTGAAATTGTTAAATGAAATCTAGAGATAATTTAAGAACTTATTATTTGCCTAAGAATTTTTAATTGCTCGAGAAGTTAAAAGAAGTAAATTTTAATTTCAAATTGCAACAAAGCTTTGTTAGATATCACTGCTAAACCAAACCAAGCCAAACCAGCTAACCAACCAGCCAACCAATAACAACATAAAATCTTTCTGCATCCAGAAGTAGACTCAACTTTTTTGCTTTTCACACAGCTTTGACGATTTTGATATCAGTGCTATTAGTCAGTCATATGTAGTAGTCAGATAGGTTCTCATAGGCAATAGACATGTAGGTAGTTACCCCATTCATTGCAATCTATACAGGTAGGGCACAATTAGCTCATGAATAAGAAGAGATTCTTTCTCACATCAGATACTTATAAATAATGGCTTTTGGTTCAGGTATGTATATAGATCATGTGAATTAATGTTGGCATGGTGAGCCCTATGTATATTAGACAGACATTAACACAAGTGTATCTGTATGGAGATATTACATAAAATAGTGATTTAAACTAAGAGTACAATAATAACTTTGGGACACAATATAGAAATATCTATCAAAATCACAAATGCATATATCCTTTGATTAAGTAGTTCTAGTTTAGAAATGTACCCTTCAGATATAGTCACACATATGTGCAAAGCCATTAGTATGAATATATTCTTTGTAGCCATGTTTATAATGGCAAAAACTGAAAAAAAACAAACCCCAAATTTTCATTCTTCTTTACACACACACACACACACACACACACACACACACACACACATTCTAATAACATTTATTCTTTGCTTACTATGTTCTAGGCATTGTGTCAAATACTATTCACCTGTCCATTTATATATGTATATATGTTCACATATATGTGTTCACACACATATATAAATATACATATATACTTTAAGATATTCTCTTTGGATGACTGCATTTTTCATTTTCATCTGGATGGCCTTATGAAATGTAGCATGTTACAGCCCTAGCCTGTGCTGCTGAGAAGGGTAAGCCAGACTCTTCTTTTCAGCATATTTAGGTGAATATGTGAAGCATTTCAACAGCTTTCCATTGCTGGGTGTCCTACAATACCTCTCTGGCCTTTGTCATAGGATTTCCTATCTGACACAAGAGACCTGGTGAGAGGATTGACTTTAGCTGGAACTTTCCAGAAACCCAGTTCCTTGAAGGAATTAAGGTAGAACAGATCTATATTCTGAGGTTTGTCGGCATCTCACAGAAGCATCTCCCTATGAAGTTCTCTTCTGTTCTAAGGTAGTATCAAGGACTGTGACATTTTGAGCTTTTCCAACTTTTTTGAACATTGGGTTTACTGAACTCCAGATTAATGTAATAGACTCACGTTGATGTTTTTTGGTCCCTTGGGTATGCCAACAGATGCGCTGGGGTGGGTTCTATGAACCCCCCAGAAATTGTGGATGTTTTATGTATGTGGTGTGTATAAATAAGAATGAAAATTTGTTTTATTTATAGACATAGAAAATTAATGTGCCATATTTATAGACATAGAAAATCAATGTGCCATATTATAGACATAGAAAATTAATGTGCCATATTATGTAATAAATATAACTAACTGGATTTTAAAAGAGAATTGTAATACCCCGCAAAAACAAAATCAGAAATCACTAGTTTAGAGATTCAAATCTCCCACTTTAGGATAAATTGAAATGGTACTCATAGGGCAGCCCGGGTGGCTCAGCAGTTTAGTGCCACCTTCAGTCCAGGGCCTGATCCTGGAGACCCAGGATGGAGCCCCGCATCGGGGTCCCTGCATGGAGCCTGCTTCTCTCTCTGCCTGTGTCTCTGCCTCTCTCTCTCTCTCTCTCTCTCTCTCTCTCTCATAAATAAATAAATAAAATCTTTAAAAAATGGCACTCATAATTCACTTAAATTACTTCGCATTAAGTATAATATCTGACTATGCTGAAATTCTAAATGCACTTTTAAAGACTTACTTGTATGTTATCACAATTATTTAAGGGAATAAGTGACTCTTAACTAGTCTGAGTGGGCTGTTTTGGTAAATAAAGCCTCTAGAATAACAAACAGTGATATTATCCATATTATATATTGTAGAACATCTGAAGGGGATTTCAGGAGATAGAAATCTTCAGATGACTCAAATTAGGACTGAAAACATTTGCCAAGTATATCCTATCGTGTGTTAGTTTATCATGTAGTTCTGACAGTGCACTCAATGTTCTAACAGTGCTCCATGCAACAGAAAAGCGTGCTAGGTGTGAGCTCACTCAGTGCAGAGGGGCCGAGGGTACTGCAGGTTCTAGGGCCAGGTGGATGCATTCGAGCCCTAATTTCATTGCTATTCGGTGGTGTGACATTGGGCAAATTACTTCTTCGCCTCTCCAACATGTAGCTTTCTCATAACACAAGGATGACAACAATATCTCCTCCATAGGGTTTCTTGCAGTGATTTAGTGAAATAAACCAAGGACCTGTGTATAATGGATGGCATCCATTATTATTATTTTATCCTGCAAGTGACACATGCTTATGCACGCTATGAAAATAAACCAAAAGCCCCCATGTAGGATTCCATGTTGGCAAACCTGGCAATGGGACCTTACTTTTTGAGATGGATTTGTTTATAATCCACATAGAGGACTAGATGGCCTGATTTGTAATGACTCATTAGTCTGTTTACTTGAGAGGTAAAAATACAGCTTTAATAGACTGAATGGCTTCAGGCAAAGTGATGTAATTTCCTAGGGATATCATAAAGAAAATTGAAATGAAAGTAAAAGCTGTGTGCCCCCTGGGGAGCCAGATTTTCTCTGGTTGATCGAGTGTAATCATCTGGCCAGAGAAAGTAAGGTGGTCCTGGAAGAGCTTTCATCTGGCCTAGAGGCAACCCATCTGAAGGGTAATGCCCTCAACCCCACCTTCCATCCACTTCAGCTGCTGGCTGACTTAGGAAGGTCCCTTGTTGAGCTGGACATGCTGGGTTTTTTAAGACCTCCCCAAAGAGACCTTTCACAAAATTCTCTGCAAGTCTAGCAAACCTAGATTGTAATCTCCCTTTTCAGAAGGCTCTGATTTCACTTATTTAAAAATTTCTCAACACCTTATACTCTAAGTTTCTGGAGTTAGTTTTGATGAATTGAAATCCTTTGCCAAATTGGAATGGTAAGACTTGGTCTGTGGGACTCTTAAAGAAGTTAGTGCCTCACTTCTGGCTCCAAAAGAAGTGTGACTGCATTTAAAGTACCTATTGCAGACTGTGGCTCTCCCAGGAAACACTCAGACTTCATAAGAACCAGTTGCCCTGCAGGATTTTAGGATTTCTTCTCTTTATTCCCCATTTGTGGGAGTGTTTCCTTCTAGAGCCTTAATCTGAATCCTATTTCAAACTTCAGAAATTGTGAAAATTCCCCTAAAGAATGGCTATTTGGATTAAGATTTAAGGGTATGTGTTACGGTGACTCCTTCTGCCACAAAGATCAAAACACCCCCTACAATGTTTTTCTAACCCTCCATGACATGTTTTCCCTTTGTAGTGTGGGCCCTGGACTAGTTTTAGGCAAATTTTCAAAGCCCATTCCCATTCCTTTCCACTTTGGTTCTGTTCTTCTGTGTGACTTTCTATTGCTGATCATGATGGGTAAGCAGAGCTTTACATAATTTCCATGGGCCTTTAAAAATCTCTGGCTCTTTCACTTAGGCTATTTTTCTTAGCAACATAAAACCCCATTAAGCGGACACTAGTCACCTCATTGTAAGGTTGAGGAAACTGAGGCCCAGAGATGTTGGGATGTGTCTAGAGTTCCAAAGCAACCTGGAGTCAAAGAGCGTGGGGGTTTATGTCCTGCCCTCATTCTCCATGCCTGTTTCCTCCGATGCCATGATAATCAAAATAATGTTAGCTACCGAAATCCTTAGAGACTTCGAATCCAGAGCTCTTTGATTTGCTCACAAGGTAATCCATGGGGGTACAACTTGCAACCTGCACCTGACAGATTTGGGCCTGATTCCCACTTCCATCTCTTACTAACTGTGAGACCTTGAACATCTTATCAATCTTCTGTAAAACGGAGAAATATCTACTTGCGGATTGTCAAAAGCAGTAAAGGGAAGTAATGCATCCATTTCAGAGGTTGGCCAACTGTAAACATGCAATAAAGAGTAGGTACATTAGAGTCATTCATAGCAGATGAACTGTGTTGGGGTACTCACTAGTCTGTATCTATTTCTTATAGCCCATTTGTTTCCTAAAAACCCATTCCAGCCCCTCTACTTTCAGGACTCTCCACAAAAATGCTCCCCAAGGTTAATGTGCATGTGAATCACCTGGGTATCTTAAGATGCAGATTCTGCTTCCGTAAGCTCAGGCTGCACTTGCAGTTCTAACAGGCTCTCTGATGATACCAATCCTGCCAATTCACGGACCACATTTTTGCAGAGAGAATGGACCCAGTGAGCTGGGGACTAGTATGGTAGGGACTAGATACTTCAGGACCAGTGGTTCTCAAGCTTTGCCATCCCATGATGGGCTTGTTAAAATATAAGCTACTGCACTCCATCCTAGAGTTCCTGAATCAGTAGGTCAGAGGTGGGACCATAAAATATCATTTCTAACAAGTTCCCAAGCGATGCTGATCCTGCTGGTCTGGGGACTACACTTGTTCCAGGTTTAGCCTAAGGTTACTGAAGACCAGTAGGGAATTTATGTCCAATGTTCACTGATTTTAGGAGGCGATGGATCTTCTTGAGTAAGAAGATCCCCCAAAGGCTCTCCCACCTCCCTCCTCCTAACTAGGCACCCTCCCGTCAATAGGAGCCCTTTACCTTGTAGACAGTGATGGGGATGTCAATGATGATGTGCAGCAGGTCTCCCAGAGCCAGGCTGGCTATCAAGATATTAGGGCCGTTTCGCATGCACTTGTTCTTGTAAATGATTCTCAGCAGTGTGGAGTTTCCGATGATGCCCAGCACGAACACTAGACAGGACACCACCGTGTTGATATACTTGAAAGTCTCCTTGATCTCGATGGATTTTTCGCAGGGGGGAGGGGTGAGGGTGCGTGGCGGGCCTCCGGCTGTTCTCCCTCCCTTAGGCATCTGCGGAGGTGCAGAAGACCACGGCACGCTGGCGTTGGGACCCTTGGACCAGGAAGCCTCAGTGGGAGGCGTCGTGATCTCTCCGGGCCCCCAAAGTGGCACAGTGGCCCTGGCCGGCGGGAATCCTCTCTCTTCTCCCTGGACCCCCGCCCCACTGCAGGCGAGGATCAGCGCCACCAGCGCGCGTCGGCACCAGCTTAGCAGAGGCTTCATGCTGCCGCCTGCTCCGGTGGCCGTCGGGTGGCCGCTCTGCGGCTTGGAGTCTGGAGACCAGCAAGGGAAGAAAAGACAGGAGGCTCGGGTCAGCTCCCCCAGCCACGCCCCTGCAAACCGCTCGCGCAGGGCGCAGCCGCGCCGCTACTACCCGCGGACGAATGGACCTCAGTCTGCGCGCCGGGGCTGGGCTGGCGCGCGTGACCCTGCTGTGCCCGTCCACTGTCCTTCCCGATCCGGCTTTCCCTGGGCTTTTTCTCCCTTGCGTCCCCCCCGGGGGATTAGTGACTCGCAGTGGGCGGGGCATTCTGGAAGGGAGAGTAGGATGGGTGTCCGAGGCAGAGCTCTGAGTCCCGTGGTGTTGGTGCGCCGCCGGGGAGCACGCACGTTCTGGCTCAGGTCGCGTGGGAACTGGGGAATCAAGGCACCTGGAGGCCAAGGGCAGGTGCCAGGCCCTTCATTCTGCTCCCCGCGGGGAAGGCGGATTCCCGGTGTCTGGCCGCCGCTCCTCCCGGCGAGTGAAAGCCGCTCCTCCCTCCCCAGCCGCGCGCCCTTGGATCGCCCGGGCGCCGCCGGAGCGCGCGGGCTGACTCGGACTCGACTTCCCCACTCGTCCGACCTGGGGGGAGCGTCAGCATTGACTCGGAAGCGTCTGTCTCTAAGTGGCTTCCAGCTCCCCTGCGCTCTCTTTCTTTACTCCAACCTCATTTTAGTTCATTGGATTCTCTACGTCTTTTTTTTTTTTTTTTTTAACTAGACTTAAAAAATATATCCCCAAACTGCTAACCCAAGCTGAAGCTCCAGGACGGGGTTCAATCACTGATTTTAACTCAACACCAAACCAGAGCGTTTACCTCGCGAGCGGGAAGCACCAGGCGCAAAGCGATGAGCCGGGACCTGCCTCCTTCCCCGGGAAGCTCAGCTCTCGGCTCGCCTCCAGCCCCGGCTCCCGGGGCGAGCACGCCTCCCTTGCAGCGGCTGGCGGGTCTGGCTCTGACGAAACGCCCAGGGAATGCCAGGCCGAGTGGCCTCCGCAGCTTGCTCGGTCGGGGTCTCTGCTGTTCCTAGACAAATACTTTTATTCATTCGTCCCTTCCCCATCAATCAGCGCCAGACTCCTCCCGCGCCTTCCGACTGCTCTGCAACCTTTCCCCTTGGGCTCATGCCTGGACAGCATCACCAGTCGCTGCCCGCTGGAGAGGACAGTCCCCGGCCGGGGAGCGTCCCCTGAGCCTGCTGGGTGCCGGAGTTCTGAGTTCTTCAAAGGACCAGCCTAAACCACGGGCAAGTTTTCACGCACCGGGAGACGCGCTGGGATTAACCCTGTATTTAGCCAACTAACCCTGTATTTAGCCAATTAACCTAGACTTTATTTTTTTAAGATTTATTTATTTATTAATTATTTATTTATTAATGAGAGAGAGAGAGAGAGAGAGAGAGAGAGAGAGAGAGGCAGAGACACAGGCAGAGGGAGAAGCAGGCTCCATGCAGGGAGCCCGACGTGGGACTCGATCCCGGGTCTCCAGGATCACACCCCGGGCTGCAGGTGGCGCTAAACCGCTGAGCCAGCGGAGCTGCCCTAACCTGGATTTTAAATACGGACACTTTGCTTTCCATTAAGTAGTCCTTGGTGGTGTGTAGGACCTGGCTGATTCGGTGCTCTGCTCTTTACTGTTTCCGATTTGGCCTCATATTTCAAGTCCACATCGCCCCCAACCCAGAAGAGCATGATTCTTTCTTCTCAAGCCCTGTCAATGCCCTAGGAAAGAACTAAAATAAGTTCTTCATTTCTTCTAGTAGCTGCTATTCTCCTTTCTTCCCGCTATGTCCTGAAGTGTTTTCTCAGGCCATCCCAGGGACTTTTATGCTGTTGAGGAACCTGATCCCTATAGGGGACATAGGAAACATCAGAAAGCTGCCACTCACATTCAAGGTGGTATTTCTTTATCAGGCAGATCAATAAAATAAATTCTTCCTATCCATTCTTGACAGTTTTTAGGGGGTAGAAACAATGGCGACTGGCAGTTTTACCCAAAGATTGTATAAAAGAGGTCAGATTCAGACTGTGCAGTGCCCATTGGATATTACTTTGCTGTCCTCCTCTCAACTAAATCCTCATTCAGCCCAGGAGAAACCATTCCATATAGCAAATCACCTGGAGAGGAGGGGGCTCATGCTTGGCTTCACAGCCAATTAATAGCATAGATGAGACAAGAATCTTGGATTTTTGTCTTCTATGCAATGCTTCCTGGGAAAGTGGAAGTAGCATGTCAATTTCTATTTTAAAAGGTGAACTTTAAATGTGAAATATGGTCTAAAGAGCATAATGAAAGCGTTTAGGCTAAAGGAATGAGAAATGTGGTCTGGGGTTGTGAGTGCTAATTCCAAATCTGGCCATTTTGGATGTGGTACTTATCCTCCCTGTCTGGGTAAAAATAAGGTCAGCATTCAATTGCTTCATAGCTAAGTAAAAATATATATAGTGTTATCTGAATAAGGAATCATATGGATGAATTTGGAGTGTGACTATTTTGCTGTTTGGGATTTGCCATTCTTATACAAGACTTCTCCTCATGCATCATACATGGAGCCCCAGCAGATGAGGTCCCTTTCATTCTCCCATCTTCACCACCACCTGCATCCACATTTTGTGCACCCAGTCTTGGATGCCTAGGCATACCTCAGAGATGTTGCAGGTTCAAATCCAGACCCCTGCAATAAAGCAAATACCCCAATAAAGTAAATCAAATGATTTTTTTATTTTTCTAGTGCATATAAAAATTATATTTACACTATACTGTAGTCTATTAAGTGTGTAATAGTGTTTTATAAAGAAACTATGTATATACCTTAATTTAAAAATATCTTATTGCAAAAAATGCTAGTTGTCACTGGACCGTTCAGCAAATAGTAATCTTTTTGCTGGTATAGATGTTGACAGCTGCAGGCTGATTAGGGTAGCAGCTGGGGAGGCTGAGGCAATTTTTAAAAATAAGATAATGATAAAGTTTGCCACATCAATCGACTCTTCCTTTCATGAATGATTTCTCAATAGCATGTGATGCTGTTTGATAACATTTCACCCACAGTAGAACTTTCTTCAAAATTGGAGTCAATTCTCTTAAGCCATACTGCTGCTTTGTCAACTAAATTTATGGAATATTCTAAATCCTTTGTTATCATTTCAACAATCTTCACCACATCTTCATCAGGAGTAGTTTCCTTCTCAAGAAGCCACTTTCTTTGGTCGTCTATAAGAAACAACTCTTCACTTGATAAAATTTTATTGTGAGATTGCAGCAATTCAAATGTAATAATAATGAAAAAGTTTGAAATATTGTGAGAATGGCCAAAATTGACAGGGAGACAAGAAGTAAGCAAACACCATTAGAAAAATGGTGCCAATAGATTTGCTTAATGCAGGGTTGCCACAAACCTTCAATTTATTAAAAAAAAAAAAAAAAACATAGCATCTGGGAAAGGCAATAAAATGAAAGGTAGTCAAAGGAGATACGCTGGTATCCTAAGTCTCACTCAGATCTATCTCTTTTCTTTTAAGACCAATAAACACAACTGAGCACTAGATCACATTGAGAGTTTTATGGGTCACTACTGGTCTTATGTGAATTGATTTTTTTTCTTAGGACAGGAACAAAATGACAGGTTCTTTCTGTACCATCACCATACATGCCATTGAACTCAAGAAATAATTTTTATAGGTCTGATAATAACATTGTAAGTTATTCAGTTATATTTTAGTACTCTAGTCATATGTGTCAGGAACAGAGCCAAATATTTTTTAAAGTAAACATACACGTTCCTCATCTGGATTTTAAAATACAATTTTGGCTACCTATTATGGGGCCTACTACCTGTACTAGGCATCTCATTTCATAGGATCTCACTTACCTGCTCTCAGCAGTCTTTGAGATAGATACTGTTTTTACTGATTTTATGAGACATGAAACAAAGTCTCAGAAATTCACTTGTCACATGGCTGGTTAGTTGTGGAGCTAGGATTTGAACCCAAGACTATCTGGTTCCACAGACTGTGCTTTTGATGAATTTAATTGCATTGAGTCTAAAGAGAGTTTTCTCTTATTTTGAGAAAGCAGTGTTTTAGACATCAATAATATTCAATTGAAGTTTAACTTGAGTGAAAATGTAAAGGTATCCATGTTAAAGATTTATTATTTGATCCTCATAAGGAACGTCATCAAATCACAGGAATTGAGTCCAGTTTCCCCTTTTGTAAAATGAAGGGAAAGGATTAGATGATATCTAAAGTTACTTCTTCCTCTACTCTGTCAGTCTGATGGACAAACTGAAACTGGGAGAGCAGTTGGATCAGCAGCAAAGTGAGGTCTCATGCTAGATTGCTAGCATTTTTTTTTTTTTACTTCTTTTCACTTTCTGTACTCATGCCTTGGGCTATACTATACAGATACAAGGTTTTATCACCTTATGACTTAAAATCTCTTCTTGATAAGCTATTTGTAAATTTACCAGTAAAGCACTATGTAAATTTAATTTGTAAATATGAGCCCAAAACTGTATCAAATTTTAAGAATCCTTTCCTGGAAATGTTTGGGTTTGAATCGATTTTGAACTTAGCATTTATGAAGGATTCCTGTTGTTTACTTAGTAAATGTGGAATCTTTTACAAAGTTGCTTTCATGAAGACACTTTTCCAAGTGTCCTAGGAAGTATATCAAAATCCTAGATTGGTGAAAATCGCCCATCAAAGACAAAAAAGGTGGTGAAGGACAATGTCCCAATATCCCTTTTAAATGTTTTAACTAGAAGGTCATGAAGACATGGTTGATTGCACTTCAAAATTCATTCCTCAAAGAGGTTTGCCATGGGGAGCTTGCCCAAAGCAAACCTTTTCCCTTGGTAAGAGAACAAAGAAGAGCCCTTTTAGCCACAAGAAAGCGAATACTTTCATGTAATCCCCTTGATATGAATGTATCCTTCGAAATCTACCTTGCATTCTTTAAATCATGAATACTGAGGGACAAGGTGTGTGAAAAACACAGAAAGAGTTGGTTCAATTGCTTCTCCACACATTCCCCTAGGAACAGAACCAACGATCAAATAGTGGTTGAAGTAGGGCATAAAGAAGATTTAAAGTGACTGCACAAATCAGTGGCAAACAGCCTGAGTGTTTCTATTTCTTGGATTTTTTCCCTTATATTATTTGACTATAGCTTTTTGGGCCTTAGGGTGAAGAGTGCTTTTTAAATTCTTTTTAAATTAAGGTATATTTTATAGGTAGTGTAATGGATAGGCCGTAAGTGCACAGTTTAAAGAGTTTTGACAAATGTAAAGACCTCTGGTACCCATACTGAATGGGGCTTTTTGAAAATACATTTATTCTTCTAAAGCAGCAAAATTTGAATAGTTTCAGTTTGGTGACTATTCCTATTAAAATGTTTATTAAGATATTATCTCTGCTTTCTCAACCTGTCTCATGCATATTATCAGCTTCTGGAACTGAAACATAATTCATAAATTAGAGATGTGCTTAATAAATGAAAGAATCTAAGACTTGAAACTTTATCAATAATTGCTTGGGGGTGCCTCGTTCGAGTCCATGTTCCCAGAGTCATGAAAATTTGATAGACTTATAGTAATTAGAAATATGAAATAATTAGTTCTTTTTTGCTTATAGAAAATATGAGAAACAGGAAGGTCACATTTCCTTTTTTTCTGTCTGAGGAAAGCAGCATAGTTCAGCTACTTCATGCCATGGTCTACTTTAATTAAAGATTAAATAAAAGAATTTGCTCTCCTGCTTACGGCTTAAGTAATTTTTATATTTCCTTCTTTGATGTATTTTTTAATGCTAGCATCAACAAAGCAAAAAAAAAATTAGTGTAACGTGGTCTGCAAACTCCTTAAACCTGTCACAAGAGCTCTTTGGCACAACTTTTAAGATGTATTAGAAATTCCAATGTAAGCAGGCGGTCCAACTTGTGTTTTCTTGCTTTGTCAGCGTACACTAGATATTTATGTAAATTACTCTCCGGCCATTCAATCATGGATCAAACATTATGATTGCTTTTTATTAAAATGATTCTATCAATCATAAGGCACTCCTTTCAGGTGCTGTGATTTCATATGGGAAATAATTTATAGTGAATTTATGGGTATGTCTACCTCCAACTATTTTCTTTACTTTTCATCTTTTTAACTATTACTCTTTTAATGCCTTAAATGGAGTGTCCAAAAGGATGTGAAATAGCCAAAGGAAGTTAGATATAGAGGAGAAAGAAAAACTTGGAGATTTAACAATCTTCAGTTGAATCAAGGAGAGTTGCTACTTCTTTAAAGAAAGGAAAAGTTCTTTGCAGTATAACATAGAATATGCTAAAAGGCACAGAAAGGGAGAATTGTCACAGTGGGTTTCTTTTTTTTTTTTTTTTAACTGTATTTTATCAGTGGGTTATTTTTTTTAAAAGATTTTATTTATTTATTTGAGAGCGAGAGAGCACAAGCAGGGAGGAAAGTCAGAGGGAGAGGGAGAAGCAGACTCCTCACTGAGCAGGAAGCCCAGTGACCAGAGCCAAAGGCAGACACTTAACTGCTTAACCAACTGAGCCACTCAGGTTCCCCATCAGTTTTTATTTAATTTCTGCTAATAGTTAAGCTTTGGGTTTTAACGGAATCTTTTTAGTCAAAATCTGCTTACATCTTTTAAAAGTTTCCTATTTTATTTTTTTTAGATCTAGTTGTAGGAAGATAGATCTACTTGAACCAAAATGTCAAGGGAAACAATGATATTTCTGATATTTTCTCTACTGCACATTAGACAAATACTTTGATTTTCAGCCTCATCTAAAATAAATAGCTCAGAGTTATGGCTTCTCTTTGTCAAAGCAAGGGATCATCAGGGACTTTCAAAGATGTGCCCAGTTTTTATCAGGCTGTTTCTAAGGAAGTCCCTTAGAGATGCATATACAGGAAAGTGCCTCTTCTCCTTCAGGCCTTCTAGAAGAACATTTGTTGCTACCTATGCAGACAGAGATTCTGTAATGGCTCTATCAACTCTGGATTTTCCAAATGAAATTGTTCACATAAGCATATATGAAATGCACAGGAAACACTTCCTCCAAGGGCAGACTGGTGATGTGAGGCTGGCATTTGAGGGGTCAGTGCAGAAGTACTGGGTACCAAGTGACAGGCAGGCAAGCAGGCAGGAATAGCAATAGGGAACTCAGGGAGTGACTCATCTTCTGTGTTTCTTGTTTCTTGTGTTGTGGTAAACAACGCAAAACACAAAGTTTACCACCTTAGTCACTTGTAAGTATACAGTTCGGTAGTGTTCAGTAGATCCATATTGTTGTATAATAGACCATAACTTTTTCATCTTGCAAAGCTAATGAAACTCTATACTCAAGAAATAACAACTCCTCTTTTCCCCTTCCTGCAGGCCCTAGTAATCATCATTCTACTTTATTTCTGTGAATTTGACTACTTTAGATAGCTCCTGTAAGTGGATCCACATCTCCTTTAAGTGGAGACAGATACTATTTGTTTTTTGTGATTGGCTTATTTCACTTAGCATCATGTCCTTGAGGTTCATTCATACTGTAGAATGTGATAGGACTTTCTCCTTTTTTAAGGCTGAATAATATTTGGTATATTCCACCATATATGTGTATGCTACGTTTTGTGTATCCATTCATCCATCTATGGCTAATTAGGTTGCTTCCATCTCTTGGCTCTTATGCGTAGAATGACCACGTGTTATAGACTGGATGTTTGTGTTTATTCTTCTAAAGCAAATCTCTAAATCTAAAATCTCTAAAATTTACCTGGTGAAATCAAATCCCCAATGCGATGGTATTTGTAGGTCAGACCTTTGAATGACCTCACCAAGTGAGGACACAACAAGAAGACAGTGTTCATGAATCAGGTAGTGGATTCTTATCAGATATTGAATTTGCAATCTTTGATCTTAGACTTCACAGCCTCCACAACTGTAAGAAATAAATGTCTACTGTTTATAAGCTACCTAATCTATGGTATTTTTGTTATAGCAGCTCCAACATGAGTCTATAAGTATCTCTTTGAGAATCTGCTTTTAATTATTTTATACACACACTGGAAGTGGGATTGTTTGATAATATAGTAGCTTTAATTTTTTAAGGAACTGTTATACTGTTTTCCATAGCAGTGTACCATTTTATAATTATAATATTTATATTTTAAAGTAAACTTCTTTTCAGAAAATAGTTTATAATATCATTGAATAGAAAAATGTGAATGGTTAAAATATAAAATAACATACTAAATCTATCTTTAAAAGTATCATGATTGATATTGTTGTTTTCTTTTTCCCCTCTCATTTCCTATTCTGATACAATGGAGAGGATTGATGCCAAACAAATGAACAAATAAATAAGTTAGTTTCCAATGTAAATTGCAATATCTATACTTGATGATCTTCCACAGCTTACATGAGAGAAGAAAATCTTTTGGTTTGTTGCAATGGGAAGGGATTTACCCTTGGGCAGTGTGGCCTGTGATTGACTTGATAATATGGTATGATAATATCAAGACTTCTGAGAAGATTTACCACTGCTCCTCACTCTCACCCAAATGCATACCTTTCCTTCTGGTTTCCTGATGTCTGGAATTCCACATTCAGGAACTAAGATACTTAGGATCCTTTCTTGAGAGCAGGTTTTTTCCTATTGAAAAAGTAAAGAGAATTGCTAGGTAGGGGGCAGGGTGGAAAATTAATTCCACTCTACAGCTAGACAATGGCCAGGTGATATGAGAATGGAGTTGGAGAAGAATACATAAGAAGCTAGGGACCATATACCAGCAGACTGGGAGGATACAGTAGAAGGGGATCAGGGGATGGTCTGTTACTGGCTCTAAGTCTTCTCCGGTCACACTGAGGTTTTACCTGGACTATAGTCATCTCAAAGTTTGACTGGAGGAGGCACTTACAGCTCATTCAATAACAGGCCCCACCTAACCCATTTCCAAGTCCACTCATGTGGCTGTTGTCAGGCCAAGGTCCTCACTAGTCAGAGACATCAGTTTTTTGCCATGTGGGTTCCTCCATAGCCTAGCTCACAGCCTGGCACCTGGTTTTCCTCAGAGCAAGTAAGCAAGAGAGTGAGAGAGTGTCCAATATGAAATTCACTGTCTTTTTGTAGGCTAGTATTGCGAGTGACATCTCATCACCTATTCCATGTTCTGTTTATTAAAGCAAGACACTAGGTCCAGCTCACACTCTAGGTGAGGAAATTGTACAAGGGTATGGACAGGAAATGATAATTTAGAGCCATTTTCAAGACTGCCTTCAGCAACTATTAAGAGAACTCTAAAGAATACCTTAGGACTGAGAGATAGCACCAAACATAAGTAAGCATTTAGAAAGGAGGGCTCCTCCCCAAGGTACAGGGTGTGATTGTGGCCCACTGGGTGGTAGAGAAGTTCACTGAGTCATCCTGGGCCATTGTTGGTCTATAACCACTAGCCAAGGTTGGAAGCATCCTGCTAGGGAGAGGATGGGTTGAGGCTGGCAAAGGGGAAAACACAGGCAGGGACTGGGGATCAAAAAGCCTTGGACCAAGACTGATGAGCAGGAATTATTTGCTAGGGTTTCAGCAAAACATTCCTTAGGCGGGGAACACTGGTGTTCTGTGTGCATGCTGCTGGCACATGATTTGAAGTGAAATGAGCCCATGTGGAAGCTCATTTACTTCTGACCCACTCTTACTCTTAAGAAAGAACACCTCTGAGTCACAACCTCAAATGGTGCCATTTACCAACACTCCCCCTATAGTGTGTCCTGGACTCCAACTTTTGTCTTTCTGGCTCCGTAAGGTTGGAAAAAAGCCTGTCTCTATTTAGCATTGAATGCCTGGGGCAACAAAAGAGATCTCAAAATGACAAGCTCATTTCTCTGGATTTCCCACCTCTCTGAGAACTTGGGAATTCATTGCTTTATTAATACTTTAATGGCTTCAGGCTAATTAAAATATATTCACACACGTAAGATAAATATCTATCTATTATCTATCTGTCTTTTATCTTCTAAAGAAAAAGGTTCTTCATTCCTGCTGGTAGAAGTCTGAGAGTCAAGGATCACTGGGGGAGCTTTGAGCCCTCAGATCCCTGATCTAGGAGCTGGAGTGAGTTCAGAAATTTCTAAATTGAGGCAGGTTGAGGATTAGACTCTTGTACTACAGCCTGCCTTGTTCTGGATTGATGTGGGAACTGGACAGACCTGAAATTGCACAAGAAGAGAGTGAGGATTGAGGAAGTCTATGGCTAGGAACTAGTTCAAGGGCCACCAAGGGGGCGGGAGGTTCAAGGCAAATTTAAGACAAATTCTCCCTTTTTGACAATTTGACAAGAGACCAGTCCTGACATTTATTAAATTTGACAATCAGGAACTTCATGGAACTGTTTTCATGATATTTTCCAATTCTAAGGTAGTTGGAAAACTAGGTGATGATTATCATCACTGGGATGCCTTGGATAAAATTCATCCCGAGTAAAAGCTATAATATCCTAAGACTATCACAATTTCTTTCCTTCTAGCACCTTATCCACTCTTCCATCTAAATGTTCATGATGAATAATCCATATATTGTGAGAAAGTCACGTATTTATTCAAAAAAAGCAATATTGTTACTTAGATATATTTACTCTTTTATATGCAAGCAAGTAAACAAGCAATTACATTAATCTTTCATAAAAGTTTGGAGGGTAAATAAGATATCGCTTTTATTAATATATACCCATATGTGTGGATTTAATATTATATATTGCTGTAACGTGCCATATTTTCAAAGCTATAATGTTAACCACCATCTTATGTCAAGAACCAAGTGACCTGATCTTTGGTGGTCCTCAACACCACCAAAGTTGATATTTTCATCAACAAAAATATTCTGAGGAAATGTTTCATCCCTTTTGTTTACCACAGGGTGGTTTCAGTATTGTTACCAAATATTTTATATATTTTTTTCATGACAGTGGTTTTTTTTTTTTTTTTTTTTTGGTGTAAAATTAGCTAGAGCACATGATATTTTAAGGAGCTTTGTTTTCAAGGGGAATGTTTTTTTCCTGAAAATGTTTACCACTGGAGGCATCAGCAGTGTGTTTGGCTTAAAATAAGCTTTAAGAACACATATTTAAGTTATTTAATCTGAAGTATATAAATGCAAATGAATTTGCCTGAAAAACAAAAATGCCCTTTTTCCCTTGGAATTCCAGACATAACACAGCTTCTGGGAAGTCAAGAGAAAATCAAGTCTGAGAACAATGCTGTCCTTACCTTTACTCCAGGGAAAAGCTGAATTTGCTCTAGGAATAAGAAGCAAAGGCAAAAATGTCATTGTCTTAGTAACATTTTCATCAAATTATGTAAGTATAATTTCCTAAAGATTTCTTAAAATATCTCTAATGCTTAATTGAACAATAACAACCATTTTCTACCCCCAAATTTTAAATTAATTTCTGTAAGCATTAATTTACTTAGAGCCTAACCCATTAGCAAATGATAAAGTAGGATCCAAAGTAATAATAGTTGATTCAGCAATAAGCATTTTCAGCTGAAAAACTCAGTTGTATTTCAACATGTAGCAGCTTTAAACTTCAGGTGCGGACACTGATGAAAGTCAAAAGGTTAGTGATTAATTTCCTGCCGTTGTCACTAGGCTGCTTATTATGACAGATTTCTGGAAGTGATAGACAATGGAAGTAATCATGCAAAGGTCTAGTTTGTGTGGCATGAGCAAATATAATGTAGGCCTAATACCATGAAGCATTTTGATTATTAGAAATTCTCATAGCATATCAGTGAGAGGACCAAAATATATAGGAAGTCTATCTTCCCCATCACAAATATGATGTAGGGGAAAGAGGGTAAAATAAACATTTAAAGTTTGGTCATTGCATGGTAAGATGTACCTTTCCATCCATAAATATGTGTGAATATTCTTTGATGTTTAGCATTATATTGGCTTTAGCTTGATCTTGTAATATAGCTCCTTTTCTCCTAAGTGAACTTTATTTTTTTTTAAAGATTTTATTTATTTATTCATGATAGACACAGAGAGAGAGGCAGAGACATAGGCAGTCCTCTGCAGGAAGCCTGATGTAGGACTTGATCCCAGGACCCCAGGATCACGACCTGAGCCAAAGGCAGACGCTCATCCACTGAGCTACCCAGCTGCCCCTTGACCTTTATTTTTTAAAAAACACATTATGATAGACTTTCCTTTCTGTGGCTAGTATTGGCTATTAAGCTTTTGGACTAAGATCTATCTATCTTGGAACAATGAGACATCAATTGTCTTAGTTCTGATGTGGGCTAGGTATTTGTCAAGGCCCTGAAAACTGATTTATATGCAGCAGGCCAATTTCCTGATGCCTTTCTGATAACAACCTTCCTTTAAACCTCTGGATCAGAAACTGGAGAGAGGTATGTCCCTTTTCAAGTTAAGCGGCCTGAAAAAGAGAAAAGAGCACAAACCTTGGCAATTCTGAATCCTGAATCCAATTCTAGTTGTTTACTTAGCTGAGAAGCCTCACGTGAATCGTTTAACCTCCATATATCTCTTGGGCAAAAAGAATAATAAGAGTCTTGTGATGGGGAAGATAGACTTCCTATATATTTTGGTCCTCTCATATGCTATGAGAATTTCTAATAATCAAAATGCTTCATGGTATTAGGCCTACATTATATTTGCTCATGCCACACAAACTAGACCTTTGCATGATTACTTCCATTGTCTATCACTTCCAGAAATCTGTCATAATAAGCAGCCTAGTGACAACGGCAGGAAATTAATCACTAACCTTTTGACTTTCATCAGTGTCCGCACCTGAAGTTTAAAGCTGCTACATGTTGAAATACAACTGAGTTTTTCAGCTGAAAATGCTCTAAGACTAGTGCCTCTGTTGGAGCTCCTGGGTGGCTCAGTTGGTTAAGTGTCTGACTCTTGACTTCAGCTTAGCTCATGAGATCAAGCCCCACCTCAGGCTCCATGCTATGTGTCCCACAATGCGTGGAGCCTGGTTAAGATTCTCTTTCTCTCTTTGCCCCTCCCCCACCACTGCAGTCTCATTTTCTCTCAATCTCATTCTCTCTCTCAAAAAAAAAAAAAAAAACACAAAACAAAACAAAACAACTAGTGCCTCCGTTGAAAAGTTTAAATTCTATGACGTTTGTGAAACATTCAGTATGGTGCCTAGAATAAAATGACTGTGTAAGAAATACCAGAAAGCATTTTTATTAATACATTTATTAATACATTTTCTGGTTCCTGGAAGGTAAATATTAAGGTGGGTACACTTGTTAGACTGCATGATGGGGTCTCTTTTTTTTTTTTTTTTTTGATGGGGTCTCTTTTAGGAAGGTCTTGCTTCTAATAGACTTGATTGTATTATGAATTGATTGATAGCTAAGTCTGTGCAATCATTGGTATTGGCTGTTGTGCTGGGTTGCCTTCTTTTGATGAACAACTATATGATAATCATGAAATATGTGAGACTGACCACTTCAGTGATTGTTCCACTGGTCTTCAGAGATGTGACCAAGGTCTTTATGACCAACTTAACAATAACCACTTGAAAAACAGTCAAGAAAATGGAAAGCAGTGAAGATTAGTTATGTAGATAGCATATTTTGCTTCAGTTATGGAGCTACATAGATTCAGAGGCTTTGTTAAATTCAGTAAGTTCTTAAAATGTACTACCATACACGAAGTGTGTTTCCCAATAAGCTACCTTTGGAGAGGAATATACAGATAACTGGACCACAATGGTATCAGTTCCAATTTTTACTTCAGGACATTTCTTTTTATTTTATTTTATTTATTTCTTGTTTAAAGATTTTATTTATTTACTCACAAGAGACACAGAGAGAGAGATAGAGGCAGAGACACAGGCAGAGGGAGAAGCAGGCTCCATACAGGGAGCCTGACATGGGACTCGATCCCAGGTCTCCAGGATCACACCCTAGGCTGAAGGTGGCGCTAAACCGCTGAGCCACCAGGCTGCCCAGGAAACTTCTTTTTAATTTTATATTTAATATTATTAAACGTCTGTGACATGACACTACAAATTAGTATAAACGATTTCTTCATCCTTTGGATGTTTGCTCTAAGGAAGACAATAGTGTTGCGATGGAGAAATGGTTTCAGATAGACACTTCCACGATGGTGGACCTACACCATCCACATTAGGGAATATATGAGACCAAAATGAAGTCAGAAATTTTGATAGTTTGTAACTTACTAACTTTTGAAAAATACATACAAAAAGCTATTTCTAAAAATCCAGCATTTATTGATTCATCTGTTATGTGCCAAAAATAGAGCTTTTAGCAATTCTGAGCTGTTCTCAGAAATAATGAGACTTTGCTAAGTACATGCAGTGCCTAAAGTTTGGTCTTTGAGGAGTTTAATATGCACAGCTGGGTCTTGTTATTGGTGCCAGTGGAATTTGTAGCACTATCTATTTTATGACACTTCCACACCTACTTTTACCTTATAAGGTAAAGACCCAAACTCTAAATGTGTATTATACATAGGCCTATATTTAGCAGCAAAAATAAGGATTTTTGCAAGCCAAAGAGAAACAGAAATTCTGTCTCCAGATGCTGTTTTTGACAAGCTGCATCTAAATAGTTGCTGCCCAATGTCATGATAGTTGTTGGCTAATTCCGGCCTGTTTTCTTAAAGCCATTATGTAAAACCAGATTTCTATTTTTTTAATATGACATCTAAAATACTTACGTGCATAATTGAGCCTAAAATAAAATGAAGCTTTAAGTACCATACAGACATTGATGAAGTGGCTAGTTTTATTAGACTTTAAAGTCGTGACCCCAAATCTGACTCTCCTCACAGTGTTGAGGAAGTTCTTAAATTTTATATAGCAAGGCATATTTTAAAAAAGACAAGAACTTTTAATCAACCTGATTATAATTGTATTATAATTATAATTCTTGAAGAAACTTTCAGATCCATACATGTTTTTTCCTCTCTGGGACCTGTCTTGAACATACAGAGTTAGATCCCCCAAATGTCCATTTTATACTGTAAGACCCCACCTTGGTGGCCATTGCTGATTGATGGGGGGGGGCACCAGACTTAAGCTGTCCTACCAATGCCTTCTCATAGTTTTGCTGTTGTTGTTTTATTGTGGTGGTGGTTATTTTAAGTAGATCAGGGAAATATTTTTTTCACAGGAGATCTTGGTGGCCTCCATTAAATGACAGAAGTCAGTGCACACTTAGGATAATGTAACCAACTAGCCAAAAGGGGTGGAGAAGAGATTTTTTAACTTTGAGTTTCTCCATCTGGCTTTTGTGAAACTTAGCTATAGCCCTCCTTTTCCTTAGGTTTGGCATAGTGGAGTATTTTTACAAAATCAGTTTTGTAGAAAGCTAAAAAATTACAAAATTAGTTTCAGCATGGCATCTTTCAGCAAATACAGTAATCCAAATAGTTATGACTGATACAAAGGCCATGAGTAAGAACTATACTACCTACCTATCTAATAAACCTTATTCTAACACTTGTCCAGTTATACTTTTCTATTTGTCTATCTTGCTTCACTAAACTATAAGCCTACACAGATAAGAACTTTTTCTTTCTTGTTCATGACTGTATTTATTGTGCTTTGAATAGTACAGCCATATAATTAATTGGCTTTCAGGAAATAATTGGTTAAGTGAATAAATTGCCTAAATTAAAGGTAGTAGCCATTAGTATGTCTCTTCTTTGGGGGTTGGGAGGATGTATTTTTCTCTGAGAAATATTAGTGGATTACAAAATGAATGTATTTTTCATTTTGGGGATCAGCGGACAGTTGAACAGGGATGGCATATAAATATAGCTTGGTTATCAGCTTCTAAATTACATCTCATATCTGAGAGAGGAATGATTTACTATACTTTTTCTTTGCAATTTGTCCTCTATATAATAATTCTTTTCCTTGAGGCTTAAATTCCCAATAAAATTTTTGTTGAATTGGGTCTAGCTCATGCATTCACTTCGCTCATTCATTTATTTATTCTTTAGGGTGTCTTTTGAGATTATTTTGACTGTCTGACAGGCCTGTAATCACTCATATAGCTGTTTGTAATTGGATATTACTTCTTTACCTGTTTCCTTTTGCATCTTTCTCTCTCTATCTACTCTAGGTTAGAGTACATGACCTGCCATTTTGGGCAGTCATTTCTTACCCAGGAAAACCCAGTTTGGTTTTTCCTAAGTACTTTATACAATCAAAAAACCAATAAAGCCAACATACCTAGTTATGAAGATCTCTAATTACTATAGCTTCCAAAACCACACACAGATAGGAGTTTTTGTTTTTGTTTATTTTTGATATCATTCTGTTTTCTGAACTCAGGCAACAATTGACTAGCACTAGCCAATGGATGCAGTTCTCTTAGATCCTTTCTTCTCATCTCCTTGTTTTAACTATGTATTCAACTATGTATTCAGTAGCCAACTGTTAACTATCTTGTAGGAATAAGATGAAGACAGAGGCATGGTCCAGGCTTCTCAGGAGATCACACTACAATCTCATTAATGTGTTCTTGGTTGTGTCTTCTTCATATCTCTGCTAACATTTTATGTTGGACAACTTCCCTCTTGGTTAGAAGCTTGCAGACTCCACAACCATTAGGTCTTATGTATTTCATAGGTTTGGGAAGGCTTTTTCTCTCTCTTATTGTTGGCTGTGGGATTTTTGGTACATGTTGAGCTAGATGATGCTTCTTTCCAGGACTGAATTCTGTGTATTCTCTGATAACTCACTAAAACATGCTGATAAGAAAGTCAATTTATCTGAGAGATAATCAATTTACATAATGCTAATTATGTTCATATTTGGGAGCATCTTTGTTATATCTTACATTTTAATATTTTGGGATTTTTTTAGATTTCAAAGATTCTCTCTTTCAACTTTACCTCTGGTAGAAAAACATGTCCAATCACAAATGTGGTATCTTTGGTAAAGGTTCACCTTGAAGAGTGGGTGGCTATGTTTAGGTAGTTGTGAGCGAACAGTGACCTAACCTGACACAGCATTGTAGGACATAAATGATATTTGGATGATACTGGCCTTTAAGGGAGACTTTAAGAATTCTGCTATGAGGGAATTCTTGTAAAAATTCCTACAAAGACTTGTAGTAAGTCATTTTCAGATGGGAATTCCTCTTATCATTTTAGAATTTTATTTTGAATTCTCAGCTCACACACCACATCGTTTCTTGATCCACAATACAAGTAGATATTTTTCCAGATACAACAGTGAATTGTCCTTGGCTTATAAAAATTGGAAATAAAATTATATAAACATTGAATGGAGAAAACACAAAATGATATAGAATATCCTTTTATAAAGCAAATATTTAAAGAAATAAGCAGGTAGGAAATATTTGGAACCTAGCCACCAATTCCTATCTTATTAATAAGACTTAACCATGATCTTGTCATTGCTGTCCATCAGCATGTTTGTTTATTAACTCACCCTGAAATACGTCTTTGTGCTAAATCTATGACATGATTAGGATTTACCACCCAAGTCTTTATAGCAAGTCAACACCAAGCTCCCTTCAGACTACTTCTTGGACTGAGTTGTTTAAATGGCTGACATTTGTTTGCACTTCTGCATATCTGATCATTAGTACTTTCTCAGTATCATCTCTGTCATTTCTAAGAGCTGCTTTCTCAGTATTTAAGAGCTTGAAGGAAAAAAAATGAGAGGAAGAAACCATGTGGGGTTTCTGTATCCTTAAAGTAGAGAGTTATTAGTTATGTCTCCATAAAATGAAGTAATTTCAACATTATTATTAAGTAGGAGTGAAATATCCTATCAACATCTAAAACTGGTCGTCTATAGTGAAATATAATGGTTAGGGTAGCTTGGATCATATAAAAATAGCTCTGTCTAATAAGAGGTATTAGTTTTTTAATAAAAATTAAGCTAATTTTTATACAACTGTGTCCTGAAAGAATCAATTGTTCTTTTATAAAATATAAGACAAAACAGTATCAGTATCCGATTTTAAAAAACAGACATAACTATCTTGGTGAGTTAGATTATCAGAAAAATGTGAAGGGAGAGCCAGTTGAGAACAGGGTAGGAATAGAGCCAAAGGCAGGGACAGAAGTGCTGAAGTTTAGATGTTGTCTATCTCAGGAAAGGATAGACCCTCCGTTGAAGAGGGTACAAACATGAGGGGATGAAACCAAGAAGTGGGGGACCAAAGATGCTAAAAAATGCAGATGACTCTGCAGTAAAGTGAATATCAGAGACAGTTTGACCTCTTTTCCATGTCTCTCCCTGGATCCAATTTATCAGGACATACCTATGTATGATGTATGAAAAAGACACGAGAAACACCAATCTCTGTTGCTTATTTAACAAGGTTTATTATTTAAAATAATAACAGTAGAAATAGTTTCCATTTATTGAGTGGCATTTCAATGATGTATTAGTCATTTCATTTCTGTATCTGTATTGCTTTATTAAAATTTTATTTCAAAAACACTGGGAGATAGGTATTTCCCCAGCATTAAAGATGCAAATATTGATGCTCAGAGAAGGTAAGTCCATGCCTGTGGCCATAGGGCAAGTGAGTGACAGATGGAGAACCTGAGACCAAATCCATCTGACTGCAATCCCATGCTTTTAACCAAATGTTTTGATCATGTTCATATTGACACTGCATGTCAACGTCTATTCACAGCTTCCTTGTCCATCTTCCACTGACATACTTATTGGAAAATACAATGAATACAATCAAAACCAAAATTATTAAGTGACTCTTTCCAATGATTGATATTTGCCAAAGCAGTTTTTCTTTCAATCCTTTTTTTTAGACAGATCTCAACTTCAGTGTTCTAATCATACAAATTTAGAGTTCAATTCAAATCTCTATAAGATTAAAACAAATGAATAAATCAGGAAGCATAATGACTTTTGGAAAATATCCAGTGGTTATAAATCTGTCATGACCAACTAAAGGATACATCATATTAAAGAAGCAAACTTTGATGTTTTGCCAAGTATTAAAACATGCAAATTGCTCTTGTGCTGCATTATGTATATTTAAGAAATGTTGATGACAGGGCTATTTAAAGGCTCTGAAATATCCTTTTTTGGGAATATTTGTTTCTGCAGCAATTTCAAAATGCTAGCAACTCACATACTGATTTTAAAACACTTGTGGTATCATGAAAAGGTTGAACTTAAAAATTTAACTTGTGGAACATTTATTCTGGGGCACAGAGAACTAGGTTGGAATCCTCTACTTGGCACATTTAACTTGGGTGACCTGCAGCAAATTTTCTGATCTCTCTGAGTTTTAGTGTTATCATTTATATATTTGTCAAAATAATACCTTCCTCACAAATTTATTGGTAGGATCAATGAGGTCATGAATAAAAAGTGTCTTGTGCATTGTTGATGCTCCATGATGTCATTTGTAAAGAATTGAGGTGCAAATTAAATGAGATAATAATGCTAAAGAATTTGCACACTGTGATCACTGGACAAAGGTATGTGACTCTCTTCTCTAGACATTCTTTTAAATTCAGATAGCACATTGGACTTATTATTCTCACATACATATCCAAGTTCTTATGAAATGTACACCATGTTGACAATGACCATTACTACAGCTATTCATTAATTTATTCATGCATTCATGAAATGCTTATTGATTAATCACTAGGTTCCAGGTATAATCTAACAACCAGACAAAACTTGAAATATCAGTAAGTTTTTCTATTAATTGAAGATGTCTGGGTAGTTGGGCAGATGCTGACTCAAATCAACTCAGAAAGGAAATTGAGAATGGAGGCGTTTTAAGAAATGTTATGATTAAACCAACATTAGTTGTTTTCTAAATCATACAAACTTTTTCGTAACAGATTCAGCTAATGGATAATATTAGTTGAAGGAGTATTATGCCATTGCAAAATCTACCTGATATAAGTTGTCAGGGCTCATATAAAAGCTCTTTTGTTGATGGAAATTGTTAGCTTGCCATTTAAGGCAACATCAGTCTAAAATAGAAATTGATTCCTGATTTAAGCAGTTGCTATGTATTGTAGTTATTACATTCTAATTAAATATTCCTCTTTCTCTTACAAAAGCTATTCTTTGACTTAACTTGCCTGAAAATGTATAATACTCTGTCCTGTACAGCAATATTTTGCTATGTGTATATGACAATTGAGAACACTGATTTACCTGAATTATCTCTAGTATACGGACTTGAACCTATTAGAATTTTTCATCAGATGAAATGCCTATGTAGGGCCTCAATTGTTGTTAAAACCATGGCATTAAAAATATATATCCATTTGGAACAACCTCCATAGTGGATGCTTCTTACATACTTGTGGATTTCATTTCTTTATAATCCTTGGAATTCAACTATTGCCTTACTAAAACTCTTGCTTAGCCTATTTAATTTTTCATGAGTCTGTTGAGGTAATTTTACCAGTTTAAATGTTTCTTAAATAGTACTGCTCTTGACTTCAGTGAAACTTCAAAAGATATTCCTTAGTTTATTATTCTAAAATTTACTCAGCCATGTTTGCTCTATTCAATAACTTAGTGACTTTATGCATTTTTATCTCATCCTCCTCTCAGTTCTTATCATTCCAGATTTATGATATCTAATTATTTTTGGCCTTTCTTCACAGAAGCCTCAACTTCCCCTTCATTATCTTAACTTTTCTTCCATGGACTTTTCCAGCTTCATTATTTATTTATTTATTTATGTCTTGACTCCAACAATCAGTAACATATCTATATTTTTTTTGTTGTTTTTAAATAAGCAAGTAGATTTTTCTATAAAGTTTCTAGAGATTTTCCTTTGTTTTCTTTCTAGAAAGTTTCTAAAAAGACAGTTACCAGCATTTTGCTAAATTTCTATAACTTTTCTTTTACATTGAAACAAATTTAGTGGAGACACAGGAAATTTCAGAAAACCTGAGAAAATGAAACCTTGATACTCAGTGGAGATGGTCAAGCTCAGGCTACATGATCACGTAACAGAATCTAAACAGTGCTCAGGGAGTAACCTGTCTTATTTCACACTTAATTAAGCAGATTACAAAGTGAAATCTTAAAAGTTTCAAATTCCCTGATATTTTGGATACTGAAATGCCAATCTTATGAGAGTTAACTTTGAGAAGATTTACCAGGTTGTGTGACTGAATAGAAAGATGGCCAATGAACCTTAGCATGAGCAATAATACTCCAAGAGAAATATCACTTGAAAAATTCTTGGCTCTGGATATTGAACCAATCTAAAACAAGGACCGGTTATCAGTGGAATCCATTCCTTGAGTGTATTTTTCTAACATGTTGCTTTGGATATGCTGCAATTCCTAACTGTGAAATTCTATAACTCAATGAGTCTTAGCAACTCACTGTTCTCACCACAAACTTAATATCTTTCCTTTATGCATTAGACTGATGATTTGTTTCACCACATATAAAGCACAGTGTATAAACTACTTCTTAAGAGAAATTAGAACTCACTTTCTAGAGGTGATAAAGTTGGTGCACCTAAATTTAAATAAAAGGCAGAGTAAGGTAAGTGCATAGTAGAGGTATAAATAGAGGGCTGTGTAGTTTAAAGACAGAAACTCACAGAATTGAGTAGATTCATAAAGTTATTATTGATTGAAAGATGAATAGAATTTCAAAAGGCGGGGTGGGAAAAATTTCCAGGCAGTAGAAGCTGCATGAATAAAGGTGCAAAGGCATATTTCAGTGAGCAGCAAATCATTCACTATAGCTAGGTATTAGAGTTTGCAAGGTGGGTGGGAGCCAACCCCAGAAGCTAAGGCAAATGTAGTCTACTTGGCCATGGAGTGGATTTAAAAAGCCAGCAGTAAAATACTTTTTCTATAGCTGTGTGGAGTAAAGAAGTGGAAGTGTTGGTGGGCTTAAAGATTTTTTGTTTGGTAGGGAGATTTCCAAGTGTGAGGTTTTGGAGGAGGTATAGCTGTTGAATGACTGAGTGAATGCTTTAGGGGTGCTGTGAACTCATTGCTTTTTGTCTTAGAAGGATGTTGAATCACAACTAGGGGCTATGGTGGTGCTGTCTTGATACCTTTGATCTCAGAGACATAGCTTTTGACTTGTGTGTGTGTGTGTGTGTGTTTATATACTTGATTTTCTTTTTTTTATATACTTGATTTTCATTTTTAGCTTTTAAAACCTATAAATCCTTCTTGCTATGGCTAAAAGCAAAATTAAACAAACAAATGAAACTATTTCCTGGTTTCCAGGACTATATGGTGGACTTATGATTTCAGCTCCAATATTTTGAAGAGCTTGGAAATCATCACTCCCTTCCTTACAGAAAGAGAAAGACAAAGAAAGTGAAAGTCAACAACAGTTCTAGAACCCATCAGAGAACTAAAATCACAGGACAAACTGTCACACCAAAATCTAGAGAGGTAGGCAAATCCAGAGAAGCATAGCCAATATCTGCTTCCCTAGAACAGAAGTCACATAAACTGAGTTCCCTATAATAACAGTGAATTATAACTGAGAGCTGCAAAAGTCAGACTAGACTCCTTTCAGGAAGAATACTTAAGGGAGTCCAAGTCAAGAGAGAAGAGAAAAATCAAGGTTACTAGAAGAATTTGAAGCCTCTGGCACCTAAGGTAACAGCAAGTATTAAATATAGCCCAACTTCTAAATTGATTAATAGAAAATCTCACACTAAAAGCCTATTTCTCTCAGTTCCTATTAACTGATACATTATATCTAGCTTACAAAAAAATACTACAAGGCATGGAAATACCAAAGGAAAAAAGATGAAGCAGGTGTCAGAACCAGATTCAGATATGACACAATTGTTGGAGTTATCAAACTAGATAGTCATGCTTTATCACTATTTAGCATTACTAGTCTTTCTCTGAGGCTTATGTGCCACAAGTCCTGAATCATGTGCAAAGCACTGATAATTACAAAATAAAAGCTACAAGTAGATGAGCTGTTGTATGCATGTAGAAACATCACAGAAAGCAAAGTCAGAAGTCCTAGAGAGAAGTCGCACACCTGCTTCCCCACAGAGCAATTGTTCTCTGAAGAAAAAGCCAAAAATCTCAGAGAAGCCAGACTGAAGTTTTAGAGCATAATCTTGTTGAGTTTGCTGTCCTCAGCCTTTTCTCTTAAATGCTGGGGTGGGGGAGGGTGTGGCGTAGAGGGGAAAGGGAAGGAAATGATGCATTTGCCATGTTGTAAAGCTAGATTTGTCATCACTTTCAATGGTTTAGAAACTTGAAGCCAATGTAGTTATCAACACATAGGAAAGGGTTTATATTTAATATTGTTTCCCCTGGAAACTTCCAGTTTTTCCAGCTAAGATTTGTCCTACTGTTCAGTTGTTTTGGTTCACTCTGATTTATTGCTGAGCTCATGAATCATTTGTCTCTCATATATAAGAAAAAAAAAATCCTTTCTATTTATTTCCATTCTGTGTCAGTGTCTGTGTGTGGCTCACTAGGATGATAACCTCAGCCATAGGCCACAAGCCTGAGATTCAAGAGACTGATGTGTAGAGTACAATGACAGGAATTCAGGTTAGCATGTAACAGAGTTTCTATTTCCCCAGAGATACTTGTGTGGAAGACAAGGGAAATGCACTGACGTTATTAGCAATGTATTTATAACAGCCGGTACTCCCACCCTGGGTTCCATTGTTGAACTGCCAATGTTATTTCCATAAAAATCACACCAGGCTGTTTCAAGTTTATACAAATGATTTACTTCCACACTTGCAAGAGTGAGAAATGGTTCTTTAAAATGAGCATTTACTTGAAAAAAATTTCAGACAAGTCCTATGGGGATACACGTTGGAGAAAGCAATCTAAGACCATTCTTAAAAGCCTCAACATAATTATGTTAAGCTTTTCTAAATCAAAAGATAATCTATTAAAGTCAACATTGCTAAAAATTCCAAGTGTGACAGATTAAAGAACATGTATTGAAACTGGGATTTATTTGAGCCCTTTATCATGACCGCATGTATGGTGATAGCATTAATGATAATTGCATTGGTTTAATACTGTCTTTACATTACTCTAGGAATAAAGAGGTTGGGCTTTTGTTTGTTTTGTTTTATTTTTGTTTTGTTTTTTAGAGGTTGGTTTTTTAATTGGATTTCCTATCTGGAGAAAACCATCTCAAAATTTTTAAGATAAACCAAATTTATTTTTAGTTTTATAAAACTTTCTAAACATATGTCTGTCACCTATATCTGGTGAACCTTTTACTTTCTTAATGGCAATTAGAAAGGAATGGTTACTGATTATGACAGAATATTTAACTGCTTTTGTCCTAAAAATACCTAAGCCTTAACTAGATTACTCAATGGCATTTTGCAAATCACAGTCAATATTACCCTTAGTGATCAACTAGTCTAATTCTCCTAAGTCTCTGATATGCTGGATAAAAATCTCCTAGGAAGGTGGAAGTAAGATTTGCTTTTAACTAAATTTCATTTCTTTTGGGTTCTGAAATTTTAAACTAGAGTCAGTGGTATGGGAAGAGAATGACATACTTGGGCTTGGGAGTCCAAGAAATTTGGCTCATATTTCTATTCTAAAAATAGAATTTAACTTGGGTCAAACACTCACGTAGCCTTCCTGAGGTCCATATTCTTAAAAAAATTTTTTTTAATTTATTTATTTGACAGAGAAGGAGAGCATAAGGCAGGGGAGCAGAAGGCAGAGGAAGAAAGAGAAGCAAGTTCCTCGCTGAAAAAGGAGACTGATGTGGGGCTTGATCCAATCCCAGGATGCTAGGATTATGACCTGAGCTGAAGACAGACACTTAACCCACTGAACCACCCAGGTCCCCTACTGAGGTCCATGTTCTTTTTGGAGCTTGGGAGTAATTGCATGGTGCAGTGCTTGATACCCGAGAAGGTGCTCAGTAACTGCTGCTTCTGCAATTCTCTATGTCTTCATATGCCCATGGTCTTTAAGGAGCTTTTCAAATGGATAATAGATGAAGAGGGAACCTGAAGGAATTCACATCTTTCAGATGGTGTCTATTTTCTCAATGAAGTAGGAGCTTATCAAGACTGCAAAGGGGTGCCTTGGGTGGCTCAATTGGTTAAGGGTCTGCCTTCAACCCAGGTCATGATCTCAGGGTCCTAGGATTGAGCCCTGCATTGGACTCCCTGCTTAGCAGGGGAGTCTGCTTCTCTCTCCACCCCTCCCTCTCTCTGTCCCTCCCCCTTTCAACTCCTCTTCCTCTCTGCCCCTTTCCCTCCCTCTCCCTCAACTCCTGCTCTTTCTCTCTCTTCAAATAAGTAAATTAAGGGACGCCTGGGTGGCTAGTGGTTAAGCGCCTGCCTTTGGCCCAGGGCGTGATCCTGGAGTCCTGGGATCGAGTCCCACATCAAGCTTCCTGCGTGGAGCCTGTTTCTCTCTCTGCCTGTGTCTCTGCCTCTCTCTCTCTCTCTCTGTCTCTCATGAATAGATAAATAAAATCTTTAAAAAAATTAATTAATTAAAATCTTTAAAGCAAAAAAATAAAAATTAAAAAATTAAAAAGACTGTATAGTGTAATGAAGATTCAAATGAAGATTTTGAATAGCTATTGCTCCCCTGTCTACAAGAACTTGGTATCTTTATTATACAAATATTGATGTTCTGGTTTCTTTCATTCTAGCCCAGGATTTGTGGCAGTCATGACTCTACATTTTACTGCTAAGAAAACCACAAATAGTTCGTGAGATGAAATTAATGCAGGTGGAAGAGTAGGAATTGTGCTTTCTTTATCATTTAAAATGTTCTCACAAAGCTGCAAAATATACTATTGGAGGTAAGACAAAGTGGTTGTATTCATTTGTTCACTCATTTATTTAGCAAACAACTTGGTAGTTCATTTCTTTTCATCAATGAATAATATATCCATTGTACCAGTTTGTTTACCCATTCACCTATTGAAGGACATCTTGGTTGCTTCTATGTTTTGACAATCATGAATAAATTTGCTATAAACATGCATGTGCAGGTTATTGTGTAGATGTAACTTTTCTATTTATTTGAATAATTACCAAAGAGGATGATTGCAGGATCACACGGTAAGAGTATGTTTAGTTTTATAAGAGTTGTCAAACTGTCTTCCCAAGTGGCTGTATCATTTTGCATTCTCACTAGCAGTAAATGAGAATTTCTGTTGCTCCACATCCTCACCAGCAAGAACTGGTATTGAGAGTAAAAGTGAGAAAGTGTCTCAGGGTTATCTGAGTATGAAGCTGCAGGTAGCAAGACAAAGGAGAAAACTTGTTGAGAGGAAATGGGGTGCTTGGTAGCTGGATCAGGTAGAGAAGAAATTAAAAGTGAACAAAGTGGGAGAGCTTATTGGGTATGTGTCAAGGATTATAGTCTTTATTTATTTATTTTTAAATTTTATTTATTTACTTGAGAGAGAGCTACAACCAGAGTTGGAGAAACAGAGCACAGAGGGAGAGGGAGAAGCAGATTCTCTGCTGAGCAGAGACCCTGATGTGGGGTTCCGTCTTAGGACCCAGAGATCAAGTCAGACGATTAACTGACTGAGCCACCCAGGTGCCCCAAGGCCTATAGTCTTTAAAAATCCATGGGATCCCTGGGTGGCGCAGCGGTTTAGCGCCTGCCTTTGGCCCAGGGCGCGATCCTGGAGACCCGGGATCGAATCCCACGTCGGGCTCCTGGTGCATGGAGCCTGCTTCTCCCTCTGCCTGTGTCTCTGCCTCTCCCTCTCTCTGTGTGACTACCATAAATAAATAAAAAAAATAAAAAAAAGATTTAAAAGAAAAATCCATGAGATCCCTGGGTGGCCCAGTGGTTTGGGCCCTGCCTTTGGCCTGGGGTGTGATCCTGGAGTCTGAGGATCGAGTTCCGCATTGGGCTCCCTACGTGGAGCCTGCTTCTCCCTCTGCCTGTGTCTCTGCCTCTGTATCTCTCTCTTTGTCTCTGTCTCTCATGAATAAATAAATAAAATCCTTTAAAAAAATCCATATGAATGGGTGAATGCAGAAAGCATTTTGAAGTCAAAGTGGTAGGAGAACCAGAAGAGTAATGTCAGGGAAGCTAAAGGAAGAGTTTACAAACAAAAGGGAAGGGCATGGGAAGGAGGTGCTTATTAAATTGTGTGTGGGAGTCATTCCCAGACTACATAGAGGTTTTCAAAGCAGCCTACCAACACACAGATTCCAAGGTTGTTCACAAATTTCCTTAGGTCTCTGTCTATTTGAGCAGTCAAGTCTTCAAGAAAAGCGAAAGAATGGTAAAGCCCATATGCAAAAGCCAATTTAGCTTTATATAAATTAAAATACTATAATATTTAGTGTTTTTAGAGTACAAATATTCTGTAAGAAGCAAAATCCTTTAATGAGGACAGAGACACACTATTAGAGAATATGATTGCGTTTTAAAGTAGAAATCCAATTTTACCCTTAATCTCATGATGCCTTGGACCTAAGATGTTTTTTATCTTATCAAGGGGCCCTTGTATTACTCTGTAGATTGATATTGTATACCCAGCTACATTGCTGATTTTCATGGATGTGCTGCAGAGGTCTTGGCCCCAGGCAAACTGCATTCCTTTGAGGTTAACCCAAGTAGGGCTTTATGGAAAGCACTGTACAAGGGACAAGGGCCCCAGAGTAAATGCTTAGGGAGTCAGCCAGCTCACCACTTTCTAGGCAGCCCTAATTCTCAGCAGGCAAATATATCTCAAAAGGTCACTGGATTCCAAACTGTAAAAGAAAGAAATAAGAACATCTATCTTACATTTTTCATCTTTATAATTTGTTTGTTTATCTTTAGAGATACTGTGAAACAATCAAAAGGTAAAACACTACCTCTACATAATACCTCAAAATTATAGAATTTTTAAGTTTGGTTTAGATTTAATGCCAAAAAGTATATTGAAAAAGCAAAGAATTCTATTAGGTCCATTCATTTTGCATTTTTAGATGACCAATTCCTCAGTAATTGACACTATCAAGTTGGTCAAATTAAGCAAATATCATAAACCTATTAAGATAAAAAATATGCATACGTGTATTTTTAGATATTAAATATCTATCTATCTATTTCATAATTTTCTTATTTCAGTGTCCAAAAATAAAATAATTATTCAGGGAAATGAATCAATCTTAAAAGACTGGTAGAATTGGCATACATAGAGAGGAAGAAGATTGTTCACATATACCAAGAATGAATGACATCTCTGGAAGAATAAAGAAACCAGACTTTCTAGAATCTGTTAGAGAGAAATGAAATAAAGTTTGGGTCAAAAAGGTGGGATAACTTTAAAAATAAGACAGAAGAATTTACATATAGAATGCCCTTGAAAAGTTTATGGATGTTGGAATAGCATAAAGCATAGAATGGGTTTTATAGAGGGATGATTTGGGGAGATGTTGAAATAAGGGCTATTAGGTAGGAGTTGATTACAGGAATCTAGGGATCAAGTAATGAATCTGTAAACTACTGTGGCTGGGATGGGGAAAATAAAAAGGAGAGGGCAGACTTAAGAATCAATTCATAGGAAAAAAATTAGTCGTTTTCAACTTTCCTTTAAATTGGCATTAACTAAAAAATATATGATCATGCTTCCTAATGTGCAGTATTTTTAAAGTTTCATATTATGGAGAATTTCACACCTACACAAAAGCAGAAGATTATAATGAACCCCAGTGAATCCATCACCCAGCATCAACATGCAACCAATCCTACCCCTATATAGCCCCACCTACTGTCCCCTTATTTTTACATACAATTTGCCACACTAATATTCAACAGTGGTCACAATAAATTTTATTAAACTTTTACTTCAAAATCTTTTTGCATTTATATTATTTTCTAAAACTTATCAATGTTGCAAAATCTGTTTCAAATTGTGCATATTCTCATTTGAAATAAACGAGAGATGAAAAAACTACTAACCATTTCAACAGTCCTAACTACATAGGTAAGACTTAGAAAAATTCAAGAAAATGCTTTAAGTTTCTTTTGTTTGAAATCATAAGCACAATTTTATGGAATAGTAATTACAGGTTAGAAATCTTCCTCTATACCTGATGAAAATGCCTTGCAAGTATAGGCCGTTGGTGAACATTTATTCAATTGACTGTTGAAATAACAGTAAAAATGGAGTTCAAGTAGTGGCTGAATTTAAGCAAATGACAATATAACCACTGAGGTTATGATTGATGATAGTTTTAGCTGAATGTAAGGAATAGCATATAATTAATAAAAATCATCAAAACTAATAAAGGGATATATTTATTCCTTAAAACCGTAACATAATCTCCTAGAGTAAGAGCTGAAGGCATTGTAATCTGAAGATTTCTTTAGCAGTTAACGGCGAATTGATGGCAGAACTAGGACTGTATCAGGGTTAGTTTTTTACTGCTGCCAGAACAAAATGTCACACATTTAGGTTGCTTAACACAGCACACATTTATTATTGTACAGTAAATCAGAAGTCCAAAACTGATCTCATCAGACTCAAATCAAGATGATGGCAGGGCTGTGTTTCCTTCTGGAGGCTCTAAGAAAATTACTTGTTGCCTTTCCTGGCTTCTAGAAGCTGCCCTCACTCCTTGGTCATTATCCCTTCCTCCATTTTCAAAATCAGCAAAGGTGAGTAGAATCTTTTTCAAGCCACATGTCTCTAGCCCCCTTATCTGTGTCTTCTACATTTAATGAACTCATGCCCACCCAGATAATTCAGGATGATTTGTAATCTTGAGGTTTTTAACTTTCATCACATCTCCAAAGTCTCTTCAGCCAGGTGAGATTACATATGCATCCATACCTGGGATTGGGACATGAACATCTTTGCGGGGCCATTATAGACCACTACAACAGTGTCTTTGTGATTTGAATGAATACATTTTTCCAGTCAATATGGATTCAATTGTAATAATATAATATTGACAAATCATTAAACAATGAATTCTGTTACTACAGAGTGGATCATGTGTGTGCTTTTTCTTTAAACATGAATCTACTGCTCTGTAAAAATTTTGAGTTACCGTATATTTCCTTTGAGTTGCATCTTAAGTGTTCTCTCCTGGGCCCACTGAGAGAAGTAAGAAAGAAATATACTTTTAGAAGGAAAGGTCTTACTATGGGCTTTGAGGTTTGGAAGGCAATGGGTTTATGTGATACAAAAAATAGATTTAACCGACAGGTATTTTAACATATTCACTAGATGTAAGCAGTTAAATCTTAACACCTAGAGGTATAAAGGTGATGATTCTGGCTTTTTTTTTTTTATTCTTAAAGTCAATTCCAAGTAGTAATTTATAATTTTATTTAGGCATCAAATTTCTATGAAACTGACAAGAAAAAGTACCACTTAAATCTCTAAGCCTGTAATTTGGGGATAATAATATTATTTATGCCAGAAGGCAGTAGTGAAAATAAATGTTATAATGGATGTAAAGTTCTAAGAGAACCTTGGACACATAGTAATTGTCCAATAAATATTAGCTATTATTTTTATTGATTAGTGAGAAATCCTGAATGGACTAGCCTATAAATATTCTATTATGTGGCTCTATGGTGGTTCACTCATATTCTATTATAGATTTTATGGAATTTTTTATGTATTTTGGCAGAATCCATGCATTTGGGTAATTTTAAAGGCCTCAAAACAGGACATATGATCAAGAACATCTACTTGCAACCAATGGAGTGTTGGCTTCTCAAAAGAAATCATCTAGGAGGTTTATGAATGGATTCACACAAAGGCTACTTTTTTGTTTTTACTATATTGTTAGGTTTTGTGACAAATTTTTAAAAAATTCTGAGAGATAGATTCAGTTTTTGGAAAAAGCCAGGATCCATGGGTGGTCATTTTTTGAATAGAGCAAGCTATTAGTATTTTGAATCAATGGCGAGGTGTGAATGCAGAGTAGTGAATCTCAATACTTTCTTGCATATTAGAATCACTTGAGAAGTTTTGGAAATTACAGTTGTGTAGCTCTCATTCCCAAAGATTCATACTCAGATTTCTGGAGTTAGGGAACAGGTCAGTGAAAAATGGCCACAAGTGATTCTGATGTATGACCTAGAGTAAGAACCGTTGCTTTCGTCCAATTAAATCAGAATCATCATGTTGGAATATTGGGGTCAGCAATTTTTAAATCTCCCTAGGTGATTCCGAAGTACAACCAACATTGAGAACCTTTGCTTTGTACTTATAAGGCTAAACAAGATCTGAAGATGTTCTGCAAGGCTTTTGAGCAACAAGCCATCCTGAGATGAGTGCTGTGATGAAAGAACTTCATGTACATGTGAAGCTTTATGCTCAAGAGTATTTTCCAAAATCTTCCTACTTTGTTCCCATCTTAGCTGAGTGCTTTGAGTGGGATACAGTATAGGATATGTACTTATAAGACATCCTGCATTGCCTATTGCTAAAGGGCAATATTTGTGGAGGCAAAGCTTGTTCAGGGGAGGAGGAGGAACTCCATGATCCTCTACAGGTGCTCCTAATTACTGATGAAGGGACAAGAAGAAGAGCATGAATAACACAGGTCCTTCTCTAGTCAAGTCTCTCTTCTGTCATCCTCCATCATTACCTGAGAGTCATACACATTTGCTAGCTCCTACGTAGATGCCTGGTGATCTCCTAGCTTTTTGGCTCCTGGGATGCTTTCATGAATAGTAGAGGAGGCAAAAACTAACACCCGAAAGAGAAAATAAAGAAGTATTGACAGAAAGGAGGACTTGATGAAAGATGGGTTCTCATCGTCACCATACAAATGATTAAATGCCCTGAATTATGTGAGCATCATGACTTCTGATCTACTAATTCTTAGCCATTTTCCCATGTCCCAGACCACTCTGAGAATCTGATGAGAGCTGTGGGTTTTCCCTCAGGAAAAAATGCACATGTCCTCAGGCACAAAAAGGTTTGCTTATCATTTTCTTTCCCGTCCTCCTGGAGTCATCACTAGACTGCCAGTTTTCACAACTTCACTGGCTACTATTCCTCAGCCTCATTCCACTATTAGCTGTTGCTGTGCAAAGTGTCAGGAGTCAAAAATATTTTGATCTTAGTTTTTGTGAAAGGTAAGCACTAGAGATAGGTATGATAACGAGTTCAAAAGACTTTTTCATGTTTCATGTTTCTCACTCTTGCTGAGGAAGGTGAGAATGCCCGAGAATCCTCCAGTTGTGTGTAGGCAGAGTGATCAAAGCTTAGAACAGGAGGAGAAAACAGTCAAGTGAGGAAAGAAGGCAGAGATAACAATAACCAGAGACCTGGGTGGAGGTTTAGTAAATATAATTCTGTTATTGTCCAGAACTCCAGCATCCTTTAAATGTGTCCTTGGAGGTTCCAGCAACCCAAGTAACAATCAGAAGAGCAAGGCAAGGGCAAACCAAACATCTGTTCTTTTAACTCCTTTAGTAAAAAATAGGAGCAGTGAGGAAATAGATTATTGATTTGTGTGTGTTGGGAATGTTGTGCCTGAAATCATTACACAGGCAGGGAAAACATGAGAAGGGGAAATGCAAATATCTAATATTGAAAGTGGGCTTTTAAAATGTAATCAAGGAAGGCTTTGGCTAGGTTGCCTGGGTGGCTTAGTTGGTTAAGCATCTGCCTTCAGCTCAGGTCATGATTCCACCCACGGTCCTCAGATTAAGCCTCATGTTGGGGTTCCCTGCTCAGCGGGGAGCTTGCTTCTCCCTCTCCCTCTGCTTCTTCCCCTGCTTGTGCTCTCTCACTCTCTGTCAAATAAATAAATAAAATCTTTAAAAGAAAGAAGAAAAGCAAGGCTTTACTAAGGAAAATAATGGGATTGCTTGATCATAATGACCATCTAGGGCTCAGTAAGAATCCACCCTCCAGGACACAGGGATGGTGCATTTGCTCCAGGCAGTATTTCTCCATCTGCTCTGTTTGAGGGCATTAAAGTGGTGCTCCTCCCTGCACTTCCCCAAAGTGTTCTGTCCTTCTAATGTTGCACAAACTATGGTGTCCCGATATCAGGTGCATATCTTTCTCTCCACTATAGCGCAAGCTTCCTTGTGCTATTCTCTACCCTGTGTCTAAAACAGTGCTTAACACGCAGCAAGTGCTGAATAAATGTTTCTGTTGAATGGAATGGAATTGACCCAAACCAAATTTTAATGACAAAATACAACTAGTTCTAACAAGTATTTCTCAAAATATTATTCGGAATGCACAAAATAACTAAACTCTTAAGCAGTGAAATGCCGATTTTAAATGAAAACGTGGGAGACATGTCCCATGGATGTTCTTTTGAATGCTTTTCTCATAGTCTCCTAAAAATAAAATTTGGAACTTCTTTACGCAACTGGTCTTTCAACATAGATAAGCATAGATCTGGCCTGGGTTGTTGCAGCAATAAAATTATTTTTCTATCTCTGATATTTATGTTTTCTTCTGAGAATATCTAGTTGAAATGGTGACATTTTGCAGTTTATTAGCAGTCAGCTACATATGTATTGAAGTAATATTATGTAACCCTAAATAGTTTGAATTCCCAAAGGGACAACAAGATTTTTTTAGATGACATGTCTTATTATTCAAGACTCTTAGGAAGTCTTTAAATAGTCCATCCACTAGCAAATGTGGCTTAAAAACACTGGTTTGTATTTTAAATGTCTCTCCTTTCCAAAGAGATAATGAATTAAAATTTAACATCTGCTTTCCAACCAAAAAGGCGTCCAAATGAATTTACATATAAATGTGAGACAAAAGTCAATATGCCATAAATAGTTCAAGTCCATTCCCTCAATTCATCAAGAATTGTGTCTGAACTCGGATAAAAGATTGCCTGATAATGGTATTGCACTCTATTAAGTCAAATACTGTATCAAATGAAGTCATAAAATATATAATACACAATTTTCTCCCAACTATTGGCCCACTGTTAAAATTGTCTTTTTTTTTTTAATTTAAAGGTTAGTTTACCCGAAACCTCTGTTTGACAACTCTGTTACAGTAAGCAACATTAAGAATATATTTGTTTATTGGTTATAGAGAAAGGAACGCTATTCTCTCCAGAGTTAGAAGATGTTCATGTGAAGTTAATAATAACAGAAGCTCATTTTAATTATACCTTTACGATGATGGGCAATGAGGGGGGCACTTGGCGGGATGAGCACTGGGTGTTATGCTATATGTTGGGAAATTGAACTCCAATAAAAAAATTAAAAAAAAATAATTATACCTTTACTTCATAAAATGCTTTAGATGTATGATTTCATTTGATATTTTAAATATCCTGTGAAGTAGACTGTATCTCCACTTCCCCCAATTCACAAGTGAGAAAAATGATTTCAAAGATTCATTCACTCATTCATTCAACAGATATTCACTAAATTTTTATTTTGTACCATACAAGTGCTAGGGCCTAGGAAACAGAAAGTTGGACAAGACAGACAGCTTTCTGCCTTTGTGTAAGTTATGTATTGGAGGTAGAGACAAATAAATAAGGAAATAAAAATAATTGTAAGTTCCTTTGTTATAAAAGAAATAAAGAGAACTTATTTTGGGAGATATGGGGGAAGTAGAGAATGATCTTAAGCGGACAGTTAACCATGGCTTTTGGTCATTGTCAGCTGGTCATTGGTGAATCAAGGCCTTCCTCACGTTTTCTGCCTCCTGAGCTGGTGCTATGTAAACTGCTTTCTACTGCTAGATGGGCAAAATTGTGAACTGCTCCTAAAAACGAGTTGGGCACTTTGGGAAATGATATTAATTTTTTCAGGTCCCTTACTGCCCTTGAAGTTGAACAGACAAGAGGAACAGGAAGCAGACTTCCCTCTTCTGCCCATAATTTGGGACACCTTTAGAGTTATGATATCTCCCTGGTCTCTGAAGTAGGAGAATTTGACACCTGTCTCAACAGAAGCACTCAATTCTGTTTCTGATCTGGGTACCGGAGTCCCTCCTGGTTAAACAACTACAACATAATTGGGCCTCCTGTGTCATTAGCCTCTCTTTTGTAAGTATTACGTTTCATCCTGCATTTTCCATATTATGAAAATATTTCCAGGTTAAGTGAGAATAAGAGACCAAGTCTTTATTTCACAAGTTAAGCAGCCAGGTCTATGGTCTAAGTAAGATTAGAAGCTAAATTTACATGCTCAGGATTGCAAAGACCATTTATTCTTTCCCGACAGAGTCGGGAAAGCAGCTGAGCAAAATGGAATTCCAGTTTTTTAGAGGGTTGTTATAACGACAGGAGTTTGGTACAATAATGTCTATTTACTCCTCTCAACACTTGGTTACCTCCCTCGTGACCCTGCAGAGCCTGAGGTAATGCATTCTGCATGGTAGCTTGGGTCTGAGAAGGTTCTAAGAATTTGCTGACAATTATGCATTGTGTTTCATTATTTATCACACTGGGGTAACGTGAATCTCTCTGATGTCCACTGCAGGCTGATCTGAGGCCCCCGTTCACAAGGGAAGTCATGAGGAATCTTATCCTGCTTTCAAAGCCTCCTCTGCCTCTGCCACTCTCATTTTATTCAGTAAGGATAATAGTAGTAGCTTTTGTAACTGAAAACTACCATCTTGTTTCTAAGAACTTGACTCTGTTTTAACCTGGTGTATTTGCTGTACATTACGTACCTCATGTTATCAGAAATTTGGGGGCATTGGCTCTGGAAAATTTTAACGACTTCAAAGTGTAACTGAGCAGCCAGAAATATTTCTACGGGGTCAGCTGCATTCCACCAACACCAGAAGCCTGCACATATCTGGCGTTGTAAATAAATAAGGGACATGATGTTTGAAGATGTTTGAAAAAACGTGGTTTTCCCTGACCTGTGCAACATCGTTTGGAATGTTTCTGTAGCATTCCGGCTTGCCTTTCCGAGCTATGGATTAAGGCAAAATTCCAAGACTTTTCAAGAACTGATGTCTTTGTTTTTCAGTGAGTTTGTGCAATTCATTAAGATTATTTGATATAAAAGTTTAGGAAAGAATATTTGCTTTATTTAAAACTTTCTGAAATCCATACTAAAACAAAACTGTGTTTCTATGCATGCTTGTTGAGCTTGAGTGTTTGAAACTTAGAGAGCTTGAAATTCTAGGCCTGCTAAAAAATAAGGAATAAACAGGTTCTAGAATATTCTAGTGGCCTGGTGGTATTTTCTGGGTAAAAGGGAGGCTAGAGAGTGTATCCTCATAAGTGTAAATTGGCAGTGGGTGTGTGGACTGCTCCCCAGTAATAGGGAACAGCTGAGGAGTGCCCTGGTGAGGGTGAAGGAGGATGGCAGGGTCTGGGCTTAAGGAGGCAAGTGAGGAGAGGCAGGAGGATGTCATTTAAAGAGACCAGAGAGTGAGCTGTTAAGAGAGAATGTTGGAGCCACATCTGAGAAACATCCAAGGCTGTGTGACCAGGAGACTCAGGGATGCTCTGAGGGTCTTCCTCCACTCTTGCTGCTCCTGCAGTCAATTCTCCATACCACAGCGAGAGACCAAATAAATATTAAGTCAGCTCAAGTCATTTCCCTGCTTAAGACTTTTCAATGCCTTCTTGTAACTGATAAAGTCTAAATATATTTCCAAATATTAACTGCAGAGAAATCTCTAGCTCCTTGCCACTACCTAAATGGATGTAAATGATATGTCCCGGTGAACTTTCCAATCTCCTTTCCTACCCTTTCCCCACTCCTCTCCAACCACACTGATTTCCTTGCTGATCCTTGAACGTGCCAGACTTAATCCTTCCATGGGCCCTTCTTCTTGCTGAACCACCCCCTTCTCCCCTAGAGTCTTCCTTCTCAAGTCTTTTCTTTAGGAAGGGCTTCCCTATGACACTCTCTAAAATAGTCTTTCCACACTTTTAGTCCTCTGTTTCCTTATACCAATTAATTTATTTTCAGGGTTTTTTTTTTTTTAAGATTTTATTTATTTATTCATTAGAACCCACAGAGAGGCAGAGTAATAGGCAGAGGGAGAAATAGGCTCCTCGGGGGAGCCCAATGTGGCACTTGATGCCAGGACCCCAGCATCATGACCTGAGCAAAATGCAGATGCTCAACTACCGGGCCACCCAGGTGCCCTATTTTCAGTTTTATACTTTCTATTATGCTATATGTTTATCAATATGACTGTTTCTTAGTTGTCTTGTTCAAATCTGTAGGCCTAAGACTTAAAACGGTGCCTGGAACACGATAACTTCTTGATAAATATTTGTCGATTCACTGAAGGAATGGATATCTGCTGATGTAAAAGATAAAGGAAAGCCATGTGGCAATTTGGGCCATGACATTTGTAGTAAGGAGACTCATGAGAAATGGCATGAGGAATGAGGAGCCAAACAGGAAGAATAGTTCAAGAAACTAAATTCTGGAATAATGAATAAGTTAAAATATGTTCTAGAATGTACTAAGAATGCAAGACCTATAGATTACAGCCCTACTAAGGCATGCATAGTGCCTAGTCCAGCTACATTTTGATTTTTTTTTCTTAAACCATTGTAATGCCCTTGCTTTTCTCACATGAAAATCCATTTCTTCCATGCATCCCAAGGCAAACAGAGGAAGATATCTTTTGTAATTTGCATTAAATTTGGAAAATATTGTCTGTTTGGGTATTTCTAATTTCCTATTCAATTGTTTTTCCAAGTGGGTGAGGAGAAAAGGAGGAGGAAAAGAGGAGAGGAGGAGGAAGGAAAGGGACTGAGAGAGAGATAGAGTTCACTCTCCTTCTTTGATCACAGGATCAGGATGACTTCCAACAGCAGAGTCACGATAGCAACAGAATGCTGAGAGCTGAGGGAAGATGGGTGGGGAGGAACTCTTTTCTGAGAAAGTGAGAGAGAGGCAAGTGACTAGTGATAACCAAACACCAGTAGGAAAGTGGTAAAGAAGCAGAAAAACTGACTCAGCAAATTTTGAGCATTGATATTTTTCTTCTTTCCAACACAGAACTGGTAAAGTGGAGACAATATGACAAAAGATAAGGGGGAAAGGCACAAACATATGATTTTATTTACAAGAGCGTTTGTTATATTTCTTTTTATTAGTTATATACCCTTAATGATAAGGTATTTACTATTTTTAATCTTAAGGTGATGTGCATTTAGAAATTAGAAAAGCTGATAATCAATGAAAACAGATTAAAGACTGATTTGAACACTTTTAGGGTTTAAATAGACAAGCTGTGGACATGGGGGCTTTCTGTGGTGTGTGCCACATTTGAGAAACATGACTCAGATGATTTTATCATGGGGATAAAATTGGTTAGATGAAAAGAAAAATTGTTAGATGAAAGGGTAAATACTTGGAAGATTTAAAAGGGAAGTTATGAGCTGGGTGTAATAAGAGAAAATCCATACACTCCATCTGGCTGTATGCTAGAAACTGCGTGTATTTCAGGAACCGGAAGTTAGTTTCTGAGAACTTCTAAAGCCATGAGCATTGCAACATTCCCAGGATGACTCAGCATGGGAAACTTCAAGTCTGTGTAAGCAAGCAGGGTGCTGTATATGGGGTAAAGCCTCTCCTGCTCCTGAGCTTCAAGGGAGAAAACAATGAATGGGGAAGGTACTTGCTCTCTGAGTTGGGGAGAACAAAAATGTTTCTCATATCTAATATCTCTGCTCTAAGCATCATACTTTGGTCAGTCTTTGACACTTATTATTAATGCTAAATGATATTTGTATTTCTTCTTTTGATTATATTGTTGTTTCATTATTGATAATTTATTTCAAACTTGAGTGTAAAAAGGAGGTCTTCATAGAATATATTATTTTTCCTCCCATAGCAACTCAAGTAACCGTGCCCAATAAATGTGACATAAATAAATGGATGTGTAGGACGTGATGACTCTTGGGCCATCTTAGTTTTCTTATGCTATGCATTTTCCTTAAACAACTTGACTTCTCCTGTGCTTCCAATTTTTTTCTGCTGTTGACTCCCAAACCGTAAATACATCCCAGATCTTTATTTTTTTACTTCTAGATATGCATATTCAACAGGTTCCTCTTTCACTTCTCCTTCTCCTCCTTCCCCCTTTCTTTTACTTGTTACTAGACATCTCCAATATTTCACACTAAGCCAGACAACTATTCTGAACTCCCCACAAACTTGCTTCTCCTCTGTGCTGCCACTTTAGTTAATGGCATCTAATGACAAGCCCAGTTGTCCAACATACAATTGATCACCATTTCCTCAAGTATTCTTTTAAATACTTCTAGGAAGCATCCCTTTCTCTCTATTAATATTGCCATTGTCCTAGTTCAGGTTACCATCAAAGTGACTCCCTCGACGACAGATCTCTCTGACTTCAGAGTATCTCTTTAATTTGATTGCACTATCGTAGAGAAAGTGTCATGTTAATCTGCTTGCGCTGCTAAAACAAATTACCAGAGAATGAGTGACTTATAAACAGTAGAAATTTATTTCTCACGGTTCTGGAGCCGGGAAAAGTCCAAGATCAAGGCATCAACAGATATGATGTCTGACAAGGGCCCAATTCCTGGTTCATAGACAGTGTCTTCTTGCTATGTCCTCACATGGTAGAAAGGGGAGGGAGCTCTCTGAGACCTCTTTTATAAGGACACTAATCCCCTGCGTGAGGGCTCTACCTCCCAAAGGCCCACCTCCAAATACCATCATATTAGGAGTTAGATTTCAGCATATGAATTTTGGGAGGATACAAACCTTCAGTCTACACTATGATTTTTCTAAAATATAGCTTTAATCCTGTTACTACCTAAAACCCTTCATTGATTCCTCATTGCCCTGAGGATAAAATCTGAACTCCCTGTGATGGTTTAATATCTCCATGATCTGATTGATTCCTGCTTTCCTTTCCAGCCTCTCTCTCTCTTCCCCCTGCCCCCCCACCCCCCAGCAATGCCACTTCATACTCTACCTTCTGCCAGACTGGGCAGCTCTCCTCACTATATGTTATGTTCTACTCCTATGACATTGAGCATGGTGTTCCCCTGACCTTCCACCCAGCACTTAGGGCCAGCTTCCACATCTTAACCCCTTCATGTGATGGTATCCTAGTCATTGATAAATTTCAATTTAGAAAGAATCTCATCAAATAAGAATTTCCTAGTTGCTTTCTCCCCTAGGCCCTCCCAATGACTGCTGTCACTCTCTGTGCTTATTCTATTACGGCACATTTCTCACTGTGTTATATGGTCCATTACTTGTCTGATCCCCATATCAAAAAACTTGGTGAGTGCAGGAATGTTTACCTGTCTGGTTCACATTCATTGTATATCTAACTGCCTGGCTCAGAGTGAATCCTTAAGAAAGATTTAAGTCATAAGATTATGATGCTACACTAAAAAACTATAATAGAACTTTAAATAAAATGTCATAGAGGTTGAGACAATAAAGAGTTTAAACTTAACTGGGAAGAATGGAGAAAGAGGGAGCCTGGGGATACTTCAGAGAGGTGCATTTTTGTACGCCATCCTAACTAAAACAATGGACTTTTCCTATGGGATTTTGGGAGTGAAGCAGAGTATGGCCTTCTCAAAGATGCTACTCTGATAAAATGCCCTAGAGACAATGATGACAGCTGTGACATGGAAAGGGAGACTTTTGGTAAAAGGTCTTGACATTTGGAGTGCTACACGAGAGGATGTGTTGTATCTTGCCCAGTAAATAAAGCTCTATTAAAAAACTTAAGAGGCTGCATTTGCTTTGACAGTATAAGAGACAATTGCCCAATATCAGCATGCACATTGCATAAGTGCTGTTTTCTCCAAATATAACATTTTCAAAACCAAGTTTTCTAATCCACTGTATTTATCCAGGTGTGCAAGACTCTGAGTTCCTAACTTGGAGGAGATAAGCAAACACATCAAGAATTATAATATAGGGGAATCCCTGGGTGGCTCAGCGATTTAGCACCTGCCTTTGGCCCAGGGCGCGATTCTGGAGTCCCGGGATCGAGTCCCACGTCGGGCTCCCAGCATGGAGCCTGCTTCTCCCTCTGCCTGTGTCTCTGCCTCTCTCTCTCTCTCTCTGTGTCTCTCATGAATGAATAAATAAAATCTTAAAAAAAAAAAAAAGAAAGAAAGAAACTGGGGTTAGGGTACTTTCTGAAAGTGTGTGGAATTTTAACTCTACATACATAAGTTTGCCTATTTTAAAACATGTTTGTTAAAAAACAACAACAACAAAACAACTGCAAGTAATTTCATTTTATTGAACATCAGAAACTGCCTACGGATCCATAGAGTGTTTTTAAAAAATTTTTTAAAAGACTATATTTTTTTAAGTTTTTATTTATTTACTCATGAGAGACACACAGAGAATGAGAGAGAGAGGCAGAGGGAGAAGCAGGCTCCATGCAGGGAGCCTGATGTGAGGCTCCATCCCAGGACTCCAGGATCACGCCCTGGGCCAAAGGCAGGCTCTTAACTGCTAAGCCACCCAGGCATCCCGAGATGTTTTCAAATTTATGAAATGAAATGAATGCAGGAAAACTTGTCTTGCAATAGCTGGAGATGAGCTTCAGAGAGAACAAACCTCTACCAGTCACATCTATTATGCTCAAAAGGCCACTGTCTATTTATATGCTTATTAGGGCTATTGTCTGTTGAATTCAAATAATAAAACACCAAAAACATTTTTTACCTATTAAAAGTGGAAACTATCTGCAATACTTTCTCCCATTCATAACATTACAGAACGAACACATTCTTCTCTCCCGCCTCTCAAATTTTCAGCAGAAAGGAACAATAGTAACATGCATACCTTTTATTGGATTATGCTATAAATTAGATGACTGATTTATGCTCAATTTAATGATTAGAAAGTGCCTAAAATGCTTAATGACAAGTCTCTATATTTAAATTGTTACTCCATGTCTACCTTCCATGGTGGTCTAGCTAGATACTAGCCCATTGCAATTGTTGACACAAAGTTCTTCCATTTTTGGAGAAAACACAGTTACTAGTTTTGGCTGTAATAGTTTATTTTCTCCTCATCAGCAAGCCTAGGCAAGGTTCCACAGACAGTATTTTTCCTGTTTGTCACCACCCAGAAGTCTTTAAGCTATTCAGGGAATAGGAAAAATGAGGGTCTTCTTTGTGAATCACTTAGAATCAATCAAAAATCTTTTTAAAACTTTGGTCTAACCCAGGAGTGAGTACCATAAAGAGAAAGAAGTGAACTTTTAGGGAACTAGAAATGGCAAGGAATGGAGCTTTTCTTCTCATTCTTCAGAGCAACAATTGGAGCATACAACCTTCAACATCCCATTATAATAGTAACATAATCACATTCCCCAAAATTGAAAATAATGCAAATATCAACATGATCCCAATAGTTCACTTAATAATGTTTTCCCTTAAGGTAAAAAAAAAAATGTAATTTTTTTATCATGTCTGATTAAAAAAACCACCCTGAATCATAAAATAAGAGGAACACAGGATATATAGTCAACTGAAACATTTTGAAAAAGATTGAAGACTATGGCTTTACGGGAAGTGTATGATCTCAGCATTAAAGTAGAAAAAAAGTGGAATTAATGATATTTTAAAAGATCTTAAGCAAAGGAGCACAGTGGTTGAGAGCATAGATGTTAGAGACAAACTGGTTTCAAAGCCTGACTGCCACTGAACTCTTCCTGCAACCTTGGGCAGGCTACCTCAGTTTCTTCATTTGCAAAATGACAATCAATACTCATTGTACCTACTTTCTTATTTTTTTCTTTAAATGATGGTTTGATGAGTTAATAATAGTAGGTACTTTTTTAATAAAAGCCTAAAACTTCCAGTATTCGGTAAAACTTTTTACTATTCTTCGCTCTTTAGTATTTCAAAATTATTGACCTATAATGAAAAATAATTATATCTAGCTTCTGAAAGTTTAATTAATTAATAATTAATAATAAATTCCATTTTCAATTTGGAAACCATATTTAGTAAATCTCTTAGAATATTACTAGAAGCTGTGTTTCAGAATTAAAAAAACCCTTCCCTACAAATGAGGATATATTTTCTGTGTTTTGTGCTATCTTTTGAAAGAGGATATCATTGCACTACGAGTTGAAAACTCTGCACAGAAGGTTCATTCATGCTGACTCTAAATATTACCAATGGGAGGAAGATTCCAGTGTACCGAATTTCATCACTGATAAACCTATGAGTAATGACTGATCTTCCTTGGGACTAGGTCTAAAACATTCTCTTCTCAGATGCCAAATGTTTGGCTTAATTTTGTGGTCTGCAGTTTGAGGGCCTTTTTCTCATAATTTAGAATTGATAAAGCAACTAGTTTCCTGCCCTAGACATTTTATCAGATAAGATCAGCTTTTATCAGAGTTCATCTTATTTAATCAGCCCAAATTCAGGTTTCCTTTCAACTTAAGTCATAATTATAATCTTCTCTGTGCAAGAAAAAGAGAGAATCCTTACCAGATCATCTGTGATAAGATTTGTGACCAGTTTCTCCTGCAAAATATGTAAGTTTTGAAATTATTTCCTCTTCCCCCCCCCCAGGAGAGTATAAATAAACTCTTCCTGTGTGACTGTTTAGTTTTCTTCAAAATATATTAGACTGTTTTTATCTTAGCCATTTCTCTATTCAAGGAGAGAAGATGCCACATATATCTTAATTTAGCAGCACTTCTTGTTGGGATTTCCAGATAAGGCACAATATAGGCTTTAAATATAAAAAGGGTAGGTTGTTTCCCACAAAGCACACCGGTGTTCATAGGATAAGAAACTGGCTCCCGTGTTTTCTGATAAAACAGGAATTCCTAGCACAGAGATATTTTTAGCACATCTGATAGAACATCAGCTCCATCCACATTTCCTTAGCATGTTGTGCTATATTCACCCTCCGACATTCCAGGATTGGCTCATTACTCAAGGTAGTAGGGAGAAGTCACGATATTTCTCTCACAAGGAGAAAGATCAGAAGCTCCTGTTATTATGACATTAACATATTTTTCCTTTTTTTTTTTTTCCATCAAATACACAACAACATTTTTGCCTCCACTAGCAATTACTACACACGCTGAAAGTTAGACCAAGCCCTCTGGAAATTTTTTATTTGTCACTGTAGCACCAGTATGTTTAAATTACATGTTTATTCCTGTCTACATTTTGAAGATGGCTCCGACTGATTAAAAATTAGAATTTTGTGTTTACTTTGCTGCATTTATTTCCTTTCCTAAGCAATTGACTAACAATTAGCTATTGACTTCTTTATACACAGAGATCTTGGATAGAAAAGATATTCTCTTTTTTAAATAGACACAAAAATAAGTAAAAAATATTTTTAAAAAATTGTTAAGCAAAATCTTGGTCAAAATATAAAGAGGTTGCCCATATATAGAAAGCTCATATTATAATTGCATGTGTTCTTGAACATGATTTGTAACATTTCTCCCCCCTTCCCAAATATGCAATTTTGATTTAATACCGGATTGATAATCACCTGACCAAAATTAGCTTTCTTGTTTACAGTTACCAAAGATACACATCAGTAATGCAAATGGAAATAATCTTGAGTAATTTCTTTTTGACTAAGACTACTTTTATCACAGTAAATCTGGATTATAGGTAAGAGTAGCTGGAGTCTATGTCTATATATTTATGTATCTATGTATCTATATTTATATCTATAGAAGTTAGAGATATATATGCCTGTGTGTGTGGAATAGTACCTAGAATCACATAATAAAGCTTTTCTCTAAAGTTAGGGATTTGAAGAGTGAATAACATAGAAGGACACACCCTCTGAGTTTCAAAAAAATCACTGAATTTTATAGATTTGTGGTTTAAAGCTTAAAATTTCAGTTTGTGTATTTTTTATTCCAAAACAGTTGACCACCTGGTTTTAAAAAGAAGGGTTTCAAAATATTGCAGGAGTGAAATGACTCATAAAATAAAATGTAGACAAAGTAGAAGTAAATAAAAAACTTAAAACTCAAGATTATTTTAAAAGCACATATGTTTTGCCTTAAGGGGAAGGTGGAGCCTTGCCAACCATCTCTCCTCTCAGATATTCAGAGTACATTTGTAGGACATTATTCTAACACTTAAATGTCAGTGGTTCCTTATTTTAAAAAGATTGTCTCTTTTAATGTCGAGTATTGAAATATAGACTCTATTCTTTTCTTAGGGCTTTAATGCAAAGTCTATTTTATAGCTTCTAGAATCATTGCTAGGAAGATTTTGAGTGCTCTTTTTGGAATTCTGGGAGGCATAGAAATTAAACTTTATTTTCCTCAGCTTGAGAAAAAAGACCTGAGAGAAAAGTATTTTTCAACTGCTGGGACTCCTTAAAGTCTTTCTTTCCTTTTGTTTGTAAAACCCTTTCCAGCTCCCTCCCAGCCTCTCTGAGTATCGAACTTCTTTGTCTTGACTTACAGATAATTTCCACTTTTATGTTAAAATAGAGAACATATTTGTTCCCAATGAGAACAGGCCTTTCCTGAAGATACATGGACACCTTGTCAGGTGTATTTAACCCCAACTCCGATAGAAGGAGAGACACAGGGATGAATAACATTCTCACCTTCAAGTCCCTGCTGAGGGTTAGACAAACATCCTGGTGTGTCCTTTCGTAGTTTATTGGTTTCCTGAGCTAAATTAGGGATTAGGATTCGAGCCAGGGCTAGAATCTCTTCCTGAATATTGTGATCCCAAAACTCAGAAGAATCAAGACCCGAGTCCCCACAGCAAAGCCAGAAAAATAAATAAATAATAATTAGGCCAACACCTCTGACATTTACCCATTCCCCTGAGTGCCATGTCTTGGGCCTGATAGACTTTGTTTTCTGGTTTAAGCTGTAACTGTTTAGAGCAAAGAGCAAATATTTTGTTCTTGCTAAATATATGCATCTTTTCTGAACTCTACATATAAAAAATAAGAATAATAACCATACCTTTAAAGTTCGCAGAGCACGGGTGGGCCCTCTCCCTTGCCAGGTAACCTATAGGGCAAGATTTTCTTATAAATCCCTTCACAAGAGGTTACAGACTGATAAGTATGTGAATTTTGTTCAAATGAGAGTTTTACTAAAGATTTAATTAACAAAACCATTTTTGGGGATCTGATATTATCTCAGTAGAGTAGAGAAAGGCTGAAGTTTTGCCAGAAGTTGACCTTTTCAATTTCAGCAAATAGCCACCGATGATGTGCTAGGCTGGAAAGCAGATGCTGGAAGGTTAAAGAATTCACTGTAATCTCTCATTTTTCTCCCTTTCTCTGCATAGCTGGGATTTCAAAAATAAAATTTCAAAAATAAAAATGCCTACACCCTTGAGGAAGTATTCCAGGGGCTTTGGAATCCGACAGATTTGTCTTAACTACCACTACCAGTTGTGCAATCAGAGCTTGGCTTCTGCAAATGAACGTGGTTCCCACTTGCGTGCGATGGGTATTGACGAGTCATGGCAACATGTACAAGGTATACAAAGAGGTAAACATCTGTCAGCTGGAAACTGCCAAACTCTTCTTTACAAGCGGTGAACAAAGCTGGACCCACTATCGACCCTCCGAATGAAAGATTTCAAATCCTCTGTACGTTTTGAGTAGCAAAAGAAGTTATTCCTTTTTAAAGATAGAGTTGATGTTCTGCGCAGAACTGAGTATTAACTAAAATAGAGTAGTGGTTATAATGGAAATTCTGGTAAGATTATTTGATATACTTCAGAGCATGTACATCCTCTCCTTGACAGAGTGGAGAGATTGTTTTGATTTGGTTTGGTTTGGTTTGGTCACCTTCCCATCTCCTATTCAGGTTTCTTTCACAGCTCCCTTTCTACCCTAAGCTGGGGAAGCTCTGGGAACTGCTTTCTAGTCTGTTGGGCTACTGAGCCGGACCTGCCCTCGACACAGATCCTCATCTAGAGCCCAGAACACTTTGGAACCAGACTTAGACCTGCCTGTCTAGGAGCCATCACCCATGAGCCAGAAAGAGTCAGTTAGCCCCAGGAGAACAGGGCACTAACAGAACACTGGGACAGCTACCTGCCATGGCTCTTAACCAGATCCATCCAGCTCTGGACACACCCCCGGGGATGAAGATCTATGGTGGTGGGGGCTTCCAGAATGATGCTGTCCTCCGCTACCCCGCCCCAGATACATGGTACTTTTGAACCATGAGCTGAGACCATATGGCCTTTGGAAAGCTGAAGGGTCAGCTTGGGAACATGTCTCTTCATTTAGTCCCTAATAAGACAATAAATGTTGTTTTTAGAGGCCTTCAAAAAACAACAAGAACCAAACCAAACCAAAACAAAACTGCCTAGAAGTTTTTCTTTGCCCTACCATCGCTAGGAGGCTTATTTCAATAAGAAGCACTCTTTCACCCCAAAAAAGTTCCCCTGTGGCCCCTGCAGTCCATTAGTTTCTGTCAGCGCTGCCCTGGGCAATCACTTAACTGCATGCTGTTACTAGAGCTTTGCCTCATTCAGAATTTCAGATAAATGGAATCATGCTCCACACAATCTTTTTGTGTCTGGCTTTTTCTCACATAGCATGTTGTTTGGGAAATGTATCTGTGGTGTTGACTGGATATCCCATCATTTGTCTATCTAGTCAGCATTTGAAGGAGGTCTTCTATTATGAATAAATGGGCTGTGAATGTTCATGTACAAGTCTTTGAGTGGCACATGTTTACATTTCTCTTGTGTAAATACCGAGAAGTGTGTTTCCTGGGTCTTACAAGTATATCTTTAGAAGGAATTGCCAAACTGTTTTCCACAGTGGTTATACCATTTTGCATTCCCACCAGCAGTGTGTGAAGGTTCCTGTTGCTTCACAACCTCACCAAAACGTGTTATTGGCAATCTGTTCAATTTTTGCCATTGGAGTAGGTATGCAATGTCATTCCGCTGTGGTTTTACTCTGCACTTCTCAAGTGATACTGAAAATCTTTTCACATGCTCGCCTGCTACTTGTATATCTTCTTTGGTAAAACCTCTTTCCAATTTTTGTCCACTTTTTATTGATATATTGTGTCTTCCCGTTAATGAGTTAAAAATTTCTGTATATATTCTAGATACAAATTGTTTGCCATATGCCTATCTCACAAATATTCTGTATTTCTTAGGAAAAACCCTAAAATCATGAATTCTGTTTCTCACTCAAAAATAAATCCATAGGAAAAAGACAACCATCATATGATTTATTTCACTCAGCATAAGACTTTTCCAGTTCCATCCATGTCGAAGCGGATGGTAGGTATTCATCCTTTCTGATGGCTCAGTAATATTCCATTGTATATAATCTTTATAGATTCTTCTTTATCCATTCATCTTCGAAGGACATCATGGCTCCTTCCACAGTTTGGCTGTTGTGGACATTGCTGCTATAAATATTGGGATGCAGGTGTCCCATCGTTGCACTACATCTGTATCTTTACCCAGAATCTTCTTAGGAGCTACTAATCTGAATCTTGCTTGTGCCTCCCAGCACCCAGGAAATTTTGAGGCAGCCTACGAAGCAGCAGAATTTGGGGACAGGTATTTTTCTCTCTGATGTTTAACTGTTTTTTATTTATCTCATTTAAACCTTTACCAGATGGTGCACATTTTCCTCATGCTGCATTTCTTTAAATGATTTTTCCTACTCCTGTCCTGTTTTGAAGGCTTATAATTTTTTTTCCCATACAAGGCAAACTCATCTCACTGTCTCCAAAGTTATCTTCCAAAAGCAAGAAAGGTAATTTACCTTCCAAAAGGTAAATAAATTAAGCCAAATTCGTCCTTTTTTGAATACTCAATGCCAGCAAGTGCCTACAGAACAAAGTTTAAATTCCTCGAGATGGCACCCAAACCATGTCATTATTTGGACCAATTCTGCTTCCATGAATTCCACCTAGAATCTCCTTTTCCACTCTTCCATTCTTTTTTTTCCCCACTTTTCCATTGTTATCTCAATTCTCATTCTTTTTTTTTTTAAGTTTTTATTTATTCGTGAGAGACAGAGACGGAGAGAAAGAGGTAGAGACATAGGCAGAGGGAGAAGCAAGCTCCCTGGGGGAGCCTGATGTGGGACTCCATCCCAGGATGCAGGGATCAAGACCTGAGCCAAAGGCCCAGGTGCCCCTCTCAATTATCATTCTGAAAAACTTCCACCCAACACCATCTTTCTCATTCCTCAGTGAGTATTAATGATAATTGAAACTAATTACAGTTTCAGCCCCTTCTGGGCTGTCAGACCTTCACAACTTTGCAGCTTACACCTGCATCTCCCCTTAGCTGGGGCCACCTACCTGTTACAGTCTCAACTCCATTCAGCTTTTCCTGACTTACCTTAACCTTGTTGGGGAAGAATTTCAGAGGGTCTGATCCATATGGCCATTCTTGTCACCTAATACTACTCTTTAACTCAGGGCTGGGAACTAGGTTTGGGGCTAATTCTGGGAAACATAGTATCCATTTATGGGAACTAGAATCCAATTTTGTTACTTAGGTCCTTTTATCACTCTCTACCTATAGAATCACTCCTTGCTCTTGCCAAAGTCAATCCCACCTGAAAAGGTCCTGAAGCCTCATCCTCGAATGTTACCCCATAGTCTGCATTTTCTTGTTCTGAGAGACCTCTCTATGACTGATGACTGCTCCCCTAGTTTTCCAGGGATGAGCCTGGAGGATTGGATCCTTCAGCTGTGGCCAGCTGTTGCTAGTCCCACAGCTGTGCTCTGGATTGCTACATTGACTTAAAGTAGTATCTTTTCAGAGCTCATATTAAGGCTTGTGATATATTTTATAGCACCACATACATTTTTGTGTTTTAGGGAAATGAAATTAATATGATTCTAAATAAAATGTTTTGAAAGCTATATTTTGCTCAAAAGAGTCAAGTTGTAAGCTATTTAGCTAGGGCTATTTGATGCCATGGTTCATAATGTCACAATATTTTTAAAAGATGTATGTCTGTTCTTATTTCACACAACTCCTTTTAAAAGGAAAAGTTGAGTGAGTAAAGAATTTATAAGGATAGAGTATACAAAATATAATGGCTTTAAAATAAGTTATTTTCCCCTGAACACTATTAGTTATAGGCAAACTTTCAGCTTTATATTCTCCCCCCCCATCTGTATTTTAATGTATAATAGAGTTTTAAAAATACATTAAGGCTTATATTCTTCCTTAAGCAGAATCCTTGAAAGGGCAAGTGATGGGTTATAGATTTGGTTTTTAAAAATCTGACTATATTAAATAAAAAAACAAATATGAAATCTTAATAGATTGTAAGTTAAAAATTATATGACCATTATCTAGAAAAAACAAGGAGAGAAAAGGTATTTCTCTTTCTTTTTAAAATACAATATAGGCAAAGTTATTCACAATAAAATAAACCTAAAGACATGTTGGATAATAATTAGACCCTCTCTACTCTAGCCCCTCCCCAATTACTGGATGCATGAAGCACACCCACTTTTCCTATCTCCCATTGAGGAGAAAGAAACAAATTTTACGTATGATACACAAAAAAACAGAGTTCTATTTTTCTCTTATTTTCTTTGGTCTCCTACTTGTCCTCCTGCCAATAGCCCAATCTTCACCAACACAGATGACCAGGAGGCCATCACAGTGATATAAGGGGTGCCCCTTCCCACCACCTGCAACATACCAGATTTCTACCATTAGAGATTAGTTCCTTTGGGAAAGGTATTGTATCTGTAAGAGTGATCTATAAAAATTATATTTTAAAAAGTTTAAATGTCAGAGTATAAGCCCTTGAGGTCGTAACTTATGAGACGGAGCTAAGAGATAGAGCTGAAGTACACAAGAAAAAAAAAGATTCTGATAACATTCAATTGAGAAGGGCTATAGAGAGAACATGCAAATAGCAGGGGCTCAGAAGGGCAAAAGAAACTCTTTCCATCTGTTCTTTCTTTTCTTGCTCCCTTTAGGAGCAACACACTTACTCAGAGAGTAAGTGTCTCCCAGGACCACCCAATCTGTCTAGTACATTTAGGCTTTTCTCAGCCATGTAGTAGCAAGAGAATTTCTATCCTCATAACTCTTCTTTTATTCTCCATCTTGAAAGCAAAAGTCCAGAGAATACAAAGAAACTCGATCTTATTGTTTATGTTTTATGGCTTGGTATTCTAAATTTCTAATAGAAAAGAACTCATACTAATAGACATCTAATACTAATAGAAAAGAACTTGGAATCCATAATTACTTGAAAAAAAGTATGAGGAAAGGAGAGGGATCTTTGCCAAGCTCACTTCAAGTTATAATTTGCTTTGAAATTTCCAAAAATGGAAAATTACAGTACATCACACATATCTTTATATCATTATAATAGCTGACCCTTTCAGAATATGCTTTCTAAACATTTACTTCTTTTTAAACACTTTTGCTTTGGAGCAATGTTCTTTTAGAACTTGTATTGAGCATTATTATATATTTCATAGCAACCTGGAATACTTTTCTGTCTCAGAAAAATAAAATTGATGTAATGCTAAATGGAAATTAAACACTAAACAAAAACTGTGGGAAAGCCTTACATTGTACTGAAATGTCAAAGCTGTGAAGCATTTGAGGGCATGCATACATTTCATGCCATAGTTAGTGCCATATATGATTCTGAGTCCTTTACATTTACAATCATCACAATGACCAGTAAGGCAGGCAGGATTACTATCCCCAATTTACATGCAGGGAAACAGAGGGTTGAATTATTCATCAAGGCTCACAGAGCTGGGGTTTGAACACAGGCAGTCTGGAGCCATGAATGAAAGCAGGGCTTTACATCACTTCTTGGCAACAGACTGGTGACCATGGACAAACAACTCTTTGAAGATAATTCTTATTTCATAATGAGCCTCCTCTAAAGTGAATAGGTATGTACTGTTCTGTTCAACTCTGTAGGGAGAGGAGAAAAGCAAGAACAAAAAAGGATTGGAGTCTATCTTTCTGTACTCTAATCTATATGTACATTTATCACATTCTCCTGATTTTTTGTCTAGATTACATACATACGTGCAAGTTGTAAGCAGTCCAAGCTTAGCTATTTCAGCCCAGCCCTGAAACTTAGTTGTACCTGGATCTAGTGAGAGGTGAGAAGAAGACCAGTTGCTTAACAGAATGGAGAAAGGGCCCTCTAGCCCCCACACAGGGCAGAGAGGATACCCAGTTTTAAAACAAACAAACAAACAAATGCTTTAGCAGTTGGTAGAGAGAAATCATTTGAAATGCAGCATGAGATTTGCCTTTATTTACCTCCTCATGGAATCATGTCTGCATCTTTTGAGGACAGTTTCAGTAGAACTTTGTAAGATTTCAGGGCATGAGGAGCACTGCTCTGATTCTCCTCACTTTCTGAGAAAGGCATCCTATCTCCACTATGTGCAGAGCTGCATGTGACCTGCCACACAAGGTGAGTCAGGCAGCAAGCATGTCCTGTGGCCAACTCCAGACAAGCACTTCCTTGGCAACTGCCCGAGGATCACTGCAGGATACCCAGTTAGGTGGGAGAAAGAACCAACTCTTGCTTCAAATTATATTTTATTCTATTAAAAATATATATGTTGTTGGCTCCTAGCCATTGGAGTAGGGACACTGTGGAGTATGGTGGTTAGTAGTCAAGGCTTTGGAGTATTGAAAATGCAGCTGGAATCCTGGGTCTGCCACTTTTCACCTGTGTGACCTTATAGAAATCACTTAACCACCCAAAGCCTCAGTATCCTCATCTATAAAATTGGGATGACAGTTTCTATTTTACATAATTATTGATTTAAATCAGGGATAGGCCAAGAGAGAATTGAGGATATTATGTAAGCACCTGCATAACCATTTAAAAGTAACTATTTACAGAATTTAAAGCTATTCTTATGTATGACTTGTAGATAATACGTAAACAGGCAATGAACCCACATTTGGCCTGTGGACTGTAATTTGCTGACCCTTTTACTAAATGAATGCATTAACTTGGTGACTAGCACATAATGATAGTAGGTTATATGACTACCATTATTACTTAAGCCTCTTGGCACTCAGGTAGAGCAAATCTTAAAAGCTAATCCAGAGACTGGTTAAGTTGTATATTTATCAATGAAAGAGAATTTTTATTTTCTTAGCTGTAGAACCCCCCCATTCCCTCAATCTTATTAAGGAGTTTTCATTCATTTTTGAATGAAGACTTCAATCAAAGTTCTGAGACAAAACTCCTGAGGCAATCTTAAGAAACAATAGATGACATCCTTTTTAAGATGGAAAGAATAACTAACTCCTGATTTTCCCCCCTTTTCCTTTCTATTTTTTCTTGTTGGAGTATGCAAACTGAGAGTGAAAGCTGAATTCCTCAGCAACAGAAGAAATCATAAAGATTGTGATACAGGTAAATATAGAGCTGAGGATGTGGAAGGAAAATTGGATAAAAAGGGACCTGGAGGAAAGAACAAATATGATTCAAATGAAATTTTTAAAATATTACAGTAAAAACTTCTCCCTGTTTTTTTTTATAGATATACATTATTTGCTCTTGCTTTGTTAAGGTGGATCTCTTTTAGCGTGAGAGTCTAGGGAACAGTAGAAGAGTCTCGTGGACATGAGATGAAGCCACATTCAGCCATGGAGGCTGCTCACTTGTCTGAGGTTCAGGCAGCCTAGTGTACTGAGTGCACAGTTTGGGAGTCAGATAGAACTGATTCTAACCTTAAGCTCCAGTTGTTGTTGTTTTGGGTTTTTGGTTGTGGTTTTAGCAGTACAATTTGGGAAATCTACTTGACTTCTCTCAGTATTAATAGCTTTCTTTGTAGAATAGGCCAACTCACCATTTTGATCTAGGAATAAATAAAATAATATGTATAAAACACTTAGAATCTGCTAAAGAATATATGTCCTCAGAGGGTTATTGTATATCTTGACAAAGTATATTTAGGAGACACTGCCTATGAGAATGGCAGGTACTGAGGCCAAGCAACTCTTCTGGAGGCAAAGGCTGTGGACTCTACTGGAGGAAGTCAGAAGCCAGAAGACCTCAATGGCAGAAGCTATCAGTGATACATGTTTCTAAAACTTTCCGTTAAAGTGTACCCAGGAGTGGATGAGGAAAGCCCATAGCCCTGGAGTCCTAGGAATAACTCCAAACAATCACATAGATGGAGTATCAGGTAAGAAGAGGTTCCCTGTTTAGAACTGTCTGATCACTCCAGAAGTACTGTTGATGGCTGACAGAAGTCATCCATTGACATTTCATCCTGGATAATTCTTTGTGGTAAGGACGTCCTGTGCCTTGAAGAATATTTAGCAGCATCCCTGCCTTCTACCCAACAGAAGCAAGTAGCATCCCTCTCCTAGGTGTGAAAACTGAAAATGTTTTTTTTTTTTAAAGATTTATTTATTTATTCATTCAGAGAGAGCGAAGAGAGAGGCAGAGACACAGGCAGAGGGAGAAGCAGGCTCCATGCAGGGAGCCCGATGTGGGACTCGATCCCGGGTCTCCAGGATCACACCCCAGGCTGCAGGCAGCGCTAAACCGCTGCGCCACCGGGGCTGCCCGAAAATGTCTTTTATCTACATAGCCAAATGTCTCCTGGGGAACAAAGTTATCCCATATTGAGAAACACCAGTCTAGAAGAACAGTTTTAATTCCTCCTTGGAGACCTTCAAACATAACTACAAGGTGGACTTTATGGAATTCTAGAGACTCTTCAGTAGGAAGTGGAGGACAAGCTGATGAAAAAAAGTTATACTTGTAGGATACAAAAGCTGAAGGACATGCACTCATGAGTAGGATGTTTAGGACTCTTTCAGGATGTGTCGTTGCTGTCTCAGTCTCAGCATATAATTGAATATTCTGAAGTATAACTGTTAGGGATTAGGTTCCAAGTCCCAAAAGTTTAGAGGCCTACTAGTGCCATCTTGGGTCCTTCAGGCCTTTACATTTGCTGTTCTCTTCTTCAAAACTTCTTCCCTGAGGACCAATGCCCCCACAGCCACCCACCATTTTTTTCTTTTTCGTTACACACCCTTTGATGGTTAATCTTATGTGTCAACTTGACTGGATCATGGGGTACCCAGATATTTGGTCAAACATTATTCTGGGTATGTTTTGGAGGGTGTTTTTGGATGAGATTAATATTTGAGCTTTTAGATTGAATAAGACCAGATTGCCTTCCTTAATGTGGGTGGGTCTCATCCAATCATTTAAAGGTCTGAGTAGAACAAGAAAGCTGACTTTCTTTTAAGTAAGAGGGAATACTTCCTGTTTGACTGGTTGAGGTGGGACATTGGTCTAGTCCTGCCTTTAGACTCAAAGTAAATATTAGTTCTTCTTGGGTATAAAAAGAGCCTGCCAAGTTTCTAACTAGAACTCCCACCATTGGCTCTCCTGGTTTTCAGGCCTTCAGACTTGGACTGGAACCACACTTAAACTCTATTAGGTCTCCAGCTATTTGATGGCAGATCTTGGGCCTTGTCAGCCTCCTAAATCACATGAGCCAGTTCTGCATAATAAAGCTCTTTTTTATACATGAAGATACATGTGTACCACTGATTCCATTTCTCTGTAGAATCCTAGTACAACCCTCTCTTTCCTTTACTGACCCCTCTGCATCTTTTCTGTCTCAGCCTAAACAATATCTCTGAGTATCCTTCTGCAAAGAATCCTCCAGATTGACTGGTAACCACTTATTTGGGCTCTAGACTGACCAGGGATCTACTGACTTCTTTAGATCAAAGTTTCCTCAGGATAGAAACCCCATCTTGTTCACTCATGTATTCCCAGGACCTAGTGTTGCCTCTGGCATAGAGCTAGAAATCACAAGATATTTATTGAATAAATGCATAATTGCTTAGTAGGAAATAAGCACAGCTTCAATAACATATTTATACTTTGTTTAAAAATCTTTATATAGGGATCCCTGGGTGGCGCAGCAGTTTAGCGCCTGCCTTTGGCCCGGGGCGCGATCCTGGAGACCCGGGATCGAATCCCACGTCGGGCTCCCGGTGCATGGAGCCTGCTTCTCCCTCTGCCCGTGTCTCTGCCTCTCTCTCTCTCTCTCTGTGACTGTCATAAATAAATAAAATTAAAAAAAATCTTTATATATTTCAGCTACTACTTACAAAGACCATGTTATTAATAAAACACCATTGAAGCCATTGCTATTTTTTTCTTAAGATTTTATTTATTTATGAGAGACACACAGAGATGCAGAGACACAGGCAGAAGGAGAAGCAGGCTCCATGCAGGGAGCCCGAAGCGGGACTCCATCCCGGATCTCCAGGATCACGCCCTGGGCTGAAGGCGGCCCTAAACTGCTGAGCCACCCCGGGATCCCCCATTGCTATTTCTTGAAACCAAGGAAGGTGATGTCATATTTTTAAAAGTGACCTGGTAAGGGGGAAAGGATCTAGTAATGACTCTAAAACCTAATGTATAAGGTGAAAGTTGAAGAGGCCTGCCTCACTTTGAGTAGAATATTGTTCTGTTCTGTAATTTTTTAAAGATTGTGCTTAGAAGCTGTTTTCCCCACTTTATACCCTGTTATTTATTGTCCTGCTCTGTGGATTTTTTTCATTAGAGGTCTATTTGTGCCTGGTTTGCCTTGAGGGGAAGGATGATACAGAACTCTCATCTGTCTCTGTTACTATGTATTATTACTTGGGAAACGTCAAGGCAAATGCCATATAAATAAATAAAATGCTCCAGAAGCTTTACCTCTCACTATTAGGCAGTGGAGAGAAAGAGCAAATGTTTAAGTTTTAAGAGATAGACTTAATAAAAATCTGCCATTTTCCATAGTGCAGGAGAAAAAGGATATTCTTCTCAAGCATATGTAATTTGGCATTGAGGATTAATAAAATGTTATGGAGTCTGGCTTTGTTATCTCTTTGTAACGATAGTTATTTGGTTTTATCACAACCTGGCAGCCTCAGTTCTATTGGGCTTCATGTACATATTCAGCTATCGAGTAATAAAAATAATCTATTGGAAGGCGTATATTATTTTATTAGGAGAGGCTAGGCAAAGCTGATTCATTTTCCATTGCTCAGAGGACTCATTTTTGGTTAATCTCTTTGATTTCCTCAATCATGTGGAGTATCAGTAAAATCCATTCAGATTTACCTTCCCCTAAATTCCACCTGAGGAAATTCAACTCCTTTCAGACACTGGTGAATCTCCTACTCAGTACTCTTCTTGAGGTAGCATATGAGCAGGTTCAATCTCTTCATATCTTCTGTGCCGCTGATCGCTGAATAATGTGGAGAGTGTCAACACAGAAAAGATAATGTAAGTATTTGGAGAAAACAACAGAATGCACTTTCTTTTCTTCCCTCAGAAGTGCTGAGAATTGGGGTGTCTGGGTGGTGCCCTCAGTTGATCCTCCAACTCTTGATTTCGGCACAAATCATGATCTCAGGATTGTGGGATCAAGCCCTGGATTGGCTCCAACCACACTGGGCATGGACCCTGCTTGGGAGTTTCTCTCTCCTTCTCTTTCTGCTCCTCCTCACTCCTCTCCCTCTCTCAAAAAAATAAATAAATAAATAAATAAATAAATAAATAAATAAATAGGCTGAGAATTGAGTGTTCTGGTAAAATTAGCATCCTTGACAATAGAAACCAGTGTCCCTCATGAGATAGTGACTATATACCTGCCATAGCGGGATTGCAAATTTTCAAACAATTAAAATCCTAGAGCACTGAAGATACTGCTCCAATCACGTAGGATGTGGTAGCTATTTACTAAAGATGGTCCTCATGGATACGCCTCCCAGTGTCCATGCTCTCCTAATGAACCCCTCATACTGAAGCTGAGCTGATCTTGTGTCTTGCTTTCCCAAAAGAATGGGGTAGAGCAGCAATGTTTGCATTTCTGAGAGTGTAAGTTATCTTGTAAGAAGTTCTATTGTCCTGAAGGAAAGACCACATGGGGATAATATGTGGGAAGATCATATGGAGGGAGATACTCTGAGTCTATACAGAGAAGGAAGGAGTAAGGGAGAGACACAGAGAAAGAGAGAGAGAGGAATCCAGCTGCCCAGCATCCCAACTAAGACAAGCTGTCCCTACCAAGATGCCAGGCACATGAGTGAAGGCACATTTTGGACATTCCGTCTTGGTCATTGAATATACAGCCACCATCTGACTAAGCTGCATAAAGAATTACAAGCAAGAAGGCAGCTCTGGTGGCTCAGTGGTGTGGCGCTGCCTTCAGCCCAGGGCCTGACCCTAGAGACCGGAGATTGAGTCCCACATCGGGCTCCCTGCACGGAGCCTGCTTCTCCCTCTGCCTGTGTCTCTGCATCTCTCTCTCTCTCTCTCTCTCTCTCTCTCATAAATAAATAAATAAATAAATAAATAAATAAATAAATAAAATCTTAAAAAAAAAAAAAAAAAAGAATCACAAGCAAGACCACCAGAAGAACAATATACCTGAGCCACAACCAACCCACAGTATCATGAGAAATAAAAGAATGGTTGTTGTTTTGGGCCACTAGGTCTTGAGGTAAATTATCCTGCAGTCATAGATAAACAAAGTAGGCACCCTAAAATAATATATTTTAGCCATCTTACACTATAGGTGAGGAAATTGAAGACAAAAGCAGTGAACTCATTTAACCAATGGTACAAAGTAATTTAGAAAAACACTGGGATTAAAACTCACATCTCTGAATTTCAAATGAGATGTCTATTCAGGGTATCTGGGTGCCTCAGTCAATTGAGTAGCTGCCTTCAGCTCAGGTCATGATCCCAGGGTCCTGGGATCCAACCCTGCTTTGAGTTCCCTGCTCAGTGGAGAGTCTGCTTCTCCCTCTCTCTCTGTCTTCCCACCACCACTTCAAGTGTTCTCTCTCCCTCTCCCTCAAATGAATAAATAAAATCTTTTTTAAAAGTCTGTTCATATCACTATGCTGAGTTACTTTAAGTAAATGAGCGCAACACATCTCTGTGATCAGTAATTTCACTTTTGAGAATCTATCATTAGGGAATAATAAAGAGAAAATATTATGTCTAACGCTGTCTATCACCATATTATTTATAGCAAACAATTAGAAATATTAAGTCAAAACATAGAGACACAGTTAAAAAATGTTGTCTTTATACTTAAGAAAATACAACCATTAATAATAGTGCTTTTGAATAGCATGAGAAACATGTGAGATAATCGTAAGTGAAAAAAATGGAATACAATGAAAGCTGAATGCAGAATGGTTTATGCAAGAACCCTAAAAAACAGGATTTTTTCTTTTAAAGATAGGTAGAGAAAGCAAATGGAAAAGTTATCACCAAAAAATTGATTATGATTATGAATAAGTAGAACATTTATTAAGATTAAAAGATATTTATTTTCCCCATTTTTTTCTGAACAGTTTCCATATTTTCATAATGGGCAATATATATTGGAAAAAATAAACATGTGCTGGAGTAAAACTTGATTGACTTTATTTTAATGCCTTTTGATCATTTGAAAAGAACTTTTGGGTTTTCTTTGACCTTTGAACATTTTATAGTCCTCTACTGACAAAGGAGGAAAGAAATAGGCTCTATGTACTTGATTACTTCTTCTATGGTTCTTTTTTTAACATGATCCTGATGTCAGCTTAATTTCATTTGTATTTTTCTTAGAAAAGACTGGAACAAAATAAAATTCCATTCTAGTTATTTATATTCTTTGCTTTTTTTTCAGTTTTACATAATCAGAATTATAAATAGTATTTAAAATACAAAATGAATGTCATTCACTGTATGAGAAAATTAAAATATTAAATGATTACTTTAACTGGCATTCCTCTTCTTATTTTCCATTTCCAGATTCTAAATTTACAATAGATTTCTTCAAAGAAGAAAACTGCCTGTCTTTTTAGAATAGAAGTTATGCTATTGAAAGATGGTGTTAGCCAGAGCACCTGGGTGGCTTAGTTGGTTAAACATCTGCTTTCAGCTCAGGTCATGATCTCAGGGTCCTGGGATCTAGGCCTGTGTCAGGCTCCCTGCTCAGCAGGGAGTTTGCTTCTCCCTCTCCCTCTGCTGCACCCGCTGCTTGTGTTCTCTCTCTCTCTCTCTCTTTATCAAATGAATAAATTAAATCTTTTAAAAAAAAGATGGTAGTAGCCTCTTACTCATTTAGCCAATTTGCAGGTAAGTCTTTCACTTAAATATGTTATGTAACAAACCCATTTCCCAAATGGTTTATTTTTATCTTTGAAATTTTATAGTGGATATGATATATTAGAGAATAAAATATCAATAGTGAAGTTATTTTTACTTGGTAGCAATTATTTTAAAATGTGAAAGATGATTCAGACTTTTTAAATTTTAATTTAATTTAAATATGGATTCTTTGGGCTGTTGCCTCTACCTCTAATTTCCCCAGTGCCTGGTTGTAACCCAGAACAGGTTCAAACACATTTTAAATATCTGGAAGGACTGGTGACTTGAAACATAGCACCAAAGTGTTAGAATAAGTAAAGCAGGAAAGGAAGACCTCAGCTCATCTCTAGTGAAACAGAGCACATTAAATATATATATTTTACACATTTTCCATGCCACAGTATTGGCAGGTATGTTCCCGCCCCTGACTTTCAGAATCATAGCTGTCATTGATGGTTGAGATTGAAGGATACTTTACCGCCTAGATAAATAAGGAATAACACATAATCTGGAAAAAGTAAACAAATCTATTTAAGTCAGCATTATTATTTATCTATAGTTAACTTATTTTAAGGGTTACAGGAGTTATTCTCAAGGAAGTTACACACTGGTGAAAGAAATGTAAATACATTGCACAAAAATAAGTCATTATGATATTACGGTAATCTGTGACAGTACTTTATTCAGCTATGTTCAAAGTAGTAGTTGTAGAGGTAAAAATACGTCAGCATATATCTTCAAGGGGTTCAAGAAAAGAAACTCTTCGTTATAGAACATATGAACACATTTTGAGTTTGAAACAATCGCATTAGTCATAGATCTTATTTTTAAATATAATCCAGTTTTTAAAATAGAGTCATTTCCATTACTAGCTTAAAAAGTGAGATTTCATCTTTGGATGACCTTAAGTTTGAAGAGCAACCTGAAAATTATATAATGAGGAGATTATACTATGTTTTAAAGAATTTATACTTTAGATATATTCTCTTTTCTTTGTAGTCTACGCTGAGTCTACATATTACTTCATATACAATAAGAGTTATTTGTCAAAGAAAAGATTTGCTAGCAGTTGTGGGGATTGAACACAAAACTCAAAACAACTTCTGGTACCTATCCATGACTCTCTCACTACAGATGACTGGATTGCAGGAAAACACATGCTCTCCTGGGCTCATCATATTCTTTCTCCCTGATTTGGGGATTGGAACACACAGTGCTCTGGGTCAGTTGTGCATGTCACACATTGCAGGCACACTGCAGGCATGCAAACTTGGAGCTGGAGCTGAAGCTGAGGCTGAGCTGCCAATTGGGTTCCCACTTTGGGATGATATGCACTGAGAGATGAGAACTGGTCTTCAGCAAGAAGCAGGATAACAAGGAACAACAGGAAAAAGCTAGGTTTCAATCACAGGAAAAAGATAGCTAGATTTCCAATTCTGGAGAGCAGCCTTTGTTTCCCAGTTTTTGCTCCAGCCTCAGCCAGCCCCAGCTGTGTTCCTGCCACTACTGTCTCAGAGATGATACTGAATCTTTATAATATTTCCCATTTTTCTTATGTGAATCTCTATTTCTGGCTAACATAAAAGTTTCTTCTAAGTCAATAGCCATTTTCTAATTTATAGCAAAGTATAAATGCCAATTTTGCCAGTGGTATTCCACGGGAGACATTAAACTCTTTGATTACATTGTAAGCTTTTAAGGATAGGACAGTTATTCATGGGTCATAGCACAGTGTGTAATCCTTAAAAATGTGCTAAATCAAATGAACTTGGATGATTAAATGAAAATTTGATATATCTGCTCCAACTGTTTTGTATTTACCCTATTATTTTTTATATCAATGGATCACTTTCAGCTTTTTTACTTGTTTCTTTACAATTTTAGGTGCACGGTACTTAATCTTAGCGTCAGGAAGAAACATCAAGCATCTGACAAATGAACTGTAGATAAACCTATATATCTGACAGTTATTAAGCACTAGCTTGAATTTTGTCTAGGGCATCAGCCAAATGGCACCTGAACAATCTTTTTTTTTAATTCTAGTATAATTAATATACAGTGTTATATTAGTTTCAGGTGTACAAGATAGTAATCCAACACTTCTATACATTACTCAGTGCATTATAAGTGTACTCTTAATCTCCTTCACCTATTTCAGCCATCATCCCTTAACCTACCTCCCATCTGGCAACCATCAGTTTGTTCTCTTGAGTAAAGACTAATTTTATGGTGTGTCTTTTTTTCATTGTTCACTAGCTTTGTTTCTTAAATTCTACATGTGAATGAAATCAAATGGTATTTGTCCTTCTCTGACTTATTTCACTTAGCATTATACTCTCTAGATCCATCCATGTTGTTCCAAATGGCAAGATTTCATTATTTTAATGGGTGAATAATATTCCTGTGTGTGTGTGTGTGTGTGTGTGTGTGTGTGTGACATCTTCTGTATCCATTCATCTATTAATGGATACTTGAGCTGCTTCCATAATCTGGCTATTGTAAAAAATGCTACAACAAACATAGGAGTACATATATCTTTTTGAATTAGTGTTTTCATATTCTTTTGATAAATAACCAGTAGTAAAATTACTAGATCATATGGTCATTTTATTTTTTTCATTTTTTGAAGAATTTCCATCCCGTTTTCCACAGTGGCTGTACCAGTTTGCATTCTGACCAACAGTGCATAAGGGTTCCTTTTTCTTCACATCCTCACTGATACTTGTTATTTGTTATGTTTTGGATTTAGTCATTCTGACAGGTGCAAGGTGATATCTTATTGTGGTTTTGATTTGCATTTTGATGATAATTAGTGATGTTGAACATCTTTGGAGACGTCTCTTGGCCATTTATATGTCTTCTTTGAAGAAATGTCTTTCATGTCTTCTGCCCATTTTCATTTGGGTTATTTGTTTTTTTGGTGTTGAGTTGTATCAATTCTTTATATATTTCAGATACCAACTCTTTAGTGGGTATATCACTTGAAAATATCTTCACCCATTCCGTAGTTTGTCTTTAGTTTTATCAATTGTTTCCTTAATGTGTAGAAGCTTTTTACTTTGGTCTGTCCCAGTAGCTTATTTTTGCTTTTGTTTCCCTTGCCTCAGAAGACATATCAAGAAAAATATTGCTAAAGCCAATGTTAGAGAAATTGCTGCCTGTGCTCTCTTCTAGGTCCAGTTTTTCCAACACCATCTATTGAAGAGACTGTCTTTTTCCCATTATAATAATCTTTGATGCTTTAAGAAAATCTGGTTATTGATTGTTCTTTCTGCGTTTCATTCTTGCTTTTTATTTCTGCATTTTTTAGGTGACTGAATTCTAAGAACTTCCAAAATGACCTTACAACTCTAGAGTGTTGATGTCATTAAATCACACAGGAGAAAGAGTTTGTATTTTCACATAACATCCAATCCAAAGACATTTATAAAGGTTCTGAAAAACAAAGAGCCCTGTAAGCTGTTGTAGTATGAATGGCCTTTCTTCCTCTGCAGGTTTTCCTAGATACCTCAGTTGAAGTTTGTTGTAGATCAAATGATTGAGTGGATAAGATTTTCTTCCTCCCAGGGTGGGAGGTCTTTGTAGACACTTCAGTCAGTAACCACCAGAACTGAAGGTTCTGCAACACTACTTCCCCTTTTCTTTTTGGTTTAATTAATTATGCCCATAACAATTTATCCATTTTTACATTAATTCAGATCTTCATTGAATCATGCTACACTGTTTTCAAAAAATACTGATTTTTCTGCAACTAGAGGTGGAAATAATGGCCATGGGGAAGAGAAGGTCAGGGGAGGAGGGAGTAGTATTGAATTTTACTTTTTTAAAATTTAAAGAATTTCTTGAAAAAAGTAATGGAAATTAATGGAGGGATGCTTTACAATTAAGAAATCAATTTTTAATTTTTTTCTCTGCTTTCAAATAGTTATAGTGATCATCTATTTTACATATTCATCTGTTTTGCTAAGTAGTCAGAAATGGATGTATTAACATTGATGTATCAATGTTGTACAAGATGAAAGATACCTCCTAACTTGCGCTAATGAATTCTGAGTCATCTTTCCATGAAAGTTACAAAATGAACCAAAAAGTTTTGTTGCCAGAGAGACTTTAGTGATTACATAATAATTAATTTTGTCCTTAATATTAATATTTGTTTCAATTCCATCTTATCCAAACACTTCACTTCATTTTATGTATGAAAAATACAAGGCTACAAGATGAAATAGCACTAAAGTCAATTGAAAGTTAGTGGCTAAACCCAGATCTTCTGAATCAGTGTCTTTCCCAGTGTACGGCAATAATATTTTCTCAGATTTTTTTGAACCTTATTGGAGATGACTAGTATACACAACATACTTTTGTTTTTTATCGGATTATATAACAATACATATCTTTGAATCTAAGTATTTGCTCCATTAGGAATGAATTCAATGCCCTGAAATCAATCTATGAATTAATTCTGCTAGTTGGCATGTTTGTCCAAGTTGGACATTTACTCTGGTTTCTAGAAGAAAAAATCTGGTTAAAAAAGGATTTTGTGAGAGGAAGTTGACTAGCAGATGATTAGAAAATTCTACATGTACTCTTCCTGTACTACTTCTTGTCATTAAAAATAAGATTCAAGATTTTTGGTTAGAGAACTCGAAGTGAAAATAAATATTTAGAAAAAAGTTTAACCTAACTTAAACTTTTTGTAAGGATATTTACTACAAAAATATAAATTTGGACTTCATCCCAGGCAAAATCTGGAATGTATATTTAAAGGACTATGAATATAAGGAATAATTACTAGGATATCACATGGATTCCATAAAACATTAGGAAGAAATCATATCAGACTAAATCATGTCCCTCTTTCACGGGCTTACTCTACTGAATAATCAGGAATATATAGAAGATATATGACAAGTGTATAGATGCATTAGCAAGCCATTTGAAATGTTTTCTTATGAAATTTTAGTGAAAGAGATTGGAAAATATGGACTAGATTTAAAAGAAATAGATTTGAGGGGATCCCTGGGTGGCTCAGCGGTTTTGCACCTGCCTTTGGCCCAGGGCGGATCCTGGAGTCCTGGGATCGAGTCCCATGTTGGGCTCCCAGCAAGGAGCCTGCTTCTCCCTTTGCCTGTGTCTCTGCCTCTCTCTCTCTCTCTCTCATTCTCTCTCTCTATGTCTATCATAAATAAATAAAAATAAATCTTTAAAAGAAAGAAATAGATTTGAAAAGAGTTAATTTCATTCAAAAGTTGTCCAACTAATAATAATCTAATAGCTATCATTTATTTATTGAGCACTTGCTATGCATGAATTATTATACTAACCATGCATTTTATCATTTAATATTTAATATAATTTCATTGTAGCCTACGACAGAAAAACTCAAATTTTATAGATAATAAAACTGCAGGTTAGATAGTAAATCAACTTTCCCAAAATCAGTCAACAAAAGAAGATACCAATATATGAACACAGGATGTTTGACTCCTAGACCGTGCTCTCTACCATGAGGTTAATATAATCTTAGTGGAAGTCTAGCCTTGACTTTAGTTCCATTTAGTTCAGAAGAATTATCCTCCTTGGATGAAATACAGAGGGCATGCCCAAATGATGGAATTGTAATGTCATATAATTTTTAACCTATTGACATGAAATAAAGAATCATTTCTTTGTATTGCTGGTAGTTTTGCTTACTTTATTCTATTAATATTATTTTACTGGGCATTTATAATTTGAATGACAGAATCAGGATCTGGAATGATATTGAAATTTAATATTATTAGGTTGAAGTAAACAAGATGAAATTTAATGAAGAACTCGCCCTCGTGTCCAAGAAAGCAAAGGAAGAACATCTGAGAGAAGCAATATGTGTGGCTTAGCATGGGTGATATTGTGGTTTATAATGAAAATACATATTTGGTTTCTGTCCCTGGTACAGGACTCCTAAAACCCTTGGAATTTCTTAAGCTTTGAGAGAGCTCAAGGTATCTCTTATTATGTTAATGAAGTAATGTTTTGGAAACTCCTAGGTAACCTACAGATTCTGGCGGTTGCCTGGAGAGCCAGCCAAATGATTAGAAGGTCAGAGCTTTCAATTCCATTCTCTTGACCTCTAGGGAGGCCAAAGGGGTTTGAAGTTGAATCAATTAATAATGGCCAATGACTTAATCAATTATTCCAATGTAATGAAACTTTTCTAAAAATGAATAAAATTTGGAGAACTTCTGGATTGGTAAGCATGTGGAGATTTGGGAAGGGTAGCATACTGACAGAACATGAAATTCAGCTTATACTCAAAGACTTCGCCTTATGCATCTCTTCGACCTGGCTGTTCCTGAGTTCATAGAAAACTGGTGATCTAGTAAGGAAAATGTTTCTTTGAGTTCCATGAGTCACTCTAGCAAGTTAATCCAATCCAACTAGGGAGTCGTGGGAACCTCTGATACATAGACCGTCAGGTGAAATCCTGACTTGCTATTAATATCTATGGTGGGGGCAGTCTCGAGGAACTGAGCCTTTTATCTGTAGGATCTGATGATACCTCCGAATAGATAGTGTCAGAATTAATTACAGTTGACCTTTGAACAGCATAAGGATTAGGGGTATTAACCTCACTGCACAGTTGAAAAATCCATGCGTTATGTTTGGCTCCCCCAAAACTTTTTTTTTTTTTTTAATTTTTTTTTTTTATTTATTTATTTATGATAGTCACAGAGAGAGAGAGAGGCAGAGACACAGGCAGAGGGAGAAGCAGGCTCCATGCACCGGGAGCCTGACGTGGGATTCGATCCCGGGTCTCCAGGATCGCGCCCTGGGCCAAAGGCAGGCGCTAAACCACTGCGCCACCCAGGGATCCCGGCTCCCCCAAAACTTAACTACTAATAGCCTACTGTTGACCAGAAGCCTTACCAATAACATAAACAGTCAATTAACACACATTTTATATGTTATATATATTAAATACTGTGTTCTCATAATAAGTAAGCTAGAGAAAAGAAAGTGTTATTAAGAAAATCATAAGGATCGGAAAGTACATTTACAGTACTGTACTGTATTTATTGAAAAACATCTGTGTGTAAGTGGACCTATGCAGTTCAACCTTGTGTTGTTCAAGGGTCAACTGTAATTGGTCAGAGTTAATTACTGTTGATGGTATGAAAAAAACATACATTGGAACATGTGTGAAAAAGACTTTGGGGTTTTGGTTTATAGTAAGTTCCAGGAGAAGTGACACATTTATGTGAGAGCTCAGAGAACCTCTATAATCACAAAAGTATTAATAGAACAATAAAGATGGCAACGCTGGACTATTGCACATTGATCAGAATATCTCTGACATTTTGTTGCATATTCTAGGTGCCAAAAATCATATAGATATGTGTTCATGTGAGATTGCTAAAAGAAATGAAATCATGTCATAGAGAAATAAACAAGAGAATGTTAAGGTTGGGCCAGGGGGTGGATGGGGAGTAGCATTATAACTATCTTTAAGTATTAAAAGATTTTCCAAGTGGAATGTGGCCAAAGACTGGTATACAAAGTAAAGAGTTTGGGTCAATGTATGGTAAAAAAGCAAAACTTCAGTTTTAAGATGAGGAAGATATTTTTAATAGTGTTGTTTCAGGATAGCAGGGGCTGCCCCATTAGGAAATGGGTGTTTAGCCCTGGAGGCATTCAAGCAGACTCAGAACAAGCAAATGTCAGAAATTTGATAAATAAATACAAATAGTCTCATCCTTGAAGAAACTCTAAATTATGTGGTAAATCTGTAACTTTGGATAGAGAAAGTAAAAAGTGCCGATAATTATGCAGATTAATCTCAAATGCAGCCAAACAGACCCACTTTCATTGGTATTCTATAATGTTCAGCTTACTCAATTTGCTGGGGGGAAATATTCTGCATATTTAAAAATAAGGCTTTAGAGATATTTGCTTAGAATAACTGTGACTTGCTCTAATGAGTAGTTCTAGACTTCATATAAATTAAATGGCAAAAACAAAGAAGTCGATCTAGTGAAACATACTGAAAATTGACTGTGCATTATATCTCTCCCAGTCCCAATCTGGTCCCTTATCATTATTGCTTATTTACTTATTGTTTATTTATGAGATAGTCATATAACCTGTGTATCTATCTACTTAAGTACATGAAAATAATGTCTTCATGGTATTTTGAGGAAGATAACTGGCTCTTCAGTGTGGCTTGATTCTTCTGTTCAGGGAGCGTACATTACAGCCATGCTTTGTAGAGAAAAGTATCAAAAAATGGTTTGTCTTGTGTCTTTTTTGACTTCTCATCCCCTTCCAGCCACAGTCGTCTCCCTCCTTCCAGACTCTGGGAATTGAATGTATAATTGCAGCCTGTTGTCTGCAGAGTAATTTTAGCCTCATTTGACTTGTTGCACAGCAGGATGACAAGAGTGCTGGCTGTCAGGCGGGGTCAGAGGTCAGCACTGGACTGTGGGCAGCAGCCTTATCAGGGTTCTCTGGAAGGCTCTTCTCAGCCTTGGGACGGGTCTGCAGCTGGCTGTGTGTCTCTTCAGATGACTATGGATGAAAACATGGACTGTTTTCAAGACCCAAACTCCCAGCATGCAGTTTGGCTCCTTGTTTTCTTACCAAAGATATGACAGCCATTCTGAAGTGAAAGAAGCTATGTTTTTGTGCTTGCTGTATAAACTTCGAATGGGATACATACATTAGCTAGCATTAAAATATAAGTTTAGTTTCCTTTATACACGTGAGATTTTAAAATGACATAAAAGAATGTTAAACCAGTATGCTACATAGGATGGAAACTGCTCAGTATTAAGTAGAATTACTTGGATGCAAACAAATGAATTTCATTCACAGACTAAAAATCCTATAGATCCTATAAAGTATCATAAAATCAGAGTTAAAAAAAAAGAAAGAAAAAAAAAGCACATCATATGTCAGTTAACTTAATCCTATAGGTGATAAAATAATATTCCTTAAATAACCTTTCTTATGTTTTATCTAGTCTATATTGAAATCTCTGATGGGATGCAAATTAAGATATATTTCTAGAGCTAGAATACTATTATTGAACTCTTCTCCCAAACCTGTCTTCAGATATCTGAAATATTTAACATTATGGATCTTCTCTAAATTTTAGGTAGACATACTGATCTGACACATAATTTCAATGAACAAATCTACTAGAAAATGAAATTGAGAATTTGCTCATCAAATTTGCAGATTTTACTAACCTAAGTGACAATGTTAATATTCCAGAAGCCAGGAATAAAATACACGATGACCTTGAGAAAATTGTTAATCTAAAAAAGATGATATAAAAAAATAAAAAACAAATAAAAAATGATATTTAGTAATGGCCAATATAAAGTGGATGGGCAACAGAAAGTTTAAACACAAATATAGTAGGAGGGCAATAGCCCATGAAATGTTGTTGTAAATGTACAAAAGAGAAGTATGAATAAAGTGCTTTTATGAAATATGTTGGTGTGATTTTGTGATGTCTATCAAATCTGTTAGCCATCAGCAAACATTCCTATTGCTCTATTTTACAAAAGAAGAATAGTGTGCTTCATTCCTATTCCCAGATGTCATCAGAGAAGTCATTTTCAGATTAGGTTAGGTGAAAACATAGAAATCAGGATGTGGTATGATACTGAGGAAGCATACAGGAAGTGAGAGCAGTAAGAAACATATGCAGGCTGAGGTGGACCGCCTTGGTAGGATCAGAGACAAGAATTGAAAATCAGTCTGTTGAACCAGAGGTGTTAGCAGCAGGGATCATGGTGGGTGTGTTGGGTAGCCCCAAGTTTAGTTTTCTGCTTATAGCAGAGGGATTTGAGACACATAATAACTTTAAAGATCTGGTTGTATGGCTTCCTTCACTTGACCCTTCTAGTCAGTGCTAAGAGAGCTACCACCATTTCTATCATTATAATTAATGTTTCCCTTATTGAAGACTTACTGTGTGCCAGGACATAGTATAGGGATCATTCGTTCCTTTATTCATTCTATAAATATGTATTGAGCCTAGAATGTGCCTTATATTGTGATAGTTACTAAGATACAGTGGTGAGTAAAACAACATGGTCTTTACTCTCATAGAAGGAAGAGATAGATATTAACCATATAGTGTATATAACTTAAATAAATATACATATAATTAAAATGTGATAAGTGCTATTAACAATAAGGAGGGACACTAGGAGACTGGAGGCTCTGATTTGGTCTGAGAAAGTTCTGCAATGTGAAGGATGAGCATGAAAGAACTGGGGGAAGAAGAATGGGTAGAGAAGTTTCTATCTCTGGATAGAGAAGGTTCTGGATGGACAGGAGAGCTAGTGAAGTATTAGGGAGAGTCCTCCAAAGAGGGTGGGGGATGAGGAAAGAGGCCAGCTCACAGAGGGCCTAGAAGAGTATCTTAAGGAGCAGGAGGAAGCTGCTGACAGTTTTCAAGTACTGATATAATGTGATTTAATTTCTTTTTTTTTTTTAAAGATAACCCTGGCTACAGTATAAAGTATGAGTTGGAAGGAATATACAAACTAGTTTGCCAGTTACTTGGACCATCATCAGAAAGATAAGGAGTAATTATACATTCACTATTCACAACCTAGGAGGAGCCTCACTCACAGAGGAATAGAGGCTTGAAGAAGTAAATTCCCTAAGTCTGTGTGCCTATATGCCTACATGAAAGATCAACTCTTTTGTATTTTGTCTTCTTGGTCACACACTCACTAAAACGAGATTCATAGAAATGTAGAACTGGAATAGAAACTTAGATCCTTTGTAACTTAATTCATTGATTTATTCAAATAATATTTGTTGAGTTGCAGTTCTAGGTATAGGGGATACAATATTAAAAAAAAAACTTCTTTTAATACAGCTTACTTTTTAGTGGATGAAAATGTAAATAGATGAACAAGCTAGCTACCTAAATATCAGCAACATGATGATAACAATAAAACAGGATCAGGGGTGCCTGGTGGCTCAGTCAAATAAGCATCCAGCTCATGATTTTGCCTCAGGTCATGATCTCAGGATTGTGGGATAGAGCCCTGCATCAGGCTCTGCACTGAGCATGGAGCCTGCTTGGGATTGTCTCCCTCTGCTCCTCCACACTCGGGATCTCTTTCTTTCTCTCAAAAGCAAACAAACAAACAAAACAGGATCATGTGGTAGGCAGTGACAGAATGGCTTCTGTTGTTTGGTGGAAACAAAGAAGTTCTTCTAAAACCAAAATCATAAGGAGAGTGACCAACCTGTCTCCAAGAAACCTCTTTATGTTCTCTAATACGAGTTGAAGAGAGGTATGTTCCCACTATACCACCAAGAAGAAGCAAAACTCTTTTATGCTTGCAGGGGATAAGTAGAACTAATCCACAAAGGGCAGACCAGATACTTGGGGCATACACCTGAGACTTGGACATCTGGAAGAATTTCTTGCTGGTCCATGAAGTAATGAATATAGAAAGCATGCAGTGAGAGAAGTTATAAATCCCATTCCTACTGTGTTTGGCTGAATTTTCACATGGCCACCATGGTATTCACCGCTGGATATTACTTCTGTGACTATGTCACATGGGGAAAGAAGTTTCACTACTAATCTGTCAACCTTACACTAGGAGTTTGCCGAGTGGGCCTCCCCTAATGCATAAGCCCTTCAAAGCCATAAAGCTTTCTCCTGATGGCAGAAGAGAAAGTCAGAGAGATTCTAAGTTATAAGAGGGATTGGAGAAGGCATTGCTGGCTTGAAGAATATTGTATGATGTACAATGTCTAACTAACATTTGCTCATAACCATTACTAAAAAAAAAAAAGCATCCAAAATCTATAGTTAGCACAAAACGGGTATACTATCTTCCTGATAGGATATTTCAGTATCCTCTTTAAAATGTTTTTAAAAACTTTATTTTATTATTTATTTGAGAGAGATAGCACAGAGGAAAAGTGAGAGCGAGAAGCAGACTCCCTGCTGAGCAGAGACCCCCTATGCTGGGCTCCATCCAGGACCCCAGGATCATGACCTGGGCTGAAGATAAATGCTTAACCAACTGAGCCACCCAGGTGCTCCTCAGTCTTCTCTTTTTAATGAACAGATACAAACTTGAGCTGTGTGAAGATACCTTTGTCTGGGTCTTACTTGGCCATTGTGGAGTGTAGAACACCAAGGAGATGGTAATAATCCCATGTTCACTATTTTAAATCAATAAACGTGTGCAGTTTTATTTGTTTTTAAAAGAACCAAATGCAGAGGTGTGGACTTTCTAATCAATAGCGTAATTTTGTTAAGAAATATATACATTTAATATTTGGAGAAACTTTAATCAAATGATTGCATCCCAACAAGCAAGTTGGGCAACACATGTTTTACCCACTAGTTGTCTCTGTGCTTTAGAATTTGGTCTAGAACATATCTGAGTGTGCAGTCTACATTAAGTGCTTTCAAAATCCCTTTCTGTCAAAAGCACTATCATATGATCAAAAAATGACACAAACTTGTTACTGATAGAATAAAGTCACATTCTTTAATAACACATTAAATGAGATATATGTGTCCATGCCTCCCCACCACCCCCAATCTCTTTTCTTCAGCAGAGATGTCATCTCTCTACCAAACACTTGTGCTTCCTCTTCCAAACTTGTCATTAGGAGACAGCTACCTAGCTGAAAGCAAGGACTACACTTCCTAGCCTCCTTTGAAGCCAGACCTGGTCAGGTGATTGTTCCTACCTGTAGACAGGGACAGTATGCCTCTTGTTCTTTTTCTTCATCGGCCAGCCATAGGTAGAGGAGTCTTTAGGTCTTAGAGTGGATGGAGCGTCACAAGATAGAAACATTTCGAGTCACTGAATCATCACATGGAAGACCACATGCTGACCAGGAATATATACAATGTACTATTAGAAAGTGTCAAGTAAATTTCATTGTGTTAAGCTAAGAACTGTGTGTGTATGTGTGCCTGTGAAGCATAAACTGTAATTCTTTTTTTTAAGATTTTATTTATTCATGAGAGACAGAGAGAGAGGCAGAGACATAGGCAGAGAGAGAAGCAGGCTCCCCTCAGGGAACCCAATGTGGGACTGGACCCCCCTGAACTCCAGGATCCCGCCCTGAGCCGAAAGCAGAGCTTAACTGCTGAGCCATCCAGGCGTCCCTAAATTGTAATAATTCTGTAAAATTTGTCTGTAATGATCTTTATAGCCTGAAAGTTTCATACATCTGATGAGAAGCTTATAGGATACGTCAAAATGTTACTAGTTCTTCAAACTCCTGTTATAAAGAGAAAATGCAGTAAGAACTATATCCTATTTGGCTTTTTATTTTAGAGAAAAAGTATCTCTTTGTCATTTTCAAATCACTACTTGGAGTTCTTTATTTCATTATTTAAAAAAGTAAACATTAACTAGATCATTTTTTTTTTAGCTCTAAAGAATTTCCAAATTCATTAAAAGTTTTTATCTGTTGTTGATGTCATAACACAGTTAATTTTCAATCTATTTTAATAAATATTTGGTCTCCCAAAACACACTTGATGTAACAAGTAATTAAATGAAATTGGTAGTCAACAAGTAATGTTTTTTCTTTGCATAATTAATTTAAAACAAATCATAATTTAAAGGGAAAAATCAAGAATTTTCTTTAATCATAATGAATATTATGAAATGTTATAAACTCAATAATAAATCTATAATAATAAACTGACTTAAAATGAAATATTTTGTTTTCTTTTAAAAGTCCACTTCTTTCTTATATACCACATGAAACTATGAAATGACTTAAATAACTTTTAAAAGAATTAATAAAATTATGTATTATTGTGAAAGAGGCTTAACACTCAGAAAAAATGAGATGACAGTCTGATATATTAGACAAGACTGTCAATAGTAAGAATCAATAATAACAATGTTATACTATTCTTCAATTTTCCTTTGGGTTTTATTTCCTGATCCATTTGAACCTTCTCTGATAGAGTAGGTATCTCCTCAACATGATTTGACTTTGATTTCTCTAGGCTGGCTCCACAGAATTCCTCCCTCCTTCATACCTGCTTTCTTCCTTCCAGATCTGATGAGCACCCACTATGGGACAGATACTGTTCTAAGCCCTGGCATTATCACTGTGAACATAGCTCCTGACCACAAAGAACGTTAGATCTAGTGGGTGCAACAGACAAGTAATAACTAAAGTGGCAATTATAATGCTCCACAATATACACCATGGTAGCACGCAAAAAGAACAATAAAGAAACATATATGGCAGGATTAGCTAACCCAAACTGAGAAAGTCAGAAATTCTCCCAGAATAAAACTATCTATGTCCTAGCCTGTGTGCCGATGGAAAGCTGGCCAAGTGCAGAGTTCAGGAAGTTTTCCAGAACAGAGCACAGCAATGGTGGCAGGGGCAGTATAGAGCATCAAAGTTGGAGCAGTAAGCAGGAGCCATCACACAGGACCAGATGAGCCATGTTAAGAACTTTAGACTTCACCCTAGGGGTAATGGGGGGCTAGAAAAGGATTTTAAGCAAGAGAGTGACAAAGTTCATTTTGTGTCTTAGGAAGATTACTCCTGCTATCAGAGGGTAGAGAAAGTGGAGGAGGGCTGTCTGGTTAACGGTGGGCAGTGGTGGAAGGAATCCTGGGAAGAGATAATGGTGGCCAAATCAAAGTAGTGCCTTTGGATATTGAACAAGTGGACAGATTGAAGAGACACATAAGCAGTATCAACTGGATTTAGTGGTTTTAAAAGAAAAAGCAAGAGTAGAGGTCTTCTTATACTTCATAAACACGTATTTTAAGACTAAGTGGGTTCCACTTAACTGTTGAGACTGGGCTCTTTTGGCTCTTTTATCATACTAGCTTCTCATCTGATTCCAAGCTGAGAGGTTCAGTCCTGTCTCTGACCTATGTGTAAAGAGAAAAAGACATCAAGGCCTCCTAACACAGTCCCGCATCTTATCTTCTCCTTCAATCCAGGACTAGGAGAGCAGCCCAAGTTTGCATTTCAAATAATTCTATTAGTCGTAATGTATGATTGTTCCTCATTCTTCTTATGTACCAGGGGTTTCAAAGTTACTACTTATAATTCCAGGTGTTGGATCTTGATGCTTCCTGACAGATGAAGGTTTTGTGCATATTTTCCTCCTGTTCCTTTCAGACTCACTCTGTGCTCTCCAATGCTCTGTGTAACAGCAGTTACATTTTAATGCAATGACAGCTATGAAAAAATAAAACTATCAGTCATTGTCAAATATTTTATAAATGGAGACAGAAGAGGGGTTCAGTTCTCTGTGTAACAAGGACAGAGGAGAAAGGTCAGTGATATATCTTGTGGTATAGGATTTCCCCTTAAGCAATCTTCTGCTAAGACTTGCTCACAGTGTGGAAGCTTTTGTTGGCCAGGGACTCTTAATACTGCCCCTCAATGTAAGGCTACAAATATTTAAGCCTCTGCTCTGTATGGTATTGGAGAAAGGAAAGGATACATTCAAGTGGATTTGGGGAAAGGATTAATTTTTGTCATTTATGAAAGCCAGGAACTAATATTCACAGTTATTTAACTCTTGAAAAATTAATTAGATGACTTATAAATTATGTATGTGGGAAAAAGAAAATCTATCAATGGCTGGCTTGAGGATTCAGAAGAGCACTTAAGTTGATAACAAAAGGTATTTTGTGCAGCAGGTCACGTTTGGGGTGGGCTTTTGTTCTTCCTTTGTGCCTGAAAATGGTGAATACTGAATTGTACTTGTGTAATCCCCTGGTAGTGAGGGAACTAGTCATTTCAATAGAGTTTATCACTACGTGCTTGTCTGCTGTTTGGAAGCATAAAAGGCAATTGACAAAAATTGAATAGGAAAGTCAGAGAACTAAAAAGTTTCTAGAAGAACTAGGATGTCTGAATACCTAACCGATGTGCCTAGCAACACCACATGACCTCATAATGAGCCCTTCTCCCAGATCTCTTGAGAAAAAAAATAAGCACAGTGACGCTGGAAGTCAAAACCACATGTGTAATATAATAAGTAAACATATCTGATGCCAAAAGAAGTTCAGAATTATATTTAAAAATCTCTTGTAGAGTAATAAAACATATTTCCTTACAAAGTGTTGTCAGCAAGCCCTCTTACTCAATTATAGATCCCAACAGTTAAAACTTGTAATAGACAAGACTTGCTTAATTCACGCTTTAACTGAAATCCATTGTTATTTCTTATCGTACTTTCTTGAGGCATTGATGAAGACGTTTTGCAATGACTTGAACATTCCAACTCCCAGACCAGAAAAGTGCTGATAGCAACGGAATGTCTAGAAGACCACACCCCATACATCCCTTTCCCTGCACATGGTCACCACTGAACACGTATCAATCTCCACTTGTGATCATGCGCTCTTTACTGCTCTCTTGCACATATCCTGCTGGACCTCTCTCTAAAACTCTAGGTATCCATCTTGTGGGTGGAGGGGTCGTTGTTAAAGCTTGAACCTGCCACCTCCCCCAGCTGCCTACACTCCAAGTAAATTTCCGCCTTTTTCCAAACCCTCATCTCTTGAGTTATTGTTTCTTTTGCAACAAGTTTATTTGAGTTTGTTCAGCAACATTGTTGGCAAACCCAGCCAGGAGCTCTGCTTTCAATTTGTCTAGCCCCCTCAGAATTGCAGTAGGCCATAACAGCACCAGGGTTTCCCCATTCCATTCCTCAGTTAATGGCAATGGTAGATCTTTCAGTAACTGTCTGACTTTTAAAGGAGTATTCACTATTACTGTACTTTTTTTTGGGGGGGGGCTAATTTTATCTTCCATACCAAGAACTGTGGCAGGAGCTGCATCCATGAGTAATCGCCAATTGGAGTACAATGACTGTGTTAGAAATGTTTAATCTCACTTTGAAAGGTATATTATAAATATGGCTATCAATGTCTTTTCGTAGAGTTCCATAAATCTACTTTTGGAACAATGAATCGGGATATAATGACTAATATAAATATAGCTTAAATTCAAAATAATTTATTCTAGTTTAAATTCTGTAATGAAATTTAAAACGACAAACAGTAACTCAGAAAATAGTAGCTATTCTGACTTAATGATATATTATCCTCAGTGCCAGTCTTGGTAAGTATGATTAGAATCTTAAGAATAAACTAAACTACATCCTTCTATTAGTATACCATAGATGATTAAACATTAAATGAAAAAAATCAAATTCCTTGTACTGTGTGGTATTTTCACAGCTATTTTCCTTTTAGTCTTTTTCTTCATCTTTCTTTAAACAAATATTTTCTTTAAAGAAACTAGTTTAATTAACATTAAGCAACAGTGTCTAATAAAATTGAAAGAAGTTAATGAGTTTGGCCTGGAATTAGAGAGCTATCTAAGGAAAAAAAAAAAAAGTGCAACTATACCTAAAGGACAGTCTAGCAATCTAGTCTAGGTTAGCAAAGATGTGGGCAGTTATAATCCCACTTGAATCTGACCTCTTTCATTGTAGGGAGGATTGTTTAAGTGCTTCACTGTAGGACATACTGCAGTCTGCAACTGACTTTCATGGTGATATAACCCTTGATATTTTATACATATGGCTCTCCAGAAGAAAAAATCTGGATAAAAATATTAGTTCCAACTTTATTGTCAATTCTAATTCAAAGGTGACCAAATATTAAAACTGAGTGACTGAAATGTGTCTCATTATATTCTAGGCATTTTCAATGTCAAATCTACAGAGATGCATGCACCTGGAGACAAATGACCAGACTACTGTAAAACAGAAGCTTAATTATGTTCACTTATATTTTCAAATTATTCCCAACAAATTACCTGGGGTAGGTTGACACATCCATCAAGGCAAGACTCTAATTTCATATTCACAGCAATGTGCTCCTGTAAACTGCTCTAATAAGGCTTTAACTAAGTTTTCTTTGTGACCTCACTGAGCTGAAATATTGCAGGCTGTGTGTTTTGCAGTGTCTCCAATTAATTTCTGACCTTGGTGCTGCCTGGGTACAATGAGGCAAGTGAAGGGTGGAGATCAGATTTAATTTTGAATTTCCTGACTGCTGCTGGTTTGTATCTCAACTTGAACATTACTTAAACATGTTATTTTTGGTCAGTGACTTTTTTATGCAGCACCACTGGGCAAATGTAATGAAGTAGGCAAAGTTTTGTTCTCAGCTGTCCTCTGAGTTCTTGTATGGGAACTTGGAGTCTCAACAGGAAACACCTGTATGGTAGTTGTATACCAAGCCTTCCCAGGGAATTAATATATAACATTGTTCCTGAGCCTCACAAACTCTTCCCCAAATAGAAATGCCCAGCTGTACTTGAGGGCTGTATTTTTAATTACTTGTGAAAATCCAACCTCTTGGCTTAGAAGTGAGTCTTCTTATAAAGGTCTCTTAGGCTTAGCTGCATCAATGGTCAGCCACATCATCCATTCATTTCATCATTCGATTTTAGAAAATGTTTGACTCAACCAGCTTGAGTAGAGCTGATTGTAGTGTAGTATATAGTATGGTATAGTAGAAGTATATAGTGTACTATATATATTATATATAGTATGGTAGAGATGCTCTAGTGTAATCATTTTTTGTTGTTATGGAATGATGAAAATGTCTGTTAGGAATACAGTTTGCTGTTTACACTCGCTTGTACTTTTAAGTACTCTGAGAAAGGAGTAAGCTGAGCTGTTGGAAAGGCTCATTATGGGACCAGTGACCTTCGGAGATTATGTTCTTGACTCCCTCATCTCCTCCACAGATCTTTAAGAGCATGAGTTCATAGTGTCCAGAAGTATCTGATTTAGTTGCTGAATATGGGGGATAGCCATAATGCTATTGCATACCTACTCTGTGCAAGGATTGGGGAGATATCCAAAGAGAAATCAGATATGGATCCTACCCTCAACAGAGATTAACCAGAAAAGTATTATTTTCTTGAACTCATCTCAATTAATTCCATCTTGGAGATAACCAGCAGATATTTAGATAGGCTGTTTGCCTGGTGAAAAATAAATTGAAAGCATGCTGTTATAATCCCATATAACCTGTTTTGTTCAATGTATAGATTAAACATAGTAAAAAAAACTCAATAAAAAATTCTAGGAAGATAAACATAATAAAGCTACACTTTGAATTTCATAGCTGAGACCCTATGAAATTGGAGAAATCCTCAGAGACCAGATGCTAAGAGGGCATTGAAAACAAAAGTGGTGACTCAAGTTGAACATGAGGCTGCAGTTAGCCTGGTGAAATTTGCTGATTGACCTCAATGAGAGGTTTGGGTTTTAATAGTTTAGTGGTCTCAGGAAATAAGGCCTCGAGCCTAAGCAAGGTGAGAGACTAGAACTGAAAACCCAACATGCAGCTAAAGGTCTTGAAGAAGTGTGTCCTTAGGGAAAGGGTGGTCTGGAAAGCTTATTCCCTGCAACAGGGAAATGGCAGGGATACTTAACAGGGTCAGCTTCTGCTCAGCACAGGGGACGAATTTCCTCAGGACCCACAACCACAGATAGCCCTCATTTGAGTTTAGAATTTGAATTTACTACAGCAGAGATGTCTAGATAACATCAAGCTAAGAAATTAAAGTGATAGGAATCAGTGGTGCCCCATAGGGTATAATAGAAGCAAACACAATTCCAGTTGGTAGTAATGCATGTTCAACCTAGACCTCACAGCATCCCCAAAGATAAAGCACCAGCTTATAATAAAAAATTAGTATTTGGGATGCCTGGGTGGCTCAGTGGTTGAGCGCCTGCCTTTGGCCCAGGGTGTGATCCTGGAGTCCCGGAATCAAGTCCTGCATGGGTCTCCCTGCATGGAGCTCGCTTCTCCCTCTGCTTATGTCTCTGCCTGTCTCTCTCTGTGTCTCTCATGAATAAATAAATAAAATCTTAAAAAAAAAACTAGTATCTGTATCCAAAATATACAAAAAACTATTAAAATTCAATAATGAGAAAACAACCAATGCAATTGGAAAATGGATAAAAGATATAAACAGGTACCTCACCAAAGCAAATATACAGATGGCAAATAAGCTTTGAAGAAATGCTCAATATCACATGTCATTATAAGATTAAAACAACTAATTAAAACAACTACAGGATACCACTGCACCCCTACTAGGTTGGCAAAAATCCAAACACTAACAAAAGATACCAAATGCTGATGAGGATGTGGAGCAACGGGGACTCTCATTCATTGTTGATGGGAATGAAAAGTGGTACAGCTTTGAGAAGCACTTTGGAAGACAGTTTGTCTATTTCTTACAAAACTAAACATAGTCTTACCACGTGACTTAGCAATTCTATGTATTTAACCAAATGAGTCAAAAACTTACATGCTCAAACGAAAACATCCACATGGATGTTTAGAGTAGTTTTATTCATTCTTGCCAAAACTTGGAAGCAACTACCATGGGTAAACTGTGGTACATTCATACAATGGGGTATTATTCAGCAGTAAAAAGAAATGAGCTATCGGGCTATGAAAAGACATGAAGGAATCTTAACAGACATTGTAAGTGAAAGAAGTCAGTCTTAAAAGGATACATACTGTATGATTTCAACTATATGAAATTCTGGAAAAGGAAAAATTGTAGACACAGTAAGAAGATTAGCGTTTGCCAGAGACTCAGGGAAAAGAGGAAGAGAGAGATGAATAGGTGGAGGTGCAGAAGGTTTTTAGGGCAATGAAACTATTCTGTGTAATACTGTAATGACAGATACATGAAAGTATACATTTATCAAAACCCATAGAACTGTAAAACACAAAGACTGAATCCTAAAGTAAACTATGGACTTTAATTGATAATAAGGTATCAACATTTTTTTTATTAGTTAAAACAAATGCAATACATTAATGTATTATGTTAACAACAGGGAAAACTCTTGGGGAGGGTTATATATGAGATTCTCTGTACTTACTGCTCATTTTTTCTATAAGTTTAAAACTCTAAAAGATAAAGTCAATTAAGCTTTAAAAATTTACAAAAGAAAGAAGCTACCATAAAAGAATGTCAATTAGAAGAGCTGAAAGGGAATTAACACTCTGACAACATCAAATAATTGATTTATTGGATATTAAATAAGAGTGTTTGAAATGTTTAAGGAACAATTATATAATTGATCTAGAAATAAGAAAATGTAAAGAAATAAAAGAACCAGGAATATTTAAAAATTGATCAATAAATAATCTAGAAAAATAATTATAATTGAAATTAAAGACTTAGTGAGAACATTAGACTTCCCTTTCAGCCCAGGTGGAATAAAAGGGACCATATTGACCTTCTCACCTGAACCAACTAAAAAAATGAACAAAATATAGGGAACAATGTTTTTCAAGATACTAGATATCAGATATAAGGGACAGTGATATCTGTGAAATAAGAAACAAATAAGGTCAGTCCTATGATTTCCTAAGATCACTGTTTTGAGAGGTTCCAATTCATGCTGCAGGAAAGGGGAAACTATGCAGAACCTGGAAACTTCCTGGAGTTGACAAGATACAAGTGATAGTTCTGGGACACCAAAGTAGTTATTTTGCAGGGCAGATTACCTGAAAGGAGAGAGCTACATATCCAGAGAACTCTGAATCTGCAGAGGGTTCCTCTTGTGTATTTAGCAGAATTCTGGTCAGCCTATACATGTGGGATAAGTACTGGGAGCTCCTGAGCCAACCAGAAAGATTAGAAGGAATTGTACCTGATGCCCACGGAGGGCTGAGAATACCGTCCAAAAAGATAAGAAAATCTCACAGGGTATTCGGTAAAGTATAGAGAAGGGTCTTGCCTCAGTAGTATGGGATAAATAGCCCTAGGTGGAGCACTGGTACAGTTCTACCCAACAAATCTTTTTTTTTTTTTAAGATTTTATTTATTTATTCATGAGAGACACACACAGAGAGAGAGAAAGAGAGAGAGACAGAGACAGAGACAGAGACAGAGACACAGGCAGAGGGAGAAGCAGGCTCCATGCAGGGAGCCCGAGGCGGGACTCGATTCCAGGTCTCCAGGATCACACCCTGGGCTGCAGGTGGCGCTAAACCGCTGCGCCACCAGGGCTGCCCCCAACAAATCTTTAAAGTGAGACTAGGGGATCCCTGGGTGGCGCAGCGGTTTAGGGCCTACCTTTGGCCCAGGGCGCGATCCTGGAGACCCGGAATCGAATCCCATGTCGAGCTCCCGGTACATGGAGCTTGCTTCTCCCTCTGCCTATGTCTCTGCCTCTCTCTCTCTCTCTGTGTGTGACTATCATAAATAAATAAAAATTAAAAAAAATAAATAAAGTGAGACCAAAAACTATCAAACTGTTTCTAAGTAACCTAACTGCAACCCAGATAGAGCTCAAGAATAAATATCCAGCATTCAATAGACCAAATTCAAAGTGCTTTGATTCAAATAAAAATTTGTCAGGCATGCAAAAAAGCAGGAGAATTTGATTCATAATGAGGAGATAAATCGATCAGTTGAAACCAACCCAGAACTGACACAGATGTTAGAATTAACATACCAGAACTTTAAAATAATTATTATAGCTGCATCTCAATGTTCAAAAGTTAAATAGAGACATAAAAGGATCTATGTCAAACTTCTAGAGATGAAACCTGCAATACATGGTGGAGGTGAGGGGGAGATTAATATTATCAGGCATCATAAAAGAAAATATGAGCAAACTTGAAGACATAGCAATATAAACTATCCAAAATGAAACTTGGAGAGAAGAGAGAATTTAAATAGGGAAGCAAACAAAACAATGAACAGAACCTTAGTGAGCTGTAGGACAGCTTTAAGTGGTTTAATATACATAAAATTGGAATCCCTTAAGAAGAGGATAGAGTGGTAGACAGAACAAATATTTGAAGAAATAGTGACCAAAATTTTCCTAAACTTCATTATATTTATACACTCAAAGATTCAAGGAATTCAATTAACTCCAGGCATAAGAAACATAAAGAAAACAGCCCCAAAGCACATCATGATAAAAGTGCTCAAAATCGGTCATAAAGAAAGAACTTAAAAGTAGGCTGAGAGAAAAAACACATAACATGTAGACAAATGGAAATAAGCATGAGAGATATAATCAGAAACAACGCAAACGAGAAAACAGTGGAGCAATATGTTTAAAGTACTGAAAGAAAAAAAAACAAACCTGTCAGCCTAGAATTCTTTATGTCCCAAGACCCCCAGTAGATACCTGAAACTGTGGATAGTACCCAATACCATACATTATGTTTTTTCCTATATGTACATGCCTATGATAAGTTTAATTTATAAATTAAGCACAAGAGATTAACAGTAATAATAAAATAGAAAAAGTGTAGCCATATACTGTAATAAAAGTTATGTGAATGTGGTCTCTCTCCCTCTGAAAAAGATCTCATTGTTCTGCAATCACCCTTCTTGTTTTGATGTGAGATGATAAAATGCCTACATGATGAGATGAGGTCAGGTGATGTGCTTGCTTTGGCAGCACATTGGAACGGTAAGGCGAATGATGCAGATATGTGACATAGTTGGGCTACCACTGACCTTCTGATGAATCGTCAGAAGTGGGATCATCCACTTCCAGGCAGTGGTTGGTTGTGATAAGGAAACTACAAAATCAGAGCAGCCGATAAGGGGAACTACTTTATGAAATTTCTCTCTCCATCTCTGAGACCCTGCATTTTCACCAGGATGTGTTCAAACATGGGTTTATTTTTGTTTGACCTGTTTGGCACTCAGTGTTTGTGGTTTGAATATTCATATCTTTCTATAAATCTTAAAAAATAATTAATTACCCATTCTCTAAATATTGTTTTCCTGGCATTCCCTCTATTCTATTTTTCTGGAACCCCAATTAGGGAATGTTGAGTCCTCTCAAACCATTTCTCATCATTATTAACTACTCTTTGTATTTTCTTTTTTTTTTTTTTTTTAATCTTTGTATTTTAAATTTCTTTATCCCTCTTCAGGGTTCTGGCAGGAAACCTTAGCATTTTCTCCTTGTTGACTAATTGTCTCTATTTTTGTGTCCAGCGTAGATATATTTTCTATTTCTTTGTTTATTTGATTTAAAGTCAATTACTGTATTATTTCTAGTATTTTTACTTCACTATTTTTCATTTTCTGTGTTCGTGGTTCTCGGTTTATATTTTTGTTTTGTTAGGTCTCCTTGTATCTTCTACCAACAGAGATTCTGTAAATAATCCAAATCCAGATATCAAGTTCATGGGTGGCATAGTCTTTGCCTGATTTCTAGGCTCTATTTACAACTCTTGTCCCCCTATTGATGCAATTTAATGAAAGCTCAAACCATTGACTCACATAAAGGGTGGGTGCCCCTGTTCTAAGCTTTCATTCATGGCCTGGAGAGCCCCACAGCAGCCCCTAGTTTTAGACTGCGAGTTTTCACTTAGTCCCATCTCCTATGTGGCACTTAGTTTTTATTACCCACTAGAGGCCAAACTGCAAGCCATCTCTACCTGCTTCCAGTTCTGGAACCAGCAAACGCCACCTACTGCTTTGTATTTCTTTTCTGTTTTTCATCAAAGGACGTATATCTTGTCATTGAGAGTGGATTTTACATTCCGATTTCTTTTATTTTGTTTCAGTTAAAATTCATATGGGAGATTGGTATGAATTTTTCACATGTGGAATTAATACTGCTCATTTTATGATAAGATGGAGTTGGCAAATATGTTTAATTAAATTCTTTTGTAGGGGGATCCCTGGATGGCTCAGCGGTTTAGCGCCTGCCTTCGGCCCAGGGCGTGATCCTGGAGACCCGGGATGGAGTCCCACATCAGGCTCCCTGCATGGAGCCTACTTCTTCCTCTGCCTGTGTCTCTGCTCTCTCTCTCTCTCTCTCTGTCCGTCTCTCATGAATAAATAAATAAAATCTTTTTAAAATTTTTTTAAAAATAAACTCTTTTGTATTCTCAATATCACAGTTGCTCTTATTTAGGCAAATGGTTTAGTGGCCCTTGGATAGAAAATGACATGGAGTTTCGTTCAATTCCTCTACATAATAAAAATAGAACAGTTGAGTTACTTTTTGAAATATAATTGATTGTATACCCCCTATTCAATTAAAATATTTGTTTACTGAGTTCAATGATATTCTATTTTGTTTTACTTATTGGAAACCTGAAGTTAATACTTCATTTTTTCTCCCCCAAACACCAGATGTTCTCAATGTAACATTCAGGGAGCAGGACCAAAATATGCTCTGAATATACTTTGAAACCTTGTTGTAAAAGATTAATGATCTTTCATTCAATGGGTTGTGTTTTTTTTTCCAGTCTTCCTTTAAATGATCACGTGACCGATAGCTTATCCATGTGTATTGTACGTTACAAATGAACTTGTCAGAAAAGGAATTATATATGTCCGGGAGCCAGAGATAACTTAACCCCAGGACTCATTTCCCATGCCCCACCCATGGATAATGTGCAGAGTGTTCTTTCCGTAGGAAGAAAAAGTTTTCATTATTGTCAAACAATGATTATTATGTAAGTCAGTCCCAGAATAATACAGATTTTACATATTTTAAGGTTTACTTTGCATTTTGGTGAGAGGACCGCAACTTGCAATAAATGTAATGTGAGAGGTTGTGAGAATAACAGCTTGAGAACACATTTGTAATGGAAATCTAAGGAACATGGTTTGGATTGCTATCCAAAGGGGGCTGTATGGCGAAATGGTTGGTAAATATTTATTACACTAGGCAGAAACAAACATCTTCCGCCCAGAGCAACTTCACATTAGACTGTTTTAAAACATCTCCTGTTTTTCTGAGGTTGACACTTAACATTTTACATATCATGTAAGTCACCTTTCCTTTAAACAAAAATTTAAATTGTTAAACAGCTGTTGTTACTGTGCAGGATTTTTAGCAACAAAACCATAGAGAAAAGTATTTCACAGGGATAAAATAGGAGAGACAAAATTTACCAAAACTGCAGTTAAATTAAGCTAGGAGACTTTCATTCAATGAGCCCAAACTTTAGGTGAAAAAAAAAGAAAGAAAGAAGGAAAGAAAGAAAGAAGAAAAGAAAGAAAGAAAGAAAGAAAGAAAGAAAGAAAGAAAGAAAGAAAGAAAGAAAGAAAGAAAGACATTCAGAAAATGTCCACAGCTCTCCACATGAAATGTCAGGGGGACAGTTGACCCAAGGGTTAAAGGAATCAGAGAAAAGAGCCTCGCTGCTCCACAGTTTCTGAAAAAGAGGCTCAAAACTATGTTCGTATCACACTTTTCACACACATAGAAAAGCATCAATTATGCATATAGAAGATTCCAGGGAGGAAGGCAATTGGAGATGAAGAAGAGACTATCCCTCATTCCCTTCCCCCTTCTAAGGCCACCAGGTACTATCAGGTGTAAACACAACTGAGCCTAAATAGAGTCTATATGCACTGTGTCCCATAGGCTGCCCTCACACACACTAAGTAGTAAGCAAATGCAAAATTCTGTACTGACAAGTTGAATGCTTCAAGCTTGTTCTGTGAAACCAGACAAGAGGAAGATGTCCCAACCTGAGGCATCTGAAATATGTTTGCAGGAATATTAAAACAGAACAGGTCAAGACACAGTATGGATCAACAACAGTCATGAATGGACCTGCGGTATCCCGGTCTAAGGGGCTATAACAGAAGATCTGCCCTTGGAAGCAATAGGTCCATTTTGTGAATATTCATGTGCACCAACCACAACCAAAAATATCAGAAGGAAAATATCTCAAGGATTTTTTTTTGGTGGGTCGGTATGGGAGGGGTGTTCCATTGTTTAAACCGGGAACAGATGAAAATCAATGTGTTCTTCTGCCTAATGGAAAAGGCTTCAAAATAAACTTGGTAACTCAAAAATAAAGATTTTAACATTAGACATGAGATAATTCAGATAACAAGTGAGTAACTTCCTGATAAATAAAGATTAAAAAAATTAGCAACATTTATGACCATCGGCAAAAATTTATTTGTCCTAAATGAATGACTAGTTAGGAGACAGCAACAAAAAGTATCCATAAAAAACTCACAGATAGGGGCAGCCCGGGGGCTCAGCGGTGTAGCACTGCCTTCAGCCCAGGGCATGATCCTGGGGTCCCGGGATCGAGTCCCATGTGGGGCTCCCTGGAGGGAGCCTGCTTCTCCCTCTGCCTGTGTCTCTGTCTCTCTCTTTCTCTCTCTGTGTCTCTCATGAATAAACAAATAATAAAATCTTAAAAAAAAAATCACAGATGCTGTGCTTGCTTCAGCAGCACACATACTAAAAACTCACAGATACCTGCCATTCATAAATATTTTCAAAAATGAACATGAAATAACTATTAAGACTTACATTCTGTTAATTAGGAATTGTTTGGCATATTTTAATAGCCAAGGATGCTGGGTGCATCAAAGAAGAGTACTAAAATCTTTTTAATAAGTATATATATATAATTTACCATATTTAGTCATTTGCTCCTTTTTCCCTTTTTTTTAAAAATAAGATTTTATTTTTTCATTTGAGAGAGAGAGAGTCCATTAGCAAGGGGAGAAGAGGCAGAGGGAGAGGGAGAAGCAATGTGGGCTCAATCCCAAGACCCCGAGATCATGACCCAAGCCGAGATACTTAACCATTTGAGCCACCCAGGTGCCCCCTTTCTCCTTTTTGAGGGTCTCCTTGCTTGAGGCACCATGTATAGAAGAATATAGTGTCAGGGTCAGAATACAGGCTCCATCACCAAATCACTGCTACATGATCTTCAGCAAGTTACTTAACCTCTCCATGCTTCACTTCCCCACCCATCAAATGACGATAGTAGTACTTATTTTAAGGAGTTGTTGTAAAAATCTAAAGTTCTGATATACTTAAAGTTCTGATATATGAGCTGACTGGCACATATATAAGCTTTAAATAAATAAAAGCTACAAAGATAATTGGGTTTTATCTTCTTTTACGGCTTCTTAGTTTTTATGAATATTTTTATGTACACTATTAATTGCAATATTCTTGCAAAATATCCACTATTAACCTTATTTTTCAAATATGGGAATGAAGCAGAAGAAGTTGCTCAAGGCCACTTAGCCAATTAGAGCCACATTTGGAAGCAGAGTCCAGATCCCATGGCTCCTGCTACAGGATGCAACCCACTGCATCCCATTGTCTTTTGACAATTGGGTTTTAACTAAGTCTGTGGGTAAGTCACACACACACACACACACACACACACGTGCATGTGTATGATGTGAGATAGAATTTAGGGTATACAAAGAAAATAATCTCACTAAGATTATATTTTATTATTTTTTAAAGAGATTTATTTATTTATTTTAGAGAGAGAGCATACACAAATGGGAGGGGAAGAGGTGAAGAGAATCTCAAGCAGACTCCTGGTTGAGCACAGAGCCCAACATGGGCTCCATGCGGGGCTTGATCTCATGACCCTGAGATCAAGACCTGAGCGGAAACCAAGAGACAATTAACCAACTGGACCATCCAGGTGTCCCTAAGAATGTAGTTTTAGAAAAGTAGTTATTTAAACATGGCTAAAGAGGTGAACAGAGGACAATGAGGAGGTAGTTAATCAGGAGTCCACTAGCTGGTTTTATTTTATTTCTCAGTGTATTGAGCACAGTGTCAGTGAGGGGCTAAGAAAGAAATTCAGCCCCTGAGGCTGTGCTCACGAATCTTCTTCCCCAGGGTGCCCAGGACCTTGCTGTGGAGCAAACAGAGCCACAGACCCTGACACCCACCACGGGAAGGCAAGGCAGTGACTGTCCATAATTAAATCATCCGTAACCCTTTATCTTGCTTTGGTTCTCAGAAACAAATCAAGGACACCATAAACAGAATGTAAATTGGCCTTTGTAGTCTTGTCCTCTGGCATAATTAGCAGATGCCTGATTGTAATGCAAGCCAGTGCAGGGAAAATCTATTTACATAATGAAATAGGCTATTTCCATGTTATCTGAAAACTGCTTCTTCAAGTTTCTGTGTTCTTTTGTTAGGATGACTTGGAAAGGGATGCTTTACTGTGTTAATTCCTAGCCTAGAATCCTTGAACCTAGAGTCCTCAAAATATAATGGAAAATTTAAAAAATATCAACAAATGAAATGGAAATGTAGTGTCATAAGCTTTCGTAAAGGACTGCTACGAATCCTAGAGGATTCTATTTTTTGTTCCATGATCAGGAAACACTGATGCATAAATGGAAACAATGTCACTTTAATGTTTAATAGCAACTTTGAGAAAACAAAATGTTTCCAAACAATCTATACAGAACAGAGAGAGAGAGAGTGAGAGACTTTAAATTGGAAATTTGGGGAATCTTGCCCTAGTAGACAGACAAAGGGAGGTCATTTTCAGATAGAAGAGAAAAAATGACAAAGGTTCAAACAGGAATCATAAAGGAGGAAAGACTAGGATAACACAGTCTGTGGGTGTAATCTAAACTTAAGGTCTAAAAAGCAATCTTTCGATACAATTTGCATTTAGAAAGGAGGGTAAATTTTGCTTGGCTACCTGTCTTCTCCTGCTCCATATGTCAAAGTATACTTTATTGAGAAAGATTAAAGAAATCTAGCAGGTATTTTATAGGATTTCTTTGCATAAAAATGTTCAGAAATAAAATACATATCCACCTGTAAGCTGGCAACTTACCAATTAATGGAAAGTTTATAAGCATATTTAGTTATACATAAATTAGTAAAATTTAAAGTGGAATATATTAAAACTAAGAATATAAAACCAATAATTTAAAATAATAGTAGTTATGCAGAGATTATCATAGCCCTGCTGGTACTACTGAAATGTTAAGAGTAAGATTTGTGCCCATGTTCAATGTTATTTACAGTATGATTAAATTATTTTAAAAGACTCTAGGAAAATTTCTTTTAAAATTTAATAAAATGGGTAATTTTATAGAAGATACTTCTGACTCAAATTGACCCCAGTTGAGAGAAAGCCTAATGACACCAGTTGCCATAGAATGAGAGAAAGTAATTAAAAAGCACCAGACCTTGATGGTGTCATAGAAGACATGATTCATCCTCGAAAGTAGCCTTTAAAAATCATGTCATTGCAATGCTCTTTAATTATTACAATACAGGGGTAAAACTTTTAAGTTTATTTTACAAAGTAAGTAAAATACTTTTTCCCAAAAACTTGATGGATTCCATCAAAAAAAGAGAGATGTATAGACCAATCTCACCTATTAATATCTGTTTAAATATCTTAGATCAATTACTAGCAAATAGAATCCAGCAATGCATTAAAAAAAACTACACATCTTGTCCAAGTAAGATTTACTCTAGAAATTAAATAATAAATACTGGAATATCCATTAATAAAATCTAATGTTGAGTGAAATTTTTAAAAATCTTTAAATGGGCATTTCTGTTATTTAGAGATGCAAGAAAGGCATTTGTTAAAATTTAATACCTATCATGCTTTTAAAAAAGAAAGCACTCAATAACATAAGAATTGATAGGTAAAGTCTTAATATGGCCATATTAATATGGGCTCAGTTATGTATGCTTCTCAGCACTACATAAATTTATTTAGAAATAAAGTGAAAGTATTCAATATATTTTAAATGTAAAATAATATTACTTTAAATATTAAAAAAAGATAAATGTTTGGAAACTAATCTTTAAAATCCTTTAAAATTGGAGTGCACCAGTGATGAGGTAGGCAGAGTCTAGAGGCCACAGACAGACTCCAAGGGAAACTGATGTGACATCAGCAGAGCCTGGAGACCTTCACTAAAGTTAATCCTAAAAGGTGAGTCCATAATGAGTGAGGGAGTCCAGGTGGTGGTGGTTTGGAGTACCCTCTGCCACTTGAACTCTTAAGAACAGTGTGGAGATTCTTTAGAGGTTTTTTTTCCCCCCAGATTCTTTTGGGGTTTCCCCCCTTGTTTTTGATACTTTGGGTGTTTTGACTTCTTATTTTTCACAAGAACTGGCTTTAAAAATGCAATGCAATGAAATATCCATACATTATTAAACTTATTGCCCTATCAATAAAATATAGGTTTGCCTCCTTCTACCCCACTTAAATTTTTCTTCCATTTCCTTTCCTGTGACTTACACATTACTCTGAAACTTTTGTCTTCCTGGAATTCTTTTTAAAATTACAACTGACTGTCAGTAACTTCTAATATCACAGTTTTATTTTGCAGTGGGGAATTATAAGAGTGTTTTGAGAATTTGAAAGTGATATGTAAGGAAAATGCTTTCAATTTCATACATAAGGTAGGGTAAGAGGCAAACAAAGGTGTTGGTAATTTTGCATCAGAGTGTATTCTATTTGTCATGCCTGTGTAAACACCTATAATCCATGACATCATTTTTCTAGTCTCTTTTGAAAAGACATACAGAGAAACAAAGATGAACATTCCTCTGAATATAAAGACTTGTAATATTCTTTCCCTTTAGCTGAAAGAAAGGCAAATTGCATAAGCACAAGAACAACATCTGTAACATCCCAACAGGTTGACAGTTTGAGTTGCCCATAAGGACAATGCCACTGGATGGTGCATGCCCTGAGTGAGAGCACCATGTCCAGTTTAATCATGGTCATGTCCCTAAGGCCTAGCATTATGCCTGGCACATGTTGAATTAATGATGTCGGATGACTGAATGAATGCCATCTCAATGACTGTGACTGATCTTGCTATCTACGTTGATAACCTTCCCTCCTTAATACTTCCCACACACTGTGACACACTGATGGTCACAGAATATAGAATATTATATTCTTTGCAGAAAAATAGCTTTCCTCTGTCAAGGCTAAACAAGTAACAAGGACTGACTATAAAAGCCTTCCATTCAAGTTAGCATGAACTTTCACCAAGGCCATTTGACTCAGCCATGTAAAAGCTACAAGCCAGACAAGAGGTTTCCATTTTGAAGAGCAAATCAATGAGAGTTAAAGAAAACTTCTAATTAATACATTCAAACATTGTAATCAAAGGATAGACATCACCAGAAAATTGCAAGCTTTTTGAACCAGTAGAAGGACATGGAGGTAAACTGATGTTTCTAATTATATTCACTTACCTAAAATTTTTCCTTTTTCTTACTGGTCTGATGCTCACAGGCATAAGGTCACTGTGAGATTAGTGATAAGATATACAGGTTTTAGAGTTCATAACACAGCTGACTTGGGAAGATTTCACATGTCCAATGCAAGATCCACAGGCAGGAATGTTTATTTCAGCCAGTAACAAACATGGCAAACGATGTGTCACCCTGACATCATCACTACTGGTCACTGGAAATACTGGCTGAACATCGGCCCTGAACTAAATCCCCATAGGTCCCCAGTCAAACTGTTTGAATAAATCCAGGCAAGTTTATAATTTTTGCTTGGGCTAAAAAAGATCTCCTTTGCTTGGCAGTCTAAATACACTTTACAACATTGGAAGGTAGACTGTCAATTTTTATACTAAAAAGTACTTTTGAATCTCTTAAAAACATCTTTATTGAAATATAATTCACTTACCATACAGTCTGCATACTATGGGGCTTTTAGTATATTCATAGTTATGTAACCATGACCACAATCAATTTTAGAATATTTGCATAACCCTAAAAAGAAACTTCCCACACCTGATCCATCACCTCCCCCATCTTCTTCCATCCCCAGCCCTAGGAAAATACTAATAATTCCCCTTCCCTCCCTGAGGCTTGTTTTTGTTGTTGTTATTGTTGTGGTTGCTCTTTGCTCCTTTATTTGTTTAGCAATATGCTAGACTATTTTAGTGAAGTCTTTTTTCTCTGAAGTGTGAAACCTTTGGCGTCTAAGAGGGCATTCCCTCCAGCATGCACACAGTTACCTGGGTTTTAGCAGCGCTCTCTTTTGAAGTCTTCTTTCTTGATCTCTCTTTTAAACCTTCTGTCTCATTTGATCTTACACCCACCTCTTAGGCTCCCCTCATTACCAGCTGTTTTTGACAATGTCCTGGGACAGAAGTTGCTCTGTAGTCTAAACCAATGAAATTCAGTCAGGAGTACTTTTTGAGGTCAGTCTTTGTCATTATTCTGACCTCAGGAGGGTACTACTTGCTATCTCTTTCTCTGTTTTGTCTCTAGTGAACCAGCTCTTCTATGTTTATGCTTTTTGCTCCCCGTGGAGAGGACCTATTGTTTAACACCCTGAAGTTTGAACTTCACCCAATCAAATAAAGGCAGTTCCTTTGGGGAGAGCTTCAGGGGTTTCTTTTCTTACAGAGACTCTCTCTCCATTTGGGCCAAATTTCTCAACCCTATTCCAGGGCTGGCTGGAGCAGCTAGTGTCTGGACCTCTGGTCTTTGGGGTTCACAGTCCTGGTGTGAAACTTCTGTCCTATGATTGAGTTGATGTCAAAACAGTAGGAAGCCCAGTGTTCTTGCAGGCCATGCCTGAAGTAGAACTTCCACACTTCGTATCAGGGCTGGGTGGAGGAAGGCAAGCCTCCAACCTCTGTAACATTCTCCTGGAATTTATCCTCTTCAACTTAGAGTCCAAGGGGATGAGAAATGCTGATGACCTGCCCCTCCCAATAAAGTGCACTAACCCTTCACTAGAAGCTGAGGGGAGGGAGAGCCCATATTCTTGGCTATATTCCTCTGGATACTCACAGTCGTGAGTTTAAGAGTGCCCTACAGGAGCCATGGCAAACCAGAAGCATCTATTTTTTGTTGTTTAAAGATTTTATTTATTTATCTGACAGAGAGAGAGAAAGAGAGAGAGAGAGAGAATGCGTAAGCAGGGGGGTTGGCAGGCAGAGGGAGAAGGAGAAGCAGAATCAGGGAGCCTGGCGTGGGGTTTGATGCCAGGGTCCTGGGATCATGACCTGAGTTGAAGGCATATGGTTCACCACTTAACCACTACCCAGGTGGCCCCCTCCCCTTTTAGAGAAACTTGTTATTAAATTTAATTTTCTTTAAATACATACCTTTTGGGGATGCCTGGGTGGCTCAGTGGTTGAGCATCTGCCTTTGGTTCAGGGTGTGATCCCAGGGTCCTGGGATCGAGTTCCGCATCAGATTCCCTGCAGGGAGCCTGCTTCTCCCTCTGCCTCTGTCTCTGCCTTTCTGTGTCTCTCATGAATAAATAAGTAAAATCTTTAAAAAATACATACATACATACATACATACCTTTCTCCCACCCCTCACGTACTCCAGATGAGGGCAAGAATGCCCTACCACCTCCATTCAGGGGATTCCATGCATAAAGCCTGAGATGGAGAGGAGGAAGATTAAAATATATACTGCATTTCTGTCAGGCTGATCTGGGGGAGGAGAGGGGAAGAGGGATCATGGCTCAAACGCCCATGACTCTCACTGTTCTTACAGAGTTTTAGTAGGTTTTCTTCAATAAAAGATTTTGGTTTTTTTATTTAGGACAATTTCCAGAGATTCTAAGTTATTTTGTTTTTATGTGTTTTTTTTTAAGATTTATTTATTTGAGAGAGAGAGAGAGAGAGAGAGCATGAGCATGAGATGCAGAGGGAGAGGGAAAGAGACTCTCAAGCAGAGTCTGTACTGAGCTCAGAGACTGACACAGGCTCAATCTCTCAATCCTGAGATCAGGACCTGAGCTGAAACCAAGAGTTGGACACTCCAACAACTGTTGGGTGAGTGTTAGGACACTCACCCAAGCACCCATGTTTTGTTTTTAAAATACAGTTCATTGGTTTTACTTGTTTTGCTGGAGGGTGGGTCAGCAGAGCTCCTTGGGCCAGCATCTCTGAAGTGGGACTCTGATCCCTTTGCATGTTATTTTAGTGATGTTCCTTTCTCGATGGATTCAACTCTAGATAACTGATGCTAAAACCGACAGCAAGAACATTTAGTGTGTCTTTGATGTCCTTCAAGTGTTGTGATTTATGACCTCATAACTATTTTATAAGTGAAGAAAAACCACTATGAAATATTTTTTGGATAAATAATGAAATTAAAAAGAAAATTAGCATAAATAGCAGATCTTGGCATATGAACTCTAGAAGCATTGGATACATTTAAAACTATTTTAAAGATTTCAAGCCATATCACTCCCTGTGTTAAAAGATAACCTCCTTTTATTTCTGTAACTTTAGTTTCAAAGTTGGAAAAAAAATCTTGGCTATGTATTGTTCCCATCTCCTACACGGTTCAAAGTGTAAAATCCTGGAAGAAGTTAGGGTATGATTAGTATCTTGGAGAGCCAATAGAGTGTACCTTTCATTCACTTTGCCTATAAAGTAATGGTATTAGTTAATTTTACCTATGAGAGTGTTTTTGAATTGAATTAATAAAAGTTTGACAGATCTAGTACCTCACCTAAGCAGATAATAAATGTTAACTTACATTCTTTCCACTGCTTTGTTGTTCAGAGACTCTCTGAAACATGAACTGATACTCTTATTCCTCTATTATTCTGAAGCTGTGTAGCTGAGGTCACAACTGAAGGAAACCTCTTTGTCATTTTATAATGAACTAAGCTTCTTTCTCTTTCTTTCTTTCTTTCTTTCTTTCTTTCTTTCTTTCTTTCTTTCTTTCTTTCTTTCTTTCTTTCTCCTTCCTTCCTTCCTTCCTTCCTTCCTTCCTTCCTTCCTTCCTTCCTTCCTTCCTTCCTTCCTTCTTTCTTTTTCTTTCTTTCTTTCTTTCTTTCTTTCTTTCTTTCTTTCTTTCTTTCTTTCTTTGATTTTGTTTATTTGTTAGTGAGACACACAAAGAGAGGCAGAGACATAGGCAGAGGCAGAAGCACGCTCCCTATAGGGGAGCCTGATGCAGGACTTGATCCCAGGATGACCTGAGCCAAAGGCAGATGCTCAACAGCTGAGCCTCCCTTTCTCTCAGCTCCTAATACTTTGTGTTCTTTTGAACCTGAATAAAAAGTTTCAAAGCTCTTGTTTTAAATTTCAAGTTGCCTGATGGTCCCACTCATCATTCGCATATAGATATACATTTACAGTGACAGTTCAGCTATATAAATATTCTTGAAAGCCCTCATTGTTAGGAAGACTTACATATTCATCCATCCATTCAGTCATTTATTCAACAAGTCAAACAATTATGTTCGGTGATGAATCTAATATGAATAAGACACAGAGCCTGTGAGAAGCTCATGGTCTATTAGTAGAGAGAGACCCTGTGGCTTGTGCTATGAGGAGATATCTACTAGGCCATATAGGACTACGAGGAGAAGAGTCACATGATGAGCCAAGGAATAAAGAAATAATCCTCCTCTTCTTATTTTAAGGATCAATTCCTTATTCACTGTATATTAAATAGTATAAAATATATATGTTATTGGAAATGGAATTAGAAGGAATGTGTGTGCGAGACTGTTGGGACACCTGGACAGATCGTATGTTTAAGCTTATAGAAGCTAAGTTGTTCATCTAAGCCAGTGATCTGGAATTTGGAGACCGAGTGAAAGTAAAGTACATGTGAGATTTAGGTAGAAAAAGTCAGTGGCAGGTAAAGGAACTCGAAAGACTGACTTGAGCGTGGGATAGGAACATTATAGCGTGGAATAGGAACATTATTGATCTCAGACAAAGTTATTGACACATTTATACGCATTCTCATTTTTCATTTATTTGTGGGTGAGGGGTAGAGGAAGAAGACATACTATGAGAACTGTCCAGGGTAGGGAACGAACTATAACAATATGGCCAACACATTAACCATATAAATCCCATGGAGAAATCTTATTCCCCATCAGCACCCTGCTTGCATAAATTGCATACATAAACATGCATAAATTAAGACTGCCTTGAGGAAGGCAAAGCACTAGGGTAACTAGCAGGCCCTATAGAACTGAGATAGTCCAGACACTTTTGTCAGATTTTGCCTAGATTAGTACTATGGACTTTCAAATTAATCCTTTCTAATTCTTGCCTATTAGAGATGAGCAAATTAAGGCCCAGGAAGCTGAAGTGTGTTGTCCAACATCATGTCACTGTATCAAAGAGAAATAAGAACTATAACCCCTTTTTCAAGTTAGACATCATCTCCCTAATATCAGACAGCCTCATAACTGCAGAATGCAGTCTTTGCTTTATAAAGTTTTCTAGTTCTAGCATATTTCTTGATGGTTGAACTCTCTCCTCCCTTAATTTTACCTACTAAATTTAACACTGTGATTCCCTATACTCAGAATATTGCAAACCAGAGAAACTACAATAATTATATGCCCTTGAACTGGTGAGAGCCAAGGAAGAAGAATAAAAATGACCTGTCTTCCAAGATCTGGATGGCCACAACATTGGAGTAACTCTGTTGGACAAACAACAATAGAAATACAAATCAACACACATTGGCAGAGTGTTCATTGGGTTTATATCTACACATTGTAAGAGAAAAAACACAGTATGGACATTTCACGTGTTTTCACCTTTCCTGGTGAAAAGGTGAAAGGTTTACTACCAAAATCATAGAAACGGAACTCTCTAGACATAGATGGAAGGGAGACCTTCTCCTGAAGAAATATTCGGATATAATTCACTTGTAGTTTGCTTACTTATATTTTCCCAGTTCCTAGCAGAGTGGCTAGCATAAAACAGGATTTGATAAACTTTGATGAATAAAGTAAATGAAAGTGCAAAGTCTCTGTTGCACATTTTGTACTATATTGTATTGGTACCTGTGACATGTTCCCCAAAGTTTCATTCCAACTAACTTTAAGGTTGACCTCCAGAACTCAGCCTTTGCAAGTCTGCTTAACGTGGTGGATTCATCTGATAATTTATTCAATCTACTCCATATACTCTGCCAGGTGCTAGGCACACAAAGACACTTGGAACAAAGGCAATAGTTTGGAGGCAATTAAATAAATTATAACAATCAATACTGAAAGTATTGTCAATGCTTATTATCTCTGTTTTCTCCAATTCTCCTCACAGTTGAACCTACTCTAGTCTGGCTTTCACCACTGCTGTAGCACCAAGAACACTTCTTGAGAGATCACTAATGATGTGCATATCATGAAATCCAAGGCCATTTTAACCACCTTCCTCTTATGTGATCTTGCAGGAGTGCTGAGACAGCTCACCAAACCCTTGTTACTGAGACACTCCGATCCTTTGCCTTTCATGAACTCACATCTTTTTGTTTTTTTCTCCTCCTCCTTGCTTTTGCCAGTTCATTCTTTGCCACCTGGCCTTAAATAGTTGCTATTTCCCAGCTTTTTATCCTAGGCCTATTATGTAGTTTTTATTGGCTAGTTAATCTCAACCATAACCATAGAATCAATCATCATTTATAATTCTCTGCTTTTTCTGTTAACTTTATCTGTCCTCTGAATTCCAGGTCCATAGAACCAACTGACTCCTTGTCACCTCCGCATGCTTATGTCATGGGCATCCTATGCATCTCCAAAACCAAGTTCATAATTTTCTCTCCACAGCAGGCTTCCCCCCCATTATCCCTTATCTCAGTGAGTGACTCTGCTATCTATTTAATTGCACAAACTGGGTAGCTGGGAATTATCTTTGACATCTTCCCTTTCTTGGTCTCCATATTCAACCAATCACCAAGGCTTCCAATGTTTCTTCTAATTATTTCTCAAAATGACCTATTTCTCTTTATATCTATAACTATTATGCTGGTTCAGGCTACTGTTATCTCTCACCTAGTCTACTTTTTTGTTTGTTTGTTTGTTTGTTTTAAAGATTTTATTTATTTGAGATACAGAGATAGAGAGCACTGAAGCACGAGCAGGGGTTGGAAGGGGCAAAGGGAGAGGGAGAAGCAGATTCCCTACTTAGCAGGGAGCCTGATGCAGGGCTGAGATCATGATGTGAGCTGAAGGCAGATGCTTAATCGATTGAGCCACCCAGGAGCCCCACCTCGTCCCCTTTCATAGCCTTCCTACTGGTCCCTTACATCTGCTCTTGCATTCCTTAAATACTCTACTTTTATTGTGGACAAAATGATCTTTTAAAAATGCCAATCTGTTAATGTAATTCCTCTCCTTTAATGCTTTCTCTTCATATTAAAATAATATCCCAAATTCTAAATATGGGCCACAAGGTCCTGTATGGTCTAATGTCTGTCTACCTCATCGGTCATATCTGGAGCCCCTCAGTCCTCCATGTCCTCCACTTGAGCCACATCAGCTTCCTTTCAAGTCTCTAAATATACTTTCTCTTCCTGTCTTAATGCCTTTGTATACATTATTCCTTCTGCCAAGAATAATCTCTGTCCCAGGGATCCACTAACTCCCACTCATACACATATTGCTTATTGTTTCTGTATCACTCCTGCATTTCCTGATCCTCCAAAATAGTTGTTTCCTCTGTGAGATGCTCTCTAAGCTCCATTATGGCACTTATTACAGCTGCAATTAGTTAGTTAATATATTTAAATTCTCCTTTCAAAAATATGCGTTGAATGAATGTCTCCAAAACCTGTATCTTTAGTTTTGCCTCTTCCCTAAAGCTTGAGAGGCTTTTTGGTTTATTTCTTGTTCCCCTTCTTTTTCTTTATGATTATATTATCTGGAGAATACCCCTCTACTATGCTAATAGTTTCTCAGCTAATAGTTTCATCATCTACATGGTCTACATCATCTACATGTAGATGTACATCTTCAAATCAGACACATGGGAGTCATCCCCAAATCCTGTTTCCTCCTCATCTTCATATCCAATTGATTCCAAATCCTACTAGATTAGCTGAATGAGGCACTTACTGCATCAATACTGCTCACCATGCTCATGAACACCGGTAAATCTTTGCTTGCCACATCTTCTCACTCTTTTCTTCTTTGATTCTAGAGGCCTTCCTTTATGTTTTTCAGTAAGTATTTGGTAGAAAAGTGAACCTATCCAATCACTTATGCTTTTATCATTCTGTTTTGAAATTGGATCAGTCTGAACAAATACTATTTGAACAGCTTTAGTTTCAGGCTCATAATCAAAGGATTTTCCTCAATGGAAAATGTTGAGGCTACTTTGATGAAACTTGTTTTAAGATAATTACTTATTTTGGCCCAGAAAACTGAAGCTTTTCATTATGGGTCTAGAGTTAGTATCCAGAGACAAATTTTAGTTTGATTCTTCCCTTTTTGATGAATTCCTTTATACTATTTCATTTAAAAATGATTTACAAGTGAATAACAAAAACCCTGTGACAGACTGAATATACAAATGGACAATGGCCAGACCACTTATGGAATAGAGTTCTGACCCACAACTTCTACCACAACCAGCTCATGAAGCAAACCGCAACCTCTGCAGCAATTGGCCTAAAAAAGTCAGGACTTGCTCAATAATTTCCAGCTCCCCTAATTTTGGTCACTGTTTCCATCTCAAGGCCTACCAGAAAATGCCAAGGATGATCTCTAAACTAATCACGCAGGATACCTTGCTTCTAGTTAGCTCACTTCTAGCTTGAAATCAGAGTATACCTGAAGCCTTCCTTTTTTTTTTTCCCCAACCATAAAATTTATCCACTTCACTGCCCGATCTGCCAAACCCAAGAGATGTGGTTAACTCCCTTGCTAGAGCAAGCTCTGAATAAATAGTCTTGGATTATTCTGCTTGGGTGCCCACTATTTATTTCCACACTTGACAGATGCAATCTTAAATCTACATAGTATGTCTTGTCTCAGTTACCAAAAAAAAATGGTAGTTTCAGTAAGAAGAGGGAAGGTTTTACTATCTAAAACAATACATTGTGTTTAGAATCTGGCCATACTGGCTGAGGTCAGAGGGGCCGGCAACCTGAATGGCTGGCCACTTCCTAGGAGATTTGAGAGGCACTGAGTACCTTGTGTAAATTTCCTCTGCTCCAGCCTTCTCTAATGAACTAAAGGGAACACCCATTCTCAGATAAGGCAAATAAATAGTCCATTGTTTGCTCTAAATTTAAGAGTATCTTAAGAGCTTTTATAGGTATGCTTCTTAGCTCCTTAATATTTCTGGGATGGCTTCTGAGCTTTAAGGGTAGGAAATATAAACATGGCATTATACTTCCAAAGGACTAGAGAGGAGAAGTTAGGAACAGGGCAAGCTTTATTGGGAGGTAGGAAGTTTCAGGCTTAAGTGTAAGCAAAATACTTTAAGTGACAGTGCAAATTTTCCCAGACTTCTGGCTTTATTTCTACTTAGTATTGCTTTTGGAGTAAGTCAATCGAAAGGGAATGATCAATTTCTGAATGGAAGCTACTAGACAATTGCTGAAGTTTCCAAGATATAAATGTTCTAACACATGTCAAGTCTCAGTGTAATTGCTACATAGATATTGATTATATAAGGAACATTTGAGATTTTTTCAAGGCTTCCCACCTTCTGACAAGGCCAGATAGCATTAGAGCAGTTAGTATTGGATGTGTTTCCTCAGGAAATCAGGGTTGACAGAGTGGGAAAAGCGAGCCTCAGAGGCTGGAGGCTACTGATAGGCCTTTGCTGCAACATATTATTTTTCCTTTACTCACTAATTGGGTGCAAAATTTGTAATACATTTTGAACTTGCAGGGAGTGGTTCTTATCAAACTGTTATTATTATGGGTTTTTGCTGTTTTATTGGGCTCTTTTGTCTTTAAATTTGGCCTTAATATTACACTTTCTTTGTTACTACAGATATTTTTTAATGCCTATTTAGTCCTTTGAGTTGGATAAATATCACCTTTCTTAAACTGTCAGTTACCAACCATGCCTGTTTACATGCTGGGAACAGACTCTCTTGAAACAGTTTGAATATATTTATGAAGAAATAATATTTTGACATTCGACCAAAGTTTTTTAGAGTGTTAATATAGCCTAAGAACTTTAGTTCTTAATGATAGTGCCAATTAAATCCAAAACAAGATCAGTTAGGGCCTGCTGTGGGTAACACTCTGAGCAGAAGGTCTAATGATGGCTACCTAAGATGTACATGAATAATTTCAAAGATGTGCAGAGCAACACATGATGTTGGAGATGCACAAACCAGCTGCTATGGCATCCCAAATGGTGAAGCTCTTACTCCTGGTGGGACAGCCACAGAGAGGAAAGGTTCCAAAGAGGTGATACTTAAATTGCACCTTAAGGTATTGGTATAATTTTGAAAGACAGGAATGGTGATAATGGGAAGTTCAGAAATGGAGAAGGGAATTATAAGCCAGAAGGAAGACATTGAACCAAACTAGAGAGATGGAATGGGCCTGAGCAAGTTTGTAAAAGAAACTGTTGTCAGCCCTCTCTATCACATAGATTGTGTGTGGGGAAGGGAACTATACAGCCAGGAAGGTAAGTTCCATTCAGAAAAATCTGGAAAAATCATGGTGGTTTTTTTTTTAATATTTATTTATTCATGAGAGACACACAGAGAGAGGCAGAGTCATAGACAGAGGGAGAAGCAGGCTCCCTGCGAGGAGCCTGATGCAGGACTTGAACCCAGGACCCTGGGATCATGACCTGAGCCAAAGGCAGATGTTCAACCTTGAGCCACCCAAGTGCCCCTGGAAAAATCATGTTGTTACTATGATACTATAGGCAAGGAGGTAAGTCTCTGAAGACTTCTGTGCAGAGAATTAACACAATTAGATTTGCGTCTTAGAAATAACTTTTTGTGTTTAAGAAGATCATGTTATATTCACACTAAAGTCATAATAATAAACATAATATATTTTGATTGCTGTGCAGTGATTTATGAGCAGTGATGAGGATGCAGTCATGAGAAAATGTGGTTAATCAGCTTCCCCTCACCCTTACTATTCCCAAGGCCTAGACTGGCTACTTGCTGTACTCAGAGCTAACCAGGGTTAACCTTCCTCAATTGTGCATGCAGATGATGTGGCCTCCAGTTGCTTCTGGTATGTCATTTATATTTACCTTTACTCTTTCCTTGCCTTTGAATAAATTTATTAAATGTAGTTCGATCAGAAAAGCAGCCTTGCTTTTACATTTTTCCCCAGTCCTAGTCTCAGGTGGTATAAAAAATTATTAATGGGAAGTCTTTTTACTTCCTACTCAATTTCGCTGTACACCTAAAACTGCTCTAAAAAAAATTAGGTCTTTAAAATTATTAGTAAAACATAATAGCATTTTAATCATCTGTAATAAATGGTTCTCCTTCTATGACTTTGATAGAAATCATCCAGTAAAAAGCTATGTATGGCTGTATATATAACCATATCACTGTCTGTCAGGGGCTGTCCTGGGAATCAGATATTATGATGAGGATTTGTCTCATGCCATACTTAAAGGCAAATGAATCCTCTTCACAGATCTACTATACCATTTAGCAATGAACAGAACTTAGGGTTTTTCCCCCCTGTTAATGTATAGAATAGCAAGCCAAGAAAGTAAATGTAATTTTTTTCAAAATATGAATTAATAATTTCTTAAACTACTTAGAAAATATTAAGAAAATGAAAGTTGGTAAGAATGTTCTATCCAAGTCAATAAAATTCTGTTTTTTCTAATTATATGATTGTAATTAACAATGATAAATATCTTTGGAGATATAAAGCATGTGGTATAGGGGTGCCTGGATATCTCAGTCTGTTAAGCGGCTCCTTTAGGTTCAGGTCATGATCTCAGAGTCCTGGGATCAAGCCCCACATCGGGCTCCCTGCTCAGCAGAGAGAGCCTGCTTCTCCCTCTCCCTCTGTTGCTCCTCCTGCTTACGCTCTCTTTCTGTCAAATAAATAAAATCTTAAAAAAATAAAGCACTTGATATAATTAAACGCTGATAACGATAAAGGAGCACATTACTCATATACGATATCTAGTGAAGCAAGTGGGACTGATGTTTTGAAACAAAAGAACCAGATGATTTAAGATTTTAGATCCGATTTTAAATTGGGTGAAAGGTTTTGATGAAAAATAAATACAATTTAGGAGAGGAAGAACATATGTTCTTGTTCTGTGTTTTTATTGTGTACACAAGAAAAACTCAAATAATTCCAAAATATGTTGACCTCATCAATTTCAAATTCTACCTTTTAATCAAAAGACTATCACAGATATTGAAGGATTATTCATCTGTTTTCTGACCTCAATGTGTAGTTTAATCAGAAGCTGTACTGTAGTTCTACATGGAAACAAAGAATTAAATAATATATTCATTCCTTCATAGAAAGGGCTATTATGCTATGAAGAGATTCCATACTGTCAGATATCACAGAAGCTAGAAATGGGAAAGACACATTAGGTCATCTGGTTGGTCTCTGTACTGAGGACAGCATTGTTTAGTACAATATACTCTTCAGTGTTTTGTAATACTAAAATATTCTAAAAGATTAAGTCCAAGCAAAAATATCTTGAAACCCTGAGTTGTGAAGTAAATCAAAGTGATGGGAGATTAGATTATCCCTCAAAGCAGCATCTATACCCTAGAAGTCTACTAATGCATGGGGAAATTATTGAGAAAAGCAATTGCTAAGAGAATATGGAATGTAAAACACTGCCACAGCAGAGTATTGAGTTGGAAAAGGCAATGTCTAAATGACCTGGAGTCAAGAGAAACTCAGACATGAACTCAAGATGTTAGAAGACATCCCCTAGTGATAGAAATTGTAAGTTCTCTAAAATTCCTTTAGATGTGAATAAAATCATGACAAATCACACTGAAATGTGGAGTGACTTGTATTGTGTGTATGTGGGAGGAACAGGAGAAGCAAAGACATCAAAAGGTGGAGAAGAAACTGCCAGGCCATGTCCTTCCTGTCATTTAAACAGTTTTGAAGAGCAATACCTTCAATGAAGCCCTAATGCAGAGACTGGAGAACCATTATCCTCCCATTCAAACCAGCTCAAACATGGATCTGCAGAGCTACTCTTTATAGTATATACGAAGGTAATCCCCTCACCACTTCATTTTGTGTTCCTAATCGAGAGAAGAAAACAAAGAGAACACCTAACAGGGATTCATATATATATCTTATAATCCATCTCTGCAATATGCCTATGAAGTAAATTATTCCATTTAACATGTGGTAAAACTAGAGCTTTAAGATATCAAGAAACTTGACCAAGATTGACAGTCACTGGTCTGCCTGATTCCAAAATTATGCTGCTTCACCAAGTGCAATCTATGTGCCTTTCTAAAATACTTTTATTGTGAGCTGAAAGGAATTCATATCAGTGTCCACACATGAGTTCATTATTTTTTGCCCCTCTTGCCTGGTTGTTCCGTGAGTACATTACCGTATTTTAGATTACCCACTTTACATGATGAGTGACTCCAAGATTCTGGATTCACACTCTCTCACTTTAACTTCTGTTTCACTGGGGACAGACTCCCAGACTCCTCTGTAACATGCTTTCTTTTTTTCTAGACTCTAAACACTGGACTTCCTCAAAGGTAAGTCCTAGGCCCTCTTTTGACTTCTCTTTAAATTCTCTTCCTAGATTTTGTCTTCATAGCTTTATACTTCATCTATAAAATATAAATCCATGGTGAATACCATATTTATATGGCTAACCAAAATTCTTATTTGTGGTTAATCTAGAAGAGAAACTAAGATTAGAGGTTGTAGTCAAAGGAACTTCATCTAATTGTTCATATTATTTTAGGTTTTTTTTAACTAAGAGAAAAACTATTTTTTCATTTTATATGGAATTAAAATTAATAATTTCAAAAAATACCTGCCTTGGGTTTTTTTAATCAACTTGGACAGCATGAAGCCAAGCTAGAAAATGGAATCAAGAATCTGTTGCCAGAAAAAGCAAAAATGTTTACAATGTTTTGTCTTACCAAAGCTAATTCTTTCTGGTTCTGCCATACGCTACATTTGAATGATGGGGGATGCAAATTTTGACTGGTCAGAAGATCAAGCCCAGTAAGGAGCAGAGTGCAGAATTTCCAGGGGTTGTATTCCTTTAGGAAAACCATTTAGAATCATTTTCTGGTACGGACATGGGCTGAGCACTGCCAGTATTATAAAACCCGTCTTAAGGAGATACTTAACACCTCCATTGGATAAGCAGCTGAGACCCAAGTATAGAAATGTCTGAGGGTAGACAGTATGATAAAACAATAGAAACAAGTGCTTGATAATAGCCAAGTTCATTGACAAGGAAATCACTCTTTGCTTTACCTTATTCTTCACTCTCATCGCTAACAAACTTAAGAATTGACAAGAAGTATGCACTGAATTTCCACGTTTTATTTTATAAATACCCATCCCCTTGTCTCCACTGTGGACCCCCAAAGTCCATTCTTCACATAGTACCTAAAGTGATTCTTTAAGAATACTTTTCACTCAGGTCACTTGAATGGCTTTTCATCACACTTGGAATGAAACCTGAATCCTTTATTTAGTCTCTGAGCACACTTGATTGGACACTAGACCCATTCTCTAATCTGCTGCCCATACCTTGCTCACTCATTCTGCCTCAGCTACATGGGACTTCTCGCTTTTCCTTAAATATGGGTACGTACTCTACTATCATCTATTCCTGAAATTCCTAAAATATTCTTCCCCTAGACATCCCCATCTCTACTTCATTCTGGTCTCATAAAAGTCTTTGTTTACCTCTCTACCAGAAATGCCACCCCCTGTGACATGACTCCTTACATTGCTATACTTTCATTCATGGCACCTGATTTCTTAAATGTCTTTCTTATCTTTGTGATTGTAAGCAAAGGAGCAGGAAATCTGTCCCTGTACCTCTCTTCTGTACAACGAAGTCTAGAATAGTTATTGGAGCATGTTGAGCATTTAGTGAATTAATTAATGATGAACAAAGAACTGAAACTAAGAAACTAGCTCAAGGTCACAATTCTGTGAGAGTTAGAAGCACATTCTGAACTCTAATTTTCTTAACTCAGACCCAGTGTTCTTTCTAGTATACCAAAGATGTCATATTTATTTGTGTAAATGCTTTTTTGGTTATCAGGTTATTTAATAAAGGATTACAATGATGAGTAACTTTTTTCTTAGAAAAATATTATATGAACAGACTATTCTTAAGTACCTGCTTCTGATAGTCACCTATGCTTGATGAATAGCTTCTATAGAGAAAGGAGAGAAGTGATCGGATGGAGCATGAGAGAAACTCATAATTAGTGGTTGTGTTGAGATTTGAAACCCAAAACTGGTGTTTCCATGTTTCTATGTTCCATGTGCAGTGCTTATATTCTGAATAGGGTTGAAAGGATCTATGGGATATGCATATGATTTGCATCCATATATTTCTAGTACATATCATTTTGAAATTGAAACTATGGGAACAATGTCTTCTGATATCAAGGTAACCTAAAATTATAGTAAGAAAGCAGTACTACTGGAAAATTTCAACTATCACCAGGTGGCTACTGGTTTTCTACTTAGTGATTAGGGAAAGATCTTACTTTGAAATTCCAATCCTAATTATAGTAGACTTTTACCAGTATTGAAATGACTCAACTTCTGGATTTATAATTTATCTGCAAAATAACTCAAATAATTCTCTAATATCTGGATTTTTACCCTGAAAACAGACCATTATTCTTGAAACAGCTGTTATTTTGCCCACATGAAAAATGAAAGCAGGAGAGTAAATAACTGACAAAACTCAGCCAGATAACCTGCTTCTTAAAAACAGTTGCTTAACACTCTTATGTACAGATTCCTGGCCTTACTGTACTTTTCTGACTATCACAATGCATGAAATACATCATTGACTAATGGATTGTGTATAAATCCAACCATACTTGTTCCAAGGGTAATCTCTCTCCCTCCCTGGTTAATTTTCCTATGGTAGATTTATTTCCTTTTTGGGAAAATGCATTTACCCCCTTTCCAAATATTTAGTTCAGTGAGCTCATTTCTGGAATCCAGAAGTCTGGAGTTTTTAAGATTTGGCAGATAAAAGATGATTCCTTTTGAGAATGTAGCTTAATACAATGAGTTTTGTGCATTCTGATGGAATCAAAGCATAAGTTTACATATCCAGAGTTGTTTCGACATTCTGTATTATAATTTAAAGAAAGCAGTTTGTGTTGGAGCTGAAGGGCAGAGACCTTATATTATACTGGTTTATGACTAAGTCAAATGCATATCTGCCCTCTAAATAATTTATCTTATTTTATCATCACTTGAGAAAGGTAAGACATAAGGAACTATATCAAATAAGTTCATTGGCATATTAAAATAAAATACACTGGCCATTAAGTGACCTGCAAGAGAAAATTTCCAGAACTCATATTGAGAAAACTCAATTGCTTATCTTTGGATAGTCTAGGGAAAGCAGAGGAATCAGAAGATAGAAAACAGATTGCAAAGCTCTTGGCATTCCATAGTGATTCTGCAGCAATTGGTATTTCTCTATACACAAGAAGAAAGGCAAAGTATTCAGATATAGAAATTTCAGGATAAAATATATGTGTAATTATCACAAAAGTCATTTTATTTTATTTCAAATCTGGTAGGTGCCAGATACTCAAGAAGTTGAGACTTTGAAGTGTAAATTATTTAGCCAGCAAGTAGGTTCCACTATACACCAATGTGACTCAAAAGTGCAGCATAGCTAATATTTATTGAACATTCACTAAGTATAGAGTACTCTACCAAGATCTTAATCCTCAAAACACTCCACAGAGGTAGGTATTAGTAATACTCTCATCTCTGCTTTACAAATGAGTTTATCAAGACCTAAAATGGCTAACTGTACCAAAGGTTGCCAGCTAGTGTGTCATGGAGGATAGACATGAACCCAGTTCTGTCAGCTGGAATTCTAAGGCTTTTAAAGATTTTATTTTTATTTTAGAAAGAGAGAGCGCATGCCAGCGTGTACGCAAAAGTGGTGAGAGGAGCCAAGGGAGAAAGAGAGAGAGAATTCTCAAGCAGACTGCCCATTGAGTGGGGAGCCCCACCCAGGGCTTGATCCCACGACCCTTAGGTCATGACCTGAGCCGAAATTAAGAGTCTGATGCTTAACTGATAGCACCACCCAGATGCCTCCAGAATTCTAAGGCTTTTAGAGTGTAGTGACCACTCCATTTCCTTCCAATGGTAAGGAGAGCTTCAATGGTTAAGAGATGTGGGTGTTAAGAGTAGGTGGGGGATTGTAGGCCATGTGAGACTTCCAAGCAGGCCTTACTGTGCATGGGGTCTCCCTGCTGTACCTCTCTGGAATTACCTCTGAGATTGCCTAGGAAAGTGGCCTAGCTGGAAACTTTGAATGTAAATTCCTTTGAGTTATCATTTCCTTTCCCAAATACCTAGCTAGATCAAACAGGGATGATCTACAAAAGGATTAATCACAGGAGATAGAAGGCATGAATTTACCTATTTTTTTTTTGTGTTTAAATCTGAGTTGGCCACTGAAAACCTACTGACTCAGTCTCATTCTGCTTTCTTTTCTGTCAATTGCTTAAAAATTGTACTCCAAGACTTATCGCCTAATTTACTAAGTCAATGTTGTGAGAATGCCAGCTATCATATTCTATAAAAATTATCTTTGATGCTATCTTTGAAACCTGAGTAATTGTGTTAGACCTTGTGACTTCTCTTGGTTCCATGCTTAAAGGATAGAGCATTCTCTTCTTTTGTATTGGAGTGTGTTAGTATGTTCTCACATCAGGAAGCAAGAATTTGATCTTGTTTTCTTTCCTCAATCTTCCAAATTTTTAGTTAATGTAGTGTCAGCAGTCATGAGAGAGAGAGAGAGTGCCAGTTGCCAATGCAATACTCCTTCTCTCCTTCCCAATGGAATGTCAATTTTTAGCTGACCATAGGACCATGGGCTGTTCTACTCATTCAGTTTAGATGTGAAAGAACAGGTGTGTTAAAGGAGACTTCCTAGAAGACCCTATAAAGTGACCTTATAGGCAGACACTCACTTTGCTTTCTCATGTTCTTCCTTTTGTTGTCTGGGATGTGGGTGAGACGGTTAGAACCCTAACATCTATTCCAGATCATGAGGATACCCTAAGTATGGAAGCAATCCACCAAAACTGGTAGAATGGAAAAGACATGAGATCCTAGGTGTCTGGAGACTCCAAAGGAGCTGCCACACCAGTCCTGGACTTTCTGACCCTGGTCTTCTTTTACATGAGAAAATATACATTTGAGTGGTTGACCCACTGTTATTTTGGAGCTACTGTTATTCCTAACTGATATAAGATAGTTTTTTAAATAAAAAGAATTATAAATTTTTGAAGGAGAAGCCAAGTGTAGTATACATTTTATTTTTATGGTTATTTAGATGTGTTTTATGATCACTTGTCTGATCCAGATGAATAATTAAGTGTGAAGAATGTAGTTTGCCTGAGTGAAACAAAAGTCAATTATCAGTTATTTCTTTAATCTTGTGGCCATTAGTTAATGTGATTTATCCATAAAAGCATTAATTTACAAAGCATTTCAAGAAGCAAAAACGATTTCATTTTTCATGGTGCCCATTTTAAAAAACTTAGGCCAAATTTGATTTTTTACTTGTATTTTGACTTAAAAAATAAGCTGTGTTATTTGTATTTAGCTATACAATACAAGAAAATCTTTCTTTTGTCCATGTGAAACAGTTCTAAAACTGACAAACTCATCCATTATACCCAAAGTTCAATTGTTGATGCCAAAGTACATCAAACTAGTTATGTCTTCAAATGGTTGATCCATAAATGTGCCTATTATAAAACACACAAATAATTCACCAAATTTGCATAAATATTTATTTTCTCATAGACATATTTCAATGGAATAATCTTGGATTAGATTTGAAGTGCTTTAAAAAAAACAGAAGTAAAATGTAGTTCAATGTCCCTCAGGATCTCACATTTTAGGCCAGAATCCTCCAGAGTTATCTTGTTATTAAAGTAACATGTGAACTTTAGAAGAAGTGACATCTTTCAGCAAAGAAAATTTTAAAGTTGAGATCATGAACTTGAATTCAAACCAATTGAAACATAATTAAATACATTTGGCAAGGCAAAAAGTATTTCTGTAAGTAAACAAACAAAATGTTACTGAATCTCATTCTTTACAACTAGGGGACAATTTGTAGCTATTTGATAATCTACAGCAGGATTTCTCCTGATGATACTTTTTGTATACAGTCACAGAAGATTCTAGAAAGAGCTCCACAAGAGGTTGTAGACTAATATGAATGGTTTACAAAATATTATTTTGATATATCCCTGTATAAAAGTGTTGGTTATAATGGTTTTATGTAATCAAATTATTACATAATTTGAGAAAACAGTTTGAAAACAGTAATTTGATATTTTATTTCTACTTTCCCACAAATCATTTTGAGTTGGAAGCCGTTAGACTGGTATGCCCAAGGAAGCAGGGATAGTAGGAAGGAGATGCCAGAACAATGAGCAGTGACCAAGAAAAGCAGTGACCGTCACAAGCAGAGGCCCCTTGAGTGGTAGGGGTGCCCCACTGCTGATCCACAAAGAACCTTCACTTCCCATCATCCAGATGAAGTTTCCAGGGGCTTATGAGACAGTTTTACAGGGTCGGGGAGGGAAGGGGGTGGTGGTTGAGATTGGTGTGCTACTATAAAAGGCAGAAGAACAAAAAAATAAATAAATAAATAAAAAGAGAGAATCTGTTCTTTTTTCTTTTTTCTTTTCTTTTCTTTTTAAGATTTTATTTCTGGGATCCCTGAGCCCCTGGGTGGCTCAGCAGTTTAGCGCCTGCCTTCAGCCCAGGGCGTGGTCCTGGGGCCCCGGGATCGAGTCCCGCATGAGGCTCCCTGCGTGGAGCCTTCTTCTCCCTCTGCCTATGTCTCTGCCTCTCTGTCTCTCATGAATAAATAAATAACATTTTTAAAAAAAGATTTTATTTCTTTATTTCAGAGAAAGAGCGAGAGCACACAAGCATGAGCAGGGGGTGGGGGAGTGGCAGAGGAAGAAGCAGATTCACCTGGAGCAGAAGCCCAATGTGGGGCTGGATCCCAGAACCCTGGAATCATGACCCCCTGCTGAACACAGATGGTTAACCAACTGAGCCACCCAGGCACCCCAAAGAAAATCTGATCTTAAGACATCGGCTCAATTATTTTAAGGACATTTCACTTTAAATTGATAAAGCATTTATATTTGTGACCAAAAAATTCCTAAAATAATTTTTATATTCTTTCTCCTTAAACATCGTATTTTTAAAAAATTGTATTTTTTTTCTCTTTGGAAATTGAATCTGGGTCTTTTTACATGTTCCATGTTTCTCCTTAACATTCTTATAGTTTCCTCTACAGTCTGAAATTTATGAAAAATGGTTAATAACTCAGGATAACTCTCATGATTGTCTACAAATTCATCAGCCATTTCTGGATCTGGTTCAATTAATGAATATTTCTCCTCATTCTGGAATATACCATTCCTGCTTTTTTGCTTGGCCATTTTTTAAATCAGATTTTAGTTATTCTAGCTCTCACCCTACTGGACACAGAATATTCATGTGTGTGTGCCTACGTGTGTGTATTAATATTCTTGAACTTTGATCTCGGACGCAGTTAAGTTACTTGGAAAGAGTTTAATCATTTCAAGGATTGCTTTTAAGCTGTGTTTGGCAGGTTCAGGGACATCTTTAATTAGGGATGATTTTTTTCTTTACCCATTGCCAAGGCAGGATCTGAGTTGTCTATCCTGTACTTCATAAATTATGAGGCTGTTCTACTCTGGCTTCTGGAAACAAACTATTCCTAGTCTGTGTGGGTTCCAAAGATTGTTAGGCCTATTTCTTTTTAGTGGTTCTCTCCCCTGCCAGAGGGCAAGTCTTCCTAGGTCTTTGCATCTTTCTCATTGTCTCTTTTTCATCTTTGGTACTCAGCCCTGAGAACACTAGTCTCCTTGGCCTTCCTCGACTCCCTATTTCATCTCCACTCAGAAAGACCACAGGCCCCATCTATATTCCTTTTTTCTGTAGGAAGTCCTAGGGACACTTCCAGGCAATAATCTGGTACAATTATAGGGCTTACTTCATTTGTATCTCCTCCTTTAAGGATCATTGTCCTATACTACCTGTTGTCCAGTGTTTGAAAAACCATTATTTCATTTTTTTCCTCCATTTTTTTTCTAGTTGTTTAAAAAGGCAAGAGTAAATTGGCTCCATTGACTCCATCTTGGCTAGAAATGAAAGTCTTTCTTTTCTTAATATTTTAAAAATAATCATTTTTTCTGGCAAATGTTGAAAGTCATTGTACAAAGCTATGTAGAATAAGATTATTCATAATCTTCAGTGTTTTTTAAACACCTGCTGATAACTTTTATTCATCTGATCAACAAACATTTGTTGAATGTTTACTATATGCCTGATATTATGCCAGGAACTGGATATTGTTGAGTTAAAAGGCTAATTCTTGCCATATGCACATACTTAAGAAGGTTCTAGTATTTTAATTATTATTCTTTGAAAGTATATTACTAGTTTATTTTTATATACTTAGAGATTTCATCTTTTTAAATATGAATTTATCTATATGACACCATGCATAAAAATTGATTTTTCTGGTTTCCAAAATTTGTTTGGCTTTTCTTCAGTTATGTTGGTCTTGCCCATGATAATGAAAATTTTGATTTCTGTAACTTTTCGCATATATTTACCAATTTTGGTTGAAAACACTGAGGTAAGGAAATATTTAAGAATTCACAGAAAAATTACAAAATTGATTATGAGAGAGTAACTTGAGAATAAAACTTTAAAAATTAATTTAAAAACATAAAAAACACATTCACTCTTGGCTCACTGTGTGTGTATCTTGGCTGAGAGAGTTGGAAGGAAGGAAGGAATCGTGTCTGTGGAGTGGAATTTGGGCAGCACTATGGAAGAGGCTTTTCTATCTAAACTAATACCTCTAAATACTCAGCTTTTACAATCATTTTACCTCTTAAAATTAAAAAAATAAAAATTTTCTTGATTTTTTCCTTCTGTAGCTTTAAACAATATGTGACTTTTTAAAAAAGTTAAAGCTTAAAAGGATATATTTTCATATACCTTTAAAAATCATCTCAAATATAATACTCTGAAATAATCTACATTATTTTTATGACTATCATGTTAAATATATCTTTTTATGTAAGCATAATTTCATATATGAAGAACATATTACACAGAATTTAACAATGATGGTGAATTTTTGTTTTAAAGTCCCTCCTCCCCAACCCTCAACCTCTCATTTTCTTATTTTTATTTATTTATTTGGATTACTTTTGCTGGAAACAAAATTTAGGTCAGGCTTACCAAAAACACATGGAGTGAGGATAGGAAAGGCTTATTTTTCCAAGGGAAACTATGGGTACTATTAGCAGAAAAAGGTAGATGAATGATGAACACTTAAAAACAGCAAATGCCCATACATGAATTTTGGACATGGAGAGGTGACTGGTGGCTCAGTCAGTTAAGCATCTGTCTTCAGTTCAGGTCATGATCCCAGAGTACTCAGATGGAGCCCTGCATTGAGCTGCCTGCTCAATGGGCAGCCTGCTTCTTCCTCTCCACTGCTTGTGCTTTCTTGCACTAACATTCTCTCAAATAAATAAATAAATAAATAAATAAATAAATTCTTTTAAAAAAGGAATTTTAGACATGGAGTAAGGAGATGTAGACATAAACCTTAACAAATCTTTTATTAGCTTTGTAATCTTTCACAAGATAGTTTAACTTTAAAAAAAATATTTCTTCATTTAGAGAAAGAGGGAGAGAGAATGTACATGAGCAGAGGCAGGGGGTGGGGAGGAATAGAGGGAGAGGGAGAAAGAATCTCAAGCAGACTCCATGCTGAGCATGGATCTTGATTCAGGGCTCCATCTCATGATCCTGACATCATGACCTGAGCTGAAACTAAGAGTCAGATGCTTAACCAGGAGCCTCAAAACTTTAACTTTTCTAAGATTCAGTTTCTTCATCTGTATTATGGGCTTATGGAAGCTACTTGGAAAACGTATACAAAATGCAGAGTAAACACTCATTAATTGTTCACTCCAACTTTTCTGCACGCATTCATGATTTCAAGAAATACTTTGAGTATCTAGTATGTGCCAGGTTCTCTACTAGGTGCTGGGAATGCACTGTGAAGCAGAATCAGATACACTCTGTTCTCAAGAAGCATACAGATGTGGATAAGACAGATATTAATCAAAGAATGACAGACGTAAATGTCAAATTACGTAATAAAGGGACACAAAGGAAGGTTACCTGAAGAAGTAATATTGTCTTGAGATCTGAAGGAAGATTAGTGGTTGACTAGACAAGGATGTGGGAGAGTGTTACAGGTGGAAAAGAAGCATTTAAGGCTCTCTAGTGGTAAGGAGTACTGTGGGTCTGAGCAAATGCAGGAAGGCCAGCACTTGCTGGAATGCAGTGACTGAGTGGTGGTCCAGCAGGAACCAGGTTAAAGACAGTTGCCTGTAGTTAGAATTTTATTCATTATTTTAAGAACAAGGGGCAATCATTGATGTATTTTAAACAAAGCAGTGAATAATAACATTAGTAGTTTGAAAAGATTATTTTGACTACAGTATTGGTGAAATGATGGTAGAAGGTTGGCTGTCAAGTGGATGTGACTGGAGCAACCAGGGAGCTATTGGGGTGGTCCGGGCACAAGAATTTGGTACTCAGACCAGGTTAATTGCTGTGCATGCTCAAGGGAGCAGATGGCTGCAGGATACATTTGGAATGTAAGGATGAAGGAACCTCCTTCTGCCTTGAGGTGGGAGACAGGGGAGAGAGTGTGGGTATCAAAAATAGTTCTGACATTTTTGTGCAATGGGATGGAAGATTTTACCACTGCCTGGATGTGGTTTGAAGATGTGGTGAGGTGGGTAGCCAGAAAGCTTGAATTTGATTCTGAACATATTGAGTTTTAGGTGCCTTGGAAGAACTCAAATGGTGTAAAGTAGGCAGGTGGAAGTATGAGTCTGGGGAATTCAGAAATGAGATCTGGGCTAGAGATATAAAAGGACTAGGTATCTCTCTATGTGTAATCATTTAAACCATGACAGAGGAAGAGATCATCTCAGAAGAATAGACAAAGAAGTAACCTCTTATTACTCATATTTCATGTATTAAAAATGGCACATAAGATATCATAATAAAAGTCACATTGTAAGTACCACCTAGTAATAAAAGTACTTATAAGTACAATATGTGAGTACTAGATATACACATAAATATTTCATATACATTTATATATTATATATCATCATTATATGTATGTATATATAAAATTATATATAAATACTATAATTACTATACATGCTACTTAAAAAGTTTCCTTATGCTACATTAATGGTCACTGATTCATCTATTGAAGATTTAGCCCATAGGCCGTTTTTTCATTACCTTTGACATAATGATGCCATTCTAGTTTTGTGAAACAATGCAACATATGACATTTTAAAATATTCTAAAGATCCTTTAAATAATGCCTTAACGATAATTATTTATACTTTTTAAAATGAGTAATTTTGTGGGAGCTATGTTCTTCAAAGATTTATGCACTGAAACTTGGCTGTAGATACATTTTAAGAAGTGATTTATTAATGTCCTTGATTTGCATTATTTTGTCTTGGTGGTCTACAATAAATATTTTCTACTGCATTTTTCTTTTCCCTTTATGACAGGCCTGAGGGTAATGAGGGTAATATTATATAAAAATTTATAATTTCCTGTTTACTCTCATTGTACTATCTTCAATGCATACTTTATCTCATATTTGTCTGTTTCTTTAAACATAAAAATTTTTATGAGTTTATATTGCCTACAAAATTGACAAAGCATTGGTCTTACTCCTAACTTGAAGTATTGCAGCTTGCAAACATTCCATTGCAAAAACAATGGTCTTTAATGGCTATGGAGAACATCCAGCAAAGCATTCTAGAAACTTTAGATTAAGTCAGAAGAAAAATAAGTGAAGCAGATCTTGTAAAGGAAGATAACAAATATCTAAATTATTGTATTTAATTTATGATGACTTGTTTAGATTTCTGATAAATTCTAGAGCAGGTGTGACAATGCCCATGGATACATGGCTAGATGGTGACAAGTTGGTTGATAAAACCACCCTTCCACAGTACATAGGGCATGACGTCCATGTCTATATTCTTGCACTTGAAGCCTTTTATGATTGGGTGAAAGAAATGTGGGAAGAGTATAGAAGTCTATTGGATTCAGGTTTATATATTAAAGAGTATTGTGGGCCATATTTTCTGATGGTTTCAATTCTAACGGATTAATTAAAATTAGGAAAAATAAGGGTGTCCTTTGCAATTTTTTTTTTTTTCTAAAATGTAAATGTCAAGGAATATACTGAAGCTAAATTCCCTGTTGCACACAGGAGCATTTTTGAAGTCTCATCTTTAACCTTAAAAATTCACATAAAAGTTTCTTTTTGTCTAAAATATCATGTTTTAATGTAAACTAACACTAAAATTAATTACTGATATGATTATATAACTCCTTTAAAATCTTAAAGTTAAAATCAGTTTGTCAGAAGGATATATATGTCTTATAGTGTTTACGTATTCTGTGGCCTACTAATGGAGTGTAGGTCACAATGTAAGAGAACTATATACTGCTTTGGCTACATTGTTCTTAGGGTCATTTAACCTTAGTTATAAAGTTTTAGCTACATCGACATAGCAAAATAGAATAAAGACATTATCTATTTCATTTAGGCAAATAATTTGACCAAAAGGTTCATGTAATATATTAAGTTTCATTGTTAGAAATTGAAGTTGGACTTCTATATTGTTATCTAGATTTTTATTTGTGTTTTGTGACATGAATTCTTCAGGGAAAAAAGTTGCTAGTTATTTGGTGTAGCATGTAGCACAGTACCTGGAGCATAAGAGAAGATCAGTAAATAAATGTTAAGTAAATAAAGGATATGGGTAAGATGTACACTTACATGTATACAGTACACTTGAGCTGTAGAGATTTATGACCTGCTTTTTAATTGATTACTAATATATGGAGACTCCTTTTGGACAATACTGAAAATAAGAATAGTGTTTAAAATCCTCATATTTTTATTTTATTCCTTTGAAGTTGGTACAGTTCTTGAATGGTTGTAAATATTCAATGACTGGACTCAAAACATTTAATTATATCCTTAATGTGCTTGTCTAAAAAAAGATACATTCTAACTTTAAGTATAGTTTTATATTAAAGCAGAGGAAGCAAGGTTTGAAGTATCTTTTATTAACTTAATTTTAGTTCTGACAGCCTGTAGCTATTATCTAATTATAGAGAGTTTCCTAAAAGTGAAACTCATTAGTATGTGACATAATAAGGTGCATCCCTCACACTCTGTTCTTATGAAAGAAATTCTGCGAGTAAATATATCCACAGTGTTTTGAATTCGCCAGTGTCTTGAATTCACTGGACTTGCAAATTTTATTGGAAAATAGTTTCCTTCAAAGTAAATTACTTCACGAAAGCTCCATTTGTATATAAAATTTAAAGTTGAAACAAATGAAGTACCAAAAAGTTGGTTATGGAGTTGAAGTTATGTAAGGCTTTGGAAATGTATGGTTTATCTTGATGTTAAAAAAGACACACTTAAATCTTTATTATGTATATTTCTATAGGGGATGAATTAGTGAAGTAGATGCAAGTGATAATAATAGTAAGTCTTTACTGATTTTATAGAAGATGTCAATCTATGTTTAAAAGCATACCAGGACCCTTCCACTTCCAGAAAGATAGAGTAAACATATTTTTCCTATTCTTTCCACTAAGTACAACTGCAACCTTGGACATTATACATAAAACAAATGTAAGAAGTCCTTGAAAACTGGAGAGAAATACACACCTATTAGGGCTCTCAGGACTCATGGAATGGCACAGTGATAAGTTTCCAGGATTTTCTCTTTGCCTCATATATTTAAGACTTGAAGCTAAGGAAGCTGACAATACAGAGATGCCAAAGAGCTCAGACAAATAAAACAAAGCAAACCAAAAAAGCCTGCTTTTTCTAGCCAAGGACAAGGAAAGAGACAACCTAGTAAGACAGAGAATGTTTGCATAATAACTGCTCTATTCCAGGAAACACAGAATAAACTGTGGCCCCACCTTCACCCCACCAGCATAGGACAAGAAGTCCCCCACACTTTGACCTTTGCCAGGCTACCACAGATCCCTCTAAAGCTCCATTGACTAGAGAAATGAAAACTTACATTCACATAAAAACCTGTACACAAATGTTCATAGGCTTTCTTTGTAATGGCCAAAACTGGAATCAGCCCACCTGTCCTTTAGCTGGCAAATGGTTAAACAGCTTTGGTATGTTTATACCATGGAATAGTACTCAGCAATCAAAAGGAATGAGCTATTGAGAGGCACCTGGGTGGTTCAGTCAGTTAAGCATCTACCTTCAGCTCAGGTTATGATCCCAGGATCCTGGAATCGAGCCCCACATCAAGCTCCCTGCTCAGTGAGAAGCCTGCTTGTCCCTCTCCCTTTGCTCTATCCCTGCCCCCCCTGCTTGTACTCTCTGTCTCTCAAATAACTAAAATCTTAAAAAAAAAAAAAAAGGAATGAACTATCTATAACGTGACAATCGCAGTGAATCTCTAGATTCGCTGCAATTCGAGAATTATACCAAATGATAAAAGCACAAAAGTTGCATTCTGTAGGATTCATTTAAGACATTCTTGAAGTGACATAAGTATAAAAATGGGGAACAGATTAGTGGTTGCCAGGGGCTAAGGAAGACACAGAGAAAAAGGTAGCAGTGGTAGGAGGTGGGGGTGGTGGTGGAGTGTAGCTTTAAAAGCCTACACAAGGGATCTTGGCAGTGTGGAAATGTTCTCTATCAGTGTTAATATCCTGGTTGTGATATTGTACTACAGTTTTATGATTTGCTACTATAGGAAGAAACTGAGTAAAGTATACAAGGGATCTCTCTGGGTTCTTTCTTACAAGTGTATTTGAATCTAGAATTATCTTAAAATTAAAAGTTAAATAAAAAAAAAACAATATAAGGCAAAAAGTAGACATCTCTCCATGGGTGGGATCAAATACCAAAATTTCTAGCACAAACAGGAAAGTTTCCTGGCTCTTCCAATATTTGAAATGCATGAGGGATAGGCAGAGATATGACGGTCTTAAAAACTACAGGGACCACTTTGCCAAGATGTCTCAGTAAATTTTCTTTAAGATCATTGGATGTCATTTGGGCAAACTTTTAAGGAACTTCAAATCCATTTCTTAGATATACATTCCCCACTGTCTTAATCAGTTTTTTTCTGGAAATAGTTTGAGGTGATCTATAAGGAGCATACACAGAGTCAACCCATTAAAATAAAGATAAAAGCCAAGGATTATGCAATGCAATCAGAGAGAAAAGGGAAAAAAGATAATGTATTAAAAATCCTAAGTCTTTTTTTTTTCCTTTGGTAAAATTGAAAAAAAAAAACAAACCATTTTGGCTTTCTAGTATCTTTAGCAAAAGGGGCACCATGATAGATTATATAGCTTCTTTGATGAAATAAGAGAGAAAATATTAGTTGATCAGGAGAGACATATTTTAGGTAAGAACTAAATTCTGAGTGCAATTTATTGTAGGCATTTAACTAGTGATCTTTAACAGTAATTTTTTTCTTACAAATGTGCTTTTATAAAAACTTCATTTCATAAGCCATATGGGTGGTTAAAAAACAAACAAGCAAACATACAAACAAACAAAAACAAAAACAAAATGTCTTAACCAGATGATAAGGTCATAACACTGGTTGTCAGCCCAACTGACCTCAGACCTAACCATCATACTCCGGCCTCTACAATCAGGCCTGTGTCCCCGCCACCCTCTACCTAGGATAGCCAATGCCATGTACTCCCAGCACAGTGATTCCCTTGAATATGGGCATGTCATTCTAGCTCTCCTCTGTTTCTCTACATCTCTCCCTCCCTGTTTTTCGACACAGGGTCCTTCTGGAGTCATCATCATTGTCTACTATTCTCAGATACTTCCACAGCTACTGCCAATGCAATTTCCAGAGCACAGTAAGCAAGACCTAACTGTAGATATGGCTTATCCAAGCATGTTGGTTTTATATTCCCAATTAGGTTGCAAATGTCTTGAGAGAAGTCTTAAGTCCACCTATCTACTGATCAACCTCTCTGCTTATAGGCACTGGGTCTCAAGTAAGTTTGGCCAGATTCCTGGCTCTGCCATTTGCTGGTTTTGCTATCTTGGAAAAATTGTTTAATTTTTCTGTGTCTTTGTTGCCTCATCTGTATTGCTATAGGGATAAGTACAATACATGCTTCAAAGATTTGTGAGAATTGAATTACAAACGTTTAGCTCAGAGAATGGCACTTAGCACATTGTGAACATTCAATGTTATCAGTTATCAGTTATCAAAACCAGCTGTTCTCTGGATTCCTCAACATTGTATGGGAGAATCTTTATTCAACCTTATGTAATTACAAATATATATATCCTAAGGACAGAAACTGTAACCCGTTCACCAAAACACTTGTCCTCCTTTTCTTTCTGGGTCTTCAGCTGGACCCTATTCCCCAATCTCTGTCAAGATAGAGTGTTGGCCAATAGACTATGAGAGGGAGTCATGTGTGCCATTTCAGACTCAATGCGTTAAAAACTCCCTACATGTACTTCACCTTACTCCTGGCCAGCTGGAATGGAGATGATCTGAGACATGCAAGCCACATGTTGAAGATGGAAAAGACTCTCTCAGCCTGTCACCACCCAGTTAGTTTTGTGTCAGGTTGCAAGAAATAAACTGCTGTTGAATAAGATCCATGTGCATTTCTTTGGTCTGTTTGTGGTAACTGTTTATACAACCCTGCTATTCCTCACAATGGACAGCTCTGACAATTGTGTGTGAGAGAAGTAGCTTGACATAAGTCAAAAAGCCTCTATCTTAGAGTATCTGCCCATTTGACTTCTCATTTGGGCCTCTTGTTCAAACAACTGCTTATTCCTGTATCCATAGTATGCCTACATGTACAGGTTTCTCCTACTCAGTGATCTTGTGGGATTCCAGTCATATCTTAGTTTTAGGTCTCTTAAATATGATTGTGTATCTTTTCTCAGTGTGTCTCAGAATTCTCCAAAGCAAGATTTTCATTGGCTGTGTGCCCCTTTTTAAGGTAAGAGCATCCCAAACACCAGCCTCAAATTTATTTAGCATTTTTCTAATGATTTGACAACAGAGACCTGTGTGTGTGTGTGTGTGTGTGTGTGTGTAAAAATGTGTATTGGTGTGTTTGTGACTTTCCTAGGGCAAGGCACAGGGCTGCTGAATTCAATAACGTGAATTTAGTGACTGAACAAAGTCGACTCCGTCTTCCCATATTTGCTGGAGCTGAAGTAAAGTGTTCTGGGTAACAGAAGATCATATGTTAGGAAAGGTAGGTACAGGTGTCCCCCACTTTTTGAAATTTTGCATTATTCTACTTTGTTTTACAAAATCTACATTAGCAACTATTTCTACTAACTGGAAGAAATTCACAGATGATTTTCACTTTTATGAGAAAAGGGGAAAAATAAGAATAATATTCAGCATTTGTTTTGCAATGAGCCTTCACAGAGGCTGTGCATACCCTGAGCAGTAAGAGCAGCATCCTCCTCCCTGCCCCCCAGGGTCCTTCTCTAGGAACCACACCCAGCATCTCAGTTCAAGCTGCCAGAGCTATGAGCCTGTCTGTGAATAGCCGTGTTTTATCTAGATTTATTGTGTGCCTTCATCAGCAAAATGTGTCCTAAGGTATCAGAGAACTCTAAGAGAGGTTATTTTTTAAAATCAGGGACACTCAAAAAATCTCCCATATAAATTAATTCTAATTGCCTTTTTACTCCCTACTCTTACAGATTACTTTTGGATAGAGAGGGAAACCTATATTCTTGAATGATCACCATTTTCTGTTCTTAAAAGCAAACTTACCTACTTATTTTTGTCTCTCGGGTCTCTCTCATTGTTTTGTTCATTCAACAAATATAGTTTTGTTTGAGGTGATGGGAAGACAAAGATACTTCATTGGATGACAATCTCAGGAGAGGAGCTGATGCATATGCTCATTTGTGACTTTACTGAAGAAACTATTCAAGAGCCACTTGATGGAGCATTTCTACATGAGATCAGAATTTGTGAACAAGAAAACTCGTAGGCCAAATCCTTAAAAGAATACGGAGTAAGAAAAATTAAGTTCTAACATAGAAAAAAAATCCACTTTGGTAGGGCCAGAAGTGTATGCTTTCCATGAGAGCTGGAAATTTGAGATCCTGTCCAGCACCATTGTGTGGGAACTGAACTCCTAATCCTCAGAAAGTAGAGTACATGGGCTATTTCTTTCTGTGAGGCACCTGAACAAATAACTCTAGAACAGTTACCCGTAATGACAGCTCAAGCTGAAATAGGGTGAATCATGTGCCCTGTCACTGAGAGTTCTAAGATTCCCGGAGTAGTGTCAAAATAATGGTAGAGCCTTGGCCAGTAGAGGTTTGTCCCATTGCTGGTGGTTTGTAGAAGATGAATCAGCACAAGTAGCCAAAGAAAGTCAAGGTTGAGCAATAGCAGCTCCCCCCCACCCCTTTGCTCCTCAGACTTCCTTTCAGAGCCATCCCACTCAAGTCTCAACAGATGTTAGTATTTGTGGGATGATCTTGCAGAGGACTGCATCAGGGCAAATTTGTGAGTTCATGAGTTCCTCTGTCTCCCCTCCCTCCCTCTCCCTGGCTGCTGATGGTGCTGGGGAGAAAGAGAAGTATCCTGATTGTTGGGACAAAACAAGAAACAAATCATGAGTCTGCTAGTTTTTGAGGGGTTACTGCTACATCACACATTATTCTTCATTAGGCTAGCAGTCTTGGTATGACATAGCATTTTTTGTTTACTTAAATCCAGTCTTAGAATTTTTAAAAATATTTTATTTACTTATTTGAGAGAAAGAGTGTGTGTGTGTGTGTGTGTGTGTGTGTGTGAAAGAGAGAGAGAGCATGAGGTCTCTCTCGTGGGGCAGAGGGAGAAGGAGAAGCAGACTCCCCGCTGAGCAGGGATCCACACATGGGACTCCATCCCCGGACCCTGGGATCATGACCTGAGCCAAAGGCAGATGCTTAACCCACTGAGCCACCGAGGTGCTCCAGTCTTAGAATTTTTATTGCCACTTTAACTTACTAATTAATTATAAGACTAAAGATTGATGTATCTTGATCCTGCAAAACACATGGGTTAAGCAAGCACCAGCTGTATAGCAATTATTTAAGACTCAGGATCTTAGTCAAGATACAAAGCCATTTCTATAACCCATTTGGAAATGTACAAAATGTTAGAACTATACACACTCTATTATGTATTCTAATATAGTTCTTTTTAATTCCAGAAATTAGTTCTCAGAGAAATCACAGATATTCTAAGAGTTGTCAAGTCATGTAGGCACACTAGAATTGAGGAAAGATAAATTTGTTTGCAGCCTCAGTTTGAATGTGGATTCCGTCCCAAATAATCCTTTGAGCTTATTTCTTGGACTTTGCCTGAAGGAAGTAAAAGCAATGTCACCCAGTACAATGTATAAGCATATATATCTGACTATTGTTTATAATAGGACTCATTGGAAAAAATTCTAAGTACCTCCAATGTAATACTGGTTTAAAGAATCATATCAGATTCATAAAATGGAATGTCTTGAATTCATTCAAAATAATAGTTTATAAATACAAATTTATTTAAAATATTCTTTATTATTATTAAATATCAGCAGAAAAGCAACTCTTTAAAGTGCTTTAAAGTGAGAAAAGGGTAACAAACAAAAACTACATATTAATGTCATAAATAATACATGGAAAATTTATTAAAATAGAATTATATATTCATTTGCTTTACATTATCATAGAAAAATACTATCTCAATGTTAATGATTGTTACTTCATAGTAGAATTACAGATTATTATTTTTTTCTTATATATTTGCATGTGTATGTGTATTGCTTGTGCCATAAAGTTATATTAAAATATTATTGGTTTCAGGCTAAAGTGATAGAATATATCTAGATCACAGAAGCTTTTGCCCTAACAGGTAAGAAAATAAATTTTAAAAAGTAATAAATAAAGTATAAAATTTAACCAACAGTCAAATACAAAAGATGAACAACTACATGTTTTCAACTTCAAAATGCGATGTTTAAGACCAAAGTGTGCTATGGCTCCTAAGTTTACCCCTACATTCCAGTAGTTGTAGTGGTAGGAAAGCGGAATCAATAAAATTCAAAGTTTAAAACTCTCAGTATTCTCATCATTATTTGTATCCACCACCACTACCAGATTAGAGAGCAGTAAACAGGCTGAGCCTAGGAGGATGAGAAAATGACTCCAGGAAGAGTCAAAGACAAATCCTATAGAAAAATGCTACATCGACTGAGCCAATAGAAGTGGACCTCAAAACCACTGGAGAGGTTTGAGATAATCCAGGATTTCCTGATAAATCTTGCGGGGGGAAAAAGAAATCAAAGTCAGTCCCAATGGATTTCCTTTCCGGACTAGAATCCTTTCCCAACTGGGTGAAATGATACATAACATTTAAGAAAATCCCAAAGGAGGAGTGGAGTTGCTAACCTTTAGAAAAGGACATTTATAGACCTAACTGAGCTCCTCTCCACCCTCACTTTCCTTATGTAACACTCACCAATGCCTCTCAGCTACAGAAGAGCAAATGGAACACTAAGTTCAATATTCAAGGTAGCCAAGAACAGACAAGTAGTTTCTAAAAGCAGAGAGTAGGTGTCAAGAAAATTTAAGTACCAAAAGAAAAAAGAAATTCTGACACCCAGTGTGGGGTTTTCCACACCGAGCAGTCCTATAATTCTATGCAGCCACCAACTGAGTATCCTAATTTTTTTTTTCAATTCTGATACTAAATACCAAGAGTAATTAGAGCTCTTAACCTTCAGACCCAGCAGGGGCTCAAGGACTTCAGATGCTAATCACAGGCAGTGGGTCCCCAGGTTATCCACACTTCTGTCCAGCTTGGCCACAAATTGAGGTTTTCCATAACCCTCTCCTCAGGTTTGATAATTTGCTGTAGAGACTCACAGACCTCAGGGAAACATTTAATTAACCAGTTTATATTATAAGGAACATGAATGAGGAATTAGGTAAAGAACTGGAGATTGAGACCAAATATAACATATGATGCTCCTCTCACTCAAAAAATTATAAGAGTTTTAGGGGCTCTGTGATAGAAACAGGGAATGAAGACCAGTATATATGGTCTTATTATTTTAATAATAAAATATTACATCCAGCAAATATATTTGGGTAGAGTCAGTCATATCAACCAGAAAGAAAATGGATTGTCATGGCAAACAACACTGAAAAATATCTAATTTAAAGACAAAGAATCTTAAAGATAAGGAAATACATTCTTAAGCCTCAGACAAGCAAAGTAAGTCACTTCTGAAGGTAAAATCAATCAATCAGTCTGGGGCTTGTTTCTTAATACCAACAATCAACGTCAGAAAACAATGGAAAATTTCCACCAAAAATTAAGGAACAAAGTGTGACTTAAAATAGTATAAGCAGTTAAATTTTCAACTTAAGTATAAAGACAAGTGGCAGACAATTCCAGCATAAAAATAAAAGCAAGGAGTAGAATATCTATAAATGGTTTTTGAAAAAATTCTTGAGGACAGGTAGCCAACCAGAATGTAAGTGGAGAATCTGTAGTAAAAGGCAGGGAACAATACTCAGTGATAAGAGACAGTGGAACCATGCATGCAGTTCTCAAGGAAAGAAAGTGAAACTCAAAAACAAAGTGTCCTTTGATATAAGTCAAAGCTGGACATTTACAACCAAGAAATATCCTGGGGAATGTGATATCTGTGAGTCTTTCTAAAAAGTAGGTTGATGATGAAATCAAGTCCACCAAGAGATAGGCATTAAATCAATTCCAACCATGGAATCTTCAGGTCCATCACGTTGCCCTGGTTGAAAGAAATAGAATATGGTAAAGAAACTCAACATCACTTGGAGCTGTACATGCTATATTCAAGGCACTGGTGACTGTTATTCTTCCAAAGATTTTAGGAGGATCAAAGTTTTTGGTATAGACCATGCTAGCATAGGTAATGGATATGGGGAAAAATGAAATTCAGGCTTGTTCTCTACAACACTTGGCAGACCTCAGTTGTTCATGTGGCTGCGTATGAGGGAGAACAAAGTTTAGAGGAGAAAGCAGAAGATTGAAAGTTTAACGAAGTGGCCATCACAGGACAAAGATTGTGCTTACCAGGAGGGAAAGGGCCAAGGGTGGATGAGTGCTACCCCATAAGGGTGTTCTTACAGATAGATAGGATGCAGTGAGCTAAATGGCATTTCAGATATATCACAGACACCACCTGTATTGGGACATTACACGAGCAGAGCCCACCAGCAGTAGTGAAAGCAGACCAAATCAGAGAATGTCTACACTACTGATATGGGTAGATGCCAACGAAGATTTCTATTTTCTCTTCCCCCACTTTTCTCCTTCTCCCTTCTTCCCCCTTAACATGGATAGAGTAGAAGGAGAAAATGCCAAAGAATGACTTGTGAAAAGTCGAATAGGGGTTTGCCTGTGAATGCATGTTGAGGACTAAACAACAAAGGATGGCAAGGAAGAAAGCAGTAAGATGCCGAACAGGTAGTCCTGATGCCATAGCAACAGTCTGACGGGTGGATTGCCAAGCCAGACCCAGATACTTTAGGTCCAACTTCATGAACAGGGGTTCCCACGTTGGTGAAACTATTTGCATCAAATGGAGGACCGTTTAAAGTTTAGGGAGACTCTAACCTAAGGTATTCTTTGAAAAGCTAATGTGCCTGCCAGAAGACTTCTTTCCCAGCAGAAAGTATTTAAAGCAGTCTTTTTAAAAGAAAGTAGAACTCTGAATAATGGAGCATACGGTTTTGTAATGCTAGCATAAAGATATTCCCCTACGTATTTATGTAGCAAATTAGACAATCCCATAATCCACTGAGGACATTAAATTTCTTTCCAGTAAAAAGATGAACAATATGTCAAATTCTAGATTGGGTATATGGTTTATGGCTTTAGAAACAAAATGAAATAGAAGGCTTAGGAAGGATTTGGATTAAAATGCCAAAGAGTTAACTAAGTGTATTATATGAGAAAAAAAAGGTGGTTTTCTGAACTGAATTATTTGAATTGATTGCACAAAGTGACAAAGAGAAAAAAGAAGAAAGCAAAATGAACAGAAAAGGCACAATAAATCTTAATTTAGATGCCAATTGTATTAGTCTCATTCCTCTAGTTTTGATCTTTTCTTCATATAGCTCACACTCTCAAGCTGAACCAATAAGAAAATGTGAAATTTACATAGAATTCAGATGCTTTTTCTTATGAACTAGAGAGACCATGAAATCCCTTCCTTTAGTACAAGCTGTGTACTTAAGTACTATGTGAGATAATGTGTCCACCTCTTCACCACGGAGAATGATCTTTTATGAATAATCAGCTGGACAGCAATTGTGCAATCACTTACAGCATGTCAGAAGTCACTGCTGGGAAAGCATAAGAAAGTTTGAAGAGTACGAGGATAGAGGGGAGGGCTCCAACACCCCCTCTGGGGGAATCGGGAAATTTACAGGTTCATAAGTGTCATGTTTTGGTATTTCTATCTCAGAAATATACCGGAGACTGTTCCAAAAAGAAAAAAAAAAAAAAAAGCCAGTGGATCTGCAGTCACAGATTTTATTTAGGAAAAACCAAACCAAACCAGTGAAAAACCTTAGGGCTATCTTTACACAGCCAAGTTTGCAAAAGAAAGTATCCTTTGTGACTCTGGAGGGTGACATTCAAAAGCATTCCAAGATCTCACTGTCCCTCTGCAGAAACCCTGCCAATTTAGAAAAGTGATTAATTTCAATCTGCAATGTTTCTTCATTTCCTTTTAGATCCTCATTTTAGCAGCAGAGTGGGGAAGTTTAAGAGTTCTTACAACTCCCCTTGCTGGCAGCAAATAAGAAGTGCAACTTTAATGCAGAAAACTTCATATTTATCTGGAAAATAATAGCTAAGTATAAGATCAACATTTAATTTTAAAAACAAGACCGATTCCAGCGCCAATCTATGTATAAGTTTATAATTAAAATTAAAAACACAAAAAGTAATCATTAAATTTGTTGGAGATTCTGATTTCCAGAGAAGTCAGATCAATAATGAACCTTATATTAAGACATTTACTTCAATAGCACAATTGCAAAAATTCATATTTCTGAAATCTAATACAGAATAACATTTTCATCTCCTGAACATTTAGATTGCCCCTCTGCTTGTTATCATTCTGTCTCCAGAGATTCATCATTATCTATGGCAGAAACAGAAGGTTCACTAGTCATTTAAGCTACTTCCCCACACATTTCAGCTCCCTTGCTGTTCTTGCGGTTGGGCAGGGCAGCAGTGACTTGTGTCACTTACTGGTCCTCAAACAAAAGGGCCACCCCACAACCCCCAACTGCCTCCTCCACCACTGTGGTCACTGCAGAAGGCCCAGATAATGTCCATCCACGTAGTACTTGAGCAACCATATGGGGCAGATTCCCCTGTGTGCCCACTCTTCCTATTGACCCACAGTGGAGTTTGAGCAAGAAATAGCTGTTAAGCAATTCAGGGACACCAGAGTGGATCATTGGTTGAGCATCTGTCTTTGGCTCAGGTCATGATCCCCGTGTCCTGAGACCCAGTCTTACATGGGGCTCCCTGCAGGGAGCGTGCTTCTCCCTCTGCCTAGGTCTCTGCCTCTCTCTCTTTGTGTCTCTCATGAATAAATAAATAAATAAAATATTTTTAAAAAGTGTTAACCAATTAAGATTGTGAGGCTCTTATGTCCTGAAAATAATAAAATAGCTAGGTTTTAGAACACTTGTAGCATATTAGACACAATCCTGAACATTCTGTATGCCTCACTTGGTGTTTGCAACAACCCAGAGAGGTATATCTGCTATTTTATCAGCTGCATTTAATAGATGACAAAACTATGGCAAAGGTAGATTAAGTTACTAATCTCAGGTCAGATGGCTAGAAAGTGAGGATCCAGGAATCAACTCAGTCTCCAAATTCTTTCAATTTTTATTGTCTAATAAGCCTAATTTGCCTAATCTTTATTGTCTACTCTGCATTGTCTAATAAGCCAAACTTCACAATTATTTAAGATTCGTTACATTAGGGGCACCTGGGTGGCTCAGTGGTTGAGCATCTGCCTTTGGCTCAGGGAGGTCCTGGGATTGAGTTCCACATTGGGTTCCTTGCGGAGAGCCTGCTTCTCCTTTTGCCTATGTCTCTGCCTCGCTCAGTGTGTCTCTCATGAATAAATAAATGAAATCTTTTATAAAAAAGATTAGTTACATTAAATTGAATGTCATAATCCTGTTTAATAAGTTATAAAGGTAAGTTATACACTTAACCATTTAAACAAAAAATAGTTATCAACAGTCTACTTGTTGAAGACACAGTCCTTAAGCACTGTGAGGTATGAAAAGTAGTATGAAATGTGGTCCCTCCTCCTCACAGGGCTTACATCAAGCCAGGGAGACCAATCAGAGACACACAGAAGCCCAAGAGCAATACAGGAGACTTTACAAACAATGCATAACTATTGCCAAATCAGCCTTCATAAAGTAAGTGATCAGTAAATGTTTATCAGGAGGAGAAAATTGGGACATGAAAGAAGGAAAATCAGGAATGAAAGGTATAGAAAAACTAGCAAAGAAGGTAAATAAGGGGCATTTGAGTGGCTCAGTCAGTTAAGTGTGGACTCTTGATTTTCACTCGGGTCCTGATCTCAGGGTCTTGAGATGGAGCCCTAAGTCAAGCTGCTCACTGAGCATGGAGCCTGCTTAAGATTCTCTCCCTCCTTCTCCCTCTGCCCCTCCTCGCCTACTACATGTACTCTTGCACTCTCTCTCTTAAAAAGAAGAAGAAGAAGAAGAAGAAGAAGAAGAAGAAGAAGAAGAAGAAGAAGAAGGAGGAGGAGGAGGAGGAGGAGGAGGAGGAGGAGGAGGAGGAGGAGGAGGAGGAGGTAAGTAAGATTACAGAACAGCCATCCTATAAGCTAGGATAGTCAAACAAGGCTCCGTGGACCAGGTAGGGGTTAAGCATGAACTTGATGCATGGGTAGGGTTTATATTAACAGAGAAGGTGGGTCAGGGTGTTTCAAGTGAGCAGAGTAGCACCAATACATGGATAAGCTCACAATGGCTCTAAAAAGAGTTAGTGGCTTACTTTGGCAGGGAGACAGCTTACATGGTATTGAACACTGAGATGAGGCTTGCAAGGATCATGGCTGCCAAATTATGAAGGTCTCTATTTATGAAGCTGTATTTGTCTTATAGAAAGAAAGACAAATTGAATGTTTGTAGAATATTGAGCTTCCAGTGAAGTATAAATAGCCTAAAGCAGACATACATAGTCAGAAAGGCGCTGGAGGGATCAGAATACACACACACAGGCTCCCGTGCATGTCTCTTTAGCAATAGCCATCTTTTTTTTTTTTTTTTTTTTCAAACACACGAGGGTTTATTTACAAGCTCGAGCTTGGGTCCAAGTATACCCGACACAGCGGAGCAGGGACTTGGACCTAGCAATAGCCATCTGCCTCCAATGTCTGCAGATAGACTTTCTCAAATTTTGTGTGAACTATTTATCTCTTCAAAAAGTGATCTGTTAACAGCTTTTATGCTGTTCTATTGTTATTTGATTCTATATTATTTAATATAAAACAAATGAGGAACCATAGACAAAGTATGTTGAACATTATTTTTATTAGATAAATTTATGCACTTGGGTTCTATCAAATACATACCAAATACAGTTCTACTCCTTGAAAGTAAGCTGTTTAAACTGTCTGAGTTTGGGGTGGCAATTGCCTTCATAACTCTAAATGATATGCTTCTCCTATTTCTTGACTATTCAAATTTTAAAAAATATCTCTTGGCTTCCTTTTAAATTTGTTTTAAAGATTTTATTTATTTATTCATAAAAGACACACACACACACACACAGAGGCAGAAAGAGAAGAGGGCTCCTTGCAGGGAGCCTGATGTGGGACTCAATCCTAGGACCCCAGGATCATGCCCTGGGCTGAAGGCAGATGCTCAACTGCTGAGCCACCCAGGCGTCCCTATCTCTTGGCTTCTTAATACAAAGATAATTTATCTCTTTTCTCAACTTGGTATTTTTATGTCATTACCTATTTTTTGAAATAATTTTATAACTTTCTTTTTATTTTTCCATCAACTTTGGATAATATTTCTCGACTCCTCTGACCTTTCTCTCCACAAGTTTTCTTCCTTCTGAAAGTCTGACTTGCAGCTATACTTTTTCTTAGATCTTGTCAATATTACTAACATTACAGTCTCTCCAGTATCCCAACCAAGTCTTTTGCCTTTTGACAATACATTGATGATAAGCTTTGAAGATCAAGAAGCAATCTTTACACTGGTCTGATCATATACCCATGCTATTCAGTGTTGTGCCAAGTTGTATACCTAAATCAGTTTCCTCTTTATAGGCCCAATACCTTCATCTCTTGGTCACCTTAAGAAAATGTTTTTAGAGTTAAAGTCAACTCAATTCTCCTTTTAAATACTTCATCAATTATTAAGTTCATGTCACGGTTAGTTTGCTTTTTATCTAGACAATGAATTTCACGATCAAGAGTTTTTGTTTGTTTGCTTTGAGGTTTTTAATTGCTTTTCTTTTTAACTTATGATGGTCATATTCATTATAACCTGTTTTTCCTCTCGTTCTTATCTTATGCACTTAATATGTCCTGATCTCTAAAAATATTAGAGGCTTATCTGAATATCTTTATATCTTTATTTTCTCCAGGGTCTGGTTGTTATTGTCATTCCTGTTACTGGTCTCCCTATGGATCCCTCATATGCCTGGTGATACTTGATTACCCATTCAGGGTTGCATAACTGGGGTAAGTTTCCTGGTATTCCATTTCCCAACTGAAATTTCTCCTGGTGGAGGAATTACAATTGGCAACTGGGTGTGGGACTGATCTAAGCCAAAGGGATAATTGAGTCTCTGCTTAACTGCATATGAATACGGTTTTGCCCTTTCTTGCTGTAGAAGGAGGGGATAGTGACCCAAATTGTTGTGGGTTTTTTTTTTCCCCACCTGAAAAATATTTCTCTGGTAGCTATAGAACTAAGTGGTTTCATTTCAGGGGAAATGGGTAGAGAATCAATTCTCTGCCTCCAGCTCTCCAAATTCCAGAATGAGGAGGACTTTCAGTAGTTGGAGAAGTAACATCCCTATTGGAATCTATGACTTTCCCCCTATACTTTGGTTCAATTTCTTTAGAAAATAGCCTTGTGATGCTTTTCCCAGAGGGAATGCCAACTGTTTGGGCTCTGTCCTGGGTCTGGGGTAGCCACCCAGACTGGCACAATGATTCCATAAAAGATCTTGATCAACAACCACGTTTCAGCTTCATTTCCCTTTCTATACTTGGTCTTCAGCTAATTCTAAACTCAGAGTCCCTTGGAGGTTCTACTAGAGAGGTGTCCCTCACTCCCTGGAAACATAATCTAGGCTGACTCTACCCATTGTTTTACTTCAAAAGTCATTTCCATCCTTTCTGGCTTTCAGACATATTTTTTAAGTGTTTGTTCATTGATAAGTTTTTCCCAGTCATCGACTTATGCCTGCTTCACCTCAGTTTGCTGCTATTGGTTTCAAAAGGGGCTGGGCAGGAGTGACACAAATAGGGATGTCAGCCACATAGTCTCTATTTCTCAGAAATAGCATATCGTTTGGAATCCCTAATTAAAGAATCTCTAGATTCCAAGAGGAACTAAATCTGAAGGATAAGAAATAGAAGTTGCTACTTGAGAAGTCAAGCAGTAGGGAGGGAATGAACACATAGTGACAATGGACTATGGATCATCTTTCTCAGCCTCATGAGGAGAAGAGAGCCAAACTAATTTTTGATCAAGGAAATACACTTTTTATCAAAGAAATACACAAGGAAGATAGTCTTTTTAGAATCCTTCATTTCTGTCCTTTCCACTGTGTCTGGTTCAGTGTTTGCTGTATTTCAAACTTGCTTCTCCATACATTAGGTTTCCTGACTCAGTGTCTTGAAAAATATTTTCTCTTGCATCTCTCTACATGATGTCTCCACAAAAGAATTTAACCACAGCTTTTGTTTTATCACCATCATCATCACTGTTATTATGACTTAAAGGGTTGGATTTCACTGGTTCTTACTTCTAACCTCTTAAAATCCCTTTGGATTTTTAATCTGCAATTCCCAGTGTTTGCCATTTTAGTACCATCTGCAAATTAGTTAATGTGCTGTTTAGCCTTTCTTTGAAATCAGTAATTAAGATGTAAAGTAAGACTGAGCCCAAGACTAATTCTCTGGGCTTCCCACTGGGACCTCTCCTGAGCTCGATAACTCTTTTATCACCACCTCTGGCTTATCATTTTCCAGCCAAGTCTCAAGCCATTTTACTTGGTATATAATTAAGTTGATTTATGAGGGTCAGTAGATTAATTTCATTTCGTTAAATGTTGTCTGATACATCTATTTGTTTTGCTTAGCTTTGTATTTACTTATGTTGAAACATTATAGCTAAAGAAGAGAAGAGTATTTTCAGGCAGACTAACCCTAATATTTTCTGATAGACAATCACTTAGTCTGGAGACATACACAGTATCTTAATATCAGTTCTATCATTTAACTGCAGCCAAAGTTCAGCATCTAAAATATAATTATAATTCAATGACATTTTCCTTCTATCTTATTTACTACTTTTTATATATTTTTGTCTAGTTTTCTAGTATCTTTCCACTTTTTTAGGGTAACAACAACAACAAAATATCTCTATTTTGGTAAATGTATGCACTTATTCCCAGATCAACCATAGACGAATGTTTTGTTTTTGGGTTTTAGGCATTTTCTATTAGCTGCCAATTATCTATGCCTCAGACTGACATTCAAATAATTAAATATTCAGGTGCACTGATCCTGCCACCAAGGGTTTTATGGGCATTTGAGAAATTTGTTTAAGTTTAATTGGGAAATTAAGCCATGGGGCAACGTTACTGCAAAGCTATACTGCTGTGTTCTGAGTAACTAGACTAATCTAGGTCAGAGAGGCACAATAGGACATACAAATGCCCAAAGAACTCAACATTGTGCCTGTAATGACTGCCAAATTCTGAGATACTTTAATCTTCCCATTCTGGGACTCTTCTTTGGATATACAGACTGGGTTCTGGTTTATAACTTGAATCCTAAGGATACTAGCCTTGCTTCTTTCTTCTGGTCTTCCTCTCTCCCTCAACACTTAAGTATTTTATTTGTGTGTTTGCAAAGCAGTAACACTCTGAGTCAGAGGCTGCTTTCTGGGAAATGCATCCAGTCAGGCAGTAAACACTTTTATTTCACTATAAATACTTGAAAGTTTATGATGTATACATGATTGTAAAATGATTATTTTTTTTCCCAACTGATTTTTAGGTACCCACTGGCAGAGAAGACCAAATGAATGGCTTTTTCTCACTTTATATTTTCCTTAAGACCTGATTAACATAATTGAAAATTATGCAAAGGTAAAGGGGAAAAAAAGAGAAAAAAGGGAGGAAGGATGGATTGGGGGACGGGGGGACGTGGGGAAGAAGGGAGAGAAAGCCTGACAGTATGTAAACTTTGTTCCTAATCTTGAACTCACACTTTCCCAGCTGTTTTCTACTATCTTTATAGTTACTAGGATTTTTTTTTTTAAACAAAATTTCCTATATTCTCCTTGGTGAAAATTTTTATGGCTATATGGTCACATTTCCTCCTTTTGCCTTCTTAGTAATGAAGTAATGAATTGAACACATTTTTTTTAAGCACGTGTTAATTGCATTAAGAAACACTTTTACATGTTTAAGACTTCTGAAATCTTGACCACTGTGAGATGGATACAGAAGTATTAGGTTCACTTTTTTTTTTTTTAGGTTCACTTTAAAAAAAAAAAATAAAAGCCTTTTAATTAGGAGTTTGAGTAAAATTGAAGAGAATTTTGTCAATGCTGTTCCAAGTTCTGCTATTCTTTGTGAAGTAGGTAGCAACTTGCCTTCATCAGATTAAATGAGCTTCTGTAATTCTGATTTTGGCTTGTTATTGTTTTTGACTGTATACTACTCTCTTTTTCTCCCTGCTATTTTACATTAATGGTGACTTACAGTAAAGCTCTATGAGACCTAAAGTATATTATGTAAGAATAACTAGCATGCTTCTTTGTTTCTCCATGTATATCATATAAATCTAACATGCACATACATATATGAAATATATAGTCTTGAATATTATTTGAATCATAATTAGCTTGTTTTTATTCCGTATACTCTCCCTTATTTCTTCGTTCAAAAAATCTTATAATTGCTTATTTTTCAGATAATATGATAGACCAGATTAGCAATGTGGGAATGATAGTGTTCTTAAGAGCTGGGTCAAATTCATTTATCTGGTAGTCACTATTTCCTAACTCTAGCTCTGTTAGATGGTTTCAGGAACAGAGCTATGACTGTGAAGATTCTTGATCCATGAGGTTGAATTAAACTACGATCTTACATGCATCTTAGTTGGATATGCATCAAAATGACATACTTGTGAAGCTCTAAGGCAACTTAGAAGCCAACTACTCTACCCTTTTATCTAAGTGATGAGATAACTAAAGTTTACAGAAATAAATCCCTCAGCCAAGGTTATACAGAGTGCTAGTAGTAGTAATGGAACTGGTAGGAACTAGAACTAGAATTAGGTAGGGTGCTCCTCCATTCTCTTTTCATAAAGATTACTACCTCATCTGAGTATGATAGAGGCACCAAGGAAAATACTGATTTGTCTTCAAGAGAAAATATTTAAGAGTCTCGTAAATGTAAAACCTCTAGAAATGTACACAAATGAACGTACATTTGCGCACTCCCTGTGAATTATAAAAGCAATTGGTAGGTTGGCAATTGGTGAAAACCTTTGGCTGTATAGCTAAGAGAGAAATTATCAAAATACAAGCTATAAGAATAAATGTCCTGGGTTTTTCTGTTGGATAATAAAACTAGCTATAAAGAGCCCACCATGTAAATATGCAAACAAAACACTAAGACTCTTTGAATTATGTAAAACATTTTTTCTATAAATTCTTAAAAGCTGGGAATTATGTTTTAACTAATCATTTGTTCTGTTAAATAGGATGTGCAATAAATGATGGAAGAGGTCAAGCATCATGGACACCATTAGATGGCAGTATGACACAAAAGTATTGTTTCCATTAAATGTTAGCTTATGGTCCACTTATATATGTATACATCTACATTGCATTGAGAGTAAATTTTAAACTTTTTTTTTTAAGGAGTAAATTGGAGATTCTAATACGAAAGAATGTGAAAGTACTCAGGATGAGAAAAGACTAGGAAAGAGCAATAAGACATTAAAGCCAATGACAGGAAAAAGATGTATTCCAGGAAGAGGGACAGGACTTCTGTTTACCTAATGGCTCCATGACTATGCGATGCAAATATTGCAAAGTTTGATAAATTTTGAGGGACAAAATTATTTTTTTAAAAAAAATCAAAAGAATAGTCATTTAATCTATGACATTCTAACTTCAAAATAAAAAAAAGTAACCCATGTACCAACTGTCATTAGATGTGTAGATAGCAATAATCTTTCTGATAGCAATAATTTTGAGTTTCTAAGAGTTGGGTATTTACCTAACTATAATTTGTATGATACTGATGATACTGTTTTAAAAACTTCTGTTTTAAAAACAATCCAATCCCTTTTAGGAGCCAGGTGTCATCGATACAAAATTTAAATCCAGCATATGGAGTGTAATTTACTCTAAAGGCTTGACATCCCTTGTAGATGGCCTATTTTATAAGCATTAATAGAAAGAAAAAAACTGGTAGAGTAACTCCAAGTTTTTTGAGTCTAAAATTATTTTCTATAGGGTGCAATGGACACTATGCCTAAGGTAGTATTTTTTGATAATATAGAAATTCTTTCTTTCTAGGTAAGCATGTAGAAGGTAGCAAGGCTGGAAGGCTCTACTCCTACTATTGTTTTAGCTGGGCAATGGTAGATGTAAGTTTTGAGGGGCACAACATGATTACCACATTTTAACACTTTTCACTCTTCTGCTCCTTCCTTTGTACGGTCAGCTCCTGACATAATGAGAGAAAAGTAGCCTACCGGGACCAGCTCAATTCCGTGACATGCTTTAACAAGGCAAGATCCTCATTAATGCCAGAGACTTTTTGGAGCCCCGGTGGTATCTCCTTATAAATATAGTCTATGGGATATGCGATAGTGTAGACTTTTCTGCCAGGCTCTCCCTTCTCCAGTTCATTCTCTATGGTAGTGGTCCCATCTGGTGTGTTCAGTATTTTAGCTCACAAGCATAGACTCTGTTAGATGGAGGGTGTTATCATTCACATATGTAGAGGTTTTTGAAGATAAAATTTTCCCCACCCTTCCAGAAAAAAAAAACAGAGTAAGAAGCTGCCCTATTTTCAGGGTGCCTGATTCTTTCCTGCTCCAGGGCATATTGTTATCACCAGCTGTGGTCAGGGAGAAAAAAATCCCCATCCCTGTGATGTAATACAGTACAATTAGGCACATAATGTAGATTTTATGCTTTTCTCTGAAACATCTGGCATGTACTACTTTCTAAAACCAAACCTTGGAGAGCCAGACCTCCTGTAGCATTTTAATATCAATGTGTCTTTTCACATATTAGTTATCTCATGTTTGTGCCAGTTTCTGAAAACACCACATCCTAAATATCACCTCTTGAATGAGTAGAAATTCAAAATGCTTGCCAGGGGGTTATGTGTTTTGGGGGTGGGTCGGGGGGAGAACTAATATCTGCCCTAATCTAAATACCAAATGAATTTTAGATTGTCATTCTAGCCCAGCATTAGCATTGACTCTTGGGAAAATCATTGTTTATGTATTCTTTTCAGATAATCGGAATTAAGAATCAATCTATTTAAACCTAGTTGCTAACACTTCATTTGTATTTCTGACATATTAGGAAAATATGTGTAAAGATATTACTCTTATCCATTACTTTTGAAGAAGTCAGCAATGAAAAGTTTTAAACAAATCATCTCCAAGTTCTCAGAAAAAAAAAAAAAAAGAATCAAGTCACTTGAGGAATAGATAAAATATTGCTCTGAAATCCTCATGAACAACAACAACAAAAAAAACCTCCCTCACTGAGATCTATGCCCTCAAGTCAGGGCAATCAGGCTGAAGGGAACTGCTTTAGCAGAATATACTGGTCTTACTTGCCACACCATCTTTCAATGGTTCCCATCTCCCCCCGCCCCCCAAATCCACAACCAGAACAAACAAAAGATTTAAAAAGGAAGCACAAACTACATGAAAGTATAGCTAAGAATAAGAGAAGCAAAATTTGTGATTCATGTATTTAGACATGTTAAGAATATAGTAAAATGTTGATAAAACATTCACAAATGTACATAGAAAACGGCTTGTATTCATTTATAAAACAATTGGCTTTTAGTCATGATTCCATTAAGTATATTGGAATTTTAAAGAGTAAATTGTGAAATTGTTTGAACCCACCACAACACGGATGAACTCTAAAATACTAGAAAGATTAAAACAAAAATGTTATAAATTGCATAGATAGTTATCCATACCCCAGATAACTGCTTTAAAATTTATTAATAAGTTTAATGAAAGATTATTTGGGTTCTTATTTTAACATTGAATGTTGGGTTGATTCTGAACAGTAGACTCAATGCCTTGGTGCTATTTCGATAGAGGCATTACAAAGACCCTAGGAAATTGTTCTGGAACTCTCAGAGTCTTGGTTTTCTTATTTATAAGAGCTGGTTACATTAAGACGGTGTTTGAGGTACTTTCCAGCTCTAAAACATTGAGTCCATGGATTTCAATGTAATACCTTATAATTGTGTGGTGAATGCCTTGCTTTAAAGAATATGAAGTCTGTTATTTGTACATTTTGGTACATTTACATCATAGTGATTCTTAATAAATATCAAAAAGCAATGGTCCAATGCCATAATATAAAACATGTTAGAGACAGATGGCAGTGCCAGATATGTCTAAGTAGAAGGACAGATGGAGCAGGACTTACATTCTTTCTAACCCAGGAAGCTTTGAAGGGGTTGAATGACAAGACTTATTTTTCCTCTAAGAAGTAATTTGGTGAAGGACAAAGAGTACCATTTCAACTATGAAAAACAATAGAAAGACAGGGGAAAAAATGAGTTCCAGTATAGCAGACTGACCTAATATGAACCACTTTCCCTTTACTAAACTCATGAAATGCTGTATAAAACACCATTGCATTGTTTCAGAAAATACAAAAATGAGTTGGAAAAAAAGACCAGAAAATTCCTACTTGCAGAGTTAGTAACTATAGGGGGAGTGTAAGCATATGAATTAAGGCTCTAGTCCTTGTGATATTGGTCCAAGAGGGAAAAAGAAAGTGAACCCCAGGCTTACATGAGACATAGAGGATAAATTCAGGAACCTGGAAGGGCTGACCTTTCTTAAAGAACATCCTGGGAAGAGTCAAGAATACCTATCTCTAAGTGGATAAATCGATGTCTTATAATAAAAACCTCAAATGTGGAGTCCAAATTCATATATCAGTGTTGTGTATGATTCCTAAGTAAAGGCATTAACGGACTGTCTAGTCCTATATTAACAAAATCTCTGGGATATTCTTTGAAAGCAAATATAGAGTCTCTTCTATAAAATTACATAAAACCTCCACAAGAAAAAATGCAAACTACAGAAAACAATAGCAACAAAATAAAATACCAACAGAAGATGAGATGTTAATAAATATGATGAACTACATAAGGAAATAACTACTATAAGTAAAAGTCAACAGAAACACAAAGAACTGGCCTAATAAAGAACAATAAAAAAATTGGTACAAAATATGTATCTGCCAACAATATTTAAATCAGGAGAGTGGGAATACGAATGGTGATTATTCTCTAATTTGTATTTTTTTTTTAGTTTATAAAATGTTCCACCAGTAACTGGTATTTATCTTATAACAAGAAAAATATCATTAAGATTTCTATTTTGTAGTGTTCAACATACTAATTTTTGCGGAAATCTTTCAAGTTGCTCTCAGGTCAACGGCAACAGAAATGTAAAGATTTCATGTTGAATTATATTTTTACTTGAAATACTACAAGCTATCCTAATATTTTAGTTAGTAATACAGTTTTCTTTTTATTCTTGAATAACCCAATTGCTTGACTTTTAAATCTATATTCTGGAAATGCTTCAGTAATTATGGAAACAATTATTTTTTTCTAACTCAATATTATACACTAAATATCTCTATATCTGTTCTCCCATGGCAATGTAAAGGGTATGGCAGTCACAATTATGACATGATATTTTATTAGTACATTGCCTTAATTTGATGATTACAATAAATGGCAATTCATTAATATCAGAGCTTCCAGACATGAGGGAGGTAAATTACATTAGAAAGCAAAGAGTGTTGAGCTGGAAATAATCATATATTTTCCCTGCATGTCTGTAGAAGTACAAATAACCTTTCTTTTTCTTCAAAAAAATCAGCATGGATCCCAGATGGGGGCACACTCAGCTCTTAGCAAAAGGAGGGGGCAGGGCTAACAAGGGGCTGCCTTCAAAGATGGTTGAAGCCCAAAGGGATTTTCATCACAGGTTTTTGGCACTGGAAGGTCTTTGAAGATTTTTGGATTTTTGCTTAACAGGTGGTCTCTGCGCCTGCTACAGTTTCTGCTGATCTGAAGCCACACTGCTCAGCACGACTCCTACCTGCTTGGTTTTCTGGAGCTAAGGCCCCAGGAGCTTCTACTTTTTTCATCCAAAGATTACTTTTCTTATGAGAGGGTTAGGGTTTCCCTCCCCCACTTTCCCACCCACTACCAACTGGCACCCCTCCCTGTGAGTATGAAACCTGCCCTTCAGTTATATCACACAGGGAAAGCCCAAAATAAAAAGCCATGTGCTGGAAGAGGCCCACTAGGTGGCAGAGTTGATTAAGCAGTTAGTATGTAAAGGCTGTGAACTCCAGGAACAAAAACAGGATGGGAAGGGGGGGGGGGGGCTCCACATTTTCCAGTACTGTTCACCCACCCACCGGGGCTGAGCTCATCCTGACCCCACTGTTTCTACATCCTCAGAGTGGTGGCACTTTACGAGAGGCAGCGTAGTGTCTGACAGTGGTGCTAAACTCTGAGACGCTGTCACTGCAGGTACGGGACACCTAAATGCTCTAGCTGGGAAGCGGTGACATCCAAGACAGAGTGGTCCACCCACCCAAGAAGCCAACAGTCTTTTTTTTTTTTTTTTTCAGTTCCCCAGTAGAATACTAACAATCCTCCTTATTCTGAGAGAAAACATTGCCTTCAAAATCTAAATTCTCTTTCACAGCAAATTGTCCCAATCCAACAAAAATTGGAGAGATTCTTCAGTTATCTGCTTGAGTTTATGTTGGCAAGTTGTTTATTGAGTTACCACCATCCATTAGTTTTACAGAGTACCTCAAGGTTGAAACAAACTTTATGAATAATATGCAAGAACTCAGGGGCACCTGGGGGGTTCAGTCGGTTAAGAATCTGCCTTCAGCTCAGGTCATGATCCCAAAGTACTGGGATCGAGTCCCACATTGGGCTCCCTGCTCAGTAGGGAGCCTGTTGCTCTCTCTATCTCTCTACTTCTCCCCCATGCTTGTGCTCTCAGTCTGTCAAATAAATAAATAAAAACTTTTAAAACGAGAGAAAAATATGCAAGGACTCAGCATTCAAAATGCACGCTAAATTTTGTTCAGCTCCAATTCGGGCTCATCTCACATCCACCTACTTAACTAGCTTACTATATGCAGCCAGTTCTAATTACTAGCAGTTTTATGCTACTAAGAAAACTTGAGGTTTAACTATCACTCTACTTTTATCAATAACATCAATAACATGGGATTCCAAGTAATGTTGAAACACTTATAGAAAGTTACTGGACATTGCTTGCAAGACTTTTCAATTATTAAGTAAAACCCAGTAGTTACAAAGTCAATCATTTGTAAAACAGTGTAATCAAGAAGCAGAAAATAAAAGAACCACACACACATACACACACACACACACAAAAAAAACCCACACACAAAATTACTTATACAAAAATGCTTCCTATGTCAGGAATGGGTCTATATTACCTCATTTAATCTTTTTTTGGCAAATTTGGGACCTAGATTCAGTTGCCAGCTTTGTTTGTTGAATGAAGAGACTAAAGCACAGATCAGATAAGAGCCTCATTAAGATCCACAACTAGTAATGTATGGCAGAATAATTTAGGATCACTTCGATCTTCCCTCAGAAGTTTCTTTATAGAAAAGTAAATTTCATACCTTTCTTAGTTGAACTTGGACACAATAAACATTATATCTCTATCTAATGGGTGTGTATAGGGTCAACTTTATATCTTCACTAATTTGTAAATAAACCGAAAGTTACGCATGTTCTGAACAATGGCTAGTATGCACTGTGGACTCTCAATTATTTTAATTAATGATAATCTAGAATATAGAGTTTATATTTTCTAGGCAAATGTGGAATGATGGGTTGGACTGTGTATCTACAGACCTTAGAGTAGAAAATGAAACATTGGTATGAATGGTTATGTGAATCCAGCCTAATAATAGCTGTCTTACATTTTGGCAGTGGTGAAAATTGTTGGTATTATAATTTCTGTATGTGGTGATGGGATATGTTATTGAATGCTAATGTTATTTCAGATCTTATATTCTTCTTATAAAAGCAACTCAACAGCTGAAGAGGGATCAAGAGCTACTCTTCTTGCTATCTCTCTTTTTGTTACCTTTTTATTTTGGAAGAGTTTCAGATTTCGAGAAAAGTTGCAAAGACAGTACAAGAGTTTCCACCAACCCTTCATCCAGTTTCCACTCTTGTTAACGTGTTACTTAACATGATATGCCTGTCAAAACTAAGATTTTCGCTTTGGTGAAATCGTATTAACCAGACTATAAATGTTAGTCAGATTGGACTATTTTTTTTTTTACTAATACCCTTTCTTTGTTCTAGGGTCCAATCCCAGGGTACAATGATTCAGATTGTGTCATTCTTTCTTTATCTAGTTAGTGCTGAAATGTGAAGTAGCATCATCTCCTCCATCTTCTACCCATTTGCTTTGATGAGAACCACTTTCAAGCCCAGATACTTTATGCACATCTCATGTGTATGGGTCAAATGAGAACCCTGCTTTAGTAGACCTAGACCTGGAATACTTCAGACTGTATTAGTGCCTTAAGCTCACTCTCAACTTGTCCACTCCCCTACCTCACTGAGCTACTTAAAAAGAGATCTTTTCATCCCTTCTTAAAAAAAAAAAAATCCCCAAGGTATCCCAGCCTTGGTCATCTTATTTTGTTTCCTCCCTAGCTTTCTGATATTATGAGTCATTCAGTATCAACACATCAAGTGGTGCTGTAATTCTGTATTGGTCATACAACATCATTGTTAACTGGAAAAAAGAATAATACAGAATTAATGTAAGTTCTAAAGGGGGGGTCTCAGGACAAAATCCTTTTTAATTCCGTATGTGACAGAAGAGATCTTTACATGCTGACGACCACTTAGAAACAATACACTCAAGATAGTCACTTGGGTGATATGACAAGGGTACATTTATTGTTATTTTTTTAGTACAACTAATGAAGTTACCTACATAGATTATAAAATAACTTCCTGGTTTCTCAGCAGCCATCTCTGTGCTTGGGCTATGCCCGTGACAGTCACACAGATAGGAAGCTTACATTTAAACCAGAATCAAAGGCAGCAGGAGTGGGAATCAACCTACATTAATGAACCATTGAAGCCTCTCTCTGGCACGGATGAACACTAAATCACTGGTTAGATCTCTGGTGATTTCCCACTAGAGAGATGTGAAGAAAATGGCACATTCAGATGAACAGCAAAGTCTTAGCAACTTGTCAAAATACTTTTTAACATACAAGCTTAAAAATAATTTAAAAAATTATCTCCATAGAGCTGTTGGAAATTTTCCCACCAAGTATTTGATTTGTCACTGACCCTTGAAGGGCATGTCACTGCATATGGAAGCATCCAGATTTGTCTGATAGGTCTTCTCCAGTATTATCAACCACTTTGGTCACAATTAATAAGGGTTCTTTTATGCTCAACATGGTGATAAGAACTAAGTGACATAAAATTATGGGTCTTTCTTCAAACTGACTAGAATGTTATGTGACTATTCTCCTTTGCTTGTGAATACCTGCACACAGTCGAACCACATATTATAGTATTTTTAAATAAAGAATGCTCAGTGTTTGGCTAATTTATTAATGCAGATTAAGAGACTGGTGGCAGATCTTGATGCTGACTAATTCATCTTCTAGTTGGGATTTACATTATAGAAATAAAATTTGCCCTTTTGTCCTTCATAAAGGAGCTGTACCTTATTTTAAATTAGGTTGAAAATATGTATTAAGCATCTGTTGTGTATTTGTTTGACAACTGCATTGTTATTTGCAGTTTAATTAACATGCATTCTATGGGCTATGCAGTTGGGTGTTTGAGAGTAGTGAAACTCAGTCCGTAAGTTTTTAGTATATAGTTGTGGAAAAAAGAAAGAAGAAGAAAGGGAAGAAAAACACAATAGGGCAAGATGAAAAACATATCTGTTATTATTTTGCTAACTTGCTTTTTTAAAAAAAAAGATTTATTTACTCATGAGAGACACACAGTGAGACAGAGAGGCAGAAACATAGGCAGAGGGAGAAGCAGGCTTCTCACAGGAAACCCAATTCAGGACTTGATCCTGGGTCCTGGGATGAGAACCTGAGCCAAAGGCAGGCGCTGAGCCACTCGGGCACCCCTTATTTTGCTAACTTATAATTTGGTTTATATACTTGATGTTTCCATATTCAATAACTGTGTTTCTAAATCACAGAAGGTTCAGGTTTAGATGAATAACATTTTATTAACATTTAGATTGGATAAGTTCCCTACCAGCTTACAATTCCAGTATTAATAAAGTCGCGGTATTTTTCTCCCTTTGCATCTGAAAATTATACAATAAATTAAACATAAATATTTCTAGGTATGTCCAAAAGCAGAAGGGTTTTGTGAGCCTAAGTGATTTCTTTACTTAGCAAAGAAAAAATTTTAATTGGACAGAATAGAGTCAGTCAGAGGGTCCAGGATGCTAGTTTAAGTCCAATTCCAGTTAATTTCAGTTTAGAATCTGGAGGGATTGAAGAACTCAATGGAACTTTTTTAACATCTTTGCACAAGACCTACTGGATAAGAATAGCTCAGTAAAAATATGCAGCAGCCAGTTATGTTAGGATCTAAAGAGATGATTCCAGAAAGTGTCATTTAAGACCCTAAATAGATAATGAAAAAAATGTCTCCAGAAGTATGGATAGTCAACAGAAAATATTATGTAAATCAATTTAATTGATGAGGACAGAAACACTTAGGACTAGTTATAAAGTTTCATGAAAGACATGAAATTTGCACAGGACTTAAAGAACAAAGTCTTCTTCTGCAGGAGAAGAAACAAAGCAATTCCAAGAGGATAATATGGTAAGCATACAACTCCAGAGTGACATGACTGCCAAAGTACCTTAGAAAAAATAGTAGACCTACTTTATATGGGCACATGGAGAAATAAAATTACAAAAGTGAGAGCAGTCCTTTAGACTCAAGCTAAAGAGGTTACACTCAGCCTTGAAAGTGTTGGGAAAATACAGGTTTTGATTACATGATTACTATTTTAGAAGGTCAATTTAGAGACAAACATGATAAGGTTGATATGAAGATTAATTAGAGGCAGGATAACAAATTGAAGGATTTTTGCAGCAGTCTAGTTGTGTAGCAAAGGGCCTGAACTAAAGTTGGAGAATTGAAAATATAAGGGAAGAGAAGGATGTGAGAGGCAATTCAAAGCTAGAATTGGCAGGATGAGACTTTGCACCTAATTGGATTTGGGGAATGAAGTAGGGTGTAGAGTTAAAAATAGCAGAAAGCTTTGAGTCTCCAAGATTGAGACAATGATGATAAAATGAATTGATACTGAGAACAAGAAAACTTGCCTTACAGGGCAATCAAAGGGTAAGGAGGTGATGAATTCAGTATGAGGAAATTTGAGTTTGTGGTTACCCAAGGCAAGATGGCCCAAAATATTCTCAATTATTTCCATGGTTATAAACAGGAAAATCCATAAGGGATTTTCATAGGAATAAAAGGGACAGCATAGAGTCAGCAGTAAATATTACTGGAAATATGGTTGAAATGCCCAAGTCCATTTGGTAGTGGGTTAAATAAGGAAGGCACCAAGGTATCACAAGGAAAAATAAAGAATGGGTACTTACTGAGTGTGTGTGCAATGTACCAGGTGCTTTCATCCCACATTTCATTTAACACAATCATTATGTGAGGTGGTAGGATCGTCCTTTTAGAAATAAGAAACATGGCATTCAGAGACTTGTGGTGAATTAACTAGACTTCTCAATTAACAAGCAGTGAAATTGGTTTTCTGATTCTAAGACTGGTGTTTTTCAACTAGACCATCTGTAGCAACATAGTTGGGTCAATGTAACACCTCTGAACTGAACCTTGGTCCCTACATCTATGAAGTGGAAATAATAATGTTTAACTTACATGGTTGTTTCTTCCACTTAATTTATTTATGCAAAGCAGAACAACAGAATAATTGTCTATTCTGATGAGACAAAAAGTTTTTAAGAATCGTTTAAAATTTGCTATGAAGTTCTTTGATCTCCAAGCTTAAGACTCCTTGAATGTATTATGCTAATATAGCTCTTTCATAAAGACTACACTCCCATACTGAACTGATGGCAATGCTTATTTTAAAGCCTTTAGAATGCTTAGAAGCATGCCTAGACTTTCAAAATTATGGTTACCATTTTATTCTATAATATTGTGTTTGTCTTCTGTGAAAACCTGCCACATTCAATAGCCATGTATATGTTAATGAAAGAATAATCATGACAACTAATAGAATATAAGAGCCATGTCAGTGTACGACCATCGGAGCAAATCAAAACTACATAAAGACAATATGAATTCAGATCTGAAGCTACATGGTTCTTAACTAGTTTTATGTTAATGAAACAATTATTAGAACACACAAAATCCTTCCTTTTTAATTTGATAAATTGAGTGGTGATGTGAGTTAATTGAACCATTGGTGAGATAATAAGATGCTATCGGTATGATTTATCAGAGGATGACATGGTTACAGGCATTGCTTCCACAGAAAATAATGGCTGTTATTACCACTTCCTGAGGTGAGCAGGTAAGCTATAAACCTAGGTTATTGTTACACAGGTTAGAAAGAGGGGGTTTCATTTTGCCTTTCATCCAGGTGGATATTTTAAGGCTGTCTCTTTAGGGGTATACCTACTAATCTGGTGCTAATTTTTCCATTTTTCACAAACAATGTCAATACTGCATTTGGGTGGGCTATTTCATAATCTTAATCCATTTGTCCAAGTGTTGAAGTGAAAAACTCCTAAGTCTCCAAGAGCTTTGAGTTCTAATGTTGGTAATTAAAGGGTCATCTTGGGTCTTCCATTCTGAATCATGTTATCTTGTGGAAATATTTCACAAGCTGTTGTTATTCTCATAGAATAATCCTCTAGGGTTCTGCAGCAGCTTGAGAAGCAAGGCCTGTGCTTTTTCATACATGATTCAGAGAGAATATTACATGCTACCCACCTTCTAGTGAGAGAAAGAAGGAAATGATCACGAAGCCTGTCAGATTGCAAAAAGAAAGAAAGGAAAGAAAGAAAGAAAGAAGAAAGAAAGAAAGAAAGAAAGAAAGAAAGAAAGAAAGAAAGAAAGAAAAAGTGACATTTACATTGTTGTATTTCTTTATATCTTAAATGACTTCAAAATAAATCAATATCATTGGATACCTGAGATATATTTATTTGGACAAGGGATTTATTTCTGACACAGAGAGAGATTGGTAAAAACACTTAGCATATGTTCACACTATGAAAAAATCAATACAAGATCAGGGAATAAGCTTGTGTTTATGCTGAGAAGAGTATACCTTAAAATACCAATAACTCTCCATCTTTCAGTAATCTTATATTCACTTGTTGGGAATCTTGCCTTTTAAATTCTATTTATAAAAAAATAAATTCTATTTATATATATATATTGACAAAGTTACCACACATATGTTTATTTAATTCTTACACCACTTCTGATGTTGGTATGACCAATCCAAGTTTTAAAGATGAAGTAAAATGTGAAGTGCTCATATCATTGATCATACAGAATAAGAAACTTTTGAGAAGGAAAGAGGAGCTCTTCTTAATTAATCGAGGATAGCAAGTGTGAACCAAGACTGCCCTGGGACTAGAAAATACAGTCATACCTGGTAAGAGGCTCTTCAAAATTAAGAAATGTTACCAAGGTAACACAGCTGGAGAATGGCAGAGACAGAAATTGGTTCCACACCTTCAGGATTTAACCATTTCTATTGCTCCTTCTTAATAAATCTCGTAATTTTATTTTCTACTAATTATGACATGATTGGAGAGAAATAAGTCAGGGATCCCCGCATGGAAAATATCAGTGCTAATGTAGATGCCATGTCTTGTTTATTTTTGTGTGTCTAACTTGAAACACAGCAGGTGTTCAATAAACATTTGTGGATCGGAACCAAATTCATATAATCTGACACTTCATCATTTCAGATGCATTCCTTTAGGTAGCAGAGAGTTTTCTGTCTTCAAGAATCAATGATTAGAATAAAGGGAGATATATATTCAGATATGTCATTTCTTAATTGTCTATTAATCTTAGTTTATAACAATCTGGACAGAAATTTTACCCCCCAAAAAATGATGACATGATGACAACTGTTAGAGAATTTCTAGGCTTAGAAGAAAACTGAACCACACTATCTAGGAAGATAGCAAAAGAGTAGCTTTGGTTGCTTTCATCATTTCTTCAAATTGTCAATCCTTGTGTATGTACTTCATCCGTTTTTTTTTTTTTCATACTTTTACTGGTTGTACAGACAGTGCTAATCAGAAACAATTTCCTTTTACAGGATCCTCTGGTCTAGATGAAAATTTTAATTTAATCATGTTTGATTATGGAACACATCATCTGTAAACTAGGAGCTACTTAGAGGAGTGGCTAATGAGAGGATATGGAAAATAGGAAGGAAACAAACTTAGATATTGTGATAATGATACCTGAATAAAACCCCAGGTCTACATTACAAACTTCATTCTCTGAGCCTCAGATTTCCCACCTATAAAATGGGTCAATTAATTTAGATGATATAGCCTTTAAAAAATAGTTCTAATATTCCACTGTTTTATAAATCAGATGCACTTTGTAAGGCAATATAATTCTTACTATAAGACATGAGGAAATTTCTATGGCCTCCATTCTTTAGCATGAGTCTCCTGGACACTGAATGTTGTCCTCTCTTGAAAAGAAAGAAAAATTTCAGGCAAAAATTTTCATTTCTATCATATTAGTAAGACCTATAAATAAAGATTAAATTTAAGAAGCATCTCAGCATGGAAAAATCTTCACTTCCCTACATATTTAAATATTAGGAAATATTTCTTCAAGTAATTTCTGGAAGTATTTTGTTACATTATTGGGTTGTCAAGATGACAAATCTCCATTTAATATTTAGTTCTATTATTTCTCAATTGTTCCTTGGCCCCTTTTCTCATTCTCCAGTGATTTACTTTAAATTCAAACTTGCCACACTACCTCGCTGTGAGATGCTAGGTATATTTCTTATATGTTCTGAGCCTGTTTATGTATCTACAAAATGGGAACTATGGCATCTCCACCTGATCTCAGAAGAAAGAGGTAAACTTTCATTTTGGTGTTGATGTAAGTAAAGATTTTTTACCATTTTGAAAAATTAGGTAGCTACTATTTATAGCCCATGATTTATGAATCAGATTTTAGCTACTTGTTTCTCAGGAAGGCTAGTCCTTGGACACTTGCAGGTATCTATCATAAAGAACTTGACATGTGCAGTTCTGAAATGTTGAAGGATTTCCTACCCATGTTTTACAGAAGGTGTATTTACAGATTACAATAATTATCTGTTGGTAATAATGTTACCTTTTGTTCATAACAGGACAGGAGCTACAGAAACATATGTTAAGATTCCATTAATTTCCTTATATCACATTTAGTTTGAGCCATATTTGTTGTCCTTAAGAAAGCAATTTATATATAAATAGTTCCTTAAATTTGGATTAAATAAATATAAATGCCATTTCTGAGAACCAATCTAACTTTGTTTCTGACACCATTAACAGCCAACACTTAGGAGAAGCATGTCTTTCTGGGTTTTTACCATACACAGTTAACTACATTGTTGTGGTAGAGCCATATGTTTATCCTGTAGCAGAATAAGTAAGGAGCAAGAAACACAGTTAAAGAAGATACTAATTTGTAAACTTCTAAAGGAGAAAGAAAATTATCTCTTACTACGTTTCTGCCCCTTGCAAACACATAAATCACTATTTTGTAGATATTCAGTGCTCAGATACTTACAGAATTGATGTTTCAAATACATAAGTTCAGAAGTCATAAAACTGATTTAGTTTTAGACAAACTATAATACTTTGACTTAGAGTTTGTATTTAACATAGACAAACTCTTCTAAATCTTAATAGTTTTGAAGTCAGAAAGCTTTTTAAGATACCAAATTTTTTGAGACCAAATATGATTCTTTCAGCTCTAAACAAAGAAACTGGAAGGCAACATGCTTAACACAAATTTGATAGTCTGCAATTCTTATTGGAAGTCAAAGAAGTTTAAACAAGCATGAAGAGATGCTTGTTTAAACTTTCCACTCATTTTTTAAACTTTCCACATAATGCAGTACCATTTTGTCAGTATTCAATCAGTCTTGATGAGTAAAGGTGGGTTTGACATGTGACAAGAAGTATGTAAATGTTGACTCTCGTATTATTATTATTATTATTATTATTATTATTAGGCAGCTTCCTAAAGGGATATTTTAAGAAAACAAACATGATTATCATTAGTAGAAAAAAAGTAAAAGTTTCTCTATCCAGTCACCTTAGTACTTCTCTACTGCCTGCAAATACTATCTACAAGTACTTTGTATCCAATACTTTCTATTGAAATCAGACTAACAATGTGATACCAAGTACTGGTGTCGGAAAACCAGTGTGATTTGAGCAGTATTTCAGTCAAATGAACAATGCCAGGAATCTCCTCCAAGCATCTACATGAAGTCATTAAACAGACTAAAGCATTTTTCTGTCATACTGAGACCACATTCAGGGAGTTGGTAGACTTGCTTCTACCTAGATGTTTATATTCATCAACCAGGCTTGGCTTGCTGGGAATGTGAGAGATATGGTTAGTTGTGTTACGTTGTGTTGATAATATTTGGTGTGATTTGTTCCTTATCTCTAGTGGTCTGAGGAGAGATTATGTTTCCAGCCTTCTACTACACATAGGATGACATGAAATATATTGTTGACTCTATTGCTCTGTCAGGACAGGGCTATAGATGCACTGTCTGACTTCTGAAGGTTGAGGTTATACACTAGCTTGCTCTAGAGAAACCCTATACATGTCCAAAGATCTCTAAAGGTGATATAAAGCATAAAGTTCCAAAAGAATGTTTCTAGGGTGCAATGTGATCTACAGTGACATATGTACCAGACTAAAAACTAGAAAATGAGATCCAGGTGGTAATTGAAACTTTAGGAAGAGCTGGAGACAGAGTGACAAGTAATTGTCATACAGTTCTTTTGAAATGCAAGCCATATTCCCCACATTGGTTGATATTTTGGCCTTTAATTAAGAGAAGCATGATATAAAAATGCAATTAGGTATAATAGACAGACAAATGAAGAAATAGACTAGGAAGCATAGAAACAGAGAGAAATATACATGGGACTTTAGGTGATAATTACAGTGCCAATTCACATCAGTGGAGTAAAGTTAGGCCATTTTAATAAATGCCATTGGATCAAATAGGTGATTATTTAGGAAAAAGATGAAATTGAATCTTTTGTATTATTCATCAAGAAAGTAAATACAAGATTTAAATGTGAAAAGGGAAGCCACTGACATACTAAAAACACAAAACAAAACTGTGGCTTCTTTTTTTTTTAATATTGGATTGGAAAAAAAGTTTTCTATGATCCGAAATCCAGAAGCCATAAAGGAAAAGATTGAGAATTTCGCTATGTACAAATAAGAAATATATCACTAAGACAAACATAAAACAATATGGTGATTCAACAATTATGTACATTACAAAATGTTCACTCCAATAAATGTAGTTACCATATAAAATTACTACAATATTGTTGACTATATTTCCTATGCTGTACAGATGCATTTGCTCTTGAACTCAGAAATGCTGCTTCTGTACAATTCCAGTGACTAAATTATAATATTATATACACTGTGATGCTTCTTATAATAACAAAATATTGGAAACAAGTAGAGACTATAATATATCTCAAAATTAGAGTATTATGCAACTGTAAAGAAGAGATGAGTATCTTTGCATGTAGAATGGCAGAGATACAGAATACATTGTTATGTGAAAAAGCAAGATCCAGAATAGTAGCATGCTACCTTTGGTATATGTAAATAAGGAAAAATAAGACTATATCATATTAACATATGTATAAAGATATTCTAGAAACAATAAGAATAAGAGAGAAACTAGGAAGAATAATTAATAGTGAGAGCATGAAGTATAGTACCTGTTAAAACATAAATTGAAAAAAAGAGAAAAACCATGAAGATTTAAGAATTTTAGAGATTCGGGCAGCCCTGGTGGCTCAGCGGTTTAGCGCCGCCTTTAGCCCAGGGTGTGATCCTGGGGACCCGGGATGGAGCCCACGTCGGGCTCTCTGCGTGGAGCCTGCTTCTCCCTCTGCCTGTGTCTCTGTCTCTCTCTGTGTCTCTCATGAATAAATAAAAAAAATCTTAAAAAAAAGAATTTTAGGTGTTGGTGTTGGTGAAGATGCAGAGAAGGGGGAAATAACTGGTGTTGGTGAAGATGCAGAGAAGGGGGAAGCCTTTTGCACTGTTGGTGGGAATGCAAATTGGGGCAGGCACTCTGGAAAACAGTTTGGAGGTTCTTTGAAAAGTTGAAAATAGAACTTTCCTACAATCCAGCAATTGTATTTACCCAAGGGATAAAAAATACTAATTCAAAGGGGTACATATACCCTGGTTGTTTATGGCAGCATTATCAACAATAACCAAAATAGGGAAAGACCCTATATGTCCATCAGCTGATGAATGAATAAAGAAGATATATATACACACACGTGCACACACACATAGGAATATTATTCAGCCACTAAAAGAATGAAATCTTGCCATTTACAATGACATGGATAGAGCTAGAGAGTTTTATACTAAGCAAAATAGGTCAGAGAAGACAAATACCTTATGGTTTCATTCTTATGTGGAATCTACGAAACAAAACAGATGAACATATGGGAAAAAAAGAGTGGCAAACCATAAAACAGACTCTTAACTATAGAGAACAAACTGAGGGTTGCTGGAGGGGAGGTGGGTGGGGGATGCGTTAAAAGGGTGATGGGGATTAAGGAGAGCACTTGTGATGAGCACTGGGTGTTGAATGTAAGTAATGAACTACCAAATTCTACACCTGAAACTAATATTACACTGTATGTTAACTAACTGGAATTTAAATAAAACTTTGAAGGAATCAAAGAAGATTTTTAGAGAAACATGGCAACATGGCTTTATTTAAGCTGAAAATTTCTTTAAGGTAATCTAATAACATGTGCTGGTACTTTGAGTATTGTGTAGTGCAAAAGTAATTAGTAGATCATTTAGTAACTTGAGGAATTAGAATCGAGTATTTTACATAAATTTATAATAACCTTATTTTATATCATTCTATCTTAGGCACAAGCTTCAAAAGTATTCCAAGGGGAATACTTAGCTACTCAACTCTTTCATTTTATCCACTGGAGGGTGAAGATTTGGCCTTCTTCCAAAGTTTAAGAAGAGCTTGAGAACTTCTGAAGATCAAATTACCCTTAGCATTAAATGCATACTTTCATTTATTTATTTATCAAAACATATTGAGAACTTACTAAAAGAACCAATGATAGAAGTCCAAGAAAATATAAATAAATGCTAGACCTTAATGGGTTCCATGGTACACTAAGCATCCAGATAAATAAGGAGCTAAATATAATACTTGGAGCACATAATTGAGGGGTGACAAGGTAACATGCAACATATCCAAAAAAAAAGGTCTGTTTTTAAAAGCAGTATACCAAAGAGGACCTGCATGTCCAGTTTTGTGCACTCTGGAACCAGAAGTCTTGATGTTAAGAGTGAGGTAGAGAATGTCCAATATACATACCAATATCCAGAATAGGCATGGTGCTTACTGTTGGATGGTTGCTGCATGGGTTCAAATCTGGACTCCACCATTTAATTGCTGAGTAAGGCCGAGCATTGTATTTCAGAGATCAGAAAGATCAAGAATAGTGCAATGTATTCATTAGTGAAGGGTGCTTTACTTTAATGAAAAAAGAAAATGTGCTGCATTCTAATAACGAAAGCAAAAACATCGACACTTTTCACCTGGCAGAGGAGATTAAAGGTAGAAAATATAGGATAGTGACCCCGGACATAATCCACAAATTTGTACACATGTGAATGATCTTGTTGGTCCAGGCATATTAGGCTGAAAAAACAATCCACAAGAGAGATAGGAAGGCTGATCTGTCTAGATTCTAAAAATATTGGTTCTTTTTTTCTTTTTACCTCCAGTGAAACCATACCTCACATCTGTGCTGTAAATCCACATGAACTCGAAAACATGGAGAGATTTAAAGAAATAGAACGAACATACAATTAGGAAGGAAGATTAGATTAGGAGGACTGGAGGGAGTAGATGAGTTTTGACTCCAAATTTTGAAAGCAAGCAATAAATTTCACTCATCTGGCTGCTTTGGATATTGAGGGTAAAAAAAATAGGTATATCATATAGCTGGGGGTGTGGGCAATATGAGATAAGACAATTAAATATTTTTGCTTTTGTCATCACTGTTAATAAGAATTTATAAAAATAGCTTATCCAAAACTTGAATTTAACCAAATTCAAATAAAAAAGTACTTGCCAAATACCTATTGCATGAAATGTATAAACTTAAGTGCTGTGGAAGAAGGTCACCAGGTGACAGTCCCTCCTGCCAGTGTACCTGTGATCAAGACAGAGGGACAGATATTGGACAATGAATAAGAGAGCCTGACATGGAGGCTAGAGTTACAAGTTTAAGCAAAGAACTGTGGAAACACTTCAGAAGAAGCGGTTGTACATATATATATATGGAATCAAATAAGGTTTTATGGGCAATTTGGCAAATGAACTTGACTTTGAGGAATAATTGGAATCCTAGAGGCAGAAAATCCTAGAGAAAGCCCTTCAAGGATAACTAGAGTGGCAGGGACATGGCATGGAAGAAATAAGAATAGGAAATCTGGAAACAAGCTGAGGCCGGATCATGAAGGGTCATACATAAATGCCAAGGAGTTTAGACATAATTCCAGGGCCAACATAGAGCTGTTGAACTTTATCAAGAAGAAGCATGAAAAGCTTTAAATTCCTGGCACTAGGGCAAAGGTGAACTTGTTGATCAGTAGGGAGGCCAGGCCAGGAATCCATTTAAGACCCAAAATCTAAATAAGATCAGTGGTTACTGATCTGATTACTGAAATGAAATGAAATGAAATGAAATGGCAAGGAAGGGTGAAATATTCATGAAATAAAACTCTTCCTTCAAATTTAATATCTAAGTAGAATTATTTTTTAAGAAAAAATTCAAATTTTATCAACTGAATATTAATTTACGCTGTGACGGAAATGGTTATTTCACATGAATTGACTTAATGGATAGTTGATGCTTAATAAATGTTTATCATAAAGCTTGTTTGATTTTGTTAATCATGGCATTTCCTTTATAAGGTTTTGTTTAAATCATGGGAATTTTTAAGAAAATACTAAATTTTATAGGAAGATTAAGAATTTTAATCAAGTACTGTTTAGCACAGTTCACCAATTTTCTTTCGCTAAGGTCCAGACATTCTATGGGCCATATGATCTCTATCACAAAATCTTTGCCAAAGACGTTTTTATTCTGTTAAATAAATATTTATTATGGACAGAATAGCCAGATTTAGTCTATGGCCATAGTTTTTCTTTCTTTTATTTTTTTAATAGATTTTTAATTTTTATTTATTCATGAGACACACACAAACACACACACACACAGAGAAAGGCAGAGACACAGGCAGAGGGAGAAGCAGGCTCCATGCAGGGAGCCTGAAGTGGGACTAGATCCGGGGACTCCAGGATCAGGCCCTGGGCTGAAGGCGGCGCTAAACCGCTGAGCCACCTGGGCTGCCCGGCCAGTTTTTCAAGCCTCTCTCTAGACCAATCAAAGGTTAACCACTTTATCTACGGTTGAAGGATTAAATAATTTGCACATTTAGGGTGAAAGATTATAATTCTTTATAACTTTTAATGTTAATTTCATGTTATTGCAATTTCTTTTAAGTGTAATTTACATATAATAAAATATACCCTTTTTAGTGTAAAATTCTAGGGGTTCTGACAAATACATCTGCATAAATTCTACTACAGCTAAATATAGAACTAAATTTCCCTAAATTTCCTTGATGGCTCTTAGTGGATAATCTCTCCCCCCGACTCCCATCTCCTGCCAACCACTGATTTATTTACTGTCTCCTTTATTTTACCTTTTTAAGAATGTCACATAAGCGAACTCATACTATGTAACCATTTGAGTCTGGCTTTTTTGATTTAGCATAATGTATTTGAGATTTACACAGCATCACATCTGTATAAGTAGTTTATGCCTTCATATTACTTTTTTCCAGTTTTCTTTATTCATTCACCAATTATAGACTGTTTGAATTGTCTCCATTTTTTTTGCAATTATGAATACAGCCATTATAAACATTTTATACAAGTTCTTATTTTATTTATTTAAACATAAAATTGCATTTCTCCTGGGTAAATAAATACTTAGGAGTGGGATTACTGGCTTGTATGGTAAATATTTATTTCAATAGTATTTCACTGTACTATTGAATTCCTACCAGTGATGTGTGAATGTTCTAATTGCTTCACATCCTTGTCAGCACTTGGTATTGTCAGTTCTTTTTATTTTGGCCTTTTCAATAAGTGGGTAATAGTATCTCATTGACGTTTTATTTTTATTTCCCTAATGACTAATGATGTTGAATGTATTTTCAGGTGCTTATTTGATTTGTGTACCATTCTTGGTGAAATACTTGTTCAGATCTTTCACTTATTTTTATTTTTTTTAAATTTATTTTATTTATTTATGATAGTTACAGAGAGAGAGAGAGGCAGAGACACAGGCAGAGGGAGAAGCAGGCTCCATGCACCGGGAGCCCGATGTGGGATTCGATCCCGCGTCTCCAGGATCGCGCCCTGGGCCAAAGGCAGGCGCCAAACCGCTGCGCCACCCAGGGATCCCTCACTTATTTTTAAATTGGGTTAGTTTTTTCAGAGTTCTTTGCAAGTTTTGAATACAAATCCCTTATCAGATACGTTTTGCAAATATTTCTTCCAGTCTATGGCTTGTCTTGTCTTTTCACTTTCTTAACAATATCTCAAACTATTATATTATATTTTAATTTTTTTAGAGAGAACAGGGGGTGGGGGTTGGGAGGGGGCCCCAAATCCCAAGCAGGCTCCACGCCCAGGTACCTGACCTGGGACCAGATCTCACAATCCTGAGATCATGATCTGAGCGGAAATCAAGAGTTGGATGTCTAACTAATGGAGCCACCTAGGCTCCCTTCAAACTATTATATTTTAAAATGCTAACAGCAGTAGTATTATGATTATTTTCCTATGTTCTATATTTTTCTAAAAGAAAAATTAACTAATGAGAATAATAGACCCTTTCCTTTGAGGGAAAATTTTAAAAAGATCCATGAGTATTATAAACCAAATGGCAAATTTTTGTCGTGCTACAGCTTTATCTTTAATCTGAACCTTGGTCATGACAATAAAGTCTAGACTCACAGATATTCTCTATCATATATTTAATGTGGAAGAACTTTAAATCTTTGAGAAGTGACAAAGGAAACCGACACATCTGTGATATAGGACATCAATCTGCCTGCCTTGGCTTTCGAAGCACAGTAAAAGGGAACATTTTCAAATAGTGAGCTGTCTCTTTTATTTATTGATCTTCAGCTAGAAATAAAGCTATAGTAAAATGCTCTCTCCATATCTTTCTCACTGTATGAAAACAGGGTTACAGATCAATTGATTTACCATCACAATTGATTAGTTACCTTCCCTACTATCTCTATTGTGACACAAGACATGCAGTCATATAGATCTTTCATTAGGAAAGTCATTGAAAAGCTAAGGTTCATTGCATGCTTAAATGGTTTGTAGCCCACTCATTAAGCCATTAACCAACCATTAATATTGCTTAACCTCAAACCTTACAGATAAAATAAGTTACTGCCATTTTATTTTCTCAGTGCACCTTTGCAAAGTGAACAAGTACTTGATTTTGTTACAATCTGATTTAAATATTTGGAGAGGTGCCAAGGAATTCGGGGATTTAGACAATTAACGCTAATAAGATTATCTGTGTACCCCTTTAGATGCATACTCCAAAGCATAAAGAGTGGGAAACCAACACAGAAGCATTGTTTAAAATTGCTTTTGTCCCACCAATTTAATCTATTTTTAATATTTTCTACATTGTTACTACTATCAACAACATTCATTTCAATGAGAAATTTTCTTTGTGATGTTCTTAACAGTGGCAGTAAAAATAAATAAAAGTTAACCATTTAAGACTGTTTAACATCTTTGTATCCAGGCTTTAAGTTCAAGTGAGTAAATAATCAAATACAACATCTAACAATCCTATATTGGTATGTTTCTTTTGAATTAAAACTATGGAAATTTGTGTGGGTCCCAGTTATTACCAATTACATAGACAAAATATGTTGTATGCCTTGTACAGAATAGAACATATTGAGGATATCCACTTCATTCGTTGCCTGAGGTCCCATCAAATTAACTATAATAGATATATAAGTTCTTGCACATAACATTTTATAAGACTTTTTCAGGGCAGATCTCTCCACAGGAAAACCCATTGTAATGCAAAATCAACCATTTCTTTTAAGTCTAGAAGAAATAATGTGAGTGCTTGAACAAGAACCCCCATAAATTTAATGGCATATGTGCAAGAAGAAATGTGAACAGAGTAGAATGTGCAATTAGGGAAAGCTATAAATAGAGCTTCCAGTTCATATAAAAGAGTATCACAGAACCATAGGGGACACTGTACAGTAGATAAGTAAATGTGAATGACCTTTACTAATCCATCTACAAAGGAGAAGAAATTGATATATATCTAGCAACTGTACTGAAATATTGCCGCTCAATGTCAGTTTGGTCAAATGATGGCTGAATTTCATTTTATTTTTCAGTTTCTAACTACTTAAAACCTTTAGCACTTCTTGAGCTATAAAAATTAAGTACTGGGTCATGTGACATCTCACTGATGAATGAGAGTTGGGTACATGTAATATCATTACCTCTATAAAATTCATGCATGCGCTTTACAAAATAACTTGTAAACTGATTATCAACTTAAAGGGCCAACCCTAGAAGACCTAAAACGTCTGGTTGTAGTTTGCATTTATTAAAATCATTTATAACAGCTCAGCCTTTCTCTATGGCCAGTCAGAGGCGTCTGAGCTGGTCTCTTATAGGCAGGTGAATGTGATAAGCAGGGAGTTAGTGCCTTGGGCCATACCTTTCTGAGGCATTTTAATTATTTTCAATACGCATGAGGACAATGACACATGTCCAAAGAATCATGCAAATATCCCTTTGCTGAAAATATGTCCTATACCCTGAGGCATTGGAGAGGGTGGAAATGAACTTTGGGAGAGTTAGAAGTCAGCACACCATAGTACTGAAAGGAGAAAGATGCAGGGATTCAGGCCCTTTTAAATGTGGCTAGCTGCTGCTTCACTCTCCACATGCCTACTGAAATTGCCTACCCTTTATCCAGAAGTGTGTGTGACTGGGACCCTGTGTTTGGAGAGGGAGAGACAGGTTGAGGAACAAGATGATCATTTTATTTCTTTGTTAAATGAAGATGACATGTAGGAGTAGATTACCTAAAAAGCAAGAAGATGCTGATGTGTGGGCAATCCACCTTTTCTTTCTATTTTCTCACGTGGCTCCAAAAGAATGATGACTCACAGTAGATACAGAGATTTCTCTTCTAGATCAGTGTTACAGCCAAAAACAACCCATAGGAGGTGCATGAGTCATAATGTTGACTCCTGGATCTCTTCAGAGCATCACGTTGCTCGGAAAATGTCACAAGCTACTAAGTCCGGCTCTGATGCTCTGTAGAGCCATCCAGCCTAGGAAGAGAGCCTGGATGGAATTTTCCTGAGCTAATGATAGAGACTTACAGCAATCTGGGAGAGAAGGGGAATTCCAATGTGGTGAGTGTCCCATGGAAGAACTCCAAGAGCATAGTAACATTCTCTTCACAGAAGCTTTCTTCTAAATATAAAACACTGATCAAAGTTTGACTCAAGAACAGTGTTCCACATGGGGGCCACAGAAAATGAGGGGCCAGCCCTGACTTTCCCCCTTGATATCAGTCCTGTAACCTTCTACACCCAGTTGAAGGCTCTGGGCTGCCTGGGTTTTTAGGGGCTAACTTTGGTCATCTGACAGTTCTAGGGCATGTGCAGTTAAGGAATGCCCTGAGAAAACGGATTTGACTTTGCAATTAAGAGACATGAATAGGTATTTTCAGGATTATTCTGGCGTGGCCATATGGAGTTGCTTGATCAAAGCAACTTTACAGCTCCCCCAAGGCTGTCTCTGGATGTTAATGGAGGTATTGACATGGAGATGACTGGGTCTCTTTTATTGCTGGACATTGTAATGACTCATCATCCTGTAACTCAATGCTTTTGGCCTGGCATTTTGAGGTGAGAAATTGGTACATAGGCTTTCCATAAAAGTCCTCTGGCCATTAGATTCCTTCGCATACTGGCAGTATCCTAAAATCAAAATAAGAAAGTGAAAAAAAAGAGAGATCTTTCTTTCTTTCTTTCTTTCTTTCTTTCTTTCTTTCTTTCTTTCTTTCTTTCTTTCTTTCTTTCTTTCTTTCTTTCTTTCTTTCTTTCTTTCTTTCTTCTTTCTTTCTTTCTTTCTTTCTTTTTCTTTCTTTCTTTCTTTCTTTCTTTCTTTCTTTCTTTCTTTCTTTCTTTCTTTCTTTCTTCTTTCTTTCTTTCTTTCTTTCTTTCTTTCTTTCTTTCTTTCTTTCTTTCTTTCTTTCTTTCCTTTTCTCTCTTTCTTTCTTTCTTTCTTTCTTTCTTTCTTTTCTTTCTTTCTATCCATCTATCATCTATCTTTCATCTGTGTATCTATCCATCTGTCTTCTCTCATATCTCTTCTTGTGCTCCCCCATTTACCATATATAACATAGTGTCATCTTAGTGACATCTTAAGGTAGCAATTTAAGAAGGTCTTATAGAGGCAAATAACCCAGAAAATACTAGCATAACTCCCTCTCCCTTTTTGTTTATGTAACTAAAGAATTTAAGTTAAATACTCAAATATTTGTTACTTTAGATACGTAAAGTAAGAGAAGTTAAAAATGAGGGATTTTTATTTATTCCAGAAAATTTTTGTTACTAATTTATAATCTTCTTTAATATCATATTTTCTAAACTGCAATTAGGAAGACTATGTAATTCAATATGCACTAAAATATTTTCAGTTTTCTGAGATTATTTTCATGAGAATTCAGTTATCACAAAATCATGTCATATAAATCAGGGTCTCTTCATGCTAAAATTTGTATTAATAATTAATTGGAGGGAAAGTATTTCATCATGATAAATGAGAGACTGTATGGAAGAAATGATGCCATTTCATAGCAGAAATAATATAGTAACATGCTGTTAAATACAAGGCATCATATTAAATTTTACAGTTAAAGTACAAAGGGATCAAAATATATTAAAATTTGAATTAATTATGTTTCCTAAAATTCTAATACTGGAGATAGTAATTAGAGTTTTGCCAATATAATTATTAAAATGAGGGGAAACAAGGAAAATGTTTATTAAAAATGTAAAAACAGTTTGCTGGAGGAAAACCTGGCTCTCAATAAAGTAAAGCAATATGAAATTGAAAGGAAGTAAAGGTTGTTCTGTTGGCTTAATGCAGTAAGGATATGATTTTCACCAAATTAAGTATATGAGCAACAGGGACACAGTTCTTAATTTTTTTTTATGATTTTATTTATTTATTCATGAAAGACACACACAGAGAGAGAGAGGCAGAGACACAGGCTTAGGGAGAAACAGGTTCCATGCAGGGAGCCCGATGTGGGACTCCTTCCCGGGACTCCAGGATCACGTCCTGACCAAAGGCAGATGCTCAACTGCTGAGCCACCCAGGCATCTCAAGGACACTGTTCTAATAGCAAGGTAACTCTGATGTTAACTTGTGTAAGAGTAATTGCATTAAATTAAAACACGATGGCCAAATTAACAGTTAGTTATTAACCTTCAGACCAGAGATGCCTGTGAGACTATAAAATATTCACTGAGGAGAGTCAGAAATGCCCCAATTCCACCAATTTATGAATACACACACTTCATTTGATTTCTTACTAAACATGATTTTTAAGAAATGCTCTTTTCTATTAAATACTGTTTTTATAAGTATGGAGTAGTTGCAAAAGAACACTTACAAAGTATGAATATGATATAAAGATTAAAGAATAGTGGTATAATATACAATCTCATATCCAGCTCCCTGTTCAAAAAAAATAACACCACTTAGATTTCCTCCTTATTCCGCCCATTCCTTCCTCCTCAAAATTAATCACTGTTCTGAACTTTGTATTGATCTTAATGGTTTTTCCAAATATATTTGTATACCTGAACCATATTTTTAAAAATTATTGATGATTTTATAAAATAGAAGCTTTTGCTTGGGTTTTATGTGTTCCTGAGATTCATCCACATTGTTGAAAACAGCTGGGATATGTTAATTTTCACTATTGTAGAGTATTTAATTGTAAATTTGACGAACATTTAGGTTATTCCTAGTTATGGTATATAATTTCATATTATTATCAATATATAACATTCTTGCCCGTGTCTGCTAGTGTATATGTATGAAAAAGGGAGTGATAGGTGGTATACATATCCAGCTTTACTAGATGAAGTCAAATTATTTTGTAAAAGTAATCCTAACAATTTATACATTGCAGTGGTGATCAGCTGTTTCTTCTTCCTGTGCACACAGAGAAACTACATTTGGAATCATCCCTTTTAGAAGGAGAGGACGTGTAACTCAGTGTTATACAATCAGATTTGAGCAGTAGTGATTGTGCTACAGTGAAAGTTGGCCTGTATTAGCTTTCCCCATGGAATTCTCTAAAGGCTTTCCCTCTTCTTGAGGGCTGACAGGAGAACACCCCAGATGACCTTCCACATATTAAAATGACAGAGTTGTAAGATGAAAGAAGACGGGATCCCTGCCACTTGATAATTTGGATATTTATTCTGGTTTTTATATAAACGAGAAATATATTCCTATAGTTCCTGAATCATCACATTATTGTTGAGTTTGTTAGGCAGTTAGCCTGCTCAAAGAGATATACTCCTTCTGCAAGGGAGAATGTGACTGCAACATTTCAAATGGTCGAACATCATAATTTTTGCCAGTGTGATCAGTGTGAGATGTTATGTTGCTGTGGTTATAGTGATCATTTTCCTGATTGCCGGTGAATACACCTTTTCGCATGGTAACGAGCCATAGGATTTTTCTGTGAAGTGTTTAAAACTTTGCCCACTTCTAAGTGAGCCTTTGGCCCTTTTCTCATTGATTTGTAGGATTTCTTTATGTATTTTAAACAAAATGCCTTCTTACTTATGAGTGCAATAAATTTCTCCTAGTCTATAGCTTATCTTTTTGCTTTCTTTTTGGTGACTTTGGATGAAAAAAAAGTTCTCACCTTTCATGTAGTGGTGCTTATACATTTTTTTCTTTTGTTGTTTGTACTCCTTTGTCCTATTCAAGGTTAATTTCCTACCCAAAATGTGTAAAGTATTAAACTATTTTTTTTAAAGATTTTATTTATTTATTCATGAGACACACACACACACACACACACAGAGGCAGAGACACAGGCAGAGGGAGAAGCAGGCTCCATGCAGGGAGCCTGATGTGGGACTGGATTCCAGGACTCCAGGATTATGCCCTGGGCCGAAGGCAGGTGTTAAACCGCTGAGCCACCCAGGGATCCCCGATATCAAACTATGTTGTCTCAAAAGTTTTATAATTTTGAGAAGACCATTTAAAACAATCCACTTGGAAGCAATTTTTATTTTGTGTTCCATATGGCCATTTAACATCCCAGTCTGGTGTTTTGAAAACTGTGTTTTTTCTTCCCTTAATGCCCCTCTGTCACACATATAGGTTTTTAGTGCCTGTGGGTTTCAGGTGCTCTATTCTGTTTTATTGGTCAGCTCGATTTAAATATCTCTCCACTGATATCGTTCTGACTTAATTATCATGACTTTGTAAGAAGTCTTGATATCTGGTAAAAAACAAGAGCCCTCATTTATTTTTTCTACTTTGTGAATGTCTTAGAGTTCTTGGCATTTTTCTCTTCCAAACGCACTGTAAAATAGACTCAGCAAGTTGCGTAAGAAATACCTGTTGAGATTTTTATTACAATCACATTGGCTCTATATATCAATTGATGAATAATTGACATCTTTTTTATTTTGAGTCTTCCAATTCATGAATATAGTGTATCTCTTTATTTAGATATTTTATAATGTCTTTCTAAAAGCTTTTCCATTTACTCAATAAAGATCTTGTGCATCTTTTGATAGATTTATCATGATGTACTTTAAAGTTTTTAATGCTATTGTAAATTATAGTCTTTATTAAATTATATTTTAAAATATTTATTACTGGTGTATAGGAATGCAACTGATTTTTGTATATGGTTTTAAGAAGAAAAATTACTAAGCCTCCTTCTAATGCTAATAATTTATGTGTAGATTTTTTTCTGTTTATAGTCATATCATTTTCTAATAAGAACAGTTTTGTTTTTTTACTTTCCAAATATTTGGCTTCCTTGCCTTTTTGCTCAGGCTGGGATATCAATTGTTAACTTATTCTTTCTTGGTTTGCTGAAACAATGCTGAATTTCAATGTACTCTTCTGTATCTATCAAAATGGTCATTATTCCTTCTTAATGTGTTAATATAGTGAATTACATTATTTTCTAATCTTGCATTCCTAAAATGAACCAAATTTTAATATGGTGCACCATCTTATTATATTGCATGATTTGATCTGTTAATATTTGGCTTGGGTTTTTGGGTCTTTGTTAATAGTTGAATTGGGTGAAGAAACCTCTTATTTTCTGTACAATGGAATAGTTTGTATAAGACTAGATTCATTTGTTGCTTGAATGTTTGTTACAATTCACTAGCATAATCATCTGGGCCTTGTGTGTTCTTTGTGTGAAGAGAATTACCTAATAATAGACACTATTTAATTGTTAAATAATTACACAGACTTTCTGCTCATTATTGGATCAGTTTTGGCATATTTTATAGGTATTTGTCAATTTGTTTTAAGTCAATTTCATTAGGTTTCTATAATATTCCTACTTTTTACAGTATATGTACTTATGTCATTTTTTTTTGTTGCTAATAATGTGTATTGTGCCTCTTTTGTTTTCTCTAGTTTGATCTTACTATGGATTTGCTAATTTTATTATTCTTATCATAGAACTAACATTTGGCTTCACTGATCTTCCTTTTTATTACATAGTTGATTTCTATTTCATTAACTTCTATTTTTGTTGTTATAATTTCTTCCTTCTACTTGCTTTGAATTTAGTCTAAATCTGTAATTAATCTATATTTTCCCCTTCTCAAACAACATGAGGATCTAAACACTCCAATCACTCCCAGCTGACATTATACTTTTGTTGGGTGTATTGATTAGCTCTATTGGTATGTGCTCTTCCCAAGACATTATTAAGTTTTTTTATAAATATTTACTCATACATTTATTACATTTTTTCACATCATTTCTGCTAACTTTTGAAAGCCTGTATCTCCTACTACTTTATTTTTGCCAAAATATTTTCTTTAGAATTTTTTTAGTGAGGTTGTGATAGTGAAACACTTGTTCTACTTTTTTTCCTTGAAGTATCTTTATTTTACCCTCTCTCTGGAAAGATAACTTTGCTGGGCGTATAATGTTAGATCAATAGCAAGTTTCTCTGAGCCCACTGAAGATATCACTCTAATGTTTTCCCCTTTCCGTTGTTACTGACAAAGATCAACTTTCAGCATATCATCAGCACCCTGAAGGCAACCTGCCTCTTCTCTTTTCTTTGACTTAGATATGCAATATTTTCACTATGATATACCAAGATACAAAGATTTTCTTTATTTTTCTTTCTTGGGATTTAAGCTTCTAAACCTTTCGATTGTGACTTTTATTTCTTTGAATCCATTAAATATACACATTTTACATTTGTGCTTGGTATTTCAAATACTTGTGATCAATCTATTTCTATAATTTCTAGCTGTAGATCAGAGTGGTCTATTTTATGATTTCAAGATGTTTCTTAGAACTTTGTGAAATATTTGTGAAAAAAATGTTCAAGCTACTGCTATTTTTGTGAATAATGAAAAGCTATCCTGTAACTCTGACTAGGATTGTAAAACTTTCTATCAGCATCCAAGAAACTAGGGCCATCTAACTTGTTAGTTTGAAAGTAGGGTAAATCTCATATCTTTCACAGTTTTTTTGTATATAAATAATAAGTCAATTAGCCAAATATATAAACCATTAACTGTAATTTATTATTCTTGATTTATAGTACATTGAAGATAAGAGGATTACTGTGATATAAGTGCAAAAAGAGACAAATGACCAGATGAAACTATAACTATTTAGTACCCATTGTGAGGGAGGTGTTAAATTTATGTATTTTAAGTGCAAGGGAATAATTAATGTACTTTTTCTATTTTATGTATATTTTAAAATTTTAATTCCAGGACAATTGACAGATAATATTCTATTAGTTTTAGGTGTACAATACAGTGATTCAACACTTCTATATATTATTCACTACTCACTTTTTAAAAGATTTTATTTATTTATACATGAGAGGCACAGAGAGAGAGGCAGAGACACAGGCAGAGGGAGAAGCAGGCTCCTTGCAGGGAGCCCAATGTGGGATTCGATTTCAGAATTCCAGGATCACTTCCTGAGCCAAAGGCAGATGCTCAACCGCTGAGCCACCCAGTCATCCCTCTCTGACTGACTTATTTCACTTCAAATTATACCCTATAGATCCAAACATGTTGCTGCAAATGGCAAGGTTTTGTTCTTTTCTATGGCTGAGTAATATTCCATTGCATATATAAACCATATTTCTTTATCCATTCATCTATTGAATGGATTACTTGCTTGAATTGATTACTTGGATTGCTTCCATAATTTGGTTACTGTAAATAATGCTACAATAAACATAGAGGGGCATGCAGCTTTTTGAATTAGAGCTTTCATATTCTTTGGGTAAATACCCAATGGTGGAATTACTGGATCACATGGTAATCCTATTTTTTCATTTTTTGAGAAACTCCCATATTGTTTTACGCAGTGGCTTCATGAGTTTGCATTCCCACCAACAGAACAAAAACATTTCTTTTTTTCCATATCCTCATCAACATTTGTTGCTTCTTGTGTTTTTGGTTTTAGCCATTCTGACAGGTATGAGGTGGTATCTCTGTGGTTTTTGATTTGCATCTACCTGATGGTTAATGATGCTGAACATCTTTTGTTTTCTATTTTTTTTTGAAAGAGAGAAGCAGAGACATAGGCAGAGAGAGAAGCAAGCTCCATATAGGGAGACCAATGTGGGACTCGATCCCAGAACTCCAGGATCACGCCCTAAGCTGAAGACAAATGTTCAACTGCTGAGCCACCCAGGTGTCCCTTGAAGATCTTTTCATATGTCTGTTGGTCATTGGTATGCCTGCTTTGGAGAAATGTCAGGTCATGTCTTTTGCTCATTGTGTAATTAGATTATTTGGTTTGTTGGTGTTGAGTTGTATCAGTTCTTCAGTTCTTTACATATTTTGGATACTAAACCTTTATAGGGTATGTCATTTGTGAATATCTTCTCCCATTCCGTAGGTTGTCTTTAATTTTGTTGACAGTTTCCTCTACTGTGCAGGAGCTTTTTATTTTGGTGTAGTCCCAGTAGTTTATTTTTCTTTTTGTTCCCTTGGCTCAGGAGACATATCTACAAAAAATGTTTCTATGGCCAATGACAGAGAAATCACTGCCCTGCTCTCTTCTAGAATTTCTGTGGTTTCTAGTTTTACATTTAGGTCCTTAATCCATTTTTAGTTTATTTTTGTGTATCATGTAAGAAAGTTTCATTCTTTTACATGTAGCTGTCCAATTTTCCCAACACCATTTGTTGAGGAGATGGTCATTTTTCCATTGTATATTCTTCACTCCTTTGTTGAAGATTAATTGACCATATAATTGTGGCTTTACTTCTGGGCTCTCTATCCCATTCTGTTGATCTATGTATCTATTTTTGTGCCAGTATGATACTGTTTCGATTACTATAAATTTGCAGTATATCTTGAATTCTGAGATTGTGATACCCCTTTTTCAAGGTTGCTTTGGCTATTCAGTCTTCTATGGTTCCACACAAATTTTAGAATTATTTATTCTAATTCTGTGAAAAATGTTGTTATTTTAATAGGGATTGTATTAAATCTGTAGATTGCTTTGGGTAGTATGAACATTTCAACAATATTTGTTCTTCCAGTCCAAGAGTATGGAGTGTCTTTCCATTTGTTTGTGTCATCTTCTGTTTCTTTCATCAGTGTTTTAAAGAGTATAGGTCTTTCACTTCCTTGGTTAAGTTTTTTTCCTAGGTATTTTATGATTTTTTGGTGCAATTGAAGATGGGACTATTTTCTTAATTTCTCTTTTTCTGCTACTTCATTATTAGTGTATAGAAATGCAACAGATTTCTGTATATTATTTGTATCCTACAATCTTGCCAAATTCATTTATCAGTTCTAGTAGTTTTTTGGTGGAGTCTTTGGGATTTTTTAAATATAGTAACATGTCATCTGCAATAGTGAAAATTTTACTTCTTCTTTATTAGTTTGGATGCTTTTTAAAATTTTTCTTACCTGATTGCTGTGGCTAAGACTTCCAATACTATGTTAAATGAAAGTGGTGAGAGTGGGCATCTTTGCCTTATTCATGATCTTAGGGCAAAAGCTCTGTTTTTTTACCATTTGGGATGATGTTAGCTGCAGGTTTTTCACAGATAGCCTTTATTATGTTGAGGTATATTCCCATAAACCTACTTCATGAGGATTTTTAGCATGAATGGATGTTGTACTTTGTCAAATGTTTTTCCTGCGTCTATTGAAATGATTGTAAAGGTATCATCCTTTCCATTGTTGATATGATGTATCTTGTTAATAGATTTGCAAATATTGAACCACATTTGCATTCTGGAAATAAATCCCACTTGATTGTGATGAATGTTTTTTTTAATATGTTGTTAGATTTGGTTTGCTAATTTTATTAAGGATTTCTTCCATGTATGTTCATCAGAGATATTGATCTGTAGCTCTTTTTTGGTAGTGTCTATATCTGGTTTTGATATCAGGGTAATGCTGGCCTAGTAGGGTGAATTTGGAAGCTTTCCTACCTTTTCTATTTTTTGGTATAGTATGAGAGACATAGGTACTAACTCTTCTTTTGCTGTTTGGTAGAATTCATCTATGAAGGCATCTGGTCTTGGGATATTATTTTTGGAAATTTTTTGATTACTGATTCAATGTCATTACTGGTAATCAGTCTATTCAAATGTTCTATTTCTTCCTGATTCATTTTGAGAGGCTACACATTTGTAGATATTTATCCATTTCTTCTAAGTTGTCCAATTTGTTGGCATATAATTTTATAATATTCTTTTGTAACACTTTGTATTTCTGTGGTACCAATTAATATTTCTTCTCTCTTATTTTTTTATTTGAGTTTTCTCTCTCTTTTGATGAATCTGGCTAAAGTTTTATCAGTTTTGTTGATCTTTCAAAGAACCAAGTCCTGGTTTTATCCACCCATTTTATTGTGTTTTTGTTTTTTGTTTCTATTTTGTTTATTTCTGCTCCAATGTTTATTATTCCCTTTCTTCTACTGGTTTGGGGTTTTGTTTGTTCATGCTAGTGCAGTGCAGGAGGAGATCTGCAGCTGCTGGGGAGAACTCCTGCCCAAGCCATATTGGAATGAGGGGCTCCACAGTAACATGAGGGGGCAGGGCACACTCTTAGAAAGCTAGGTAGAGAGTATTCTTGCTGTTTCTTCTGGTGTCTGTGCATCCAGGCTGGAGGACAGGAGAGTCTTCCTACTGTGAATCCTCAATGGCTACATGCATAGCATTCGGCTTCTCTGCTCCATTCTCCTCCATCCACGGGGTCCCTCCCTCCTGTGGATACTCCCATGGGTCAATTCGTCTCTTGATCATGTCTCCAGCTTTCTCACTCTCTTCAATGTGACCTCTTCTCTACATTTAGCTGTGAAGTCTGTTCTGCTAGTCTTTGGGTAGTATTCTGGGTTATTTGCACTAATGTGGCTGTTATCTAGTTGCATTTATGGGACAAGGTGATATTTAGTGTCTTCCTACTCTGCCATATTGCCCTTCGATCTATTTTATATATTATTTAAATAAAAGATGCTTTGTATGCATTATTTTATATCCTTTGGATCTCAAATTTGATTCTGCCATGACTGGGAGTAGATCCAAAAATGCTTCACTCTATTTCCATCTGTCTGTGCCTCACCACAGAACTCACTCCTGTTCCAGTTCCAGAATCTCTCAGGTGCTGCTGCCTGGATTGTCAGAGGGATTCCAATCCCAGAAGAAGGAAGAAAGTAATTCACTCTGGGTGAAGCCAAACCCCGTGGGCGTTAGAAGTCAATGGACAAATGCTTCTCCTATTTGTTCCTTGATGGCTGTTTATCGTATCACAAAACTGTTGTCTGCAGGAATAGCTTATTTAGCAATAATTTATTTGTGCGTATTTTCAAAATTCTGTTTACTTTTCTGTCACAGTCCTGTTTCCTGGAAAAATGTTATAAAATGAGCTATTTTACAAATTTTTGTGCCAGTGTCTGCTTTGGTGGAAGTTAGCCACCCAGATTAAGACCAGTATATTCACATGTACATTTATTGTAGAAGTCTATGTAACAACACAAAGAAGTAACAAAAGAAGTGAATGCCAGGTTTTAATGCAAAGAGGAAAATATAATGACATAGGTATCTCTGAAACCTGATATATTAGTCAGGAATTGGACATTATGATGTAAGCAACAAATGTTGTAGAAAGAAACACTTATTTAACTTCATGGAATTTCACAATTTGCAGCTAAAAGTGGGTGAAGATAAAAGGAAAATGGGAATAATGTCATTATTAGTGGAAACTAAACATTCTCATTTAGGTGGAAGAAATGAAGGATACAGTTGGAAAATTATCACAAATCCAAATGTCTGACTTCTTAAAGTTCCAAGTAGTTAACAGTAGTATTCTACATATGCAATATATAATAATAATATATATTACTATATATAGTAATAAATGGGATTTGGGTTATCCAGAATCAAGTTATGGTCACAATCTTTTTCATTTTCTAGAGAGTCTGTGGAATAGCATCTTTACGGAAGTGTTTAATAATTTTGTGATACAAATGACAAGAAATATCATAATTACAATTTAAAAGAATTATAGTAGATGTTGAGTCAGACATCCATTATATGGAAAATAAGTTAGTAGTGGATGACAAGGTCTATATGTATTTTATTTTATTTATGTATTTTTATACATGTATTTATTATTTTTTAAAAGATTTTTTAAAAATTTATTTATTAATGAGAGACACACACACAGAGAGAGAGAGAGGCAGAGACACAGGCAGAGGGAGAAGCAGGCTCCATGCAGGGACCCCAACGTGGGACTCAATCCCGGGACTCCAGGATCACGATCTGGGCCAAAGGCAGGTGCTAAACTGTTGAGCCACCCAGAGATCCCCTATTTTATTTATTTATTTTTAAAGATTTATTTTTTTATTTTAGGGAGAGAGCACATGTGTGAGCAGGAATAGGGATAGAGAGAAAGGGAGAGAGAGAATCTCAAGCAGACTCCCCACTGAGTTCAGAGCTTGATGCAGGGCTCCATTCTGGTATCTTGAGGTCATGACCTGAGCTGAAATCAAGAGTCTGATGCTTAACTGACTGAGCCACGCAGAGCCCCAGTCTGTACATGTTTAAAAGTTTTGGATTTGCCAACCTAAAATTGTTAGGAGGCAATAATTAAGCAAAAGTATTTATTTGGGAATCAAAGAATTATGATTCAAGGTATACAGATTTGAGTAGCAACTGAAATAGTATCCCCCTAGGGAGCAATTGTCAGGGTCTCTTAAGCAAAAAGGGAATACTTGTATACATGGCTTACAAAGAACTTTTGACTGGCATTAACAGCAGAAAGCTAATTTTGACTAAATATACTGGGTTACTAAAATTGTCATTATGTGAAGTCTCTAACTATAACAAATTGCAGGTTTGGGGGCTGTGTTGGAATATCTGCAGCTTGGCCCAGTTCAAAATCTCATGGTTTCACTGGTAAGGATGTGCATAAGGCTTATCTTCTTAGTGGCCTCCTGGCTTCGTTTTAAAATTCCTTGACATAAGTGATCTCATTTCATTTCACCTTCCACAAATGACATTATGCCTGTCCATAGATGTCTACTGTTGATCTAGTTTTCCTGGGAATTCTGCTCTTAGCTTTTGCTGTTTACATAGTTTATTGGATAAATCTTGATTATGCACAGTGGATGTATAATAGGGTATAAAGCAAAGTTTTTCAAGATATCTTGATTTGAAAAATATGGAATTTGTTAAAGTTAACTCAAAAACAGATGTGAAATCTTTTGGCAAGCTTTTGTAACTAGCATTTTTAGGGGAAAAGAACTTTGGAAAGATCTCAATACTTCCAGTAAGAGCAAACTAATATCTTATTCAGAATTCAGGGCTATAGTTGTCTGACTTCAAGTGAAATCTTAAAACATGATATTCCAAATTATAGAACTGTGCTTGGGGTTTCCCCTAAACATGATAGCCCAGCAGTGACTACAGATACTTTAAGTCAGTCTAAGCAATCAAATCCTTTTCAGCTCTTTTCTTCTCTACTCTACCATTTTTAAATGTCATATTATGCCGCATGACTTTGATAGCAGCTTCCTCTGCTTCCTTTATCTTTATTAGCTGCCCTTTCGTCCCTGCTTTGCAATTCCTACACATTGCTATTATCTGAATCCTATACCTTATTGGTTACTGTAAATAGCATCCGATTCTTCTAAAGGTGCCACTCTAAAGTATTCCATTTTTTCTTAACAGGTATCTAAATTTCCTTTATAAAAATTTTATTTATTAAATTCATTCTTTATATATTATTTATAAATTTACTTCTGCAGCTTCCTCCTCCATGACTACCACCTAGGAATTAGACTTTTATTTTAACAACAAAAAAAACCACACACAAACAAAATCCCAAATCTTCAAAACAAATCTTATTAGAGAATTCAAGGGCTCATTGGATTTTAATTCTACTTGCTTCTGAGCACATAGGAAGTTGTCTTTCACATCCTCCTCTAGTCAAGTGGCACCATGTGACTAGTTATATACAGTAGATTGTTGGCAGACAAGCCAAAGAATTTAATTACCAGTAAGACAAACTACAAAATTCTTCTCCCCTGCCAAAGTTTCCTTATGGGCATTTTCTTAAGGCTATGTGTTCCAACTGAGGGAAATAAAGATGGGGAGCCCAACAACCAGGCTCCCTGAGTGACTGTCTGGAGCAGACTCTTGAACATGTAGCATAAGTAAGAAATAAATCTTAGTTTTGACAAGCCATTGAGATTCCCTGGTTACTTTATTATTGCAGTATAACTTTGTTATTATGACTAATACTCAAATAAAACCAAATTTAAAAATAAACACGTAGTATTTGATAGACACATATATCTATAATGCTGGCACAGGTAGAAACATTGTTTATAAGATGCCAGTATCTACGGTGCTTTACAGTAATGATATTAACTATGCAATGGACTTCTAGAAAACAATGTTTGGTGTTATCTATTTTTATGAAAGAAATTTGTATTAAAGAAAATGTGGGGGTGCCTGGGTGGCTCAGTCAGTTAAGCACCTGCCTTTGGCTCAGGTCATGATCCTGGGTCCTGGGATAGAGACCCCACTGAGCTCTCTGCTCATTGGGGAGTCTGCTTCTCCATCTTCCTTTGCTGCTCCCCCTGCTTGTGCTTTCTCTCTCTCCCTCTCTGTCAAATAAATAAATGAAATCTTTATAAAGAAACAAATAAAATAGGGTATGCTTTTTAAAAAATAAACTTGGGTAACTAGAAGGTTTATATTCCAAAGTTCAGATCCTCTTCATAAGCTTTCTGCGTGTAGCTTGTAGTTATTTTCTTCTATTCAATTCTTTTATTTGTAAAATATGGCTTGTTGTAGAAAGAAATGTACACTTGATTCTTTTAGGTTCAACTGAATTCTAATTAGTTTAATTCAATTCAATCGAGATTCATGCAACAAAAGATGTAATACCTGAAATTTTAAACATCAGTGGATGAACACACACCTTTTCTTGCAAGTCTGCCATTAATAGATGTCATTGATCTTTCAAAATCTCCATAAACATGTGAATATAGAATCATTTTTTTCTTGGTTTTTATACTTGGTGTTTTGCTGGCTAATGACCAGTAAAAATCCCTTTGAGTCTATTGATACAGCTCTAGTTCAGGTTTAATGACTTTTTAATAATCCTTAAAATATAAACCATATACATTTTCACTTCCTCAATTGATGGATATACACTTTATTTCTAATTTGTGAGGAAACTAAATCTCTTTGTATATTATAAATACTAATCATTTTGTCTGTCATCTGAATTGCAAACATTTTGTTCAGATTTTTAAAAATTTAGTTCTTCTATTCACATGAGATGTAGTTTTGCATATAGTGTAAGATAATGATACCACTTCGTATTATTTCAAATCAACAGACAGTTGTATCCTCAGAATTTAAATAATCCACAATTTTATCAATAAAGTAAATTTTTACTTTATCTTACATTTTCTTCTGTACATAGATTTATTTCTAGAATTGCTAGACTCTTCAGATGTTTGTCTATTTTTATATCAATCTCATATTTCTTTAAATAAAGTGGATTTATAGTATGCTTTGACATGATGGCTTGCAGCAATTTACTTCTCTAGTCTGGAAGTGTTACCTACTATTACTGATGAGAAACCCGGTGCCTGTTGGTTTCTTTTCCCACTGTAGGTACTTGTTCTCCATGGAAGTTTTAGGATTGTCCCTTTGTCCTTAAGAGTTCAGAAATTTTACCTAAAATCCTGTCTTACATGAAGATCTTTCCTTTTCAATCTATCCTGAGACTAAGGGAGCTGGTTTTTCAACTTAATAAAAAATTTCATCTATCATTTGTTTGATTATTCCTCTCTTCTCTCAGTACTTTTATTTCATTGTGGAACTTATATTACTTATGTGAGGTTTCCTGGGCCTCTCCCTGAAGTATTACCTTTGCCTTCACAATTTTCACTTTTTATGTTCTTACCTTATGTGTTTGGAAAATAGTTGTTGTCCTTGATCTTCCAGATCACTCCTTTAATTCATGTATTAAACTTCTTAGATGGGAAATCATTTTTGTTACCTCCACAAAGTCTCCTAAGTGCTGTACTTGAACTTCCTGAAGTGTTCTTATTAATTCTTTACCCGAGTTGACAAGTCTTTGCTCAAACTGCTCCACCGGCTGGGCATGGGTTCTGCTTGTTTTGACTGATCTTTCTTAGATGGATGCTGTTTTTCTCTGTTAGCTTACTAGGACTCAGGTCTGTGTGCCAAATTTCCTACGAGATGACAGTCATTAAAGTGGGAAAGTCATCAGAGATGAACAGGGTTTACCCTTTCCCAGGATAGGACTTGAGAGTCAGGTAGGCTGTCCATCTCCTGTCCCAAGGAAGCCTCCCTGATGCCTCTGGCTCTTGTCCTCCACCCTCCGAGGCCACTCACAGAGCTCCTTCTTCACTTCCCAAGGGCAGAAACAACAAACACCTTCATGAGAACCTCTGTGATTGTGCTGTCATTGCTGGCTATTTGTGTTCCTAGCTGTCACTGACTCTGGTCATCCACAGAGTTTGAACTGTTACATGTTTGTGGAGCAGGGAAAGGTGATGGATGTGATACTTTAATGAGGTCAAAACTGGCATTTCCTAACTCCATTCTGGGCTCTCCCTTGCCATCCCATTCTTTAAATTTTCCTACCTAGTGATTCTGTAAACCTTAGCGTAGTCTATGCAGGTTCTGAATATGTTTTGATGCTCCTGTGTTAATGGAGACTTATTAGAAAGACCTTTTAAGGCAAGAGCTATATATTTTATTTTGATTGAAACAAAGAATGCATGAAAAGCTCTGCACCAATGGATACTCAATCAGTGCTGCTGACTGACGTAGCTTTAATGTAGCTAGGTTAAAGAAAGAGAGGAGTCTTTCATTTCCTTTTTTTTTTCTTTAAGATTTTATTTATTTATCCATGAGAGACATAGAGAGAGAGAGAGAGAGAGAGAGAGAGAGAGGCAGAGACCCAGGCAGAGGGAGAAGCAGGCTCCATGCAGGGAGCCCAACGTGGGACTCGATCCCAGGTCTCCAGGATCAGGCCCTGGGCTGAAGGCGGCACTAAACCAATGAGCCACCTGGGACACCCCTTTCATTTCCTTTTAAAGAAAATTTAAATTTTAGTCTTGTTTATAAATATATTTTTCAATGATTTGAATTTTCTCAATATTCATCATGAATAGATGCATTTTTTAAAGTTATATAACTAATGCCAACCTAAAAGAGCTTACGTTAGATGTTTTCTCTCTGATTTATACTTAATACAAAGGGCTTTATATTGTTCTAATGCTGTAGTTAGCACTTCTTTTGAAGAGATAATACTACCATGAAGCACAAGTTAATGTTGAAGTTCTGAAGGCCTATTATTCTTCTTAAGGTTTTAACTTTTTAAATACAATCATATGCACTAAGCTTAAAAGTTCTATGAACCATAAAAATGTATTTGTGCATCCTTTTCCCCCTTATGTTCTGACAGATTCCTGAATGACCTATGGATAATCTTCCCATAGATAACCAAAATCTTCACATACACATAAGCAAACAAGGTCATTTGGAAGATGTTAGCTTACATATGACCAGAATTAGTTACACAAATCCCCATATATCCATGGGGATAATGTCCGGAGGCTATTCTTCATCACTAACTAGGGCTTTGGCCCCGAATCTCTATCAACATACATAGTGAGATATATCTCAGTCAACTGAAACCCTAATGCCTATTCTTGCCTCTCTGCCTTCCAGCTGAGAACTGAATAAAAGCAGCCAGACTGCCAGTTCAGTTTATTTTCTCTATATATTTTTCAAGCAGAAGAAGATCTAAGCTGGGAATTCCATGTCAGCTTCCAGGAGGGCGAAGTCATCCCAAGAAGAAAAAGGCACTCCATGGAGAAGATAAAGCTCTTTATTCATTTCTCTACCTCTTCAAAAATCTGCCTTGTCAATAACATCTGAGCTCCTTCCTGGGAAGAAGGAACAGGGATTGAGGTGGCAACACAAGACTCCTTCACATGAGTGAATCTCTCGGTGTGGCCCACAAACCACCCTGTCAGGCCAGGTGGTCTATAGAGTGTCCTGTGAACAGTCTCTGCAGAACATGGCATGAAGCCATTTTATTCAAATAAACTTTCACAGAAATTTTATATTATTAATAATTCTTTAAAAATTTTTGCATTGTTATGAGATACATAGAACAAAATCAAATGTCTTAACCATTTAAAAATGTAGTCACAAGGGGATGCCTGGGTGGCTTAGAAGTTGGGTGTCTGCCTTCCGCTCAGGGAGTGATCCTGAAGTTCCAGGATCGAGTCCCACATCGGGCTCCTACGAGGAGCCTGCTTCTCTCTCTGCCTATGTCTCTGTCTCTCTCTCTGTGTCTTTCATGAATAAATAAATAAAATCTTTAAAAAAATGTAGTCACAAAAAATTCATAATATTTTTTTTAATTTAAAAAATTAAAATGTAGTCACATTGCTGTAAGAGCATCACCACTATTCATCTCCAGAACTCTGGCAAAACTGAAACTCTGTTCCCAATGAATAATAACACCCACTACACCCTTCCCCACAACCTCCAGTAATCACCATTCCACTTTCTGTCTCTATGATTTTGACTATTTGAGCCAACTCCTATAAGCAGAATCATACAGTATTTATCTCCTTGACTGACTTATCTTAGCATAATGATCTCAAGTGCCATACATAGCATATGAATGATTCTTATATTCTTAGACTTTGCACCTGCAGTACAAAAACTGCTTTCATCATGTTGTATCAACTTGTACTTGCAATTACTTGTAATTAATAGTATAAGTTTTTCTCTACTCATAGTTCCTCATCCCATTTGTGTTATTGTTAATATTTGTTAATTTTGCATATTTTAATGTTACAATTATTTATCTAATGCACAAATGGCAAGTAACCTGAAAATACTTTTTAGAAGTAAATATAGTAATAAAAATGATAATGTTGGGATGCCTGGGTGGCTCCGCGATTGAGCATCTGCCTTCCGCTCAGGGAGTGATCCCGGGACCCGGGATTGAGTCCTACATCTGGCTCCTTGAGGGGAGCCTGCTTCTCCTTCTGCTTATGTCTCTGCCTCCCTCTCTGTGTCTCAAATAAATAAATAAATAAATAAATAAAATCATTAAAAAATGATAATGTTAAGGCTTCAACTCACAGTAATATTATATTGTAAACAATGAAGAAAATCCCAGTCAAAATACCAACTATAAACCTATTTATATTGAGATTGATGCACTTGAGTATAAGGAATCTAAATAAAAATCTGAAAAAGAAAAGCTCATGTGGATGGTCATCTGGCCAGCCGTTTGGAGCCGTTTGCTCCAAGATGGTAGTGTGCTGTTTTTTATAACTAGCTGTCAAAAGGTGGCATAAAACTATCACAGTTTTTTTAATTTTTTATTTATTTATTCATGAGAAACACACAGAGAGAGACAGAGACACAGGCAGAGGGAGAAGCAGGCTCCACGCAGGGAGCCCGACGTGGGATTCGATACCAGGACTCCAGGATCATGCACTGGGCCAAAGGCAGATGCTCAACCACTGAGCCACCCAGGTGTCCCAAGCTATCACAGTTTAAAAAATTAATCTTAAGTAAAGGTACTCTTCTGGAAAATGAGAGTGTCCTAATGCTTTTCAGTTAGATGGATTTTAATATTAAAATTTGGACTTAAAAAACTGTGGTTTCATACAAGTGCAATGGTCATTCTGGAAGCTTTATCACTACGTGATGTTTCCCTAGATCAGTACTCATTACTGTGACAACTCTTCTTCAGGCTCTAACTGCTGCCCTGTGTAGCTTCTTTCATTGGACCAGCCACACAGTCCATGCCTTTAATTTGTAAACCATATAGTTCCCTATGTCTTTTCTCCAAAGGCATTGTAACCAACATTTTCAAACATCTTACTGACAGATTAATTAGCTTCCTTCCTTTGGTTCTTTTTTCTCTAATTTTTGTCGCTTGTTCCTGGATAGTATTTTTTTTTTTTTTTTTGTAACACATGGTCGTGGACCAATTCTCAAATGCTGTCGTTTTAAGGTTGTATTCATTATTCATTTTTCTTTTATGAACTTCATATTTATTTTCCTATTTATAAAATGTCATATGAGCACTGTCAACCCCTGCCATGGGTAAAGTTTTATTAGAATTTTTTTAATGCTTTGAAAATTGTAAGAACAGTTAAAATACTTTCTATCACAAATTTCTCATCAGAGGAAATAAAATACTTGGGTAAAATGGTAACACCTTGAAAGATTGTTTTTATTACCCAGAGAGTAGTGTTCTAGAACTATCCTGAATTACTTTAAATGGGACAAAATCATACCATTATTGTAACAGGAAGCCTATATGTACAAAGACCTTGAAGGGATGATTCTCATTTGTGGTTATCAAGTCATTTTTCTTTTCCAGCATTATTATCCTCCATTTGGAGAGTATAAAGGGAAAAACTACAAGGTTAAGAGACTTCCTTATGGCAAACAATTAATCTGTTGCAGGGGTCACAAGGAAACTTCCCAAGCAACTGTCTGGCCTTGCTAATCAGTAGACATGATTCCTTCGTGTAGGGCAGTTTGGTCTGAAAACACTACAGGGGGGAACTAAATAAATAAAACGTGAGCTATATGTGGCCAAGTGGTTTCTTTGTTTGCTGGAAGACTACCCGAGACAAAAGAGACTCTATGTGCAGCAGGAAGTAAGGAGGCAAATTTGCTCATCTGTCTTGAGAACACATGTGCTTATTGCCACCTGCATTCAGTTGACATACACTCCTTCCATTCAAATGTACTCCAGCTCAGAATACAACCACATACAGTTCTCCAACTACATGAACTGTTCAATTTTAGATGTGTGAACCTCCAGAACAGTGAAGTAAACAACCCTATTCAGTATCAAACAGAATTCTCAAAGAAGTCTGTCATCTTAATAATTGTGTGTTCACTCCTGAAAGAAAAGGACTGAAATGGGCAAGAACTCAGACAGGTAGACATCTCTCCCTGCTGCACACAACATAGGGCTGCACAGAAGTCATAGGTAGGACTTTAAGTGAACAGAATTAGCAATGAGAGAGGGTGAAGGTGTTTTCTGGAGGGGAAAGAATGAGTTTAAGAAAAACAGCCTCAGAATGTCAAATACTGACTTTGAAAATAAGTATTGGTTTACTTATAAAATGCCAGGGAAAGAGGCTATCTCCTAAGCCCAGAGAACAGGTTGTGGACTATTTAAAAAACATTAGAAAAAAAAATAGACAAATATATGGATCACAAAGCAGAACAGAGGATACTTTATTATACTTAGAAACTTTTTAACATGTTAGAGAAGAGTAGGAAAGAGAACAAATGTTATCGGAGAGGATCACCACTGAAAATGACATTAAATGGATCCACTTTTCATTGAAACCTATCAGTTCTTTGCAGCTAAATACTCTGGGATCACACACATACCCAGTATTTGTTACTTGTTATTGATTCTCTTTGCTATCAAGAGTCTTTATCACCATTAATAATATTCTTGTCTTGCTTTGTGTTAGAGAACAAGGGTCATAGTGGGGCCTCCTCTACAAGCTCACATTGGACCAGCCTTTGAACCCCATCTCCTACCCCATCCTGGATGTATCTGTCTCATAGCACTTCTGAGCACGTTAGCCAGTCATTATCAGTTAGATAGTAAGCCCCCTGTGGGCAAAGACTGCATCTGTGTGCTCTCAGTGTCCAGCACTACACACAGCAAAGACAAAATACTCAGAAATATGTGACCTGAGGAAGAATCCCTTTATTCTACCCCAAGTAGGTGAATTTTATATGAAAATGTGATGACTCTTTGAGCCAAATATAAATAGGCTTGTGCTATTATCAGCAGCTTTCTGTTGGTTTGTAAATCATAACCTTGATTCCTCTGTTCAGTAAAGTTTTCTAAGTTCTCAAAGTCTGGGCCAGAAATCTGCACCTGCTGGCTTTCTCCTTTCTTCTTCCCAAAGTGAGTACATCTTCTTGAATCTTTCTCTCAAGCTTCCTGTCCAAAGCTGGGGACACTATGGATTTCTCTTACTGAAAAAAAGTCAAGATATTTAACCAAAAGCTTCAAAATATCCTTTACATTTTCTCACAGGTCATCTACCCTACCTCACATCATCTCCTAATGGCCATCCAGTTTATCCTAGAGGCCCTAGTATGTCACATGCATAGAGATCATAGGAGAGAAATGTCATGAAGATTCAGGATTCTGCTACACTGATGAACTTTCTATGGCATCAGTGATCCAAGGCATGCTAGATAATCCCCTCCAAGGTACATGATAGACTGCTGCACCTTATACCTTCTACCACTAAGGAGAAAAAACCAGAAGGAGGTGACCTTGAGTTGATTACTACAAGATCATTAAATGGGAACAAAAGATAGCATTCCTGACTGAGTAGAGAACATAAGCCAAGGTCTAAAGAAGTGAAACAGTGGGCTATGTGAGAGCAAAGCAGTTTGATATCATTAGAACATAAAGTGAAAGGTGAGGAGTGTTGGGAGAAGGAATTGGAAAAGTAGAGTTAAAACGATGAGTTCAACCACTGAAGAGTCTTAATCAAGAGAAATGTTTTATCTCTGTTTCCCCCAGAAAACAGAGCCTGAGGCAACGTTCATGTGCTACTACTAATTTATTAGAAAATATCAGAGGAGGGGCACCTCGATGGCTCAGTTAGTTAGAAGTCCAACTCTTGATTTTGACTCAATCATGATCTCAGGGTCATGCTCCTACTCAGTTGGGAGTCTGCTTGAGGATTCAGTCCCCCTCTTCCTCTTCCCCTCCCCCCTCTAAAATAAATAAGTAAATCTTGAGAGAGAGAGAGAGAGAGAGAGAGAGAGAGAATGAAAATAGCACAGGAAAGTAGGAAAGAGGGCAAAGGGAAGTGATATAAGACAGAAGCAAGGCTGAACTGAGGAGGTTACTAAGCTTTCCTGACCACTGATTCTCACAGAGCCGTCTTCTGGAAAACCACATGAACAACTGCATCAAAAGCCTGTTCAGGAAGAGAAAGGTGGGAGGATTTATCTGCCAGTTTTCCATTTTCATTGGTCAAAAGTTCACCCCACTGGAGTTAAGTCCTTCCATTTGCTTGATGTCCCAAAATCAGGTACTCTGCTGTATAACAGATGTTTTTGAAACAGTGTGAACTTCTCTGAGTCAGAAGTCATAACCTTGTCCCAGGAACTTAAGTATTTGCATGAAACTCTGCTATTAGGGCTTACCAGAGCCTCCAAACAGCATCCTTACCCACCACAATCACCTCTACCACTACCAAATATGCAGGGTCCTCCTGCGTGAATGGTATAGAAACATATATAATAGTCTGAACTTACGGAAGAAACCCTTCTTTCTGGCTACCTTCTGAATCACCTCATCAATAGGTTGTGTCATCATTAACAAATATGGTATATGCTACCTCCAAAATATAAAGAGTTTGAGTGTTGTGCTATTAGGAGTAAGTTGATTTTAGAGATGGCATGTCTCAGACCATTGGACCACTCATCTGTGTGACAGGGCCCTGAATTTTTGTCAACCTTATATCTTTTTTTTTTAATTTTAATTTTTATTTATGATAGTCACACAGAGAGAGAGAGAGGCGCAGAGACATAGGCAGAGGGAGAAGCAGGCTCCATGCACCGGGAGCCCGACGTGGGATTCGATCCCGGGTCTCCAGGATCGCGCCCTGGGCCAAAGGCAGGCGCCAAACCGCTGCGCCACCCAGGGATCCCGTCAACCTTATATCTAACCTCTTGAAATCATGTGTTGTACTAGTACATTAAGATCCTTATCACCTTCCATTCACAAGTTTCAAATAACATTAGGCCATCAATATAGTTGATTGATATCAAGACAGCCATTGTACCTGAAGACTCTATTTTGACAGAAAGCTGGAAAGAGTTAACATAGGTCAGGGTGAGGAGAGTAAATGTGTGTTGCTGCCCTTGCCATGTAAAAGTGAGCTGCTTTGGAATTCCTCTATTGATGGGTTCAAAGAGAATGCATTTACCAGATCAGCAACTGCAAACCAAGTGCCCTTGGCTGTGCTGACCTAGCACAGCTACTGCTATACTTTTAAATTTAGGATAGCCCATCAATGTCCATGACAATCCAGGTGTGTTTTGTTTTGCTTTTGCAGTGGCTAGATGGATGAGTTGAACGAGAATATAATGAACACCCCTCCTCTGGAAATTTTGAAGTCTTTCAAGGAAGTGCTGCTCTATAATTCCTCCCAGGATTCAGTATTTCTTCTGTTTATCTATTTTGACTAGGGAGTGGGAATGCTGTATCTTCTACTTGCCCTTTTCCTATCAAACTGGCCCCTCCTCCACTACTCAGGACAGTTTTGCCAGGTTCTAAGTTTATATTTCAAAACTATATATTTAGGGATTAGGAAATAACCAAAAGGTGGGTTTGAGGGCTCATTGTACCCACTTTTAATGTAAATCAAACTTCATTTATAATTTATCCTCTATAAGCCTGTACTCTAACCGGAAGATCAAAATGACACTTCATGGTATCATCTCAGACCCTATAAATGTTGATGAAAATTTAATATATTTTCCATTCTGTCATGCACAGTTACTGTGATAAATCATCCTAGATCACTTTGGGGAGGGATTAGAAGAATATTTAATGTATATACCTGCAGTGGTGTTGCAAGGTGCTTACACAAAGGACCAAGGCTTTCCCTTTAGTTCATGACCACTAAGTCTGGAAACTCACATTTAGAAAATGAACAACGGTACATGGCTTTTGATGGCTGTGGCTGTTATCTGCATTCTGTTAGCCTCCTATTAATTTTTAAAATTATGTAAGTTGAGCAAACCTCTGGGAAACTGTTCATTATTTTGCCCCTAGATTCTAAATAATTCTTTAGCTTTGCCACAGATTACTGTAGTTGAAAGTACCCTCAAGGTCATTCTGGCCTTACTGCCCAATTCAAAAATACACCTACCTTGCCTCTGACGTTTAAGTGCCAATACATGGCTTCTGCAGTTCCAGAATCCCATTATTCCCATCAATATGAGACATTATCTCCCACAGACAATCTTAATCTACAGACGACAGTAATCATGGTATTTCTCAAAAATGCTGTTATCTACCCACCCTGCCCAGTACATTTCTTATGGTCTTAGTGAAGGATATGTCCTCTAGTGCTCAGTAAACTTACCAGGTGGTAGATTTTCAGTTCTTACACAGTATATTCACTTTAACATTTCCACCTCTTTAAGTCTTCTATCCTTCGAGTCTTATGTGCCTTATTCTATACATTTCTTCTTTACCACATTTACAATAAGCCATTTTGATGTTCAGACTTCAAGGAGTTATCCTAGTAGACTACTCAAAACAGGTTAGGGGTGTTCTTTTCAGAACATCAAATTCTGAGTCATAGGTAAATGCCTATGCCAGTAAATTCTCTCCTGTCCATCTTTATAAATCTTAATTTCAATGCAAAAGTCTGCATACATACTCCTAAATCTTTTTCTTGCTTCCTTCTAGGACTTATCAACAAAATGAGTACAAGAATGGTTCAGTTTACTACCTATAGACAGTTTCCAGATGAGATAACAAGAACAGGGACTTGGTAGTTTTATTTAGGTGAGGAGTTGAATGGTTTTTGGGGATATACATGCAATTGAAATTGGTAGAGCAGAACATGAGAGAGAGGAGGAGAGAGCGAGCATGCTCCAGAAGTCTTCAGAGGAGTGTCCTTGTGTCTTTGGCTGAGTTTGATGGAAACAACAAACCTGGAAATCCAAAAACCCCAACCAACCCCAAGCAGAAAAACAAAAACATATTACAGTCAAATTGCTGAAGACTCAAATGAAAAAGAAACATTGAAAGCAGCAAGAGAAAAAAGAGGTAAATTGTATGCACAATGTACATTAATCAAGCACTAATGTGCCACTGTTTCATTTTCTGCAGTTTGAATGATGTTGATCAGATTTTCTTCTTGGATCTTATGCACATCATTACATAAAACAACCTAAACTTGTGCTAAATGAGTCATCTGTTTCTAGCAATTAATAAAGCTAAAATATGTCCTATGGACAAGGAAATTTGTTTGACCATAAATCAGGTTTTTTTTTAAATGAATGTCTAAGTAGTCAACCCATTTAGTTGGATCTTAAGTTGATCATAAATACAATTTTCACCTTATAACATCTGTGTCACTGTCTATTAAAAGATCAGTGCCAGAATTCACAGTCTTCCAAAACTGGCTCTAGCATAGTTAGGCAGTATAGTGACACAGCTGAAAAGCTTGAACTATGGAGTTTGTCTCTTTGGGTTGAGACCATAACTGCTATGTGTTAATTCTAAGATGTTAGGGAAGTCACCTGACACCCATTCCTTCACATGCAGACAAATATGTGTAAGACAAAAAAAAATTAACTTTGTTTTAATGCATTATTTTATTGAACCCTCACAATAACCCTAGTGAGATATATTTTAGTATTTCTATTTTGAAAACAAGTAATCTGAGTGGAAGAGTTAAAGGAATTTCAGAATTAGTCTTAGAGTTAAAAAGATGATACCTTTCTGCATTTCTCTATGTGTGTGTGTTATTCACATTACTATATTATTAGCTAAGTAATTTTGACTAAGTGACACCCTTCAGACCAACTTTCCACAAGAAGAAAGACGTCACATGTTCCAAAGTCCTATTAAAGATGTTTAAGGGGCCAAGAAGGTCTGCCTTAGTAAAAACACCCAAGACTTCACTCCTGCTCATATCTCTGAACTTGGCTGCCTTTTCTGTCTTGTGTTTAGATTTGGGAAAATAGGGACGCCTGGGTGGCTCAGCGATTGAGTGTCTGCCTTTGGCCCAGGGCGTGATCCTAGAGTCCCGGGATCAAGTCCCACGTCAGGCTCCCTGCATGGATCCTGCTTCTCCCTCTGCCTGTGTCTGTGCCTCTCTCTCTCTCTCTCTCATGAATAAATAAAATCTTAAAAAAAAATATTTGGGAAAATCATGTGGAAAACATCTTTTAATATTTATTGAGCAATTATTATGGCCAAGACCTATATTAGGCCCCTTAAATTAGATGTTTCACTTAATTTCCACAACTTAGAGGTGAGTATAATGATCACATTTTGCAGATAAAGGAATGAATCTCAGAGAAATTAAATGACTTGACCAAGGCCACAAAGCTAGCTAATGACAGAGCCAGCATCTGAACCTAGATCCATAATGTTAGCCCTCAACTCTTGATGGCAGAGCATATTGTATTTTATTTTCCTCTAGTTTTTACTTCCATCTGCATAGGACATTTCTTGCTGCCTTGTTGTACAGCTCTATCCCTGGTCTGTACCCTACATTTGGGGTGGCCTCATGTCCTGGTTCCCAAAAATGCCTTTATTTTGTTTATGCCAATTGTTCTGGTATTCCATCCGGTTAGCCCCTCTTGCATTCTCAAAAGGGACTCACCTTAGGGGATAAATAATACAGGAATCTTACTAAAAGCAAGTGATGATATATGCTGGAATTAATCTGACATCTGATTGTGAGGTTTATGTCTATGGTCCATGGCTGTTCAGAGCCCTCATACTTTTTCTGATATTATAGGTGTGAATACTTGAAAGCTGAAATATCTGATTCCTTATATCTACCTCAAGAAAAAATATTAGAAGAAAAGTAAAAGTGAAAAGAAAACCTACTACTGATACTATATAACTAAAAATTTTAGCATTCAGAAACGAGTTTTAATGACAGTGAAGGCAGAGTGGTATTTATATTACCTACCTCTCTGAAAAATACTTAGGAAGTGTTCTCAAGGGTTCCTTCTGTCAACTTCATCTTTATTAAAAATTAAAGATTATTACCTGAAAAATGTTAGAATTGTTTAAAATTGAAATACATAGATTCATCGGACAGAAAGGGGAAGGCATTTCTGAAACTATGCCATGAATAAAATATAAATAGCGAAGTTGAGTTTTAACAACCAATTAACAGATAATTTCCTGGCATCATGATTATATACTATTACTGTGATATGACAATTTCTCTCAAAATACGGTGTTTTCATTTCTGTCAAAATTTTGCTTTCTTCAAGAGCCCTCTATTGATAGTTCTGAACTGCAGTGACCTGTTCAGACTGCTTTTTATCAGGGGCCCACAGTCATATCCACAATGCCTGGGCAACAGACAGGAATTGATACTGGAAGTAAGGGAAAACAGATGCTTCTTCCACATACAATTACAGATGCTCAAATTGGTTCAAATTTTTACTGAGCTGGCAAAAATGTAGTAATAGCCAAGAGAATGTAAGTTTTTAGAATTGATACATGTTGCAAAGAGGGATTTAAGATTATCTAATTTCCTGAGGAGTCCTCATCTAAAGAATTGCTTGGAATGAAGAGCTGAAAAAGCCCCAAGTTCAGAAACCCGACGAAGTGCCGCAAAATGGAATCAAAACTTCTGCAATCTTCTCTCTGCTTGCTCTGCTAAGTGTTTTTCCTGGGCATAAAAGTAAAAGGTCCTGGTATTTTCTTTTTAATTGCTCTACTTCCACAGTCCTAGGAATTTGGCAATCAATTTGGGACTGAGAATCATGCCAGGAAGATAAATTACATTCATATGTCAGATATTGCCTCACAATGCTATCTCTCTCAGCAGGTTATAATGAGCCCCCACTCACCAGGCCAAGCTCCAGCCAAAAAAATAAATAAATATATAAATAAAAGAACACCTACTGTTTCTCCATCAAGGGCAACTCTCTCAGAGGGCAAACAAAAGCAACAGAGGGAGGCCAACCAGATCCATGCAGTACTACGGGTTGCTATGCAACCCTCTGTGCAAGTTGGGCAGCAACAGATGGACATTTTGAATAGAATTAATGCCCCTCTGACCCATGTTTTAAATAGTGCCCAAACCTACCGCCTGATGAATTCTATTAACTATAGGCATACTTACACATATAAAATATAGCATCATAAGTGACACTGTTATTACCCTCCTTACTAACATAAAGTCATAAATCTATTGGCAAAATTTGAGACCGATAATATTCAATGAGGTATTTCTATTTTTTTCTCCCTTTCTTGATAAATGAATCACTGATGTCTCATAACCTTGGGCTACGTATTTCCTTATAGTGCGGCTCTGGTTCCATATGCAAACCTGCAATGCCTGCTCAGAGTTTCAGCTTCATTTTTACGTGGAGTCCTGCTTCTTCCTCAGCTATTGTCACCTGTGAGCTCTGGGCATTGTGTTAGAGACCTCTTTTTATTGTAACTTTAAGAAAGAACATAACATGGAATAAATATTTTATATACCTTTGTGAGGACAATGTTGTAACCATGTTCCTGATTGAACAATCAATCTGAAGTCTATACCCAAAGCTGCAAAAGTTCTCTGTGCACCTGCCTTTTGTCCAGGCCAAATTTCAGCCACTTTTCATCACTTGTGGTGAGTAGATTTCAAAGCAATCAGGGTACTTTCAAGGATTATCAGGCTAAGATCCTCTCTTTGGATCTCTTAAATTTTAGATGCCATGTGATTTTACACATTTTATATACATTGTAAGAACCCAAAAAAGGAGGGATATCAGTTCTTTAACAAAAGAAAACAAAACAACAATGAGCAGTATAGCATGTCATACCGATAGCAAGCAGCTTTACAATTTTAATGAAGACTGTCTAGTATAGGGTATCTTCGTGAAGTGACACAGAGAAAGAGCATTGGGCTACCCGAAGGAGCTTAGTGAGAATCCTGGTCCTATGTCAGCACCTAAAGCCTTATGGTCTTTTTTAAAAAAATAAAATTTCTCTATCTTGCTTGATGCCAATTTCCTCACCTGTAAGCTGAAGAGATTCTGGCTAGATACTTCTTTAAAGTTTCCTTTAACTTTCCCATTCTCTTGAATAGACAAAGATGCAGTTAAAAATAAGATTAGCAGCAATTACATTTTTAGCTAAGCGTGGAGACCATCATTTTCAAAGCCTTATATGTTGCACCATAATCTCTTGCCAGAACCATCCCTCTGTGGAGGGAGCAGTAACACATGTGCCTCCAGTTTCCAAAGTAGTGCTGCTTCTCTGTCAGGCCTCCTGCTGCGGCCCAGTGTGCCTTTGTTTTGGAAATATGAGCTTGGTTTTCCACCACTGCATGCTCAGGCTTGCAGTCTCCTCGCTGAGAGTCATCACTTATCCGTGCATGCATATACATGCATGCTTACATACTTTCCCATAGAGAAATATTTGCTTGGTTTTGTTTGCTCATTCTCCCACCTCCCTTGAAGGCCCTGGGGGTGGGAAATGTGGCATTTTGAATTATATTGTCTTCTCTGGAAAGATTTAGTGTTAATGACTTTATGGGCTCTTACCACTTCAGTGCCACCCAAAGTAATCACATGAAAGCAATCCAGTTCAGTAACAAGCTGGTCCCTATCTCTGTGGTTCCACATACCTTCTGATGAAACAGGGATTTGGGTTAGTCTTACATTTATTCTAGTATTTCCTAGACTATGTCTCATTGAAATCTCAAATTGTACGTTTTTAAAAAATTACAACTCCCACTATATGGTTTGAATATGTAACCAGTGGCTTTACCTGGGTTGTATTTTATATTATAAACTTTTTATATTATATATTTAAAATATATTATAAATACATTTTTATTTTATATTTTATATATATATACAAATTTCCAAAAATGAATTTATTTTATTTTAGAGACTGCTACAGGTCCAATTAGCTGTAGATAAGACAAACCAGAGCCATTAGGAACAAATGAGTGCTAATGGATTGCATACATTTGAATGTTGTACCCCATACCTGTGTCTGTTTGAAATTCACAGTGAGAAGGACCCCACAACTCAGTCCTCTTTATTGAAAAAGTTGAGATTCTAGGAATAGTGCTCAGCAATGGTAAAGAAAGGCAGCTGAAAAAGCATTTTTATGCACAATTCATATCACAGTGTTGAGTGTGTACCTTTAAAGACCATAGTATTCAAATCTTGAAATGACCTACCCTTCCTAAGGTGCAAATTCCCACTCATATAAATTTTCTTGTGATGAAAAAATGGAATAATTACTAATTCATGACTTCTTAGAGATATGAAGGCCTATAAGATTTTTCTAGGCCAATTGCTTCTTTTTTTTTTCTAAGTGAGAAAATTGAATCTGGAGTATGTAAATTTAGGTTTGGAGTGAATTTGTAGTAGGTATTTTAGCCTGGGTTTTTTTTTTTTTTTTTTTCTGACTCAAATAACATCCTAGAGTTTCCCGAAAATAACTAATTTCCTTTTTCTGTTTTCCTTCTGGGAAAATATCATTAAAAACACACATTAAAAAAAAAAAAAAAACTAACTTTGCTCTAAAAACAAGTAATAATTATGTTTAAATTTCTGTTATGTTAAATTTCTGTAAATTTCCCTCAGCTATTGCTTCAAATATATAAATTTGTGGATAAAATACCACTTCAAGAAAAGGATTTGTAAGTAAAATCATCAGTGAAGAATTAAATTTCCCTTTGGACTAACTTGCTTCAATTTTAGTGAATCTGTAACATTTAAAAACGAGTGTGAAATGTTTCTCAAATCCACCAAACTACTGAATTTTCATCTCATAATTTGCATATTCATTTGATTTTTAGACAGTTCTACTTGCTTGAGCCTCTGGGCAAATGCAGTACATTTTCAGGTTGGTTCTTACATCTAGAGATTTGCATTGGAACATCGTAGAAGGTATGAATCAACACATATAAACCTCCATGGATAGTAATGGATCTTGTTGGTAATTCAGTAGAATTGTGACTTTTCTGTGTGACCAGCCATTTTACCTCTGTTGCAAGAAGAAAAAAGAGTAAATCCAAATTTCAGTAATGGGGTTCTTCATTGACTAAGACTTTCATTCATAGGACTTTCTATGCTCTTTAAGGCATATCTTAAATAGGTCCATTCTCAAGATTCATGACACTGTCTTAGATCAACATATTTGTTGCATTATATAATTTAGTTTCTCATTCTAGAGACTTAGTTAGTATTCCTTAATATGAGCAGAATATTTAGTATAACTTAGTATAAGTATTGCCTTATACTTTATCCAGGAGATATGAAGTATTTATATAAATAAATAAAGATAGACAGATAGATAGATAGATAGATAGATAGATAGATAGATAGAAATGGGGGAAATTCTATTTGATGAAACTCATTCTGGTTCTTTAATCCAATACAAAATGAGGGAGCATAACTTAAGGTACAAGAACATTTATTTAGAATAGTTTAAAGCAAACTTAAATATCAGAACCTTAAAACATTATTATTTAAAATAATTCTTTTTTCTTAAAGGCTTTTAAACCAGGCATCCATTATAGCTGTGTTATCTCCCAACTTGTCCACAGAAATAAACTGGACTTAATGGAAATTTAATTTTTTTTTCTACAACCTGTTGGTTCCATCTGGCTTAACCTCAAGCCTGATTTATTCCTGGAGAAAATCTGAGTAGCTGCTACTCCAATACCAGTCCATCGCTGTGCCTGTGTTAGATACCAGTTTATGAGGGTTGCTAACAATCAGGCTCCAAATTCAATGCAGATCCTTCAGTCTTTAACCAGCAGAGAAGTACAATTAAATCTGGAAATGATCTGAAATGATCTATTCTATAGTATTTAAAAGAAAGAAGGAGCTATAATAGAATAGTAAAATGTCCCATTTTATATTTAAAAGTTTTCATATGCCCATGTCTGTATTTTGTGAATTATTTCTTTAGTTTTATGCACAATGCACATTAGTAATCATCTCATTTAGCATGCACCAGCTTGATATACTGATTAGTTACAGTTATTAATAGTAATAATTTCAACCTTTCTCAATAGTCCCTAAAAAGAAAAAATTTCCTTCTTCAAAATATATGTGTTTCAGAATATTTTCTATACAATTCTTGTAGAATACTAGTTCTGGGATATGCTCTGCTATAAGAGCGATTCAGAATCAGAAAAATTTGGAAAACACTGGGTACTACATTCTACCTCTTGAAGACTTACTTGCACATTGATATATTAAATCTTTGAGAAGTTTTACAATGACAATATCCATTTACACATAATTTAATTCTCACTCTTTTTTTATGCAATGACATCTGCTAATTACTAGTACATGAAGTTCCATGAATCACATTTTGGGAAAGCAGCATGGAGCTGTGTAGTGTTTGAGTTTTTGCAGTCACGTACACCTTAGTATAATCCAGTGGTCTCAAACTGTTGGGCCTGGATTGGTAATATCTGGGAACTTATTAGAAGTGCAAATTTTCAGGCCCCACTCCCAGTGAATCAAAAATTCCACAGGGAGGGCCCTGGCAATCTGTATTTAAATTAATTCTCCAGATGTTTCTGATGCATCCTAATTTGCATCGCTGATCTAATTCCACTACACTTTATTCATCTGATTATTTTTGATTGAGAAAAATAAGTGGGAGACACAGAAAAGTTAATTTTACAGTGATAGCTGTACTGACTAACCAGACCTATGGATGTCTTGACTGTCAAGTGTCATAGCCACAGATAAAATTAAATTAGGGAAAACATAGAATATATTATGCTCTTAGATTAAAAATGCCAGAATGGCAGGCATTAAACAGCAAGCCCAAGGAATGGAAACATTCTTCTCTACTTCTCAGAACCTCTTTACCCCTCAGAGCAGAGTCGAATTCTCTCACCACCAACCAACTTTCTTCAGACCAGGCAGGTCCAGAAGGAAGGTTCTATGATTGACTGAGCTTGGTCAGATGCTCACATCAACCAATGACTATGCTGGAGTCATTTGTGGTGGACAAATTCGAGAACAAAGAGGATTTGTTCTCTGGCTGAAAGAGAAACACAGGCATATGATCACTGAGAAAAATAATTGTTTGTATTTTCTGAAATTATTTTTTAATTTGGAAAATCATCCTGTCTAGGAAGACTCATTTCTCTTACGCTGAGAACGATTTGGACACTAATTTTTAAAAGGTTTAACATTAATATTTACATTATTTATTAATAAACTAATTATTACTACACTAATATTTAACACTAATGTTTGGACTACAATTATATTTCATGGATTTTGTCTACAAACAAAGGAGAAAAGTAATGCCAAAGGAGGGAGGACAGGATGGGTTTAATAACCATCAGCGCCTTTGGGTCAATTGCTGTATGTTACTCTTAAAGGAAAGCTACAGTTATGTACCCACATTTACCTGCACTGCTTTTTAAGAAGTTTTAGTACTTGTTGAAAGGTACAAGGAGAATTTTATCAGTTTCTTTATTAATGAAACATTTATTAAATACCTACTGGTGCCAATTGTTGTTTTTTGTTTTGTTTTGTTTTAAGATTTTTATTTATTTATTCATGAGAGACAGAGAGAGACAGAGACAGAGACAGAGAGAGAGGCAGAGACACAGGCAGAGGGAGAAGCAGGCTCCATGCAAGGAGCCTGACGTGGGACTCGACACCGGGTCTCCAGGATCACACCCCGGGCTGCAGGTGGCACTAAACTGCTGCACCACCGGTGCTGCCCTGGTGCCAATTATTGTGATAATTGTCCTTCTCACAATGAATCTTCATTGTAACATGTGAAATAGTCATAGAAACGAGTTATTGTGGGAGGAATTTATTGATTGCAAAATCCCCCTTTTGAAAAAAAGATTTATTTAAAAAATAATAAAATAAAAAAAGATTTATTTATTTATTTGAGGGGTGGGAAGAGGGAGAGAGTACCCTGAACCTGACTCCCTGCTAAGCACGGAGCCTAATTCAGGGCTCTGATCCTAAGACCTTTAGATCATGACCTGAGCATATTCTATAGGCTTTTTCTTTTTTTTTTCCCCCTTGATAGTAGTTGGATTTGGGGAGAAATAGGTATCAAACAGGAAGCACTTAACTTGTCAATTGATATGTCCACCAGGGGATGAATATTTATCCTTGTTCCCCCACCCTAAATAGGAAAAGAAAAGGCAAGAGTGTTTTTAAATTCTTATATCATTTTGCATGGCAATATTACTGAATATTGACAGTCATAGCAATTGTGAACAGAATTTTTTACAAGTCCTTTCAACATATCTCTTCTCCATAGGGCCACAATTAATTGACATTTATAATGCATATCACCAAACCTCACAAAAAGTATAACAGCTCTGGTCTTTAATATAAGAAAACTGCAACTCAGAAAGACTCTTCAATGTATGTAATAGACCATAAACTCCATGTAGAGTGTATGGTAGTCTACAAGCTCCATGACAGCAGAAATTGTGCTTGTGTTGTATCCCCACTCCTCAAAAGGTGCTGGCACATGATAAGTCACCAAAAATATTGATTGAATGAATGAATTAAATGATGGATGGATGGATGTGAAAGAATTGGAATTAGATCAAATTTTGTATGACTCTAAAACCCAGCATTATTCAATCCTCTGCTACATTTCATAGTTTCCTGACATCTATGAAAGAAAGTCTACAAAGTGTGGCAATGAAAGTCTTCCATGACTGGGTACCAGTCTGTGTACCTTTCTAGTATTGTCTTTTAATACTTCCATTACATCTTGGAGGTTTTATTTGGCCTAGGCCAGGATATTCAGGTCTGTTGAATTTGCCATCCTCATTCTTTTTCCTTAATTTAAACTTGAGTCACATCTGAAATGTGTTCCCTTGTCCTCATCTACTACCAGTATTTCTCAACTAGACATAGTCCTGCCAATTAGTGAGTTATCAGGAAGCATGTGGGGACACTTTTACTTCTTCCACATAATTAGGGGCCTCTATTAACATATAAGAAGGAGTCCAAGAATTCCGAATGTTTTACAATGCATGGAAGCATCCTGCATAATTAAAAATTATTCCAAATGCCAAATGGCAATAATCTAAATGCCAACAACAATGACACTGAGAAACATTGTGTATCTAATTCAATCTAGACTCAGCATTATGTAGTCCCGTTTTGGTCCCTAGAGTTACCCACTTTTTAATCCCAGCTATACCACTTAGTAGTTATATTATTTTGAGTCATTTGATCTCTTGCAACTTTAGTTTTCTCAACTGCAAAATGGGTTTAGTAACGTCTTTCAGCAATGAGGCAGGGAGTAGAGATGAGAAATACAAAGTACTGACATACAGGTGATTTTTAATAGCTGGTTACTATTCTTAACAAATCTCTACAATCTAACATCAAGCCTCTTCCTCCTTGAAGCTCATTCTGCTATCAAAGCTGAAAATATTATTTTCTTCCTCTCAACCACTCTATTTTAGTTAAGAGTCTTGCAGTTACAAAAAAAAAAAAAAGAGAGAGAGAGAGACCTGTCCAAGTCATCTTAGGGGGGCAAATAGAAAGATTATTGACAAGATCCTGTGTTAGTTAGGACTCTATGCTATAAGTAACAGAAAACCCAAGTAAAACTGACTTAATGAAGAAAATGTATTAGTTTGCATAATTCATAGCATACTATAAATTCCACATAGACAAATAAGCTCTGTGAGGGCAGAGCTTCTGTTTATCTTATTCATAGTTGGCTTTATTCTCATGCTCCATATGGTGGTGCTCTGGCAAATCCAGACTCTCCCTGTGAGATCATAATGGCTGCTGCAGTTAAGAGAGTTTATATTCTTAAACCAACCAGTCCTGGAGAGGAGAATGAGTGCTTCTAATAGATCCTAAGGAGGAAATAGCTTCTGTCTCTTAGAAACCCTTTGCATCTTGTAGGCTTTGGGAAGGATTATATATCCTAAACCAATCATAGGGTTTGGGGTGGGGGTTGAAAGTGTTGGAGAAAAAATAACTATCTGCTTAATTCAATTAGAACTCAGCCCTGAGTGGTTCCTGGGTGGCTCAGTAGGTTAAGCATCTGCCTTCAGCTTGGGTCATGATCTCAGGGTCCTGGGATCAAGCCCCACATTGGGCTCCCTGTTCCGCAGGGAGCCTGCTCTCTGAATAAATAAATAAATAAATAAATAAATAAATAAATAAATAAAATCTTAAAAAAAAAAGAAAAGAAAAGAAAAAGCACTCAGCCCTGAAATTGAGAGGCAAATCGACCTCCTCCTTTCCCTACAAAACAACTGAGAATGGGAGGGAATGGTTTCCCAAGAGATAGAATTGTTAGCAAGAGAAAGAGAAGGGGGATAATGTGGTACAAAATATGACCACTAGAGTAATTTGGGCTGTGGCTTAGATTTTTCCCAGGATCAGAATAAGTAGGCAGGAAACTGCAAACTCACTTTAATAGGGTGATACCCTAATTATAAACCCTGCTTTCAGCTCTGAGGTGGTAACTAGGGACTAAATGGCCACCAACTCCACCCTATGGGAGCTTGTCTTCAGGTGATGGAAACAGTGGAACATAAAGACAGCACTTAGAGGCCCCCTCCCTAAGAAGAGTTTACTTCTTTGTAAGTCTACTTATTTAGAATTTCAAAGAGAATAGGACCAACCAATATCAACACGTGCCAATGATGGGCAGAACTGCCATGTTTTTGTCCTTGCATATAAGTTTTTTATAATACTAAAAGACTTAGGATTTGGGGTTTGTAATTGGTCTCTTTTGTTTTGCAAATGCAATGTTTCAAATTGTGGGGAAAGCGCTATGCTAGGAATAGACAGTGCCTTAGCAATGCTGAAAAATAATGGCATTAGAGAGCAAATTGAATGCAAAGTCTCTATTTTAATCCAAACTCAAGAAATCTGAGAAATTTAAGAGCCTCCACTGGAGACTGGTAGATGGAGTGCTGTTTTTAGAGATGGGTAGTTTTGTGAAAACCATGAGAGTGAAGATACAGGAGAGTTTACTTGCCCGCTGGAAGTCTTAGGTTAGCCATTACTTTCAAGAATTCTTTCACTATTTAGCCAAACAAGGGAGCTCATTTTGAACATTTTGGGTGTTTTATGTTTTAGCTCTTCAAGTAGACTGTATTATTCTCTTTTCATCTCATCTTGTACACCCAGTTACCACACTGGTGATAGTATACTTAGTAATTCTTGGTCATTGAGGTAAATAAACCTGAATACAAGCAGAAGGGTAGAGTAAATTTTTGTAACAGAAATATAACTTGTCACCAGTTTTCAAACTCTATACTGTCTCTTTGTCCTCCTGGGAGACAAATTAAGTCATAAGAGTGCGGCAGATTCTAACCCTACTGGGGGAACTGAATAGAAAACAATGGAAGTTCATTCTCAAAATACTACGCTAAAAAACTGTGCAGTTTTGCCACTTTTAAAGAATTTATCTGTAGGAAGGGTGAAAAGAGCCATCCTGTGCTCAGGGATATAACCAACTCTTCTATATTAACCCAAATCCTCTCATGAAGGGGCTTACAGTAGTAAGTAATATGCAGACCAGGTTTTGAGCATTTGCCTTACCAAGCAGGAGTAAGTATCAGCTCAATAATCAGGGCTTATTAAATAGTGCCCTATGGATGCCTGCATGGAGGTTATAAATTCTCAACCCCTCCTCTCTGCCCTGGAAAAAATAATGCAAATTTCTGTCGGTGGGGCAAAGCTCATCTTTCTGGGGAAAGTGCCAACAATTTCCTCCAAACTTTTAAAGAGGTCTGTTACCAAAATAATTTAGACACACCGTTCTATCATTATCAGAAAACAAAAACAAAAACTAAACTATGATCAATGGAAACAAAGCCTTGGGTATGCTGTGGTAAGATAGGTCCTATCGTACCTTGCTATTACCCATTTAGCAATGTGTAACTAGTGAAGAGTTGTGATTACAGGTATGTAGAATATAAATTTGATTATCTTCCCTATTTCAACCAACAGTAATCGCATCTTTCTAGTCAGTCAAGTATAACTCCACATATCCACCATATTTGCATCCTCTCTTCTGTTTATATGTCATATCCCATCCATTAGCAATTTCTGTTCCATTTAACTTCATTATATACCCAGAATGCAACCATGGCTCATCACTTCCACTGCTATCACCATGGCCCAAGCCATCATCATATCCCACTGAATTATTCCAAGAGTCTTCTAGTCGATCTCCTTGCTTCTGCTTGTCTACCATTTCACTCTACTCCCAACAAAACATCAGAGTTCTTTTCAAATTCAAGTCAAGTTATTCCCCTCCTGTGTTAAATACATTCTAGTACCTTCCAACTTGCTCCCTCATTTCAGGTGTTTGTTTTTAAAGGCACTTCCTCTGGGAAGCCTTCTCTGGCTTAGCTACAATGTTTATGTTTCATATGAAGTAAACTATTTATATTTTAATTAAGAAAAAGAGGGCATTGAGTAATTAAAAATACCTAAATATTTTTGGCATCAAACAGATCTGTATTCAATCCCCAGCTCTGCTATTCACACATTGTAAAATATGGCTGATACCTTCCCTTGCATGATTCTTGTGAGGATGCAAACAGTCGGCATATATTAGGTATTTGATAAATGATCTGACTTCTCACTGAGATGGCAGAAGACAGATATGATACAAGGAGATTAACAGTTGAGACATCACAATTTTTTTAAAGATTTTATTTATTTATTCAAGAGAGACACAGAGAGAGAGAGAGAGAGAGAGAGAGAGAGGCAGACACAGGCAGGGGGAGAAGCAGGCTCCATGCAGGGAGCCCGATGTAGGACTCGATCCTGGGTCTCCAGGATCACACTCTGGGCTGAAGGCAGGTGCTAAACCACTGAGCCATCCAAGAGTCCCGAGATATCACAATTTTTAGGATTAACTAAAAGTATTTGTGTCTTAACACACACACAGGGCAGTACTTCATATTTTTTTTGCTCTAAATAAGAAAACCCTGTTGTTGTTTAGTGACCTTGGTAATTTCATGCTACTTTGGTTGATTTAAATGATTTTTTATTCATCTTACATATTAATTTTTTCAAATGATTTGGGGATAGTTTCTACACTGAGCTTTAATTATCATTTTATAATTCAGGCAATGGCTTTTGACTTGGACAATTTCATTTATGTGCCAAGAAATGAGCTACATCACTAGAATTCTATTCTGGCCAAATTATTCCATTCTCATTAAATTGTATAAATATATATTTCCCTAAGAGGCACGATACAGTGTAGCATTCTTACCTGCATTGATTTGATCAGTGCGTTGGCATCTATTGCCCAAACAATGTTCTTTGGAGATATTCGATGACTGTTTATCAGAATCAAATTCAATCATCTCCTGAAAATAGCAGATTCAGCAAATTTCCTTTCCCTATTTTAGGTTAACAAAGGCAAAGGACATATGATTATTTGAGCTTTTATTTATCTATTTTTTAAAATTTTTATTTATTTATGATAGTCACAGAGAGAGAGAGAGAGAGAGAGAGAGGTAGAGACACAGGCAGAGGGAGAAGCAGGCTCCATGCAGGGAGCCCGACGTGGGATTCGATCCCGAGTCTCCAGGATCACGCCCTGGGCCAAAGAAGGCGCCAAACCGCTGCGCCACCCAGGGATCCCTGATTATTTGAGCTTTTAATTATTTTTATCCCATAGCAGAAAAGATGATAACAGTTTGGATTGTTTGAGTAACTTTGTTAGTTAAGTGAATAAATAATAGGCATCAAACATGTATTAACCTTATTTTAACTTGTGACAGTCCCTCGGTGGCCCAGGGCAGGGATATTCCAACACTGGAAAAGCTATGAACTATACTGAGAGCATTTGGTGCTCCTAATGATGAGATTATCCCCTGCTGCTATTACCTATGGCCAAACATCTGGAAATTAAGTAAGTTACTCATGGCAATCTCACATCTTTTCTGTCAAATTTATTTTTTCTCTTATTAATGCACTTTTTTCTTTCATGTATTTCAAGTCCCAAAGCCTTCTTATTGGAGAATATGGTTCTAATAAAAGAATGGAAACACCCAAATATTAGAGGTTACTTTTTAAGGAATTTGTGTTTATTTTTAAAGATATTTGTATTTAAAAATGGGTCTATTAGAAGAGATTAGTTCCCATTTAAAGTAATACATTAGCAATAGTATAAATGTAAAGTTTTGTGGGCCAGCTTTGTATCTCAAATCACTTTAGATAGACATGCATCTACCCAAAAAGCTAGTTTACATATTGTCTTATCTTTCTCATTTTGTGTATATCTGGAGACTTATTTCAGAATGTCTGTTTAATATATTCTTAAGCATCATTTAGTTTCTTTATCATACATAAACTCATGTCTAGGTATCTTCCCCTAGGTTCAACTATAGAATTCTGTATAGAGAGGTTACATGTTCAATACCTCCACAATAAATGTATGGAAAATTAAATTGAATAATCATTGACTGCCTTTAACTGCCCTTGTTCCCCAAGCAGCAGATTTGGACCAATTAGACATAGTTTTTCAATGTAATTGTGTAATGGATACAACTAATACTTGGGGTGTTCAGTTAATCACACATTTACTCATTTACACATTCATTAATTTAATTATTATTTACTGTGTTCCTACTACATGTAAGGTGCTGGAAACATATAGACAAATTATATTACCTGGCCACAGGGAGTGTACAGTACCAGTGATTCCACATAGTATACTGATTCATAGGTTTGGCCAAATGCTAATTTCCAAGTCATTCAAGAATAGTTTTATATTTAAATATGTATCAATATGTTGAACCTCACTTGTGCCAAGAAAAGGAGGATATTATTGGTGCCAAATAAGAACTACTAAATGCCCCACACAAATATCATCTTTACTAAAATTCATCTGGATTTGACTTCATTCATTCATCTATTTCATTAATTCATTTATTTATTCATCCATTCTTCCAGCAAGAAAAGCAATTATCAAACTATTTATTATGTTCTGGGCATTATTCTAAGTTTTGAGTATACAAAGACAAAAAAAATAAACAATAGAAACAAAGAAAAAATAAGTATTTGAAATAATTAAGTTTGGGAAGTATAGACTTACTTCATACAATCAAATAGCTATGAAATTTATAAAAATAAGGGCTTTTTGACTATTTTGCGAGTTAGATTTAAAGTTTTAGTTCTCTTTCCTTAAGCTAAGTAAGGAAATGAAATATTAGATGGAATTAAAATTTAGGGTTTTTTTTTTCTCCTACACATGGGGCATCCCCTGTCACTGTGAACACAATGTTCAATAATGTAAAAACTATTTCAGAATATATCTATGAGGGATCCCTGGGTGGCGCAGTGGTTTGGCGCCTGCCTTTGGCTCAGGGTGCGATCCTGGAGACCCGGGATCGAATCCCACGTCGGGCTCCCGGTGCATGGAGCCTGCTTCTCCCTCCCTATGCCTGTGTCTCTGCCTCTCTCTCTGTGTGTGTGTGTGTGTGTGTGTGTGACTATCATAAATTAAAAAAAAAAAAGAATATATCTATGATACTACCAAGGATAGGGCATAATTGTCATTAAGAATCCATTATCTGTATGTATTCAAACAAGAATCTCCATTTTTTTTTACCGATTAGAACAGTAATTTTAGCAAATTCAACGTAATTATCATATAAGTTATTTGACTGGGATTAATAATCTATTTGAATGGTTAACTCAGAATAAATATTTCCATAATTTATATTTATTGTATAGCAACTAAAACTGCTCAGGTTCTCATTTAACTTATTGACAGAATTAAATTAAACATGCCATTAGGCCAAAAGCACATATATGCAAAATTAATGTTTCTTTAAGCCTTGTTTTTATTTTTTTCATGTTTTTTTTTTCATACCAAAAGGTATAGAAATCATCATTGCTCAATATCTAACTTTTGGCTTTTGGAATTCTGAGGATTTTTTTTTTCAACTATATTGACTTTTCATTTATATTATAATTTTCTTTTCATCACATTTACAAAATAAAGGGAATGACTTGTCTTATTGGGTATGTCTAACAATTTCTTTGTAAGGACCTGATTTGCATCTTATCCATGTTGTTGCACCATAGCATGTAACCACCAAGACTGATTTTTTTTCATCATAGGGTTGAACCCTCCTAATTTGTCAAATCTGTTACTTGAACAAGTTGAATTGCCAGCTTTTATCTCAATTTCTTGACTGCTGTTTAAGAGGATTAGAGGCCTTGGTCAGCTTCACCAGGGTGGCTAACGTAGCCGTAACAGGCGCCATTGCCGCTCAGATCCAAAAATCAATGAACTGAGTCTGATTGACTGAGTCTCAATTGCTCTGTGGAAAAAAGCCTAATGCTGGTCTTCTCTACTTATGCAAACCCAAGGCAGACAGAAACCAGCAGTGACCTCTTCTTCCTTTTAAATTCAAATATTTGGAAGGGAATAGAAAGAGAGAGAGAAATCATAGCAAAATATGAAGAAATGAGAATGTGAAGCATGTGCTCCTTTGTGCCCAAAGAAGCAGTATGATTTCATCATTTTACTAAGGATTCAAGTTCTCTGATGAGAATGTCTTTTACTTTTAAAAAACACTCAAAATGACCAGTTATCATCATCTCGGCTTTTTTCATCTAGCTTCAGTAAGCAAATTTACAAATACAAACGACCAAAAGTAAGCTTTCCATTTGAAATATTTTATTTAATTCTAGGGAAGTTATAAAAAAAATAAAGCTGACCAAAGTTCATTATCTTCATCTAGACTAGAATGAATTCAAATTAAGAAAAATACATATTTTCCTCATTTTTAAAATTCTATAAAAAATATTGTGGAAAGGATACACTTTTTTTGATGCAATATAGTGCTCCTTCCTCTGTTTTCATTGTAATGGAGCAAAGTATAAAATGATCACCATTCTTTTCTATGTGTTAGACGTAAAGGGAAAGAATTATTATCTGATTTCGTTTTGAGGGTATTCATACAGGCAGTCATCTTTTCCATTTAAAGAGGTATTTAAAGCTTCCCTGAGAAAACTTGTAAGTTGTGTTTTTTTAATGGGTCTAAAGAACTAGATCTGGTGTTAAAATAGTTCTATTAGAAGTTATGCAAGTAAAGGTACTGTAGTTACTCAAGAAATAGAGGAGCCCTTTGGCAAAAGCAATTCTTTTAACTCTCAACAATTGGGCAACATTTTCTGGAAAGAAGAGGGTCCCCAGAGAAAAACAGCATCTTATATCATAGAATCAGAGTGTTTTAGAGATTTTCAAGCCATTTTTTTTGCAGCCCTCTAACTACAAAGATCATAAAACAGGAACCCAAAAAGTTAAGAGACTTCCCCCAGGTTTCAAATCAACTGAAATTCTTAAGAGGAAAGAGCTTGATATGGAGAATTTTAAGAGGCTTTATAAGAGTAGAAAATGTAGATCAGTGATATTTTCATCTGATCTGAAATACCATTAGGATCATCTTGTCAACAATTCTAATTTGGATTGCATTCATTTTAATCCATGACTTTAAAAAGTAAGTACATATTCATGAAACATCTTAGATAAAGTTTTAAGCGGATGGCAGCTGAGATAGGAAGTGTATTTAATAAACAGGACATAATTTCTAGTGATGGTAGTTTGTTTTGTCTTTCTATCTAGAACCTAACTTTTAAGGAGTGGGATCTTTTCATGGGGTGTGTAAGTAGATCTACCCCTTACCCACCCCCCCCAAGCTGTTCTTTCACCAAAATGCAAGGCTGAAACAGGCTATTTTAAAGGGGATGGTTCTTATATTAAAACAGGAGACAACATTATCCCAAATAACTTTTTGCAAAAATAAAATTTTCTGAAACTTCATTTGCCTTTTGTCACTGCGAAGGCATTTTGCAGTAGAATAACTTAGTAACAAGTGAAATTTGAAAAAAGTCAAAGTTCTCATTAAAACAAAGTCATCTGATATTACTGAGAACCATAAAACAGCTATTGAAATCTGAAGCTTCAGAGAAGGAAATCTTTATTGTAATAAAGGAATCAGCAACATTGTTTATAAGCATCATTTCCATGGCGAAAGATTAGTTCATTCAATAAGAATCTTGTAACATGGTGCCAGCACGGGCGCAATAAACTTTATGGAATGGCTCATAAGATTAGACTAATTAAAGATAATCTAATTTGGACAATTTTATCTTCTGGAAAAGAAATGTGATGTCATCCTCTGGGAAGAGACAATGTTTAGTCTCTGGGGATGTGGAAAAAAAAAAAGGAAGAAAGAAAGAAAAAAAAGAAAAAAGGGGAGAAAAAACCTCACAAGATATGTGCAATAATAAGAATTAGGGTTGATCCAAAGACAGTCTTAGATCTACCCATTGCCTCTCAAAAGATCCACCACATAGACTGTTAAGCCCCATAATTATCTCCCCTATTTGTGACAAGCGTGAGCTAATCAGTCTCTGAGGGAGTTTTCCAGCAGATTCTGAGGAGAGTGTGTGTGCTTCACAGTGCTCATCAAGCTATTTTGTACTCAGAACCGCAAAGAGCTGACCAAAGTTCATTATCCTCATCTAGACCAGAATTAATTCAAATTAAGAAAAATAGACATTTTTAAAATGTCGAGTGCTTATGATTTAGAACAAAGAGTCCTCACTATTTTTATAACAGCGGCATAGGTTCTAGCTGCCTATAATCCCATATTAAAAGATTAGAAAAAACATCTGAAGAAATCAGAGAGTGTCTAATTGAGGTTCTTGCCTTTAATCCTCCAAGCCGACTCCCTCTTGGATATCAAGATCTGTCAGTGGCGAGCCAGGGGAATTCTGTAAGGAAAAAGCAACCACGAGGAATATAACGTATTCTTTCCCACTTAAGAAATAAAAAAGGAAAAAACACAGTTGGTGATATGAAAACATAAGCCAACACAAAATTAAGGGAAACCCCCAAAATGGATTTGTAAATATAGCTGGTAAAAAGTGAAGAAATTAGCTTGACAGTACTCTTTAATAATGTTTAAAACATTGTGCAATACAAAGTACACATATAAAAGAAAAAAATTCTCATGAAAAGAGTAAACAATAAAGAGTAACAAAAAAGTGAATTTACACTCTCACTAGCAAACAATAAACTTTTTATTTAATAAATATATTTGACTTGGATATTGATTGTTAGAGTATTCATTATCTAATTGGCCTTATATAATTCTATTTACTCATCTTGCCAGAGAATTCTATGTTAATGAGTACTTTCATCTCCACACCAAGAAATGTCACTGTGAGACAAAGTTTTCCTGTGTAGCTATTACATAATTGTGCACAATACAATTTAGAATCTTCACTTGTTGATAATTAATATTTCATGCTTATTTACTAAAGGGCAGAAAAATTAGGCTATAGTTTATGAACAGTAAGTTAAATTAGCATAAGGAAAAATGAAAGGGTTTATTTTGTTTTAAGAAACAAAATCTTTTATAACATAATAAAAAAGAAAACAGTAATCAAGAAGAAAAAAGGGGAAGAAAATAGTGTACTAAACATGTTAAAATAACATCACACTTTAATCATAAAGTAGAATCTTTGCTTTCCTTACTAATTTCTTAGAAATTGATATAAAATGTAAATTATGCAAAGATTACATCTAATAAAATATATATTTATAAGTATATGTGTGTGATAAACATATTTCTCTTCAGCCTATTATGCATTAATACTTTAAAAGGGTTAATTTGCTGCATATTAGGAAAGTTTTCTTTTATTTCCATCATAAACAAACTCGCATATAGAAAAATCATTTAAAATATTTTAGTAGGCAATTTAATATTTTATTAACAATCTTTTTGTTAAAGATGCTTCTTTGTAGTAAATTGGATTTTGAAGGACGATAAAAGTCATTAGAAATCATTCTATAATACAGAGAATCTTCTAACAGAACATAAATATGGGAATTAAAACAATCTAATACTTTTTTCTTTTCAATTGCAAATGCAAAGCAGTTATAGAGTAATATCTTTTGATCTGTACCTACTATCTCACAAGAGATCCCACGCCTCTTCGGAAAACACCACACCACAATATGCATACATTAGTGACATTTTAGCAGTACCAGCACAGATTTGTGTGCATGGTCCAAATAATAAATTTTAGAACATTTAATTTTTGGTAAAGAATACTTTTAATAAATATCAAAACCAATTAATATCTTGATATAAAGATATACGATCATTTTTTAAATCCCAATTTTGTTCTGATTTTTAAAAATATGATTTATTCTATTAGTACTAGAGATATTGAAATTAGTACAAATTAATGACAACATACAATTAACTAACAGAGTCATTGTGAAGGGGAAGATTAAGAAATTCACAGACTGTGACTGAATTCATTATGAACAGTTCATATTTTAAAAGCGCAGAGGGCAAAAGAAGCGAGGACAGATATAGAGCACAAACCTAAATTCTCTAATTTCCCCATAAAATTCAAAGTTGTCATTCTATGGCTTTATGGGATTGGCCACCATTCCATGAGGGAGCTGGTATACCTGAACCCCTTAATCACTAAATGTCAGGTGGGAAGTGACAATCACCTGGTTACCTTATTTATAATTAAAATAACATGCTTTTTCAGGGATATAACTTTACCCTGATTTCTTAGGTTTGATATAAGAAAGAAATTATGTCATTTACATTTTTACAAGACATCAAGTTACTTCTTGTGCTTTTGTGTTACAAACATAAAGCTAAATATTTCATTTTAGTATAGTAATTTAACCAGTAAACCAATTTAATGATTATAATTTAACCTGTACGATGAATCATGAGAAAAAAATATGCACAATCTGCAACTATTTGAAATTCACAAGCAATTAAAAAAAAAAAAAAAGCATGTATCAGCTTAGGACATCATAGGTGTTATCCAAGAGTGATAACATTGGAAATGGTGAGGCTTGTTGGGGTTCTTTCTCATTTTGAGGAGGCATCACCATACTGTGTGGTAGAAGTCCGAAACCTCCATCAGACTAGCATGGAGGAAGGAAGGTCTATCTCATACATCCTCAATCTTGTCTGCCTGTTACAGCCATTCTGAAAGGTTTTAAAATCCTAATGCCTAAGCAGAAGCCCAATACCCTTAAAATAATAGTAATAAATAAATGAAATTGTAAAAAGAATTCAGAAATATATTTATTTTAAAGCTCTCCAGGTTATTCCACTGTGCCGTCAAGGTTGAGATCTATTGATCTGTACCAACCCTTCTCTCTACCTGGCAACCTAGAAAACAGTGTTAGCTAGTTTCATGGAATTGGAGGTTCTTAACAAACTAGGAGCTGTCGGGGTAATTCAGCGGTTCTCACACTTTTTGCCCTCAGGTCCCCTTTTCACAATTCAAGATTACTGAAGAGCTTTGTTTATGTCAGTTTTTCTCATGATATTTGCTTCATTAGAAATTACAGCTGAGACATTTAAAAGTATCAATTAATTGATTTCAAAATAAAAACAATGAACCTATTAGATGTTAACATAACTTTTATTTAAAAATTATATTTTGCAAAACAAAAATTATCAATGAGCTAAGTAGTAATGTTTTACATTTTTTGCCCATCTCTTCTTTTTCTATTTTTTTTAAATTTTTTTATTTATTTATGATAGTCACAGAGAGAGAAAGAGAGAGAGGCAGAGACATAGGCAGAGGGAGAAGCAGGCTCCGTGCACCGGGAGCCTGATGTGGGATTCGATCCCGGGTCTCCAGGATCGCGCCCTGGGCCAAAGGCAGGCGCCAAACCGCTGCGCCACCCAGGGATCCCTCTTCTTTTTCTATTTGAAATATTTTTCAGGTTTTAAAAACTCCATTACAGTTAACATACAGTGTTATATTAGTTTCAGGTATACAATATAGTGATTCAACAATTCTATAGATTACTCAGTGCTCATCATGGTAAATTTACTCTTAATCCCCTTCAACTATTTCACTTATTCCCCCTCAATCAAAAATCAGTTTCTTCTTTACAGTTCAGAGTCTGTTTCTTGGTTTTTCTCTTTTTTCCTTTTGTTCATTTATGCAGTTTCTTAAATTCCACATATGAGTGAAATCATATGGTTTTTCTCTGATTGACTTACGTTGCTTAGTATTGTACTCTCTAGTTCCATCCATGTTGCAAATGGCAAAATTTCACTCTTTTTTGTGGCTGAATAATATTCCATTGTATATCTATACCACCTCTTCTTTATTGATGGACATTTGGGCTGCTTCCATAATTTGGCTATTTTAAATAATCCTGCAATAAACATAGGGATGTAAATATATTTTTAAATTAGTGTTTTCATATTCTTTGAGTAAGTACTCAATAGTGGAATCACTGACTCATACAGTAATTCTATTTTTAATTTTTTGAGGAAACTCCATACTGTTTTTCACAGTGAATTGTTTGCCAATATTACTTGGCTTCCTAGGAAGGTAGCTCAGTTTTCATATCCACTTTTGTATTTAATCTGTTGCAATAACACGTACCAGGAAAACTTCCCCATGCACTTATGAGAGGATGAGAGAGAAGAACACAAATAACCTCCAGGGGTCTTGATTTACCCCAAGAAATCCTTGGACCACATCTTGAGAACTGCTGGCACAATTAAAGTAACTTTCATAGTACAATGAACAGAAATACGGCAAACCCTTATCCTCTTATTCTTGAAGGGTTAAGACAAAGGAACGACTTAGATGTATAAAGGAAGTATTGCTTTTTGCCATTTGCGTGGTGAATTTAAGCTGTGGCAGTATAGGTATTATTTCAAAGACTGACCTAATTTAACTGGAAACCTTCACTATTTCAAACCAAAATGCATCTGAAAAATATGAATTTTACTTGAATGATTTTTGCACACTTAAAAGATCCAATCATCATACTCCTAAATTGTGCAATCTAGTTGGTGAGACAAGGCATGCCTAGATAAAGACATATTTGAGGAATGTTTTGTGAGATCATATTTTAATATCTAATTATGCAGATGAGTAAAATCATATGTATAACTTCTTTAAATTTGTGGAAATGCTCTCATTTTGTTATTTTTTCACATAAGACATTATCATCTTAGGTAGATAATTCACCTTTTAAGATGATAGGACATGAGAAGAGGACATCTTTGTGCTAAATGGCTATTTTGGTTTTAGCAATATGGTTACAGATTCTTACATAAATCATTCATATTTATTTCTAAGAACTTTCTGTTGTTAGTGTTGTTGTTGTTATGTTACTTTGCACCTCCCTCTTGTTTCAGGCAGATGACCTTCAAATTGAAATAATATTCCTCTGATTTATTTCCTCTGATCTTATTTTTAAAAAGTTATCTCCTTGTTGGTTTGCATATCCTTTGTCTTGTTATCTTCTTTGCACATCTCACATCCAGCATTACCTGTGCAAGAGGAATGCATACACATTCAATCTCCTTCTTTCCATGTTGACTACTGTTCACATTTGTTATAGTCATTTTTAATTTTAATTCTATTCTCCAAGATATTGGCTATTTCTTCCACCTGATGTCATCGGCAGACTTAACAAGCATACTCGATATTCCATCATCCTGATCATTGGGAAAACGTTAAATAGCACCGGACTGGCAACTGACCCCTGCAGAACACTTCTTGTTATATTTCCCCTTAATCCATTCCCCAAATGATAGTTATAATCTGTATCTTAAGATGTGTTTTAGGTAAGGTGGGCCAGTAGTCCTTTGGTACATAATATATTTCTAATAATTAAGAAACATTCTAATTGGAAATCAGTATAGATAGCAGTAGAACTCTTATAGAACTGAATGTTCCTCATGAAAGAGAGAGTTATGCATATGCATAAATGGGCTAAAATTGGCCCTTATAAGTGTAATACAAAGTCATGAAGCAAGGAAAAACACATACTTGTACTGAAATCCATTACTTGCTTCAACCTTGACTAAAATGCCCATATCACCCATGGGAAATTAGCAAGAAAAATAGCATTTTATAAATCATTAAACTAAAGTTTTCACTGTAGCTATCCTATTGGTAAATTATGTCTAAATATCTTTACTTCTATTTGTAATTGGAACATCCTATTTAGTGAAGCCTAGCTTCTATCTCTCCTACTACCCTACCTCTAACTTAAGCCCACTCAAATGGACATGGTAGACACAAGTGCACACACACACACATGCGCGCACACACACCAACATTACTATATTTTATTAGAGAGTAATACTGAAGTATTTCCGATTGTGTTGGTTTTTATGCTTACTTTATCAAATATATTTTATATTGTTTCTTTGATTAATCAAACATTACCAGGATTCCATAATATTCACAGAATAATGCTGCTTCCCAGATAGGACAGGGAAAGAGGATGGTGAAGCAAAATGGAAGTTTTTCAAAACTTCCCTAGGAAAGTAACATTTAGGACAGTTCAATACAGTTATTGAATAAGATAAGCACTGTATAAAATGCCTGATATGTACTTAATACAAAGCTAGATGATTCTAAATATAAAATAACTAACTTCAAATGGCTCTCTAAGTGCTGACAGCTTAGTTATGAAGACAAAAATGGATGATGCTGACAAGACCACATGAGGCATTTTTACTGCTGACCAGTACAGTGCAGAACATAGATCATAGGATTTTAAAGATGAGTAGGTAGCATTGGTTTGATACTAAAAAGGAGTTTTTAGGTAAAAAAGCAGCACTTGAGGGAGGATTTGCAGGATAAGTAACAAGTAGACAGATGGAGAACAAACAGAACAATCCAGGTGGTGGCAAGACATGTTTACAACCATGGAGGCAGTAATGAAACATATAAATAAAACAGACCCTAGCACATATTTTGTGGATGCATGTCTCTTACTAATGTTGGTGAGTCTATGTTGTATTCCTAGAATTCTGAGTGTGGTGGTCTTTACAGACAAGTGCACCAAACATAAACCAGAGCTAAGAAGGTATGTTAGTTCTCTATTGTGCATAATAAATCACCTCCATGCACACTTATGCTGCTTTATAAACTTGTAGCTTAAAATGGCAGTTACTATCTTGTCATTTTGGTGGTATCCAGGAGCAGCTTAAAGAATGGGTGGTTTCGCCTCCGGGTTCTCAGAAGGCTACAGTGAAGTTATTGATTGGGACTGTAGTCATTTTAAGGCTCAACTGGAGAACTGTTTCTACTGTCATCTGGGGACAGGCCTTGGAAGGTCTTCAACTCACTTACATGGGTCTCTCCATGGGACTGCTTCCAGAAAAGGGAGCTGGCTTCCCCTTGAGCCTACAAATCAAGACAGAATGAGAGGACCCAAGACAAAGCCTGGGTCTTGAGATTATAACCTAATCTCAGAAGCAAAAATCTAGGAGACAAGGATAATATCGGGCTGTCTCAGAGGCTGCCTATCAACATGAGGCAGGGTTGATTTTAAGTGAGTGAGAGAAGAGATTTTCTCTTGTTGGACTTCATGTTCCTGGAGGTAGAAGAATGATAGTCTTGAGACTTTTGAGAATTATTATTATTTTTTTTAGATTTTATTTTTTTATTCATGAGAGACACAGAGAGAGAGAGACAGACAGACAGACAGAGACAGACAGACAGACAGAGATACAGGCAGAGAAGAAGAAGGCTCCACGCAGGGAGCCTGATGTGGGACTCGATCCGGGGACTCCAGGATCATGCCCTGAGCTGAAGGCAGACACTCAACCTCCCAGGTGCCCCTGAGAATTATCTCTTATTTTCAATGGTGACTTATAGCACAGTGAGGAAGTTAGGAATTAGGAAGGGAAAAATTTAAGATAACACAGCTTATGAAATATATTTTATCTCATTTTCTTCATGTTATTTTATTTCTTTTTTTCTTATTGTTTAGTCCGAGGATATGGAAGAGACACTGCTTCATTTTTCCTGAGGTAATTATGGGCATTTTAATCAATCATGGTACTTTCTGAGCCCTGATATGACCTCAAAATCTTTCCTATTATAGTGTCCCAGATGATCAGAGATGAAATGAAACTTTCCATCCTGGTCTTAGCCTTTAGAGGAGAAACTCTTCAGCTTCCATGAATATGTGGACATGATTTATTAAAAAAAATTTTCGGGCAGCCCTGGGGGCCCAGCGGTTTAGCGCCGCCTTCAGCCCAGGGTGGAGACACCAGATCGAGTCCCACGTCGGGCTCCCTGCAAGGAGCCTGCTTCTCCCTCTGCCTGTGTCTCTGCCTCTCTGTGTGTGTGTGTCTCTCATGAAGAAATAAATAAAATCTTTAAAAAAATTAAAAATAAAAATTTTCTTTATAGATAGTAAAAGGTGGCCTTTTTAAAAGTGTTAAGTCAGTTGGCTATCCATGTAGAAAAAAAAAATAAAATTTGGCCTCTTCCTCATATCATATACAATTCTAGGTAGATGATAGATCTAAATATGAAAAGCAAATTCATAAAGAAAATGATATTAAATTTATCAACTTTTGTTTATTATGAAAAGGCAAGTCATGTAGGTGAAAACATGTGCATCATGTATAAATGATACAAAGTTTATATCCAAAATATATAAAGAATATCTACAGATTAATAGGAAAAAGAGAGAGAACCCAGTAGAGATAAGAGAAAGAAATTTGAACAGGAATCTCACAAAGGGGATATGTCAGTGGACAGTAAACCCATTAAAGATATTTCTATAACTACACACCCACTAGAATAGCTAAAATAAAAACAATTGACAATTTTTAGTGTCGTATATGAACATGGGTATGAATATTTTGAAAAATTGGTGTATATATAATTATATAGCCACATACCCTATGACCCAGGAATTTCATTCCTACACACATACAGTAGATTAGATAAAGGTGGTATGTGTATGAAATACTGTACAACAACCAAACAAATGGAGGGAAAACAATCTACAGTTACATGCCATCATCTGAATTAATCTGACAAGCATAAAGCTGAGCCAGAGAAGGCAGACACTACAGAGTATATATATTACATAATTCCATTTATATAAATTAACATATGTGAAAATAATCTATGATGCTAGAGGTCAGATAGTGATTAATTTTGGAGGAGAAAAAGGAAATGGATGTTGGTACCAGAAGTATGAGGAGCCTAAGCAGGGATTTCAGGGTATAGGTAATCTGTTGCTTTACCTGATTGGTAGTCACTAGAGTGTGTTCATTTTGTGATGATTTATTGACTATGATTTTTGCACTTCTCTCTATGTAAGTTACACTCCACTAAGAAAGGTAAAATGAATTCACCTTTATCTCAGTCGAATCAGAGAACATTAAGGAAAAAAATTCTATGCTAGTTTAGAAAATCACTGTACACTCCATTGTGAAGTGAGTAGGACAAGTTGCAGAGTAATAAGCTAAGAGAATAGAGTTTACAGAATTTAAGGGATAAAATTTCCTTGAAACAAATACATGACATATGGTCTGAGCCACAGCCACCTCCTGGTAGCCAATTTGATCCAGGTAAGAAATATATTTATAATGTGTCCCAATTGGAATTTTGATAAAAATTTCAAGTTAGTAAGTTTCAAGTTATTTTTTGCACATGTTAATATTTCTCCTTCCTGTATAAGACCTTGTCAGATGAGAGATGGGAGGAATCTGTGAACAAATCTTACTCCCTTGGTTTTCTCCCATATGTTCGTCTTCCCACAAGTTGCTGATCTTGGAAACCTAAAACTGATTTCTTCTGCCTTTCATCTTTATTGAAGATACCACCTAAACTGGAATTCTAAGCTGCCATTTTTAGTTACTTTCCATTGAAGTTTCTTCTGTATGATAAGTGCCACGCTCATTAATAAACTGTTTTGTTAAAAAAAATATATATATATTATATTTTTATTATATAATATATTATAACAATATATACATAATAATATATTATATTTGTTTTTTTAAAATATATTTTTATATATTTATTCTTCCTGACTTGATGTGCAAGTTTAGCCACCTCACAAAGTTTGGTCTGGATTTGAGAATGGGCAGGAATGAAAATTCAGAGCCAGTTTGGTTAACATTTCTTATTATTTATTATGAAATTAACAAACAAGCCGCATCAAAGACATACTCATGACCAAGGAAGCATGGAAGTGTGAGGGGACTCAGGTCCCCAAGGCATCCTTTGTTGCTCTTGAATGTGGATTCTGAAGTCAGCGGTCACAGCAGCCACCAGGTCAGAGAATTATGTATGTATTTCATTGTCTTTTTACATGATCTTAAACTGGGAAGGGAAGGGAGAGGGAAATGTTAGCTTTCATGGGTTCACATTTTATCATAAGCACAATATCTTGCTACAACCATCGTTATAAAATCTAGTTCCATGGCAGGAAGGTGGAAGGGGGTGCTTATGCTTTACTGTGTCATTAAGCCTGCTCCAAATTTCAGTTCAATATGAAATGAATAGTTCAAATGTGTTCAAATGTTCAACAGTTCAAATGTGGCTGTTGCTTACCTCATGGCTTAATGTCATTTCTTCATTCATTTGTTCCTTTATTCTTGAAATGTATTTGTAAATCCCAGGTATGTAGCAGGTACTAAAATATCAGAAGTTCAAAGTTGAGTGATGTTTAGTTCCCTCTAGAAATCTTTTTTTTTAAAGATTTTATTTATGTATTTTAGAGACAGAGAGAATGCAAGCAGGAGGAAGAGCAAAGGGGAAGAAAGAGGAGTGAGGAAAGAATTTCAAGGAGACTCTCTGCTGAGGGCAGTGCCCAATGAGGAGCTCAATCTCAGGACCCTGAGATCGTGACTTGAGCTGAGACCAAGAGTCAGCTGAGCCACCCAGGTGCCGCTCCCCCACCCCGAAATTTAAAAATCATGTTGTCATATTCTAAAATATTTACCAAAAGAATCCTAAAATGTCAAGTAAGTATTTATCTCCTAACTAATTTCACCTGGTTTTGAATTTTTTCTTCAAATACATAAGAAAAACAAGATAAAAAATATAGATCTTATAAACATATTAAATCGCTTTCATCAGAAATCTTAGGAATTTTTAGAAATGATGTGATTTCTATCAGATAAGTAATTTTCTAATTGCTTTCTTAGGTTCGAGGACAAATGTCCTAATAACTTTAACAGCATCTAAGATAGTAACCCTTTTATTCCCCAAAGGACCTAACATATGAACAATCTCTTAGTCGTTCTTTCCATTTCAATTAATTTAAAGGCTACTAAGTGAACTTAATTGTATGCATGAAAAAAGCAGTGTTTAAATCCTAAAATTAAGAATCTACAAATAGAAAGAGTAATAAGAGATAGTCCTCCCTTATGACTACAGAGACATTTGGCCCCAAATAAATGGCTGGACTCAAACAACAAAGTCACAAAGCTTTGACATTTATCCATGCTAAAACAGCATGCATCTAGATAAAATCAAATTTAAATTACAATTCTCAAGATTTTTCCTCCATGAGTTTAATAAATTTTTTCATAGATAACTGTACATTTTAAAATCTCTTGAAGCAAAGTCCCTAGGTATCAGTTGCAATCAAAACTAATAGTGGAATGAGCATCTCTTTTGTTGCTTCTCCAGGGTAGTTAAGTTGGTCTTTCACTGTTTGGGAATCAGGCTTCAGGATCCTGAGACCTTCATATACAAATAGACATCCTCTTCTCCATTTTGAGGTCTGACTATTTAACCATCATTTTGTTAAGTACTTACTATGTGCCAGGCACTCTGCTAGACGCTAGCAATTAAAAAAAGAATAAGTTTCTAAACTCATAGAGAAGCCAGTTAGGAAATTAACTTAACAGTCCAGGTGAGAAATAATGGAAGCTGAAACAAGGCAGTCAATGTGATGGGACAATTTTGAGCACAAGTGAAGGAGAGGAGTTTTGAGATACATATTTGAGTCTCAAGTGACAGAATTTGATAAACTTGCCTATTTAAGAAAAAAATAAGAGGATAGAGTTAAAACTTCTTTCTTGGTAAAATCTGGACTGCCTCGTCCTTTCAATAGACATTTCTCAAATTTACTTTGGGAACATCTATTATTTGGATCAAAAAATATTTCTAAAGTGAGAAAGAACATAGCACACTATTCTTGAGGAATGGTAAAATAGTTGATAAAAATCCTTTAAAGGCTATATCATGTGGTATAATAAAAAGATGGGTATTATCAAAGACATGAAACCAGAAAACCTAGGTTCTGGACTAAACATTTTAAGCAGGTGGGCTGTAGGCTATGTTTTTAAATAATGAGCCAAAGTATGAATTCCTGTAGGAGGTCATCAGTCCTATGATCTTATACCCAACTCCTTCACCCTTACTTGCCTGACCCCTGGGCCATTTGAAACTTCCCTTCACAAGGTTCCAAATTCTGCCATCAACTACCCACACATCCTCACACGAGCAAAAAGGTTTTGCTTTTCAATCTTTTCATTTGAAAATGAAGGGATTGGTGATCTTCCTGGAGCCTTCCATTTCTAGCATAGGAGTTGATGGCCTGCACATTGTAGCAGTTCACTTCTTCTATACTTTATGAAAATCAGATTTCAGAATGTGCTTAAGGATATAAGTATGATCTTATTATTATAGCCACAATATGAAATTCATTGCATGCTCTTATGAGCAATACCTTTGAACTTGAAGTCTAAAGGCTTGGATTGTTTTCTCCACACCAATTGTTTAACTTTGTCAGTTTGCCATTTAAACATGATATGCCACAGTGTCTTAATCTATGAAATAGAAGAAAAATTCCGTATCTTTCAAAACTTTAATGAATATTAAGAAATTATACCCATTAAACAGACTAGGATGCCAAAATATGTATGATTATTAAAGGGGAAAATAATTCAATATGATAAAAAGGGCAAATATTTATTCTAATGAGTAAATGTATTTTATTTTATTTATTATTTTTCTGGGCCATCAGAATTCTCTTCACCGTGTTCTTGTTGTCTCCCTCAGGTCAACAATGACAAAAGAGCTGGTATAATAAAAATGTTTGCTATCTGTTTTGCCACCCTGGAAAAGTTGCCAATTTGTATTACAAATCAGAAGAGCTTATAAGAGGAAGCTTCTTCTGTGCAAAGAATAAACTTGATAGAGGGATACATTCTTTGGCTTATTTGAAATATGATAGTTTTCTAATACCTCCTGTTCCAATGAAAAAAGTGATGTATCTGGGGAGCTAGCATCATTTACAAAGATGGCAGTGATGAGTCATTTGCCATGTTACTATAAAATACCTTAGCAATGCTAGTGTGAATTACTGCTCAGTTAACATTGTTTACCACCTAATTATTGAGAAGCACTTCCATCCATCACTGACAACTGAGTAAATGACTCAAGACACTATTGTATTTGAAACGAGAACAACAAGGTCATCGCAAGTTTAATTAGCCACTATCCATTACAAAACAGCAAATAGCCTATGATGACAAGTAAAATTCCAATTTCTGAATATGCCTCATAAAATGGTAGAGGAATTGACTCACATATCAGTGATTCTAATAACAAATATATGTAGTATCATTTAAGAAACTTTTTTTCATTATGATCTGTAATGAAGGATGAGAGGAATTAAACATATATTACTTATAAGTCAATGTAAGTTAGTTCTTAATTTTAAAATAAACAGTCATCTTCCAGCATTTAGTAAAAATAGAGATATTTTCTGTATGTGATGTGTAAAAATGAATTTGAAAATTCTTCTTGGCACTTGTATGTGTGGTTAAATAATACTTTTTGTTATTGAGTATACAAATACTCAAATATTTGCTAATATTCTGGAAATTATTCCACAATTAGACAAAAATACAATTTCCCAGGTCTCCAGGAATTGTTCTGAGGTACAGAATCTTGTTCCTGTACATTTTCTTGAAAGGGCTTAAAATTGTGTGCATCCTACCTGGTTTATCAGGAGAAGAAGGCTTTGAAGATATAGATGAGAAGTGGTTTGCATGGAGGACAAAATATAGAACTCTGTCAAGGTCAAGACCCTGATGATTAGCTTGATTTGATTTGATCAAAATCATCATTTTGAGAGGACGTGTGTTTAGGACCTTAAATAATAGCTTTCCAAATAGATGAGTTACTTCTAACTATTTTCTCTTTCCATTTTTTTTGAAACATCAGTGGTTTTCTTCAAATTCTGTAAACTTGGTTGAATGGAGTAAATATTATTTTATAAAATATTTAATATTTTATAATATAAAATATTATAAAATATTTAATATTTTATTTCAAATGTTACTCAAAACACTTTCTTGCTTAATCATTTTTATCACATAAACATGACCTGGTTATAAAATCTTAAAATTTGAAACATGACCATCAAAGTGACTCTAAAAATGTGTCACATAATGAGGCATAGAGCATAGCAATAATAAAATTCCTGATTCATGAGATAGAGAGCTGGGTTTTCATTGAATATACAGTGAAATATGCATTTCAAATAATTTACAGAAAACTCAATATGTTATTGGTTTCTTAATTAAGTCATGGTCAGGTCAGAAGACTATTGAAAAGGAGAAATCAAATGCAGTTTTTGTCTCATCGGTGAGACAGAGACAGAAAATACTGTAATAAGGGTTTTTTAAAAAGCAGTTGTTCATTGTCATTCATCCAAATGCTATTAAATTATGAATTTCTCTTTGCTTTTTAGTAGGAATGCTCTGGTCATTCCTACTAAGTTGCTCTTTTAACACTTGCTCTTTCAACAGAGCAAGGCAGTTGACAATTCTGATGGTGGTCTCTTACATGGTTATACTCTTTTTTGGGGAGAGTGAGTGGCTGCGGTGAAGAGGCTGAATGAATCTTTCACCATGTTCCTCACTGGTATCCAAGAGAGCTCCTAAATGTAGCAATTTGTCTGTGCTTTCTGTCAAAAATAAATGAAAAATTATTAATGATGAATATTATTTTATAATGAACAATATTATAGTTCATATATGTAAGCATGTTTCACAATGTATTTTTATTTATATGATTTGTGATAATTTCCCACCTACAGTTTAAAAATAAACATTGAATAGTTAATACATGCTAGCCTAAGTATTTTCATAACCCTTATGAGTGGAGGCTAAGGTAGGGAAATAAGAGCAGGCATATAATAGGAGGTAACTTACTTATCTCTGCAAACAAAAGATTTGCAACCTTTTTGATTTTCAAACTTTTGTGTGTGTTAGAACCACTATATCCGTGTGCTGCAATGAAAAGTCTCAGGCTCCTTTCTGGGCATCAAATTGCTTATTTCTAGGGAAACGTCCAAAGACAGATTTTATAAAGAAGCACTTCCAGCTAATATTAGAGAACTCTGTATCTAAATGAATCCAAACTGTCTAAAGTAAGAGCAAGGTACAAAATTCAGTTTCTATGAGAACTTGCTTAGAAAAATAAAGCATCAAAACTTCTTTGTAAATTTATAATCATTTTTAAGATCAAGGATAACAATATCATTAATCTTACTTATTGCCTCAATCCAGTTATGTTATGAAATTAATTTTTTGATCTAGACACATGTCAGAAGATTACCACTGTTACATATTTTAAATCTTACCAAATATTGAAGACTGTATGGAATCCAAGAGATTTTTAATAAGCTTATGATTTGGTATAGATATTTATATGCAATTTAATGTTTTCCCTCATAATACAGCTTTGGGTTCTAATAAAAAGCCTGGTGCATCAATGTAATACTGCTTTGTGGCTCCAGAATTTTTTACAAGTTCTCATTTCTTGCTTTATTTCAGACTATAAATATATGCTCTTAAATTTTCCTGAGTGAATGGAGAATTGATGTCACATAGCCATGCGTATACAGTCTTTGCTCTTTCTTCTTAGTTTGCAACAGAGGAGAAATGAAGTAGCATCGTAGAAGAGAAGAGTCTTATTTTGCTTCCTGTTTCTTTTCCATCAATTGAAATGCCATTCTGTTGCAGGTATACCACTACAAACTATTGTCACTATTTCCATCAAACATGAAAAGTAAATATCACAGTGGCTCTTGTAAAATCATTATGTGCCTGTTGAAGTCATTGTCCTTTGGTTAATATGCCGGTTTACTTAAAATCTTGAATAATTCTATCCTAAGAATATAATCAGTTGTTTTACATTCATTTCTGCACAAATCTGGTTTGAGCCCTTCTCCCATTATTTGCGCAATTCAATTAATGATCGCAATAGTAATTTATTTCTGCTAGGCCTTATTGCTAGCACAGTCATTAATGGTTTCATCATTCTCCAGTACTCCCTTAACCCTTGCTTCCAAAACATTAATTAATGTTTATTAATTAATTCTCTTATTTAGTAATTACATGTTGACACTCTACCCCACACCATGCACCATTGTAGGGCCTGGACACTATATAAGGGACAGTGCTACCCTTGAAATGACTCTCATATCCATTTTTTCCTTTATATGCCCATTGCCACTTACAGATTTTGGGTCTTTATTATCTCCATCACAGGAATTTCCAAAATTCTTTTTTGCTTCCTTCCTCCCATCCACCATTCCAATTTCCTCCCACTGTTTTAACTCTGCCCATCCCCAGAATGTGTTTATAATGATGGGTTTGGGCTTGGTGTTTAGGTCTTTGCTTAAGCACCTAATGAATAAATATTTTAAAGATTTCTTTATCCATATTTATTATATTTTAGCTCTATGTCCAAATCTTCTCCCTAGAGCTCCAAAGCATCCCATTTATCTCATAATTTACATAATCAGAAATCTTTAAGAAGCCCATAGTGCTCACCTAAGTGCTTGCTTCATAATGAGATGCTGCTTCCAGTAAAGCGTCATCTTCTATTTCTTTTCTACATGAAAAATTTCAACTCAACCCAATGGCTTACTTTCTCTTTCTCACAACATCTCTGCATCTGAGTGTTTGATTTCTCAAGTTCCCTGCTCTTGCAATGCTCTCCTCTCCACTTGCCTAAATCCTGTTTGTCCTTTAAAACAAATGAAAATACCTATCCTGTTCCCTATCCTTCCCCATCAGGACTGACATCTCTGTCTTCTGAACAGCAAGAGTACAAAATTGTCTAACATTAACATGACAGATATTTTCTAGTGGCAATTATTCTGCTTTTGTCTTGATCTTCTCCTTAAAGATCTGTTTTGTTTGTATCATATTTTGCAGTTCATTTGGCTGTCTCTTTTCTGCCTGACTAGTTGGTAAGTCCATTTAGGGTAGGATCTGTCTCCGGTCCTTCTAACCCTACATCCATCTAGAACAGTATCTTGCTCATAGTGGCTGCTTGAGTCATGATTATTAACACAATAAAAGAATAAAAAGTGAGATGGGCCCCAAATATTTATTCATTCATAAATTATACACTTGTACTCAACTGACTGATAAAATACTAATGAAGCTTCTCCACTTCTTAATTATTTTTAGATAAAATATAAATAAAAAGAAATGATCGTTTTCTTTTTATGCCTCAATGGGCCATTTTGTGATCTCAAGGAATGTTGATGTTCCACTTTAGACACTGGTGATTTGGAGAAGTACTACTCGGAATAACAGATCATGCACTCTTTGCTATTAACCCAAGAAGAACTAAATCCCTGGGGTTGGAATTTAATCCATGGTGACATTAAGCTCATTATTCGACTCAGCTAAAGGTTTTTCATAGCAACATTTTCTGTTTGAAAGAAGCTGCATGTTGATTTACCTACGAAGCCTCTTACCTCTTGGTGGAATGGTAAGTTGGAGTACCATTAGCCCAGTGCAACAATTTGGTTCAATATTCATTTATTAACACCTAATTTTGTGCAAGGCAATGTACTGGGCCCTATATAAATTACCAAAAGAATCAGATCAACAGCATTTGCACTTAGTAAATTTATAATCCAATAAATTAACATATGAATCAGTAACATTTTCCTTAAAGATTTTTTACTTATTCATGAGGGACAGAGAGAGAGAGAGAGAGAGAGGCAGAAACATAGGCAGAGGGAGAAGCAAACACCTCGCAAGAGCCTGATGCGGGACTTGACCCGAACCCCGGGATCAGGACCTGAGCTGAAGGCAGCAGCTCAACCACTGAGCTACCCAGGCATTCCAGAATCAATAACATTTTAAAAAAGATTTTTAAACTTTATTTATGAGAGACACAGAACCAGAGACATAGGCTGAGGGAGAAGCAGGCTCCCTTAGAGGAGCCAGTTACAGGACTTGATCCCAGCACCCTGGGAGCATGCCCTGAGCCGAAGGCAGATACTCAACCACTGAGCCACCCAGGTTCTCCTCAATAACATTCTTTTAAACCAGTGTCCTGAAATAAAAAGTGTATGGGACCACTTTTATTTTTTGCGAATAACTTTAGGAGTATAATGCTTTGGTGTTTGTTTGTTCTACTTAAAGCTTGAAGTAAATAACCTCTAAAATCTGAAATTTTTCTGTTTTTGTCTATGTGACAGTTATTCAATTTAAGAAAATAATTAAAAGACTGTTCTCTCTCATTCACTCCTATTTAACTCCCATTTACTTCTGTCTGAGTGATCTTATCTGTCTGCTGTTTGGAATGTATCCTTTGTTTCTGTTCCTTAAATACTAGTGTTCAAGGGCTTCACTTCTTTTTTTTTTTAATTTTTATCTATTTATGATAGTCACAGAGAGAGAGAGAGAGAGGCAGAGACAGGCAGAGGGAGAAGCAGGCAGAGGGAGAAGCAGGCTCCATGCACCAGGAGCCCGATGTGGGATTCGATCCTGGGTCTCCAGGATCGCGCCCTGGGCCAAAGGCAGGCGCCAAACCGCTGCTCCACCCAGGAATCCCCAAGGGCTTCACTTCTTGACTCACTGCTCATATTACTCTACAGTTCTCCATCATCCACTTTTAGAGAATTTTTCACTACCTGTGTGTCTCTTGGTTGTGTGCTTCTAGTTCTCATCTCTCTGATGAGCTCCATATTAGTCAGATAGCAGATGCTTGGGGTATATGTTCTTGCTGATCTCAAATTCATAGACTTGTTACTCCCGATCTCATGATGTTTTACAAATGTTTTCATCTTCAAAATTCTGTTTCTTAGTTGATAATAGCATTATTCACTTAGCATGAGTGAAATAAGTCAGACAAAAAGAGAAAAAGTATATGATATCACTTATATGCAAAAAAAAATGAAAGAAAAACTAAACACAAAAATAAAAAGGCAAAGTTGAACTCATGGAAGCAGAGAGCAGAGTGGTAGTTGCCATGAGTGGAAGATAGGGGAAATGGGAAGATGTTACACAATTTCAGTCAGAAGAGGGATATGTTCCAAGGACCTAATGCACAGCATGGTGACTGTATTAATAATTCGGCACTATATACCTGAGATTTGCTAAGAATAGATTTTAAGCGTTATAAGATAATAGATGTGTTAATGACCTTGGTTGTAAAGAATATTTCCAAAGTATACATATATCTAATCATCATGTTGTACACTTTAAGAATATACAATTTTATTTGTTAGTTACACCTCAATAAAGCTGGGGAAAAATAATGTTATCACTCATCCACTCAAATAAAACAGAAACTTCTGTCTTCTCCCTAACCTTCCCCACATCCAACCATAAATTACTGCCAATTTTTCTTATAAATATTTCTTAAATCTGTGGCACTTTTCTATTTCTTTCTCACTATCTCATCTGAAGCTGTTGTCATTACTGAACAATTTCAGTTACTTTCTTTTATTTTGTTCCTACTTCCAGATTTCTTCCTCTGCTCCACAAATGTAGATGGGAGCATGTATACTCCCATTAAAGGTTTTTCAATTTCTCCCCATCACCTGCAGGATAAATTCTATGTTCTTTAGAAAATATACTAGATCCTCCATGACCTAGCCCCGCTGATTTTTCCATCTGTATGTCTTACCTCTTCCCCTCTCATACTAGATGCTTTAATCATGACAATAACCCCAATAGTAATTATTATTTTCAAAACATGAAAGAGGAGAGAAAGGAAGAAAGAGAAAAACCATGAACAAAGCATGTGCTTGATGCTCTTCACTGTGCTAACATTTCTCGTCTTCGCCTCTTAGTCCTTGAAATAGATACTCTTTGTTTTTTCCATCTTACAGACGCGGAGACTGAGGTCTGACATAGGCAACTCTCTTGTTTATGTTCACATAGCCAGTAAATGAAAAAGCTGGGATTCAAAGGTAGATTCCTCTTAACCAAAATTTGTTATTATATAAAATCACAATACTATCTCAGGATGTTTCTTCTTTGTCTTCTGTGATTTTTTTAAAATGTTGGGGTACTGCCTGAAATAAGTGTTTTCCCCATCTTTCTTCAACCACTTTTGCAAGAATCAGCTAAGTTTGGTTAAAGATTCTTCCTCAAAGCATTCAGTTGACAGTAAAACCTATGATTTTAGAACTTCTTTTGTACTGAAATAATCTATTCCTCATAATCTCTCCCATTAGATTGTACTGTCTGAGTTCTGGAGCCATATTTTACTCATTTCTCTGGTCTCAGGACTGACCCTTTCTTGAACAAGGAAATTAAGGAGTCAGTGCATTTGTAAAACAAATTTTAGGCAGATTGGGAAAATATAACTTTAGTAGTTATATTATTTTATGAGACATTGAGTCTCATTTATTTATGATAGAGAGAGAGAGAGAGAGGCAGAGACACAGGCAGAGGGAGAAGCAGGCAGAGGGAGAAGCAAGCCCCATGCAGGGAGCAGGACGTGGGACTCGATCCCAGGTCTCCAGGATCACACCCCAGGCTGCAGGCGGCGCTAAACCGCTGCTCCACCGGGGCTGCCGATTACAAAGGATTTATAATGACTGGTGAATATATAAGTTTTCTAGGAAAATGAGACTATCCTTTTTCTTTTAAGATTAGAATCCAGAGCATGGAGAGGAAATGCTATCTGCAGGGTGACCTATGGCAATTGAAGTGAGATCTGTTCTGTCCACGAGGTCCACATTCTCCTGGGCATCTGCTTATTCTCTTGATGGCTGCCTCACACTTACCCTTAGGATCATCACAAGATTACTTCAGTCTGTCACACTTTGGGGCAAGATCTGAAAAATAAGAACTAGTGCTAGAATATCCTGAGAACATAAACTCTATGAAATCAGACATTTTTTGTTTTTTTGCTGGTCTATCACTGTGCCTATAAAAACACTGACACTTCATAAACTCTTCATAAATTTTTGTGGAATGAATGCTGAATTAAATCCTTTCCAGGTCCAGTTGCAATAGCACTTCCAGAAGGTTTAATTAATTCTTAAAAAACAAGAAAGGAAAAAAAAGAGATGAAGGGCCAGATTTATAACATATATGTTACCACTTTAATTTCCTTCAAGTTATTCCTCCACCCAAAGCCAGCCTAAACCCTGGGCTCCTTCCATCAGCTGACTTACAAGTTGGTCTAAACTTGTAGAAACTATGCCTGGATCCATGGCTGATTTCATGTGGAGGCATCAGCTTTCACCTTGCAGCTTCTTCTGGTCACCTCTATGGGCAATACCAAAAAAGCAGTATATTCCATTTTAACTTGAATTATTGCTTTTCTTCTCCGTTCTGATTCTAGATAAGAAAATCCTTTTTTTTTTCTTTCATGATCAACATCAAAAGTATTCTTATATGTCACGTAATTCTAGAAAGTTCTGGCTACAGGTAAGGTGGAACAACCATACTCAACCCTGTCACTTATACTGAACACAGGCATAAAACCTGGAAAGAAAGCATGGAATATCTGTTTGAGAATTCAGAAACTAAAACAGCTGCAGGTGGTTTAGGGAAGTACCAGAATCGAAGTGCCACTGAACCAGCATGAGTCTACCATTAAAAATGAGTTTACCAACAATAGTCTTTGAGTATTTCTTAACCAATGTGAAAGTGGACACTGGAGTGCAGGCCAGAAGGAGCTCCAGGAGAAGCTCTCAGTTCTGGCTCATAGAGCAGGAATGGAAACTCATGAAATGCAGACAGAGCATGAGAATATTCCACTTAGTTTTTCTCTTTCTTTTCTCCATTATTTCATACCCCAGCCCCTAAACAACCTGTAATGAGAGTGACAGTGACCAGTAACAGGAGCAGACAGGAAGCAAACTGAGGAAAAGGAGACTTTCTTTACAGTCAGTAAGATTACAGGAGATGATCCAACTCTCTTTGCTTGGCTTTTTCTTTCTGTCACTTGGTACCATACATAGACACAGTTGCCTAAGCACACAGCATAGCAGGGTGAGTAAAGCCCCATCTTTCTAGCCAGAAGACCAAAATGATGAGTCCCAGAAGGGGGAAACAATTAAGATCATGAAGAGGGAAGAATTTAGGAAAGTGATTCCATGAAGTCATTGATGAATTTATGGGCTCAGTTCTGAGCTCACATGTGTGGAATTGATTCTATCCTTCACATTGAAGACTTTAAGATCTGAAACAATAGACCATTCTCATATCTTAGACTAGGTGACACATATGCAGGACAGATCCAAATAGCACTACATGGCCATGAAAACTTACCCAGTAGTCCACAGATCAAGCCTAACCAGATCAAACAAAACTATCAACACTACCACAGTATTAAACAAGACTCAATGTCTCATAAAATAATATTCAAAGCATCCAATGCATGATCCCAAATTATGTAACACATGAAGAACCAGAAAAATTGCAGCTCTCAGGTAAAAGCAGTCAACACACACCCATGCTGAGATGACACAGATGTTAAAATGATTTGACAAGCACTATAAAGCAGCTATTATAAAAATGTTGCTTCAAGCAATTATGAACACTCTTGAAACCAATAGAAAAATAGAGTCTTCATAAAGGAATAGAAAATGCAAAGAAGAATCAAATCGAAATTTTAGAACCCTCCCAAAATAATAACCCACAAGAAGTGATTCTATATGCAATACACAGAGATTTGGGTTGATCCTAACAGGCCTTCATTTATAACTGTATCTTAAGACAGTGCCATAAGCATTACACACACACACAATATATAGATGATAGATAGATAGATATAGAGATACAGAGATACAGAGATATAGAGATAGAGACAGAGATGATATAGACATAGATATAAAAAGAAAAGTGAAGACATTTTAAGTGCATATAATTATGGATAAAGAAATCTAAATATTGAAGGTGTTCTCATGAATCCTATCTAGTTATCTAGTTACCTCACATTTTGTTTTCAAAATAGGAAGAACTAAATAAACCTGGACATTTTATACTTTGTGGAAACTGAGCGTTTTGCATTTACAAAGGTAGAAATCCATTGTTGAAAAGTACCATATGTACATAAGCAGCAATTCTATTTACAAAGAACTGCCTTAATGTGTGTATTTGCATATCATTTGCATTCTTGTCACCATACCTGTCAATCAGCTCCAGCAATGAGCAAATCAGGTAGCCCACATGGGAACCTGGGCCAAAGGAAAAAAAACAAAAAACAAAAAAAACAAAACTACAAGGTGATCTAAGGTGGATGAAACCCTCATGTATTCATTTTTAAGGCAATATTTTTCAAAAAAGCATATCGTGTTGCTAAATATGAGCAGTTTAGATGTTTTTCTCATCTCTTAATAACTTTTTTCCCCATATGTTTTGGGAATTGCTGTTAATTTAAGTCATTTTTCGTGTTTACTTCCAACTCCCCAATAGTACTCTATGGTTAAACTGAGTCTAAGAAACCCTGGGCATGGATTATTTCTGGAAACCTTCTTATATATGTTAAAGTGAAGACATTAAAGATGTTTTTTAAAATCCTAAAATTCAAGATCGCTAAATGCTGCTTGGAAATACCAAGGTTATAGTTATGAATACTAACATCAGATCCATAGATTGGGTCACAAGTGAAAGAAAACTGATTTTTCTAAAAGAGAACATCCAGGATGTTGAGTGACACTACCTCTTTCAGGTAGGATTTCTGCAGTTTTTCTCCTAGTGCTTATATTTCAGCTTGGCAAATAAACCCTCTGTGAATGATGACACAAGGAAAATCCTGCTTGCTTAATAATGAAGCCTCCAGAACTGATGTTTCTTTGGGGGGTAATATCCAGTTATTGTGTCTGCAGAATCCTGGGACGGAGAAGGTGCTTAGTAATCGCTATCATGATGATCGCTTGGTATGGCTGCTGAAAGAGAGGACCTGCATTAGACATGTTAGACAGCACAGCAGTCTTAGCTGGCAGGAAGTATTTTCCAAAGGGTAATATACTTCATTTAGTTTTATGCGTGGCATTATGAAGCTTGCATTTGCACATGGGTATGCTGTGAAATTAATATTTTGACCCTAATCATTAAAAAAATGGGAAAGTGGCACCAAATTCCCCTTCTAAGTTAATCGTGAAGTTGGGATCTTGGGATCCTCCTTGGAACTGGGTCCCTGCAAGGCACTTTTCTTTGCATTCAATCTGTGACTACACTAACATTCATTAAAAGGGAAGGAAATAACCCAATCAACAAGTTTGCTTAAACACACGACCTTTCTTTGTTAAAACTTGTACACAAAAGAGATGTTGTATGGAAGTAAAGACTAAGCAAAAAAACATTGTAGCAATTTGCTGAACATGGAGACTTATTGAGGATGCAGTCCTGAATAATACACACTAGCTTTGCTCTTCCTCTTTAGTCTGTGTAGAGAAGCTATGAATCATTCATGGTCTCCCAGCTGAGAAGGGCTTCAAAGGGGATGGTTCTGATTGGATGTCCTGTGTGAATTGCCATGCTGCAGAATCCGCTATACCCCTAGCACTGGAGGGTGGAGGAAGCACTTTCATCTGGGCCTCCAAAGTGTTTAGGGTCACAGTTCACCAGGAGATAACGATGTAGATGTACATTCAGAATTAGCTGCAGAGATACCTGTGTAGTGCGGTGTGGAAAAGTGAGCCAGTTAGATCCCCAGTGGATGCTGTGAATCAATTACTGTATTCTGAATACAAGGTTGGCTGCAGGGGATAAACAGATGTCAGAGAATTTTTCCCTAATAAGACCCTGGTAATAGAAGAGCACTGTCAGCTTCATTTTGCATTAAAAATCTCATTTCCTCTTTATATGACCAATTTTATTAGGTCCCTAAACAAAGATATTTTGTGTAACTGTTAGCAGCATAATGTGAATGGTGTCACTAAATTTCATATTTTCAGATTTTGCCACAAAAATCAAGAGGCAAAATAGGAGTCTATTCTAAAGTCACGACTTGAGGAGGTCTAATCAAAAAGGCTTTCTGGGAATCTGTTCACATGTTGGTTGGTAATGGTTAAGTTTCATTTTCAATCAGAAATATCAACTTTCTTAAAGAATATAATCCTTGGATGTAAATTAAAGCTAATTTTTAAATTTTCTCTGTGCTCTTTTTTCCCCATTTTTCAATCATGGGTGACACTGGCATAAAATTGCTCTAACCAGAACTCAGGCACCACTGAACTTTTCTGGGTAATTTTGATTTTAAAGCATTATGCATTGGAGATACCTCCGACAGGCTATATTTTCTATCCCAACCATCAGTCTTTCACAAAAAGCAACTGACACTTGGATCCTTCCCTCTATACCCTTTGGAGGCCCAAATTGAAGTAGAAATATCATTTTGAGGTATCTGCTAATATCCAATTAACCTCTCTCTTCATCTGCAACTCTTCCAAAAGAGAGAGAAACTCCTTCGGGCTGTCAGGCAGTATATTTTCTGCATTCAGCTCCAAGTGGAAAGCAGAAGCAGAGGAGGTGATGTGAGTTCACTTTACAATGTCTTCTATTGATTTACTGAGAAAATATCATTTTAAGATTCACTAGACTCCAATACTCCAAATGTTAAAACCTTTGTTCCCAACATCTAAAGATGAGAACAGGTCAAGGAAGAGCTGCTTCTTCATGATGGGAAGAAGAAGAAAATCATATAAGTGAAACTATGCAAATGACATAGAGAAATAAAGTCACGTCAATTGGCAATACAGGATGACAAAGATAGAACTCCAGGGAGAAAAAAGCATTAAACAACAAAAATTTTCAATGGTATAATATTGCAAAGCTTAAATATGTTGATTAATCTGATTTTATTAAACTTGATGTTGGCTATTTATTTGTGACTATTACTCATTCTTTGGAGCTATACTAATTGTTTTGGCAGAACTCATCAGAAGATGGAGTTAAAATAGAAAAGAAAGGTTCTTTGACAATTACACAGCGCATTCCCCAAAGGAAGTCTCACACAGTATAAAAAGGACTTTGACAAAGCTGCAGCAGGTGGCGCTCTTCCCCTGGAATGGGCACCAAATGGGCCAATTCCCTCAAGGTGAGTTTCCCTGTTGGATGTGCTAGATTTAGGTGAAATGTTCAAAAAAACCTCAGATTGTGATTGTTAAAGATATTTTGACATATTCAAAGAGTAATGGTGTTCTATCAATTTCCAAATTTGACTAATTGTATTCTTCCTTCCAATATTCTTTTTCAATTTCATTTTAATTTGGCATTCTTCATTTATTGGTCTAACTTTGGGTAGCACGTTGCTGATACTCTTGAATGCCTCCTATGATTCTATCCAGCAGTGGATACATTTCTACTATTACATCAATCACTTTGTGCAGAAAACGTTCCATAGATTTCTTTCAAACAAAATGAGTGGCATTATTTATTGACAGTAGGCTCATATTAATAGATAATAGATAAATTAAGCAAAGTGGAAAATAAATCTCTAAGGCTATTGACAAATTGAGTATTGGGTAAAGTGTTCATGGAAGGTGAGAATTGAAGTAGCCTTGGTCCACAGGTAGTAAACAAAATCTCTATAGGGCTTTAGAGTTTATTTTGTACATGTATTCATCACAATCAAAACCACTACTTAATAGAGTGAAATCCAAGATTACATTCATGTCTTTTTATTATAAATCCATTATTTTGTTACTATAACACACTCCATTTATTGTTAGATGAATAAATGTTTTTTCATGTCTGAGGCATAAGATTTTTATAAGTAGTAAATTTAGTAGCTACATCATAATAATTGGCAGTGAGGAATTGAATAATAACTTGTTATTTTGATTCTGGTGGAGCTTCCTTAGCTATTCTTTGTCTAAAACATATGTTGTCTTGCCGTTCCAAAGAAATTGCTAAAAAAATGTAGAAAATAAATTGCTTTGTTCAGTTCCCAATGCAGATTTAGGAAAACCGGTCACTAAAGGAGTAGAATGAACCTGGACACACATACTGGAGGAGTTCACGGAGCAGTTCACGGAGCAAACCGCCACCGCCTTCTGCCCAGGGCGTGATTCTGGAGACCCAGGATTGAGTCCCACATCAGGCTTCCTGCATGGAGCCTGCTTCTCCCTCTGCCTGTGTCTGCCTCTCTCTTTCTGTGTCTCTCATGAATGAATAAATAAAATATTTAAAATAAATAAATAAATAAATAAATAAATAAATAAATAAATAAAACAATGTGTTATTAAAACCTCAGCTGCACATTAGATTAGGAAAAGTTCTAATTTTGTTTATTTGTCCTAGGAAATACCAAAACAGGTATTTCTTATGGTAATATTTTCTGAGTAGGAAATTTCAGTGTATTTACGTGGGTGGTTATATTTAAGGTGTTGGAAGTATGGTAGGTTCTTATCAATGGTTTGGAAAATAAAAGGTAGCATAGGTGGAAATACATGTTATTAAACTATAAAACCTAACCAAAGCTTAAAAAAAAATACTTTTCAATCATGTGTAAAGCACTCAGAAAGGACCACACAGTTTGATCTAAGCATCCCAGGGCAAGGATCAGCCTCATTAATGCAGTGTTTAGCAACATGCCCAGCACATAATAAATGCTTAATAAATACATTTTGGGTAAATTAATAACTGAGTAGAGAATTGGGTCAAAATCAGTTTTGAAGACTAGAGCTGATTTTCTTTCTTTCTCTTTCTTTCTTTCTTTCTTTCTTTCTTTCTTTCTTTCTTTCTTTCTTTCTTTCTTTTTCTTTTTCTTTTTTTTCCTTCTTATTAGATTGTAACACCTGTTAAGCAATGGACTATCTCCCTGGGAAATATTTTAAAGATTGATTTACTCATTACCTCATCGTTTACTAATCTTTTCAACAAATGTGTTCTGAACTATACTTCCTATTAGGTAAGGTAACATTGTTGGCTTTAAAAAATGCAAAGGTGAATGAGTGTAAGTAGGAAGAGAGATAATTAAACAATTAAATGTAGTGTGGTAAATGCAATGCTAACAGAAAGCTCAAGGTGCTTGGGAACACCTAATCTGGTCTTTGTTATCAAGGATGGCCTTTGGGGGTGATGATATCTAGATTGAGCCTACATCTGAGGAATTATGTGGAAGTCAATGGGGATAAGATGAGAGATGAGAGGTCCTGGTACAAGACAGTGAAGAATGATCCAGGCAGGAAAAAGAGCCTGGATTAAAAAAAAAAAAAAAAAAGAAAGAAAGAGAGAAAGAGAAAGAAAAGAAAGAAAGAAAGAAAGAAGAAAGAAAGAAAGAAAGAAAGAAAGAAAGAAAGAAAGAAAGAAAGAAAGAAAGAAAAGAAAAAAGAGCCTGTACAAGGGGACATATAATTCAAGGACCTGAAAGTCATTAACTAAGGCCACTGTACAAAAAAGAATATCACTTAACACCTTACATACATCTGGAAATAATTATGAAGCTACAAATGGAGAGAAAAAGAGTTCATGAATTAAACCTGTGATTGGATAAATAGAAATGACACAGAAAGAGCCCATCATTTTACAGAAATAGTTTTCTATTATGAGTTGTCCAGCCATGATAATAGCCAGAAACATAAATTTTAGCTGAATCAAAATGTGATACCCAAAAAACACAACAAATAACATTTTACGGCATCAAAAATCAATAAAAAACAAGTAATCCTCTTCTAGAATGTAGAAAATATCTGAAAAGTGGTGTCACAAAAACATCAAAATTATGATCATATCATAGGTTTACAAAGTAACAGTGATGTCCAATTTTCCTTATGGTCTTAACTTGGCTATGAATATTCAAGGAAATCTAAGGCACCCATCATGAAATAAGAAGGAACAAAACTCTTTTTGCTCCTTTGGTTTTCTCATGTTGTTGAAAATAGATGTCAAGCCCATATAATATTTATGCCTCTTCTTTTATCCCAACTACCAATTTGGTGATAGAAAATAAACATAGAATAAACCATACATTTTAGGACTATTTGGCTGACAATGAGGTTTCTCTTAATCCCTAGGAGGGCTATGATATAGTTACACATCTATCATCTTGGCATTCCTCCTCGGTTGTCTATTAATGTTGGCTTTAGCTGCTCTTCAGTGGACTTCTGTCGGAAAAAACCACAACTGATACTTTCCAAACAGGTGGTCTACAAAAATAATTTAGTAAAATCATTAGAAGAGTAATGTGACACAGCTTTAGGTCATTTGATTGTATTTCATTTTAATTTACTTTTGGTTTTAGGAAAAGAGATGACTGCTTCTTGGCAGGACCAAGCTACATTATTTTGGGGGTCCAGTGTAAAATGCAAATACAGAGCCCGTTGTTCAATTACCAAGAATCAAAACTGTTACAGTAGAGCATTAAGCCAAGAGCAGAACACTGCACCATACAGGCCTCACATCAACGAAGACATCCCTGATTCTTAGTACTCAATAGGGGTCTAAACCACATGTTATTAATAATATTATGTTGTCATAAATACTCTGGGAAGAACTCTGAGAAATCTACTGCAGGAACAGTACTGCTGTTGGGATTTCACCATTAGAAAAAGAAGTTTTTGGTGTTTCTGTGCCAGTAAGCATGGAGAGGAAGGCCAAGTTGAGTAAAGAGCAAAAAGACATGTGAGAGAACTGAGTGGGGATCCCACTTCTGCATTCTCTAACCAAACTTGGACAACTCTCTCACACCCTATTTAATCTTGATTTCCTTACCTATAAAATAATTTTTTGTGCTATTTGGAAATGAATTTTTTAAAAAATATGAAAAAACATATGAATTTTTTTAAAGATTTATTTATTTATTTGAGAGAGAGAGTGTGGAGAGGGAAGGGAGTGGGAGAGAGAGAATCCCAAGTACACTCTACTCTGAGTGTAGAGCTCCATCTCATGCCCCCAAAATCATGACCTGTGCCAAAACCAAGAGTGGAACACTCAAACACCTGTCCCACCCAGGTGCCCCTGAAAAAATGCATATGAATTTTTAAAAATCACCAAGTACTACACAAATATAAGGTACAGTTATGGAGTAAAGTGGTACCAACAACAATAAGAAGAAGAATACTAGCATATTTGAGCACAATGTTCCTTTGGAAAAACTGTGTAAATTTATACCAGTTTTATAAAAACATACAGTTTTCTCCTTCAGGTGATAGAGGGGGAAAAGTAAAGCTATGTATGAATTAATTAATTTTTTAAATGTGATTTGTTTTAATCAAAAATTTCCATATCATGAAAAAAATATGGCATGCAATAACCAGTTTCAGTGAATATTTGCTGGAATAAAGGAATACTTGGAAATCTACTTTAAACTTGCTATAGATATTTTTAAAATATCTGTTTTTTTACATTAAATGATAACTAGTACCCTTAATAAAAACCAAGCAAAGAAAAATTTACCATCAATAAAATATGCTGATTTAAAATGAGTATAAATATACATAAATTTTTATTTTCTAAAGTTCCACATGCACACAATTCAATGTGTCAGAGAGCAAATTATCAGCCATGAATATAACATATATAAATAAAAGCAATTCCCATTTGTCCAATTGCAAGCAAAGGATTTATTTGAAAAGAAGAATTATCCCTTCACCTTTATAAGCAATTTGGTTTCTGTATGTGCTTATTGATGGGTGCTATTTTCACGATTCAGCACTAATTATTAATTTGTTTTTTCAGGGGGTTATGCATATAATTCTCATTATTCCCATGAGACTTTTGTAAATAATACTTTAGAGCAGAGGCTGAAAATGTGTCTAGCTCTCATTTCTGGTTGCACATTACCTCGCATTATAATCCTGTTGAGAAGTCGTAAGTGTTAGCTAGTATTATACCTCCTCACTCAAGGTACCCATATTTCAGTGAGAAGAGAGTTTTCTGTTAGAGAAGCACAGGATGAGAAGTTGGTCCCCGGATACTTTTTCATTTTAGTGGCATGCTATTAGCATCTTGAATATTTCAATGTGAGCACAAGAAAGTTCATAAGGGGATAAAATAACAATAATAATGTCAGATTTATATAGAGTCTTATCCTGAAAAGTCAAACTGCTTCCAAAGCAGGATTAGATTAGATTCTTATCTGGGCTCCTCTCACCTTCTTTTTTATTTTTGAAAAAAGAGAAACACTAATAATTTGCAATCATGTTGTTTCTTTCACTGGGAGGATTTATCATTTAAATATGTATTTTTCTAAAGTGGGTTGGAAATACAAAATTTTTTTCTTTCTATTTGTGTATCAGTACCTAAAACAGAGTTGGGGTTTGGTTTTTTGGGTTTTGGGGGGATTTTTAGTTTTTTAGTTTTTTTGTATATCAAGTTAATGCTATTGCTTTAAAATTTTTCTTTTTAATTAAATTTGATAAATGTGTATTGTAATTTACTGTGACTGAAATATGTGCTAGCTATTTGAGGAATATTGAAATAAGCAAGGCATGGAGCCTTGTCCTTAAGGCATTCACTGCCCACCAGGTAACTCATGCACAAGCCTGCTGTGGAAAGTGATTGTGAAGAACACAATAAGATAGATGAGAAGGGAAAGCAGAAAGATGAAGTTAGGGAGAGAAAGAGGGTGATTTGGAGGAGGGAGGGAAGAGCTTCCTGGAAAAGGTGACATTTAAGTCTTAAAGTGTGAGTAAGAATTCAAAAGTTCAGCACTTCAGATAAAGAGCCTAACAAAGAGTAAGGAGAGTGTACAGATGAATTGGAAAATAATGAGCAGGTTTTATTTGCTTCTAGGGTATGTTAGGATAGGTAAGGGAGAAATATGTCAACTGCCATAATAAGCTTTTGTAATTTATTCTGTGTACCATAATGAATGCTTATGAATCAGAGAGTGATGTTATATGAGCTGCGCATAAAGGGGCAATGACAATGTCAGAATTGTGCAAGATGGACCAGAGTTGGAAAACCACGTTTGGGTTGTAGACGACCCTCTCCATGTTTTATGGAGAAGGCTTAAATGTTCCTATATCTTTCAGTCCTTAGAGATAATAGGTAATGTCATTGGTGATGACGGTAGTAATGGGAAGTCTATCACTGAAACCATGTTTAAGAAATGTACGGAGAAGGTTTTGTCCAACAGACATACTTTCATTAAAAAATTAAAATGACGTAGTTCAACTGTTTGCTAGAAGGAAGTTTAAAGTGTTTTTCAAAAAGTTGCTTTCTTCAGTGAAAGAAAGATTCTTCTGTTTGCATTACTGATTTCAGAGATACACTGAAGTCTAAAAGTATAAAAAATCAATAATTCTAAATAGTGGATTCTACATTAATGAACTTTTAACATTTTTGCAATATTCTTCAATGTATTTGTAAGTGCCTAAAGGACTTCAGTGAATGCTGTCTTGATCTGTTATTCTGGAAATGACATAACAACTTCTTCAGGTATGAAAACAAAGGACATCCCTTGTAGTTCACCAATCATATTACATATAAAAATATCCCGTCTACATCATTAAAACAAATAATTGTTAAGAAACTACCATAGACTGGCGTTCTTTAGCTGAATTGTGAGAGCTACATGATTATTAATTTCAAGTTTGAATTTCTGCTTGTGACCTGTTGTTTTATTTTCTTCTTCAAATCTTATTCCTTGAGGCTTGCCCCACCCTCTGTGGTTTTATATCTTTTCTCATGAGTATATATATAACCTATTTGTTTGGTTACTCAGACTGAGGCTTCAGACCAAGGAATTGGAAGTTGCTGCCTCTTGACAGCCTGTGCTTTTTTCTTCTATCATAAAAAGGATCCTAAGTAAAGAACACCAGCAGTGACTTGTGTAGCTTCTGGGCATTTTTTTGTTCTTGTGATCTAAAGTCCACTTATTGTGTTTTCTGTTATTTGGAGGTCATCAAACTTTGATCACTAGGGGGGAGTATGGGGTTTTGCCTTGATCTTTGAGATCACACTACAGGCTGATTTTTAAAAACACATATGAAAGGTTTATTTTAAAATAAAAAAAGCCACAATTCATTTGTGTCAATGTAAAGTGCTTAAGAATGGTGAAATTCAAAACAGCACTAATTAGGATTAATTTATAAATGGAGATAGGAACATGACTAGTGATACTCAAACTCCAAATTCATTTGGGTATTTTGTGAAATACAACTCTACTCTCCTTTTCTGGACTCATTTGACCAGATGGGCAAAAGCCTACCATTGGGCTATCACATGGAAGTATGGCATCGAGGTGGTAAAAAGAGTGATTTGCCATACCATGTGCCCATTTTGTCCACTACTAACAACGTGCTATAATCAGATTGGAAACATTAATTACTTTCTTGTCTTTTAATGAAAATATAATAGTTTTTGAAAATGTAAATGAGTATACCTTCTATTAAATGAAAGCAACAAATCCTTTTATTCATTAAATCATGGAGTTTTAGCACCAGAAAAAAATTTAGAGCTAATAAAGCACCCTTCAGTGGGTTTCAATGGCCTTCGTGCTTGCCATCACTGAACTAGATGAGATGTTTCTATAACATTCAGCTTCTGACATTAGTTCAAGGTTTCCTGTTACACCAATCTATATTATTATTTATTTTTACAAATTTACTTGTCAAGTAATCTTTTAGCAGAGAAGGATTTCGTTATGTCATTTCAATTGGTACTTTCAATTACATGGAGAGAATTAACAAATGCTCCCAAAATCCATGTCAATTCCATTGCACTGATAGATATTGTACTTTTGGGGACCATTTAAAGAGAGTAAAGAGGAATGAAAACCGTTTGAAACCCAGTGTGAATTAGATTATATATGAAAGGATAAATATATTTTTCTTTTCTTTCATGTTAAAATTTATGATTTTGCACTTATTTCTTCTTCAGCATCTTCAAAGTCCATCTTTTGTTATTCTATTTTCTATTGTGTAAACAATTAATGAGAAATTATCAGACACCTTCTGAGTAGAAAGCAAATCTAAAGTTTTTATTCCAACTAAAAACATGTCTGTAACTCTCAGATATGTCTACCATTTCCACAGAATGGGTTTACTTCTTTCTAGCTCTGATGAACATATATGATACTCAAGTATTCAGCTAGTCATTCATGAACAAACTAAATAATGGCTATATTCATAAAACGACGCATCAAATTTAGGTAGCACACCAAAGAAAACATAAAGCATATGGTCTTTCACTTCAAAGAATAGCTCATCTTATCAGAAAATACATATAAAAATAAAATATGAAATAAATTTTAAAGACAACTAAAAAAGTGGATAGGTTTTGAAAGATAGATTTAGTTAGTGAAGAAAAGAAAAGCCTTATAGGCTAGGGATAATCCTCTACAAAGACTAGGAGTTGGCAATAGATGAGCTGAGTTTGAGGAGCCATGGGTTGGCCAATCTGGGTCCAATGGAGAATCCATAAGGAAGTAACTGAAGTTAAGTTTGAAGCAAAAGTAACAAAACTTGAATGTCAACAAAAACTACAAATTTGGTTCCTACAGATCAGCAGCTCTCAAAGTGCTGCTCTACACAACAAACCCTGTTAGGAATAAAAATCTGTGGTTAAATAATTGGAAGAAACCTGCCAACTCAATCCCATCCTGAAGATTTGCATGAACATTAACATGTTAAAAGACTCTGAGGAAATCTGCTATTAGAATCCATCTAACCATGTTCAATGGTTTTTCTTTTCTTTTCCTCATCGTTTAAACTAAACCTTTAGTTTGGTTTAACATCTTTAGTGTCATCCAATCAGATGCGGAATATTTCTCAGAAAAAAAAAGGGTATTTCTGCAGAATATATCAATAAAATCTTTCAAATAGGAAAGTGGTACAATAGAATTTCTCTCCTAGAGAGATAAATATGAAAGTTGTATAAATTCAAATAACCTCTGTCCAACTAAGCAGGGACTGGAAAGTACAGTTTGTCCAATTTGTGTTTAATGGGTTGTTCTCCATGGTGTTCTCCATTTCAACAAATGGACTACTAGACTGTATTGTTTTCAGGCACTTATCAAATATGATAAATCATTGTAATGTTCAACAAGTTGGCAAGATTCTCCCACCAGAATTTATAAAGTGATGAGTAGTTTCAAATTTTAACATACTTAATAAATATTGAACAATCTCCTATAGTAAAACCAAAATTTATTTAGAAAGCAAAGGAAAATAAAACAATAGTGTCAATAATCATAAATTCTGATAAGTGAAGGTGACAATGAAGTAATCAAGTCTTCAGGCTCTATGTGGTGATGAATTAAAATAAATTAAATCATGTTTTGTTATGTTTATTATTTTTACTGTTTTGAATCCTTATTCATATCTGGTAATTGTACCTAAGTTGGATTTTTTTAAAGATTTTATTTATTTATTCACGAGAGACACACACAGAGGGAGAAAAAGGGTCCATGCAAGGAGCCCAATGTGGGACTCAATCTCATGATTACAGGATCCTGCCCTGGGCTAAGGCAGGCGCTCAACCGCTGAGCCACCCAAGTGTCCCATAAGCTGGATTTTAAAAGAAAGTCTGAACATCCTGGGTGGCTCGTGGTTTAGTGCCGCCTTCAGTCCAGGGCATGATCCTGGAGACCCAGGATGGAGTCCCACGTCGGGCTCCCTGCACGGGGCCTGCTTCTCCCTCTGACTGTGTCTCTGCCTCTCTCTCTCTCTCTCATGAATAAATAAATAAAATATTTTTTAAAAAAAATTAAGAAAGTCTGTGAATTCTATAGAAAAAAGAACTCTTGTAGGAATGGGATTTTCTGAGTCTGGCTCTCCTTGATACTTAGCTCCTCTTGGGGTTTTATAGTTAGATTGAGAGACATTCAGAATTCCTCTACTGAAAATGCCTAAAACCACAAACATCACTTAAACAGCCATTCAACAATGTCAACAGTAATGCTAAGGTAATAACTCTACCATAAAAAGTAGGTTCTCTGAAATCTACTGAAGATACAACAAGCAGGAGTAAACGGTAAAAATTGAAGCTTCTTCATAGCAATAGCACAAGGGGCTGTAAAAATTAAGAGAATGCTATAAAAGGAGGTTACCTCGCAAATGTGATACCTTCTGAAAATATTTAAGTTTCTTAATTCTTTAATAAAAAACTGTGTGAATTGAAATTATCAAAGCTATCATTACTCTCTTCTATTCAACAAGGAAGAGAGAAAGAGGGGATAAATTACACATACGGAAAAATCCACAGGCCAGCAAAGGGTTTTTGAAAAAGTCTTCTAAATGTCTATTAACTGGAAGATTAATTAAGGATGGAATGAGAGGAAGGAGGGGGGAAAATCCAAGCTGTCATCTAAAAAGACTCTGAGGAATTAGTGATTGAAATTCTGATATAACAAAATTTGTCAAAATCAATAGATAAGACATTCATACCCATGAAGTCTCCACCAGAGAAGAAAACCCAGTTGGATATATATATATATACACACACACAAAGAATTGTCTTCCACAATTTTAAGTAGGAAAATCTGAAATCCATAGAGTAGGCTATCTGAAAGGGCAGACATCTCAAGTAGGAACTTAAATGTCAATTCTGTTCCTTAAGCCTTTCAACTAGCTGGATCAGGCTCATCTAGATTTTTTAGGATAATCTCCTTTATTTGATGTCAACTTTATTGCAGATGCTAATCACATCTACAAATACTTTCAAGGTAACCTGGATTAAGATTTAATTGAATGGTCGAGTAACTATTGCCTAGCCAAGTTGACACGTCAAACTGACCATCACAGCACCTTTCTCTTTCAGTAAAGAACCTCTAGCACCTTTAATGTTTAAGGCTAAGTTAATTAAGTTGATCATTTTGCCTAGTCTATTCAGTCAAGCATTTCTAAAACTTAATATTAAATGTTTATATTACACTTAAGGTTATAAAAACTCTCATCTGATGTTGCAATTAGTTGCAATTAGTCATTATTGAACTTTAGTAGATACTATGGTCTTCCTAGTGAGCAAAGTAGACATGACACGGTGGCTGGCTTCATGGGCCTTATGGACTAAGATGTAGAGACAGTTTATGTAAATGTCTTCATTTAGTGTTTTCTCAGTTACTAGTTATAAGCCATCAAAGAAACATAAAATTTTTACTTCTTTTTCTTTTAAGATTTATTTATTTGAGAGTGAGAGAGCACATGCACATGAGTTGGAGGGTAGCAGCAGAGAGAGAGGAAGAGAGAGAATCCTGAAGAAAAGCCCTCCTGAATATGGAGCCTGACACAGAGCTGGATCACAGGACCCTGAGATCATGACCTGAGCCAAAATCAAGAGCTTAACTGACTGAGCCACCCAAGTGCCCCTATTTTGCTTCTTATAAGCAAGCTGCATTGAATATTAAGCATTCATTAATTCAAAGAATCCTTATTAAATATTAGTTATTAAGTATTACTTTCAAAAACATACTGTGGGATCACTACTCAGTACCAATCTTTTCAGGTTTTGAAAAAGTGAAAATAAATGATAAACTATTCATAGGAGAGAGAAGGTTGGAAGGATATTCCAGATATTCATTCAACGAGCACATTCAATTCAATGAGCTTATTCAATTGGGGAAGTATAGGAAGAAATGGCATAGAAATTATGGCTTGGAGCTATATCCTTGGAGGTGTCTCTGCCAAATGAAAAATGATGAACAGGCTTAAAGAAGATCATATATATAATAATAGTGACCCTGGAAAAGGTTCATCCTGAAAAAGTGAGCAGTAAATTTGTTATTTGTTTGTCCCATTTCTTGTTTTATCTCCTCTATCAAGGAGAATGATAAATGGATGGAAAAATATTTATGTAAGGAGAATAAAGCCTACAATATTTGGAGATTTTGCACTTGTTTCTTAGTCTTCTAGGTCTGCACGATGATAAGAGAGCATGAGCTTTCATTCTTGGGTTCTCTTGTTGGATCATTCTGCAGGTGAAGCTGTATGTCTGGAGCAAAGTTATAGAGGATAATCTGAAAGGGAAGCAGAGAATGGAAGGCGAAAGCATTTAGGAAGGGGGATCTTCCGACAGAGTGCAGGACAATGAAGTTCCAATGGAGCTCTTTGCCCTTTATGGGTTGGTCAGTCAGCCTACCCCAGCACTTTGATTCCCATTATATTCTATGAAACTTATATATTCTTGATAAAGAGAGTGAGACTCACTCAGAATTGGGCAATTTGCTCTGACTCACATGTCAGAGTTCATGCTTGGAGGTAAGTTGTTTCACTTCAGCATTGTTTTCATTACACCCCTGATTTAAATCTCAGTGCCAGGTATGAAATGAAATTATATGTCAACAATTTCTCTGATAATTGGTAATAGCTATTTTTTATCATCTAACCCAGTAAGTGTCCTGTACTAAAGGTACTAAAGGACCTACATAGACTTACTCTTAATTTCATGTTTCTATTTTAATGAGATTTCTAGATTTTTAAAATGACAAATATATCAAATTTATAAAAAATGTTAGTTGGCTCTCCATTGAATATTTTGCTATATAAAAATAATTTTTAGTTCTCTAATTTAATGAGACTTCTCATTTTTACAACAGAAAATTTATTAATCTCTTTAATTCTGAAAAATGTGATAATAGGTTTATTGATAAATATATGATAAATTTATTCAAAACAAACTTATTTTTCTACTTAAGCATTTTTATTTTAAAACTGCATTTGTAGTTAAATTAATAATTCCTCCTAATTGTAATTTAGTTTGCTTGTGTGGTTTTATGTGATTTTTTGATATTTCATTGACAATTTTTATTAATATAAAAATGATACTTTGGGGACACCTGGGCAGCACAGTCAGTTTAGCATCTGATCTTGATTTTGGCTCAGGTCATGATCTCAGAGTCATGAGATCGAGCCCCGCTTTGGGCTCCAACTCAGAGGAGAGTTTGCTTGAGGTTCTTTCACCCTCTCTCTCTTCCCTCCACACCCTTCGATAAATAAATAAATCTTTAAAAAATTGCTACTTTATTTATGTAGACATGATTTTCCTTCAGTGGATTCATAAAAATGTACACAATATGTAGACTATTTATAGTCATTCGCCCATAACCATTCTTTGGTAAATATTTATGGTGTAAAACTGGAATTAAAATAGTTTTCTTTCTTTCAATGGAAAGATGTCAGTATGAAAAGGCAAGTATTGTAATTGTGAGAGAGACTAGGTTTATTATGTTTCTGTGCTTCTCCTAGGAGTTTTAAATCCTTCTCATTCACCCTTGTGCCTTTTGTTCAGAGTAATATATTCTGCATTAGTATCCTTTTCAGTCTCCTCCAATGCATGGACTGCCAAAATTATAAGATTAGGTACAATGGGTTTATGTTGTGGATGTCTGTCCACCAGGGACTTGACAAGCTGAAATTGTCAACTTGGACTCACACCAATGGCCTCAAGCTAAAAGGCAAGTGAAATTTCAACTGTGCTGTAGAACACTTGCAAGTGTGTCTTCATTAAATCAATGATGTTCTCAAGAAAGAGTTATTTCCAGTCAAATATACAATTTGCTTCCAATATCAGATGGTGTAAAAGAAAAATTCAGTAAACAAAAAAGTCTCAGCCAGATGCCAAGAGACTGATTGTACCTTGGCACCTCTCCCATTTAGAGATGATTTTCATAAAAAGTGGTAAATCACATGACATCATGTCAGAGTCTTCCTTGAGGGATTATACTTTAATCTCTAAATGAAAATTAGTCAGATGGAAACCTCAAAAGTATGATGTCTAGTGGGTTACCAGTTTTCCAGTTAGTCTCCAGAGCACTTTTGATCTGTTAGACTCAGAAAGAAAATATGTCTGTCTACTGTTACCTCGTGTTTGACACACTGCAAAGGTATATGAGAGCATTATTGTGCAGTTACTCATTGTAATTTGATTTGGCATTTTGCTTAAGAACTGTATCAATTAACTTTGCAGAAAGTAGAAAGCACATAGCATGATCTGGTGTGTGTGAACGACCACATTTTTTCAGCCATTCTCTAATTTACTGTTTGTGTACTGAGACACAGACTAAGTGTAGTTAGGGGCAATTTCAGACCAAAATAGTCTTCTTTCAGATCAACATACTCCCAGTAAATATTCTAGGACTATAAGTGGACTCACTTTATTAAAGTGGATCTTTAATCAATATGAAACATAAGAGTTTTAGTTGTGAATATTTGGGGTCATTTAAAAATGAGGCATGCAGATCTGAAAGTGAGTGAAACTCTGAAATGTGGAAATAAAATGAGTCAATTAACCTGATTTGCTGGGAGTATCTTCTAAGGCTAGGATTTTCAGACTAAGCATAACATTACTAAATATAATAGCAATCCTTAAATTTACTATCTTACCTATTGTATATGCTTTGGGGAATCCAGTTGTGCAGATGACCTGGACATCAGGGCTTCAGTTGGCATCTATTCATTCAATGATATGTATTTATTTATTTGAAAGAAAAAGAGAAAGAGACAGAAGGAAATTAAGAAAGAAAAAGGAAGAAGAGAGGAAAGAAGGAAGGAGGACAATTGTGTGCCAGGATGTGGGCTAAGGATTGAAAAAAAAAAGTAACTTCCAAGAATTTAGAGTTTATAGGGAAGACTTATGTAAACTACATGTTTCAATAAGTAATAGGTAAGTCTGATTATAATTGCATTCAGTCCAAAGAGAGTAAAGAAGTGAAAATATTTATTCTGGCAGGTAAGAGAGGTTTCACACAAGAGATGATCTAAAGCTGGATCTTCAGTGATGAAATAGGAGGTTTATCAAATATGCAGATTATACACACACAAGAAAATAATAGTAACAACAACAATAATAATAATTTAAATTAAATGATGCTGAAGTTGTCAAGAACAACTAAAAAACTTCCCCTCATTTTCTCCTATTTTGGTTCCATTTTGCAGATGTAACTGTTTGTTTCTGTCTTTATTTTCTCCACTGTCCTATTCTATTACATTTATACAGTCATTTGTATTTATTGACCCTGCACTGCCCACCATGTAAGATGAGGGCCATTACCAACCCACCCCCTTTCTTCCTCTTTCCGCACCTATATGCTCACCTTCTTAGTTTTGTCAGATATATATTTGCCTTACGTTATTTGTATACAATATGTATTTGCCTTATTCCAAGATGGATAATGTTTAAATGCTATTCCGGGATCATAATTAAGTCTACTTTACTTTAAGTCTATAGTTGATTCCAAAAGTTGAAAGCCAATTATAGATATTGACATTATCAAGATTATATTAAACAGTGTTTACTTGAAAGCCAAGTGGTGGGAAGGATTTCTCTACAATTCACCATCAGCATCTTTGACCCTTTCGAAGATAAAGGATGCCATCAACACAGGTAAGTGGATTTCCTTACACACTGTAAATTGCTCAACATGGTGTCACATTTTAGTTCAACTACTAATATAGGTTATGGCATCTCCTATGGGCTGTTTTCTTCTTATAGTTTTGAATCACCTCTCATATTCTTTTTTGTAGGAAAAACCATATAATTTCTTCACACTTCTGTTAGAATATTTCAGCTGTTCTTTATTCTCTCTTTTAAGAAATACACTCTACTTGCCATTTTCTTGAACATCATTGTCAATGTTTTTTTTTTATTATTTTATTTATTCATGAGAGATACAGAGAGAGAGAGAGAGAGAGAGAGGCAGAGACACGGGCAGTGGGAGAAGCAGGCTCTATGCAGGGAGCCCGATGTGGGACTCGATCCCAGGTCTCCAGGATCAGGCCCTGGGCTGACAGAGGCGCTAAACCGCTGAGCCACCTGGGCTGCCCAATTGTCAATGTTTTCATGTGGACTGATAAAGGCTTTCCAAGTTTGATACACAGTTGTCATCCTGGGATTTTATATTTTTATATCTGCTGGGTTGGTTCCACCAACTGGTTATCAAATCCTATTATTTATCTTTTTGGACTTTTTTTTTTTCTGAAACACCTATAGAATGAATATTTCAGAAAGGGTAATTTGAAAGTAAATATTCTAACTCTGTACATGCTTGAAAACACTTTACTTGTCCACACTGATTAACACTTTGGGCACAAACTTTGTATTAATTTGTAACTGTAGCAAATGAGCAAACTTGGCTTACAATGACACAAATGATTTATCTTACAGTTCTGTAGTTAAGAAGTCTACACAGGTCTTGTTGAACTAAAGTCAAGGTGTCAGCAGGGCTGAGTTTGTTTCTGGAGGCTCTGTGGAAGAATTGTTTACTGCTCATTCAGGTTGTTGGCAGGATTCAGTTCTTTGTGCTTAGAGGATCAAGATCCCCATGTTCTTGCTGATTTTAAGCTGAGGGCCATTCTTGGTTTCCAGAAATTACTGCCTCCCTTGGCTCTTAGTCTCCTGCCTCCGTCTTCAAAGCCAGCAATAATCATGTCACACCTCTCTGACCCTTCCCCTATTGACGCATCTCTCTCTGACCCAACCGGAAAAGGTCCACCTAAAAGAATAAAGCCCATGTGGATATTTCAGCAAAATCTCTCCCTCTCAAGGTCAAAAAACTTAATCACCTTTGCAAAATCCCTGTTGCCATATAAGGTAACATACTCACAGGCTTGGGGAATTAGGTTATAAATATCTTTAGGAGTCATTATTCTGCCTAGGTTCAAAAGCATTTTCTCTCAGAAATTTAGAATCATGGGACACCTGGGTGGCTCTGCAGTTGAGCATCTGCCTTTGGCTCAGGGCATGATCCCGGGGTCCCGGATTGAGTCCCACATCAGGCTCTCTGCGTAGAGCCTACTTCTCCCTCTGCCTCTGCCTCTCTCTCTCTCTCTCCCTCTCTCTCTCTCTCTCTCTGCATCTCTCATGAATAAATAAATAAAATCTTAAAAAAAAAAGAAATTTAGAATCATTATTCTTTTTACTTTCCATTTGCAAGTATTATTGATAAGGAATTTTATGGCAATTTTATCTTTATTCCTCTGTTGGTAACTTCTTTTTTAAGATTTATTTATTTATTTTAGAGAAAGAGAGAATGTGCATGCGTGCATGCATGCATGCATGCATGTGAGCAGAGGAAGAGACTGAGGGAGAGGGAGCAGGAAAAAGAATCCTCAAGCAGACTCCCCACCAAGCATGGAGCCTACTGCAAGGCTCTATCCCAGGACCCTGAGATCATGACCTGAAGGAATCAACAGCTAGCCGCTTAACCAACTGAGCCATCCAGGTCCCCTTGTTGATAACTTCTTATCTCTCTGGAAGATTTAGGAGGTTATCTTCATCCTTATAATCTTGACAGCCCAGGGACACCTGGATGGCTCAGTGGTTGGGCATCTGCCTTCAGCTCAGGTCGTGATCCTGGGGTCCCAGGATCCAGTCCCACATTGGGCTCCCTGCATGGAGCCTGCTTCTCCTTCTGCCTATGTCTCTGCCTCTCTCTCTCTGTGTCTCTCATGAATAAATAAATAAAATCTTAAAAAAAAATCCTGACAGCCCAGATGTCTAGTTGTCCACTTTGTTAAATATTTCCCTTTGTCAACGAAGGTACTAGCAATATGACTTGTCATGTCTATCTTTAGGTAAAGAAATTTTTCTTCTAGAATTTTTTGAATGAATGATTTCATTCTACTTTTCATATCCACCATTAGGTCCATGCCCAAATATTAATAAATATTTGTAAATGTTAGTCAATATTTGTGTGAATGAGAGATATTTAGGCTGAGCATATAGATTTGGCTGTCAAGAGCATAAGGAAACTGAGAATGTGTATATGTTACTAAAAAAAGAAGCCAGAAGAAGAAACCAAGAAGATACTTACATGTAAAGTTAAGCTCAGGAAAAGGAAGTAAGGGCCAATTATTTTGCAGAATGGCAACATGAAGTAAGACATTGCCTCTGGTGAAATTCTTTCCCCTAAAATCCCCCAAATCTCCCACTGAATTATAAATTCTATTTCATTTTTGAGAGTTACAGAAATTTTCCTGATTGGCTAAAAAAGACGTTTCCCAACATTGCATAATTTGAAACTGTGTTGTGAACTACAAAGTGCTATACAGGGGATCCCTGGGTGGCGCAGTGGCTTAGCGCCTGCCTTTGGCCCGGGGCGCGATCCTGGAGACCCAGGATCGAATTCCACGTCGGGCTCCCGGTGCATGGAGCCTGCTTCTCCCTCTGCCTATGTCTTTTGCCTCTCTCTCTCTCTCTCTCTCTCTGTGACTATCATAAATAAATAAATTTAAAAAAAATTAAAAAGAAAGTGCTATACAGATTTAGATTATTAATGTGATTGCTATTATCTCAGAATGCTTTCATTCATTCCATAAATACTAACTTCTAATAATTGATGGACAATTCACAAATATAATTTTACATATCTAAAGTATAGGATGTGGAGATTTGATACACATTTACATTGTGGAATGATTAGCAAGATCAAGAATTAACACATCTATTATTTTACATAGTTAACTCTTCGTGTGTGGGGGGGGCGGTGGTAAGAACACTTAAGGTCTACTCTCAGCAACTTTCAAGTATGCAATACTGTCTTATTAACTATAGTCACCATGCTATACAATTAGATCTTCAGAACCAACATTTCTTAACAAGATTCAAATTAAACCACAATGATTCCAGGTCTCCTTTTCTCCCTACTATCTCTTACCCTAGGATTTCTGTTAGTTTATACCTTAAATATTTACCGTGTACTATATCAATAAGATTTATGCTGAGGTCAGAAGAAAGGTGATATTTGCAACTGAGATTCCAGCTCCAAAAAGGGAGATAAATATCTGGGATAATTGTGGCCTGTTTGAAAACATTGAAGAAGAAAAAATGTATAATTAAAAATATCCTTCTTTCAGATGCCATCCAAGCATGGATAATCACAGACACTCTGTGGCTGAGACATAACGAGTTTTCGGTCCTCTCCCTACTGAACAGTGCGAGGCATTTCTTGCCATTTCTACATAGGAATATTTTTTGCAACACCGGCCCCAAATAAATACTTTTATCCAGAGTCAGTCTTCTTGTTCTGGTGATTACAATAGCAAGGTGGAGGAAATAAATAGGGTCTGCTGTGCAAACTAACATTGTAATGAAGATCTAAATTTGCTCGTTATCCCTTGAAACAGCAGTTAGGAGGTACAGAGGGGACGGGATATTGCTGTTCTTTTGCGTACTCTGCAAGGAGAAGGAAGCAATTTGAATAAAATATCTGACAAATAAACTGTTGGGAATTTGTCAGAAGTGTGTTTGTGGTCTCTGCAGGAAGTCTGTGCGCAGAGAGGAAGGCCTGTAATGATGAGGAAGTCTTTGCCTCTATTCATATACATGGAGTACCCAAAGAGATCTCTTCTACAACTGTCTGCATCTGTGCACACCCCAGGGGAGTCATGCCTGCCCCACCTCGCTAGTCCATGAGCCCCAGTTCAAAAGACGTCTCTGAGGTGGTTATTGAAGATGTGATGAAGTTCCTAATAGATTCATATTTACTTTAGACCCAGATCTGGTGACCTGTGTAATTGATGCCTGGCCCAGTTATTTATTTTCAAATATATTTATGGTCTCCACCCACCCCAAAGAAATGAAAAATAGGAGTTGCCTTTGATAAGGCTGCCTTTAAACAGAGCCATAAAAAGGGTTTACTATTCTCAAGGCCACATTTTAAATAAGAAAGAATCATTCCTCAAATAAGTCACTGCATAGTTCTTAAACTGGTAGAAATGTATACATTAAGAGTTTCATTTTATTTTGATTATTAAATAAAAGTTTTAAAGATTTATTTAAAAATAACTTTTTAAGGAATCACTTAAATTGATTTAAAATGACCTTATGTCTTAAGGTCACAATTTGAAATATCTACACACTTAAACAGTCTATAAGAAATTGCAACTGATTAAAAAAGAGGGTGGGGGTAGTTATAGCATACCATACCATAAAACAACTGTAGCTTCTCTCGGAAGTGGGAAGTGAATTACGAGTTTGAAGTTCCATTGTAAAAAGTAGCCATTCTATTCATCTGACATTTGCAACTAAAGACCCTTGGAAAAAAGTCATATATATATTCACACACATAATAGTTTCTTAATATAAAAAAACAAAGTTATAGACTGATTTCCATATTGAAAAAGTCAAAATTGCCTTTGTAGTAGAAAAGTGTATGCAGGCCTTCAATAATAGACTTTGTGATTTTTAAAAATGTATTTTTTATTTATTCTAACCAGGAATTCTTTTTGGTTGTAGACCAGTCACCAGGAAGAGTTCAAGGCTTCTGTTCTATTCTTACTCATATGTGGGTAGGGTTTAGTCTGAAGCCTTCCAGGGACTTCAGCCTTAGGGTTGAGGTGTTCAGTCATGTTTTTCTGAGATTTCATTGCTCTCTCTTGAGAGAAAAGGCTATCTTTCTAATGAACATTCTTGGAGTCACATGTGTGACCTTACATTTCCTGCTATCCCAAACTCACACTCCTCTCTGGATTTACCCAACTCTAGTAGAACATCACAGTTTCCCATACTTTGTGTATCTGCATAGTAGCTTTCTGAGCCTGGACCCTTGGGACCTGTTGGAAACACTGTGGTCTCTTCTCGGTTCTCTTTTCCCAAACCTTAGCCTTCTCAGAGCTTTTGAATTTTCCAGGGCTTGAGAACATTTGCTATTACAAGAGTAAAATAAGTTTTTCCCCATCATCTAATTTCTTACAGCAGTAAAACTGAAACATGAGTGTTACCTTCTTCCTTTTTTTCCCATTGGTGTCCTCAGCTTTATTAGGCAGGCTAGCCTCCCAAGCTCAGGCCACGGTGCTGGGTACCAGGCCCAGGTACAGAACAGGCATGCCTGAGAAAGCAAGGAAGAGGGAGAGGCAGAGATGCAGCCCCTGGCTGTCAGCCAGGGCTCCAGCCAATGTGCCCAGGATCAGCTTCCCCAGCAGCTCAAGGATGGCCAGGAGGCTATAATGTGTGGCCTGCAGGGCACTGGGTGACATATGACTGCAGAGCATCATCAGTGTGAATGTGTTGGTTGTAACCAGGCCCCTCAGCAGGTGCTGCAAACACAGGCTCAGCAAGGCAGCCCCTCTCAGGATTGCGCTGGGGTCCAGCCTGACCCCTTGGGTGTCCAGGTAGAAGAGCATGCCAGACACCCATGGCAGAACCAAGAACTGACCTCAGCAGGAGCAGTGGTTGCCTGTCTGGCCAAAAGAACATAACCTCTTGCTTTCACAGAGCAGAGTCTGTAAAATTTCAGCACCCTGTTAGCTTGTCCTCATGCTCTGCCTTCCCCAAGGTCATCTGGTGGGTCAGATCCCTGCCTTTTTTTTTTTCCTCTTTTATTATTACAGATTTTATTAGAAAATCAAAACTTGTTTCTTAAACACCCTTTCTCCTAAAGATTATCCTTTGGTTTCCTTTCAAAGTCTAAATGACTACTAGGCTTGATTGGATAACTTTACTAATTCTGGTGAAAACAGCCCAAATGAAGAAGTAAAATGTATACTACATGTTCTAGAATATGTTAACAAACTAACAAGTTATCTCAATAACAAGCTGAAGTAAAACATTAAGATGAGATCAGAAATCAATGAAATAGAAAACAAATACAATAAATTTAACAAAACTTTAAAGAAATTGGCCAATAAAATAAGAGAGGAGATGCAAATTACTAATACCAGGAATGAAATAAGAGACATCATTCAGACCCTGAAGATATTAAAAAGCTAATTAGAAAACATTACAAATCACTCAATGCCCATAAATAAAACTTAGATAAAATGTGACATATCAAAACTGTTGAATGCAGCAAAAGTGGTTTTTTGGTTATATCTGTAATCTTAAATGTTTACCTTAGAAAATAAAAGAGTGGAAGTTAATGAGGTAAGTAGCGAATTTTAAAAGGCAAAGCTACTAATAAAACCAAATAAGAGAAGAAAAGAAATAAAGAAGATAATAAAAATTATTGAAACATAAAGTAGATATATAAAAGAGAGGCTCAACCAAACCAAATATACTTCACAGATATAATTAGAAATAGAGATAATCCATTGGCAAGACTAAACAAAAAGAAAGAAGGCGCAAATAAACAATAATAGTAATTTAAAGATGTCACATATTTTTTTAAATTGAAGGATAGGAAAAATAATTTTTTTCCTACCACATTTTAAAACTTGGAAGAAATTGGCACATTTAAAAAATATATTTACCAAAGCTTTCATGAGAAGAAACAACACATTTAAATAATTCTACAAGCGCTAAATGAACTAAAATCAGTACTTACCATTTTTTCACTGTAAGAAACATTTTTTCACTATAAAAGAAACAAATGAATATTATTATTCAAGGAACAAATAATTTTAGCTTTATACCAACTATCGCAAATACAGCGGTTTCCCCTAATCTGTGGGAGATACCTTCCAAGTCCCCGTGGGTGCCTGAAACTAAGGAGAATACCAAACCACATATATACTGTTTTTTCTATACATACATACTTAAAATAAAGTTTAATTTATAAGTTAGGCACAATAAGAGATTAATATGATAACAACTAATAAGATAGTTGGTATAACAACCAATAAGATAGTTGTTAATACTATATGTATGTATTATATAACTATATACTGTAATTAAAGTTATATGAATGTGGCCTCTCTCTCAAAATATCTTATTGTACTGTGCTCACCCTTCTCCCTGTGATGATGGTGATGATGTGAGATGAAGTGAAGTGAATGATGTTGGCAGTGTGACGTAGGTAGCGTCAGGCTGCTGTTAACCTTCTGATGATATGTTGGAAGGAGGATCATCTGCTTCTGGAGGGTAGTTGACCACAGGTAAATGAAACTGCCTGGAAGGGGAAATTTATAAAAGACACCTGCAAGGTCTTCACTCTGAAACCTGACAAGAACAATAAGGGGGAAAAAAAAACTTCCAGGGTTATCACACTCTTTAATATGCATGTAAAAATCCTCAAATATAAGCAACTTAAGTCTAGGAATACATTTAAAAAATCTCATACATCATGAACAAGCTTTTGAGGGGTTAAAGTGAACTCCAAAATTGATCCCCTCAGGCTGTACTCCCAAAGAGGAAGAAACTGGCCTCTTGCAAAACTGACCTCCTGCATGGTTTCATGGAGACCCATGTGGGCCCAGGGCTTAAGACAGAACATTCTGGCTGAGTCTCAAGACTAGCACACTAGCCATCCCACCCCCACTGTGATATTGTGATTTACAGTAAGAAATACATATTTGGTCTTTGTCCTTGTTTCTTGCACAGAGTTCCTAAAACTCTTGGAATTTCCTAAGTGATGAGAGCAATAATGAATTATTCTGTTATGTACTTTTGGAGAGCTCTTCAGATAGTTTGCCTGGAGACAGTGACTTTCAATCCTAGCCTCTGACCTCTGGAGAGGGGAGAGGAGCTGGAAGTTGAATCAATTGACAATGACCAGTGATTTTCTGAATGTGTATAAATGAAGTTTCCATAAACCCCCAAAAGACAACGTTTAGAGAGTTTCTGGGTTGGTGAACATATGAAGATTTGGGTCAGAGAAGTGCCCTTGGAGAAAGTACGGAAGCTTCAAGCCCTTCCCACATATCTTGTCCTAAGTATCTCTTCAATCTCGCTGCTCAAGTGAGTGTGATAGACTGAATAGTTTATGGCCCCCAAATTCATATGTTGACACTCTTGTTCCAGCGTGATAGTATTGGAAGGTGGGGTCTTTAAGAAGTAATTAGGTTTAGATTAGGTCATGTGAGTGAGGGCTTCATGTTGGATTAGCATCTCTGTAAGGAGAGGAAAAGATCAGTTTGTTTTTTATGGATCATGTGAAAACACAGGGAAAGAAACCATCTGTAAAGCATTAAGAAGCTCTCCTCAGAATCCAACCATGCTGGCATCCTGATCTCAGACTTGCAGCCTGCAGAACTGTGAGAAATACACTTCTGGTGTTTTACCCAGCTATAGTATTTCGCTCTGGCAGCTCGAGGTGACCACGACACTGAGGAAACAAAAAGAAGGGGGAGTTTGAGCCACCTTCCATTGGTGGAATGTTTCGGGGGCCAGACAGCTGGGCATAGTAGTGCCTTCAACAAATGCTCACCAAACTCAATTGAACCACTGTTAAATTCTCCTTGATCCAGATTTGATGATGCACCCTGCTGTTGGAACTAGGCATTTCAATAAAGGTACCACTTTAGCTGAGAATTAAACCAAGGGGAACAGAGAATATTATCATGCATTTTTTTACTCTATTGAATATTTTCATGCTTTGGGGGGAGGGGAATGGATATATTGACAATCTATTTCCAATTCAAAATAACCTGGGTGCATTTTTCTGCATTTTCACTGTGTTTTTCTCTTTCCAAATAAGTTTCTCACTTATTACTGTGACAGTCACATCATTCATTGGAGTTTAGAGGAGATAGAGCTAGATCTTACCCAGATGCTGTCTTTAAAGCCTATCACCTTGTGATTGGCAGAGCCTCTTGTTTTCATAGCCAGTTAGGGTCACCGTTTCCAGCCTAGATCCTCTAGGACCGACAGAAATACCATGTGCTGATGGATATCTATGAAAATTCTGCAGCTAATTACATTAAATTTTTTCTTCTCTTAAGCCCCATTTTGTATAAATAATATAATTATTTTATAACAAAAATACCATAACCAAACAACCCCAAATATAGCATGACAAAAGATCTGGAGCATATAACTTTTGAATTTGAATATGCCATTTCTTTTTAATAGACCTATCTCTATCTCTACTCTCTCTGTATTTAAAACTCAAGTCCCAGGGTTTAAGTATTGTTACTGTTAGGAGCCCAAAGAATCCACTTTCTCTATTCCCCACTTAGTCTTACAATGCAGTATAGTCCACAAGCAACTTGAGAAGTGGGTGTTCTGTCTATGTATATCATCAAGAAACATTTAATCTCACTGCACAATAAAACTTGAAGCAAAACAATACACATCAGATGAACTGCCATTCAACCACCAACAGAAATGTGCAAAATCTGCAAAATAAAACAGGTTTATTTTACTGGTATGCTAAAGCCATCTTGCAGGTACTGTGCGAAGAAAAAGAAATATGTATATATTACAGATATATAAATTGTATGTATAGGACATATGCACAAATGTACACACTTGTACACAAATATACATAGGCTTTGGAATAAAATAGCAAAGATCATTTGGTCTGCTCTTCCTGTTCTTTAATTATAAAATAATGTATCATTATGCCTCTTTTGTAAAATGTTAATTTAAAGCATATTTCTGGGTTTCCTGCTATCGGATTGTGTTAGCTGCCTTACTGGAACTGACCATTGCTCTGGCCATGCAGCTTTGGAGCAGCATGGAACAAATCACTTCCTCTTCTGTAGCAGGTGCTTATGATGCCGCTGTGTCACTTATGTTTCCAATTAATCTCCTGCCAGGCTATTTGACTGAACTACACAATCACTGAAATGTTTTAAAGGCTTAACTAATTCGAAGCATAACCATAGGTTAAACACTGTTGAACTATCAAATACAAAATATATGTTTACCACAAACAAATCATTTCACAGATACAAACACGGCTAATGGGGTGCTATAATAAGGAGAGGCAAATGCCTTTGTCTTACTTTGTCCTTATATCCAAAACATTATGGTGCCCATTTTTAAATACTAAAAATAAGGTACAAGGAGAATTTTCCATTTATTACAGTATAGACAAACAATCTGAATAATTCAGGCTGTGTTTACAGAGCACAAAGTGAGGTTCAGATTTCATAAATATTCATGATTAGTATGGGTAAGCAGTCCAGATAATTCAGAAGCCATCCTATCCTTGAATGGTTCAATTTGCTGGAATAGAGGGAACCAATTTACCAGATAATTATGACATTTCCACTTCACCGCTAAGTATAGAACTACAGAGGAGAAAATACCTCCTTATTTTTTACCTTAATTCAGATTGTTGTTTCATTTTGATTTTGTGGGATTATATGAAGTTGGTTACAGAGGGGGGGTTATTCAGATTCCTGGCCTTTATTATAAACGTGGTGTTTCTCTTTTCCTCCATTTTCTTCTTCTGATTTTCTACCCTTGCTAGGGACAGCGTGTGGGAGAGACCAGCACTTAGGTCTGCGCTCCCTGTGATTTCACCCAATTAGGTAATCCAGCACCTGGTAAAAATGTTACTCAGAAGGCAGTGACACTCTTTACTGTGGGAAATGAATGGTCTCCTTTCCACGGGCATCCCAGAAAAATAGGTCAACTTGTAATTATAAGCCTAGCTGGGAATGGAATAACAGAGTGACATCTAAGATTTAGGCAAAAATTTTAAAACCCCTGTCCTTCTACTTATCTCTACTGCTTCTTCTTTTCATAAATCTATTTAGTAGCTAGAAAATTGCTCTATTATAGAAAGTACTGATGAGAAAGTGGTGGAGAACAGTCAACAGAAAAACAGTTTAATCCAAATTCCCCCATTACACTCATAAATACTTCACTGTTGAAGTCTAAAGACAAAGACTTGTTTAAAAGAATATAACCTCAGCACCATTATCACACCTGACAAAATCAATATTTTTTTTAAAATTATTTAATGCTCAGCTCATGTTCAAATTTCTTGAAGATGCTTTTGTTAACAGTTTATTTTGTTCAAACTGAGATACATGCAAAGTTTGTACTTGTTTGCTACTGTGATAAAAGCCTCTTAACTCAGCATATGTCTTCCTCTCTCCATTTCTTCATGCTATTGATTTGTCAAAGTATGGGATCATTTGCCTTGTATAGTCACCCACATGGGGAATTTGGCTGAAGGCCTCCTCATGAGCTTCTGTGCCATATTCCTCTAGCCCGGAATTATTGTATGAACTGGTTTTGGATTTAGGGGCTAGATGAGATTTAGGTTAAGTTCTTGGCAAGAAAGCTTCATAAAGGGTAAATTTCCTTTATGTCATATCAGGACACAGATCATGTACGGTTGTCCCACTTGTGGTACTGCTACAATAGCTTTGGGTATCATCAGCCTGATTCGTCCATTTCAAGATTCCTCATTAGCCTTTCAAATAAGAGTTTTAGCAGTCATTGATTATTACTGACCTAATATAGATTATCTCGTTGGAAATTGCAAAATGATGAGAATCTGATTCTACCATTCCTTCTGTTTTTATGAACTAGAATTCTTCACTACAGAAGAATTGTCTTCCATCAGCTCTTTGTTGATCAAAAAATGTAGCTCACGCCGGAAAGTTGGTATAAACACTCAGCTCTTCCTCCTACTCCAATTTCTTTTTTAAAAAACACTTTTTAGAATAATGAGTTGGTGCTCTAGCATCCTCTAGTGGGGGTCAATAAGGATTTAAACTTTTTTCATAGTTTAAAAAGTAATAATAATAAATAATGTCTGAAAAGATTGTTTTAGTTAACTATAAACTCAGACTTTTAAAATATTTGATACATTTTAACCCACTGCAGTTCATTATTTTATCTGATACTGCATTAGTCAAACCTATAGCTAGTGGAGCCCTTCAAGGAGATCTCTCTCTCTCTCTCTCTTTGACATGACCCCAGTAACATGATAGCTTTCTCCCTTTCTGACATGACAAAATGTTCCACATGCACCTTTTATCTTTCCTTTCCCAAACCTGGAATCAGCGATTTCTCCTAGAATGCTTCATCTTTTTTATGGGAAATAGTATTTAGAGATCGAGCTGTTTGCCACTAGTTTGAATTTGTCTTCCTTTCTGGTAGTAGCCAATACTGGCAAAACTGGTTTGGGTCCCTTGAAGCATGAATATGATTTCCTCTGAGAATATCCAAGAAATTTGGAGCAATTGTCCTGGCTGTTTTGAGGTTGATCTAAGAATAGGATTTTGTCTATACAACTAATGTACTACTTGCTCCATTTTCAAGAGTTATTCTACATGTAAAGAATGAACAAGAATGATAAAATCATAAGAAATATATACATTATATATATATATATTATATATATATAAATTCTCTTGTTTTAACCTTTTGTTTTCTTCAGATTGCTTGCAAAAATACCTAATGATGAAGTGATTTTATACTAAAGCAGCAAGGGTTTCCCAACAAATAAACATTTTATATAATTTATGTTTTATTAGTTTAGGATAATTTTCACCCCAGTAAATGGGATTACAGTAGAAACTGGATTCTTGATGCAAAAGTTGATAAGTAAATATCTATGCAATGTTTTTTTTTTTTTTGGTTATTGCCTGTTGCTTATTACTATTATTATTATTCTCATTCATTCCTGTGGCTAAAGAAAGTATTTGTAATTAAGCAGCTTTGGGAAGCCAGAACTGTCTCTTAGAAATCCCTTGATCTTAATAGATCAAGGTACATGACAAATATGCTCGTAGATGTTTATTCACAACCATTTCAAATGCTCATATGTTGCTCCATCCTCTTTTCTGATCTACTAGAGCACTTGTTCTGTGTAAGACATAATCAGAGACAGAATGAAGAGTACTGGCAATAGAAAAAAAAGAGCCAAAGGTTTTTTTTCTCTTCTCTTTCCCTATTTCAAGGAGAGATGAGAGCATATGGTATGTAACAAACTGGTAACCAGTACATAGTGACTGCAAACTTTTTTTTCATCAGAGATGATACAAAAAAAAAAAAGTGAGCCTGGCCCATTTACCTGTGGAGTCTTAATGGTTCAAATGGAACACACAACTACATTTGTACAACTTTACCACCTACCAAGATGTCAGCTGGTAATGTGAAGCTGACATCATGTTTCTTTCAAATTAAACATGTTTTTAAAAATGTCTTTGAATTGCTTTTAGTTTGTCTAAACCTTTACTACTTAGTTTAAGGCGTAACATTTTTAGTATTTCTCTAAATCTCCACAAAATTCTAAAACTTCTAGGATTATAGAAGTATTTTTTGTCTGAATTCTTCATTAGCGTTAAGATATCTTCTAATGAATTTACCTGTCATTCATATACCTGACTTCATTCCACAATTCCTTAGATTTTAGTTTCCTTTGTTATATTTAAAGTCTCTAATCTTGTTCAATAAAATAACTAGGAATCTTTTTCATTTTAAAAACAATTCTATAGGGCTATATCATCACATTTGAGTAAATGAGATTTACATTTTTACATTCTTTCAAAGGAAAAGAAGAAAAATGTTAAATTATTAAATCTTTTGTCAAAATGCTTTAAAATTCTCTTTTTTATTTGTCAGATATTTTTAATTGAAGCTGTTTCTTAGAAAATGAATTCCTTATAAAAAAAACTTTGAATTCTCCTTTCATCTATACATTAAACAGCTTATACATCTTTTATTCCTTTAATTTTAAATGCCAATATTTTACCTCTCAGTACTTTCTGTATAGAAGATCCACAACAAGAACAACGCTTATTCTGCAATTCTTTATATAAAGGTGAATAACTACTCAAAAATGATTACAAGCTGATGATCAAAGTCTAATATACGCTGTTGCGCTACAAAGTGGATAATGACATATTTTGGCAGACCATGCATGGTCCATTCTCTTTGCAATCTAGATAATATGATAAGAACACAGAAATGTGTAATTTGTCATAGTAAGAACCAGCACATATGATAAAGCAAGACCCTTGAATATTGACAAGCCCATTGTATAGCCTAATGAAGAGAACTCAGCTCTTAGACCACAAGATTGACCATCTAACTTCTGGAAAGAAGCAGAATGTATGTCTTCTCATTGATTTCTGTTATTCTCTCATATAGTTCCTACATTGTTCATCTGCTAGAAAAACAAATAAAAAGCATCTTAAGCTAATTTGGAATTTTATTTTCATCAATCTTTGAACCTACACCAAAATTTATTACACAGCCTCATTTACATATAGTGAAGTATTATATAGTGAACATTTAATAATTCCTTTGTTCTCAAAGATGTAGAGGATTGAGACAAAATCTCCATCAACTCCTTTGGGATGTGGAAAACATGGTGCGAGTTGGCTTTGCTGATGTACACTCACACATGTACAGCTCTTCCATATGGCCATAGTCTATGAGAGTTGTTTATCAGTGTCACCTTAAATCCGACTTCATCTTTATTGTCAATAATTTTAAGCTTATTTTTGCAGTTGAAGATATAATCTTGTACATTAAACGACCTTAACTTTTCTTAAATCACCTGCATTCATATACCCCCAAATAGCCAGAAATCTATGTCTCCTAATTTCTAGATTATCAGGAATATCTTCCATTAGAAATGAATATCAAGTAGTTATGAACACCAGAATTTGTTTGGGTACCTATCTTAATTAAATGATGGTTTATGAGGAGCAGCATTGGGTGTGTGCTATGTGCCAGCTATTAATCTACACATATTTATGTAAATAATATCCATCTTATTCCTCAAAATATCCATTGAAGTAAATATTACTATGCCCAATTTGTAAGTCAGTAAACTGAGACTTCAATAATCATAACACTACACTAGTTTATTACTGAGTATTTACTATGCAATGGGTGCTATGCTAAGTGCACACTGAATCTTTACAAATCTAGGAAGGAGCTATTATTATTATAACCATTTTATTTTTCATTTAAAGATTTTAAAGAATTTGTTTATTTGTTTGTTTGTTTGTTTAGAGACCATGTGCAAGTGGGTGCGCGGGACAGAGGGAGATGGAGAGGGAGAATCTCAAGCGGACTCCATGCTGAGCGGGGAGCCTGATGCAGGGTTTGATCTCACAACTTGAGATCATGACCTGAGCTGAATTCAAAAGTCCTTTGCTTAACCAACTGAGCCACCCAAGTGCCCTTATTATACTCAACTTAAAGATGAAGAAACTGTGGCTTAAATAAATTTAATAACTTGCCTAAGTTAAGCTGTGGTGTGTGAAATGTCTTACTACAATAGCTTCATTCTATAGTTAATATTCCAAGAGGCCCAGAGTCTTAAGGGCTGTGTGTAAATTGGAGGGGGAAAATCCATTTTCTACTTTAAGATTTCCATTATTAATAACATAACAGGATTAAGGAGGATTGAGAGTCTTTTCATGCTGCCATTGAAGAGATCAGGGGAGCTACAGTGTAGGAAGACCTTCTCCCACCAATCATTAGGATCAATGCTTTAAAAGTCCTTATTCACTCTTCCCCACATGAGACAGATAGCATAATCCCATTTTACAGCAAAATAAGCTGGGCATTTGAGGAGTTAATAAAGTGACCCAATGTTTCTCAGTTAACAAGGGGCAGTCTGGGATTCAGAGTCAAAGCATGCCCGCAGCAGTAGTAGCATGACATGAATTGGGATAAATACAAATCACAAGGATTTGGAGGAATTTCATGGGTGTGAGATCCTCCAGAGTCTCAAGCAATGTGCTAGCCCCTTATATGCTGTCAGACTTTGTTCAGTTGCCTTACATGTCTGCCTTTTCTGCCTTTACAATTCTGGGAACCACTTAAATGGGCAGCCCCACTAAAATCAAAATCCTGCATCTACTCTAGGCAGCCACCATGATGCTTGTGGCCTATTTCTGCTCCTCACTCTCAGAATCACTCTAGCTACTGCTTATTTATCTCCTACTTCACCTAAGTAACATCTCAGTTTCAAGTTAGTTTCTCTGTAAATATGATTTTGTCTTGGACTGTACCCTTGCCGGTAACTCTTGACCCAATGGACAAAGATGTTACAACTTATCCAGCTTTCTCGGACCCTTAGAAAACCCACATACAAGATATTTAATCTCTTCCTTTTCTGTTTAGAGGTTAAAATTATACTGCCTAAATCACTGAGTAGAGATAAATTCTGTAGCTGCATCAAAGCACTTTGAAAAATGGTAAAGTACAAACACACCTTACTTATTATCATTAATAAGCCCAATGACATGCCAATATTGCTGTAAACAAGAGTAGTAACAGGTATGGAATGTATCAATAAGTATAGGAGAAAGGCAACTACTATTCACTGAGTGTTTCCTGTACCAGGGGCTTTCCAGATTCTGAGGGTGTGGAGAGCGGCCCAATGAGAGTCTTCAGTAAGAGGTAAGTTAATAAATAATAGCAGTGCAGAAAATAAGCTCTAACAGATACAAACAATGGAACTAGCATTAGCTGAGGTATGTCCTCCCTCCACTTCAGGTATCCACACAGGACAATAGCCTAGCTAACAGTGGCCACATGCACACAACACACTCACCACCCACCCCTGCCCTCAAGTTGGTTGGTCCAAATGTGAGGGAGGACCTCTTCTAACTGAACCAGTTAGGGTCCCTTCCTTGAAATGTGTCTTTTGATTTTCGTAGATCTACTCGTCCTAAGTTCATATTCACAAGAACTACTGATTTGTTGCCCTACAAGAACTCTGTGACTCCAAACCCCTCTCACCAAGGAAGGTTTATGTGTGCTCAGGTGTGCTTTTGCAACTCTGCATAGCCCCCATTGTGGAAGCTGCTGTCAGGAAGGTCACCCTGGAGAGCTCACTGCTATTCTTGCATCCAGAAATGCTGTTTCCACTTTTGGGATACAGTGCCTTATGGTCCTCAAGCCTCTATATCCTCACATTGCACAACATGCCACATGTCCTCCATGCCTCCCTGAGCCAAAGCAATATTGAGTTCTGAATAGATTGGGGAAATGCCTCTTTTCCATAGAGGTTAGATATAATTCCTTGATGTGCATAGTTTTTGTGAGTACTGACTGTATTGTAACAAATCATCTACAAACTTAATGGTTTAAAACCATAATTATCATTTCCTAAGATTCTGTGGGTCAGGAATTAAGGCAAGACAGATGCCTTAATGGGCTGTTTTTTTGCTCCATATGATGTTGGCTGGGACCACTCATGTGAATCCATTCAGATGGGAGTGGAATATTGAAGATGGTCTTTTTATTCTCTAGGCCTCTCACCAAGTGGCCTCTACTTATTTATTATAGTAGGTTGGGCTTCCTCACATCATAGCAGCTGATCTCCAAGCCAGACTTTTTCAAGAAGGAGAATGCATAAGCATTCTGATATACCTTTTAAGAACTGGACCTAGAAATCACAGAATATATCTGCCCCCACAATCTATTGGCCAGAGAAGGTCACAAGGCCAGCTCAGTTTCAAAAGATGGGGGTAAAACTCCACCTCTTAAATGTGAGGAGTGGGAAGAATGGTTGACGGTCATATGTGGAGACCACCACTGTAATAAACAGACAGCATGCTGACTTCTCCATCCCCTTTCCCTCCTCTCACATTCCATGGAGAACTTGGACAAACTCTTTCACAAGTTCTCTTTTTCCATGCACATCAATATATCTAAGAGATTGTTAGTACATGTGTATTTGATGCAGACATGATTGTTGTAGTGGCATTATAAACTACCACATGTTCAAACTACTACCAATCTGAGTTCTGGCTCAACAGATGAGTAATTTACATTTCTCATTTAAGTTTCTTAAACTCAGTTATAGGCATTTTTTCTTCTTCTTTTATATAAGGACACAGATACAGCCTGGTAACATTCCCAAAGTCACACAACTGATAAATAAGTGATCTGCAATCTCATCCATTGTCCATCTAAACCCAAAGCCTAAATTAATGACATTGCACTTTACTGCCTCTTTTCACGCTCATTGTAATAATTAATAAAATGGATCTTACTTCATTTGTGAAATGTTTGTTGACTTTTTTTTTAAAGGAAACATTTTGAGCACTTGGGTAGCTCAGTGGTTGGGCGTCTGCCTCTGGCTTAGGTCGTAATCCTGGGGTCCTGGGATTGAGTCCCACATTGGGCTCCCTGCATGGAGCCTGCTTCTCCCTCTGCCTGTGTCCCTGCATCCCTCTCTCTCTGCCTCTCATGAATAAATAAAAATAAAATTTTAAAATAAATAAATAAATAAATAAATAAATAAATAAATAAAATCTTTAAAAAAGGAAATTGTCTTTTCATTTATTTTTAGGGCAGCTCTTTTTGAATAATTGTCAAGCATTGTGAATCTCTGGCTTTAATCGCATGTATAGAAAAATTATTAAAGAACAGTCACAACTTTGTAATCAAAATGATTACTTATAGTCATTTTTATACCATCTACAATGTTGGAATATTGATTTTTATGAACATATCACTATATGGACAGACTTTAGCTAAACAGTTTAAACAAAATGCATAGTTTAGCATCAAAATTTACTTATTAAGAGCAGAAAATGTCCTAGGTTGCTGGTTGGCATTGAGGAAATACAAAAAAACGTATATTTTTTTGCCCATTAGAAGCTTACAATATAATTTAAACAGAATACACATTCCCAATAAACAATTAGATAGCATGAAAATTAAGTGATCTAAAAATTTAAAAACCACCACAACAACAAACCCTGAGCTTACAGAAAGTCTATATCCACAAGTGATGGCTGGGGTGGAAGACATGAGAGAAATTGTGGGCTGGAACTTTTAGAACAGTAAGGATCTAGATGTGCAAAAGAAATAAAGAAGAGAAGGAGAGAAGCTCCAAACATAGCTAGCAGCTCATAGAAAAACTTTGAATCAACACTTTTACTGAAAAAAGTAATATGGCAGAAAGCAGGGGGAGGAAGTGGTCTAAAACTAGCTGGTGTAGTTGGAAAGTTCTTCGAACTTCATAGCCTACTCTTAACAGGGCGGAATTGGCAGATGAAACCAGGGTGAAAAATAGCCCCAATTCAAACACTGGGACAATCTATGGGGTATTGTGTATTTTGGAGGTCTCTGAACCCTTCAAGCGATAACAAAGAGCTTGTTATCAGCTCTTTCTCTAAAGAGTGACAAGCATATTTGCATATTTAGAGAGGCAACAAAGGAATGGGGTAGAGGGAGGCTCCAATTTTATATTACTAGCATCACTTCTGACCTTAACGCATTTCTGGCTCTTAGAAGTTCCTCCCAGAAATGAATTTGGCACTATTTTGAGTAGTTTATAAGCAGAGCTTTTAGGATTTGAATTTCTGAATTGGGTGCTGGTAGTGAAGCAGTAATACAGATTCAGTAATACATTTTATATCACTTTAGTAAATAATATGATATCATTTTTGTAGACAATGGTGTGGAGATAATGTTGTAACTTAGTAAGAGATAGCAGGAAATCAAAATTGTAGAAATTAGTTTCCTCATCTGTAAAATGAAATGGTTGGAGAAGGTGATCGCCAAGGTCCCTTCTTGCTTTATTACAATGCTTAGATTCTAAGATTCTGTTCTGTATATAAACAAGATCATTAATTTGAACTCACACTATTTTGAAACATGTATTTCTCATGTGCACATTTAAGATTTTTTTCAGGTTCCTGTCTTTCAAATTATGCTATTTCCTCAGTACAATTATTGTTACAGCTGAACATTGGAATAATTTCAGTTTACCAAATGCTCTAGACTCTCTCATGATTAAATATGGTATATAAACATAAGATGGATTATTATTACCTGTGATTACTTTGAATGAATGAGCAACTCAGCACACATATTCTTAATCAGAATATAGCCTTCACTAAATGGTTTTGACATCTTACTTCACCCTAATCCTGTAGGCATTCTGAATTAATAACTGCAATAAACATGGTCAACCTATTATATGGGTCAGTTACAAATGTAATGAATATATTGTAAAATATATTTTAACATTAAGATCTCAGTTCTCATCTGATTGGTATTCTTTCTCCTCTTTCCTGAAGTGAAGGAGATTTTAAATCCACTACCTAATACATATAATCAGAAAATCAGAATTTAAATATATTGTCTCCCATTTAATTTTATGTATTTCCATAGTAGTTTTGTTTCTTTCATTCCATGATTCCATACAATAAATAAAACACATGCAGAAACCAATAAATATGATAAAATATCAATTCCTGATAACTACGTAGAAGAAAACTAAATTGTTGGCGAAAGAGTAGATGCTTTTCACAATCTATCCAAAGCAGGATTTTAAGCTACATCTTCTCCCATTTCCTCCATATTTCTCTCTATGCTTAACCACAATGGATGTTCTTTGTGTGCAGTTTAAAATTGTATATCTCTGTGATATTCTGTATCCATCTTTCTAAGGTAATTCCTTTTTTTTTTTTTTTGATCCCGTTGTACTTTATTTACATCTCTATGATTGTGCTTTCTGCTATTCAACACAGTAGAGCTAACTGGTAAGCTGTGCTTGATGCAGTCATGGGAATAGTCTTATGCAGTATTCTTCCGACTTTCTCCCAGATAACCAGCATGGAATCTCCATTATCCTTCAATACATCCAGCTATTTTGGGGAGCTCCAGAGTGATGTCTCACATATTATTATGGGCACAGTCCTTTTAATTTTTTTTATTACTGGATGCACTATTTTTTTATTTATCACTCTGAATGACATCCTACCATTTGCTACCAAAGTGATTTCATCTACAATGAAAAAATAATAATTTTATGACTTCCATGTTTAAAATTCAAATTGTGGAACACCCATAGAGTACAACCACACTTCTTAGTACAGCATTTAGGGCTCTCCATGACCTGGCCTCTAACTATTTTTTTAGTTTTATTTCTAACCATTACTCACCTTGGAATTTGCACTCTAGAACATTTATCTACTTTTATTCTCTCCCACATAGCATCTGCTTCAATCTTTTGTGATATTATTTATGTTGTTTTCAGTGCCTGAAATGCCCTTCCTACTCTTCTTCAAATGATTCATCTCTTTGTGATTCTTTAAATTTTAGAACATAGAAAACCTTCTTCAGGAAACCTCATATGAGATCAAGGACTCTTCTGTGTGATAAAAAAAATTAAATAATAATAACAGCATATAACATTTATTGGGCATTTAGTTTGAGGCATTATTCTAAATGCTGTACTTGGATTATTTAATCTAAACTTGTTAACGGCCCTATCAGGTAGATGCTGCTATTACTCTCTAATAAGTGGAAGGAACATAACAGCCCGTTTTCATCCTGAAATGGTCCTAATCACATTTTAATAAAGTGATCAGTGTCTGTGTCTGTCTTCTTCACCACATCTTCTTCCTCAATTCAATTGCACGCTGTTGAGAAATATAACACTTGAATTCAGGAAAAAGCTCCAGATAGGGACATAAATTTAAGAATTGTGTATTATAGTTGGTGATTGAAGCTAAGGATTTATTGAGATCACCCAACTAGAGCTTTTAGAGTGAAGAGTGAGAGAATTGAAGATGGCGTAGTGGAAATTTAAGAGGTATTCAAAGATGCAGAAACCAATCACAGGAAAGAAGAAAGAAAAGAGTCAGGGGTGAAGAGAAATGTCACAAGTTCCAGAGAGGACAATTACAATAAAATAAGAATGATCAGCACAGTAAAAGGCTGTGGAAATGTGAGTAATAGGAGGACTAAAAGAAACAATTGAAGAGAGGGAAGAATAAAATCATATATAAATAATTATTGTTCATACTATACAGAAGAGTAAAGCAGTTGAAGGAAGAGAGGGAAAATAGGGGTGAAGATGATTTAAAAAAAAAAAAAACATTAGGGCAGCCTCAATAAAAAGGTGACATTTAAAAAAAGTCTCAAAGGAGGAAAGGAGCTAGCTGGCCCAAGAGCACTCTAGACTGTCCAAATGGGAAATATAAAGAACCTGTGGTTGAAGGGTCACTAAGGGACTCTCCTGCCTCTTTTGGGTCTTGTGAATTTGAATTGTCTTTTTCCAGCCTCTCTGTTGTACCAGGTTGTCTGCTGGCATTGAGGCCCTCTGGTAGGCAAAAGAGTTAATTTACCTAATATTTACTTTGTCCAGTCCCTGAGGAAGACAACCTCTGCCTTCAGGAGGACAGGACCCAAGCAAACCTGAAACTTCCTCAGCTCAGCACCTTGGCAGAGCAGCATGGGCCAGATGGGAGCAGTAGCCAAAGGGAAGTGGGCAGTGGTTGACGTAGTTTCCGAGGTCTGGTAGTCCAACGAGGAGAACCAACACTTGGTCTCAAATCCCAGCCTATTCAAGACCAAAAGAGCACAAAAATCAAAGAGGTTGTTGTATGTGTCCTGGGTTCAGTCTCAGGTTTGGAAATATTTTCTAAAAGAGACCGGAAATCATTCTGGTATTATCCTAGCTGTGAGGTGATTATGCAGAAGGCTAAAATCTAGATTCCACTACCCATAATGCAAAGACTGCACAAATGCTGCAGAATTGACATTGTCCCTTATCCTGTTTTTGGAATCTTCAGTACAAGATTGTGCTAGATGGAGAGCCAAGTACCAATGAATTTGCTATAGTCCAGATGGTTATTCTGCAAACTTCACTGAAGTAAAGGGGACATTGTTTATCCTGCCTCAATGAAAATCCAGAAAGGATCTTTCCTCTAAGAACTGACCATTTCCAGAGAAAAGGTTCCAGAATCTGTATGATACCTTCTTTCTTTCAAAAGACTATTTGGAATCAGGTGCTGAAACAGGACCTAAATTGGACCAGGATACCATCGTTAGATGTAAATGACATTTTTTACAACTTTAAGCCTCTGAAAGGGAATCTTCCCTTAGACTATGACAGAGCATAGGGAAAAATGGAGCAAAAGAGAATTTTGTTATGCAAAAGAGGGGTTTCCCCAATTGGCACCTGGCTATGTATTTAGTATTTTTATAATCTATAGCTAAATGATTAATTTTTATAATTTATAGCTAAATGTTTTTAATCTTAATAAAAAGTTTTATAGGAATTAAAAATATCTGAAAATGAAGCTTAAGTGTACATCACTTTTTCTCAAAGTTCTTTTTTCTTACAAAGGATGTGAGTTGATACTTTAATGCTGTTACCCCAACTGTTCTGGAAAATATCCACATTGCCTTTCTATCATATTAAATTAAATTAATTATGAAATTTCGTAAATGTCTTATGTCTATAATATTGCTTTAAAGAACAAATTACACCCTTTTTAAAAAATTCAATTTAAGAAACAAATGGAAAGGTAATAATTCATACTCTTTATATCATTAGATAGCTGACACATTGCGAATTACGGATATGCCCTTTAAAAAAAAATCAAGATGTAACACACAATAGATCTAAAGAAGAGGTACTTGACACATTTACAGTGTAAAGTAGTTTCCCATAGAATTTCATGCATTGGAATAGCTAGTGAGCAGTTTTTTCTTTAAGTTTTTATTTAAATCCCAGTGAGTTGACATGCAATGTGTACAATACAGAGAGTCCACACTTCCATAACAACACCCAGTGCTCATCACAAGGGCCCTCCTTAATTCCCATCACCAATTTAACCTAGCCATTCTGGTAACTGTCTGTTCTCTATAGTTAAGAGTCTCTTTCTTGGTTTGCCTCTCTCTCTCTCTCTCTCTCTCTCTCTCTTTTTACCCTTTGCTTATTTCTTTTGTTTCTTAAAATTCCACATAGAGTACAATCATATGGTATTTGTCTTTCTTTGACTGACATATTTTACTTAGCATAATACTGTCTAGCTGCATCCATGTCATTGCAAATGTCAAGATTTCATTCTTTTTTATGGCTGAGTAATAGTCCATTGTATGTATATACCACGTCTTCTTTATCCATTCATCAGTTGACAGACACTTGGGATGTTTCCATAATTTGACTATTATTGATAATGCTGTTATAAACATAGGGGAGTGTGTATCCCTTATATATCACAATTACAGTTGGAATTGTGAACCTTAAGAGCCAAATTAAGGGGGCATTATTGTTCTCAATAGCTCATATCACTTTACCCTTTTAATTGGATATCTGTAAAATTCCAGTGTTATTCTATTAAAGCAGAAAAATAACTTTAAAAAGCAGCAGACAAGCCTGAGAAAGGTAGCCAGATAAATCCGGACCAATGCAAGGAAACTGACAGAGTGCGGTGGTCTCCTGTCAAGGCTCAAGAGACACAGCCTGCAAGAGGAAGCCAGCTAAGTAAGGCAGCAGCTTGGGAATCAATGTCTTTCAGAGGAGGATGATTCAACAGAACTATAGGTCTGCTGGGATCAGGAGATAGGCTATATTTATGGATGCTGAGATTGAGGAAAATATATACATCTATTGAGGGAGCCAGACTTCTCATTCTCAAAGAAGGGAGTTACAAATATGAAAACAGAAAACTAACATGAGCCTTATGGTGTTTGGTTGGATTGTGGGTAATAGTATGCAGTGATGTCTTCAATATACAGATAGATGTAGAAAAAGCATAGATGTGATTTTGTGCATGTGTGTATATACATACATATATTTCTTGACTCTGTGCACTGAATGGACCTGAGAAAACCCTAGTAAAACCCCAGTGGCAATAAATAGTCATGGTACCCAGATCTTGGTTTCTAAATACCATTCTTTAATAAAGGACCTATGGATCTTTGGAAAATGCCTGAATTCAGAGCTGGGTAGAAAATGTGTAAAATGAACTTATCATTCCTTCTTTGAAAGGAAGTAAAAAAGTAATCAAAGAATGATGATGGTATGTCTAAAGCTTAAAAGAACTTCCACTGGACAAATATGGGACAATGTGAGAATCAAAATTAATAATGATAGTAATGGGTTATATCTCATCAAGTGAAAAAAAGCATGATTTCATACTAGGATAAATTGACAAATGAAAGAACAAATAAATTAGGAAAAAATAAAATTCTTCCTTATAGCAGAATACTACCAAAAAATATAGAAAGAAATGATGGAATTAGAAAGTCATCATTGGGCTAAAACTAGTGGTGAGATTTGGATGAACAATGGGATATTTACTCAAACTACCTCCTTACACAGTACTTACCACCAGTAGAAAACTAGTAACTTCTTAGTGGAGAAACTAGGAAGAGCCTATTCTACTCAAGTGATCAAAATTTGCATCACCGGTGATGGGACAGATGGATATGGTGTACCACCTGATGGATAGCATTGTGGGGAGGATAGCATTCGATAACTTCTGTCATGTTTCCTCTGATCATGAAGAAAAGCACCATGAACCAAGTTGATAGACATTCACGTTCTACCCTTTGCTTTTGATGCATTTTAATATGTGGATTTTTACAAACATATTCACCCTGCTTGGGATTCCTTAACATTTTAAGATCTAACTTTGGTGTCTTTCTTTAATTTTGGAAAATTCCCAGTCACTACTATTTAAATTATTGCTTCAGCTCCTTATTAAAATATTCCATCACTTATTATATCTTCATTGATATATAATATCTAAACCATTGAGTTCATTCATTTGAAGTGTCTAATTCAATGGTTTTTAACATATTGCAGTTATGCATCCATAACCATAACTCACTTGGAACTTTTTCAACACGCAAGAAAGAAACTTTGTGCCTATTGGCAGCATTCTCCATCTCCTTCAATCCACTCTCTGCTCCCCACTCAGCCCTAGGCTACAAGTAATCTAGTTTCTGTCTCTGTAGACTTTCCTATTCTGAAAATTACATATAAATCATATCATATAATATAAGAGCCTCTGTGCCCGCTTCTTTCAGTTACTGCAATGTTTACACTGTTCATCCATATTGTAGCATATGTCAGGACTTTGTTGTCAAATTAAATTCCATCATATAGTTATATCTCCTTTTATTTACCCATTGATTAGTTGATGGACATCTGGGGTGTCCTAGTTGGCTACCATGAGTATATTGACATTTGTGCACACATTTTTGCTTGGACATGTGTTTTAATTTTCTTAAGATATCTGGGAGTACAATTGTTGGATGATACAATAAATCCAGGTTTAACATTTGAAGAACTTCCAACTGGTTTCCAAAGTTCTGCCCTCATTGCCATTATTCTACTAATGCCATGACATACATGCTAGTTCTGTCATTTGTTGGGATTTTTATCACTCTTTGACAGTATTGGCGCTCCTGAAAGGCTGATTGAATCCTTTTTACACACAGACCTTCCACAGCAAAATATGTCCATTGAGCCTCTCTAACACATATTTATATGGGGAAGGACTTTGTCTATGGTAGCAACCTTAGCTTATTGTGATCGCTCTTTGTATCTGCTTCCTTCTTACAAGAATATATTAACCTTTCAGTTCTTCAGCAAGCATTCTTGTTATGGTTTTCAGTCTAGCTGTATGGTTTTTATTTCAATTTTAAATACATGTTATATGACCTGGAGAATAGACTGACTTTACCATGTACTCAAGCAAGCTATCTAAAACTAGGAGTTTCACGGGTGTTAAAATTTGGTAGACAGTAACTTTTCATTAGGAATCTCTAGAATTTGGTTTTTAGGAGTCTCAGATCCTGACTATAATTTAAGGGGAATCCCATTTCCCCACTTATATTTCTCACTAAATTTTCCTTAAACTCTCCTGGCCACCCTTTACTTATTCTGCATCAGGGGAATCACAGTGACTCGCTGACTGGTAAAATTTGCATTTGTGCTTCCATTCTGCTTAGAAGTAAGTTTACAACCAGAGAGCATGATTTCTCTTCTGGTCCTTTAGTTGTAAATCTTACTTATTTTATGGAATAAGCCCTGGTTGAGACCTGCATAGGAAAGA